>NC_142046.1:24674626-25412126 GCF_982192425.1 Myodes glareolus | reverse complement strand
TTATATGATGTATTCAGTAGCCAAGAATTTATAAGCTACTACTAAGAAATGGGAAAAACTTGATCACTGTATCTTTCAATGGATACTAAATAAATAAATTAATGACAATATTCTGAACATTATTTCACCTAGTTTCTGCTATTATAATGTATTGGGAACTACCTATAATGTTTAAATATGCCTAGCTCGTAAATTATATGTCTGTATACTTTCCATCCCATTTATATATCTATGCATGCATTTGAGAGTTCATAAGTTAACAGTTACTGTTTAACTGTGAAGTTTCCTATCAGGAAACATATGTAATATCCCATATTCTGACCATAAACACTGAATATGCACTACATAATATACAATATGGTTGTAAAACAGCTATATAAACCACCCCACCTCCGAATTAAGCTCTTTAACTTCAACTATCATCTTCTGAATATACTGATTGTTTAATTATACGAAGTGAATCCAGGTATTCAGATTTTGGCTTAATCTCATGCTTATTTTTTTTGCGGGGGGGGAGGGTGAACCAGCATGTGTGATTAGAGATATATAATTACATTTACATATGACTGCGATTTAAGTGACATTCTGTAGTGGCATAGGTTTAATATTGAACATGAATTTCTGGATTCTGTACTATTGGCTTTATCTAGACAGTGAGAAAAATGTTAGTATTTGATTTTGAGCTCTGTCATTTTGGCTTTTATTTCATTTTGCTTGTTTTGTTGTTCAGCTTTTACATAAAAAAGTCAAAATAAATGTTATTAAATTAAGTAAGAGAATTAAATAACAGCTTTATAGTTTTCTTACTTCGCTGAAAATAATGAAATTAATGAAGTTATTGGGTTGGTTTTCAAAATCAAATGTACAAAATGACTGTTGGACCAAGACTAGAATCCAAACCAGACAATCCTATTTAAGATGGATTAATTTTAAAACGTTTTATTCTGGGAAGCATCATTTTAGGTGATTAGTTATAGTCATTGCACATATGCCTCATAATATCATTTTATATTCTACATACTAACAAAACAGAAAATAACATTTTTAAAATAATGCTAGCAATCCTTTTTGCTGAAAGAGCTACACAGGGGTTAGAAGGGAAAGCTATGCTCACACTCACTTGTAAAAGAATATTTCACTGTCTTGATAAAAGCATCAAATGACTTACTATGACTTTGGATGATGGTGAGCAGATAGAATTATGCTCATTTAGTCCCTAATTTTCTACCCAGGAAGTTTATTTGATGTAATTCTAAATGATATTTCAAAAAGATAAATGCAAACAAGCGGTATTGTACAAGGAAGAAAAGGATGCTAAGAATGACAAAATTTATTCTAAAATCAAGGGCTCATATTTTACAGATATAACAATTATTTTCTGCAGACTATAATTACTGGTTTTCCCTAAAATATTATATTTTTATGTTTGACAAAGTTACTGCAAAGTACAAACCATATGCTGTTTTAAACTCTTAAGTTGATTTTACCCTACTGCTCTTCTCTATTTCCTTCCAACAACAAAATGAAAAGAAAATTTAGTTGTATAATAAGAAAGAATTTTAATAATGTTAGTATGCTGTGGTATACACACACACACACACACACACACACACACAGAGAGAGAGAGAGAGAGAGAGAGAGAGAGAGAGAGAGAGAGAGAGAACACGTGTTTAATTATGGGGTCATAAATTTAATTTTAGATTGGTTGGAGGTAATTTTGAGTGCAGTTTTAGTTTTAGACTGTCCATTGGTATTTCTTGTAGCTTATACAATGTGCTTTATTTAAAAAGGAAAGAAAGAAAACAAACTATCTTTTTTCATTATACATAGAAATTGAAGTTTCCACTTCCTCCCCTCCTCCCATTCCCTCCACATATACCCCCACTTCCTCTTCTGAGAGAGCAAGGCACATTACTTTGGGGAAGATCCAAGGCCCTCCCTACTATATCTAGGCTGAGCAAGGTATCATCCAGAGAGAATAGATTCAAGTATAAGTAGTAGGAATAAACGCTGGTGCCACTGCCAGGGGCCCTGCAGTCTGCCCCAGCCATACAACTGTAAACCACATTCAGACGGACTAGTTTGGTCCTATACTTGTTTCTTCCCAGTCCAGCTGGAATTGGTGAGCTCCCAATAGCTCAGATAGACTGCTTCAGTAAGTGCACCCATCAGGGTCTTGACCTCTTTGCTCCTATTCTCATTCCTTCCACTCCTTAACTGGATTTGGGAGCTCAATCCAGTGCTCCAGTGCGAGTCTCTGCCTCTGTCTCCAAAGTTGCTGAATGAATGTTCTGTGGTGATGTTTTAAGATATTCATCAATCTGACTACAGGGCAAGGCCAGGGCAGGCACCCTCTCCTCTATTGTTTAGGGTCTTAGCTGGTGTCATCCTTGTGGTTTCCTGTGAATGTCTCTAGTGTCAGGTTTCTTGCTAATTCCACAAAAGCTAGTTCAATCAAGATATCTCCTTCTTTGCTCTCATCTCTGTCCTTCCTCTACCTGCACTATTCGGTTCCCTCAAGTTCTGCTGTACCTTCCAAAATGCTAAATCCCTTTGGTTCATGATTTGAGAGAGAAAAACCTGTTTTATAATTTTTCTTAAATTTTCTTTTGGAAATAGCAAATGAAAAATAAGGGATTTTTAACTTGTTTTCTTCATGGTTTTAATAATCAAAGAAATATTTGTACTAAAATACATTCTCTAATTTATCAAGGCTGCTTTCCAAACTGAGATGATAAAAACCAGCTTTCATATCTCCTAGGTTGTATATTAATCCAATCATGCATTTACTTTTCTTAGAAACATTCGTGAGTACTGACCCTGCAGGGGCTTGGTGCACACCTACCTGCAGTCTCAGCTACTGGTAAGACTGGGGCAAAAGGATGCTGAGTTCAAGGCCACCTCCAATACAAATAAACAAAGGAAGGAGGGAAGGAATGAATGCAATGCACTGAACCTAAAGCAGATTTAAACAAGTCTTATTGTAATCACAGTCTGTGTCTGTACATTTCAGTTCCATGTCCATCTATGCAGCATTCTGTTGGATTGTCCGACTTCTTACCACATCTATTTCCTGAACCTATATTTCAAAGAAGAGAAACACTATATCTATCCTAGAAACATCACAGCAAAGTAAAATGCATAAGAAATGCATAAATTAGAGTCTTCTTAGTACTCATTGGTCATCTTATTTGCTTACTATTTACTTTCCTTCCTGGAAACTTTATTTTAGTACTGTTGTTCTGAACATCAGCTAACTTCTGTAAAATTTCATGAAATGCACACGGTAATTAAAAAGCAAGGAAAAGACAATTGATTATATGTACATTAACTCCTGCCATGCTCACTGCATCAAAGAAAATTAAAATGATTGTCGAAATTTCTAATTATGTGCTTAATTCTGAAATCTAGCCTCAAGCCTAAGAATTAAATGCTGTTGATTGCGCTTTAAACACTTAATCACCTCTACCTTCAAGTGAAACACAATTGGATAATTATATTGACAAGCAATTTATTCTTTTAGTTTTTTTTCTTTTTCTTTCTTTCTTTATGTGTGCTCATTTTCTCTTTTGTTTTAGTGGTGCTGAAGATGAAAGCTACGGTCATATGGAAAGCAGAGTTTGATTTTGCCTCTGAGCTATGTCCCCAGCCAATTTACAGTATTTTATCAGTATTACGATTTAATGGTCTATATGCATCTTTTTTTTTCTAAGTTGTTTATTATGCTTTCTATGCCACACCACTCTGTACAAATGACCTGCAAGATTTTGGTGATTTAAAAAGAAAATTGTAAAGTGAAAGGATGTGTTTTTGGTCCCTGTAGGGTTATAAGCATAGCTGTGTTCCAAGACGGGAAAGTGAGAGACGAGGAATGAAGTCAGAAATCAGGCAGAATAGACATGACTGCTACTCAGAGCAATTGACAGAGGTGTTCCATGTCTATATACATGAGGGATATAAAACCACAACCAAAGACAACCTTCAACAGTCCCAAATCCACTTCCTCACTATCGTAAAACAAGCGTTTAAAATTAAATCAGTATTTATGGTGTAATCCTAATAAATTAGGATTATAAAAGCAGTTAGGTTAAGGCTGCAACATTTTAAGGTAAACACAAATATCACATTGAAGAAAATGTTAGTTAGTTCTACTAGTGCTTTTGCATAGTGAAATAATTGTTTTAAGGCAAAGTTAAATATCAAACATTATTTATACATAAAAAATTCTGAAAAAAAAAATCCAAGATGACTTTTGTTCTTATCTCAAAATTCAGCTTAAGCAGGTAAAATAGCAAGAAATTTTATATTCTTAAAATACTTAGTATTAGAAAATGTTTTATGAAATAAACAAATATATGGAATTAAACAATCAATTATGAGTTATCATTATTGTTATTATGTTATAATAATATTAATATCAACAATATCAGCATTATTATTAATATTAAATTTGCCTCCTCATAAAATTAAAGAATATATTATTATTATTAATGATATTAAATATACTAAAATATAGATATTATTTTTAAAGATCCCTAGCAAATAAATTAAAATAGATGGATGCTGTTAATTTTTTCTAAAGTATTTTAAGCAAACAATTTTTCTATTAAGAAAACGTTGCAATCAAGATTACAGATATTCAGGGTTTAATTACCTTTTCTGGAATTCCATAGTAGTTGACCTTTACATCTTAATTCAGGATTTCCACTGTTGTCCTTAACATTTCCCTTTTCAATTGGTTCCACAGAACATTGGAGTTCATTAGTTCATATGCCTGCTTTTTACATTTTCAGGAAATGCAGATAGTAAACTGTTTCTGACAATATTTTCTTTTCTAGGAAACTGTGAGTTACTCGTTCCTAACTAGCTGGTAGCTAGCATCTAATTGCTATGATCAGGGAGAGCAGAGGTATCTCATAAAAATTATTTTGGTCTACCTCATGTCTTGATGAGTAGAAGAGCATCATCTATAGATCTTTTATTTTCTGTAATGGAATGAAGATACTCCATCTGGAAATGTCTACAAACAATTTCTCATAACCAATAATATTAACGTGTCTACTGTCTCACAAATTTCCAAGTTTCTTAATTATATATGTAACACAATAAGAAACACATTTTGGTGAAGGAAATAATAAAAGAATAAAAAATGTCAATCTTTAGTTTTCCTTATTTTCATTTTAAGATGTTTATTTCTGAAGTGTTGTCCCAAGATTATCATTTCAAAGACTTATTAGAAATAACTTGTTGAAGACTTATGCAGAAGGTTTGAAGATTAATAATTCTAGTTTGACTGATACTCTAGTATGTTGCATTTAATTCTTTTCTATTAATTTAAGATTCAGTACATTTGAAATTAACATTTATTTTTATGTATGAATCAATTTTATTACCCAAATATATGTATGACAACCTACAATAATATCAAAAAAATTTAGAGTAGTCTGATATTTGAAATGAGAAAACAAACGCTTTGGTTCAAAACCAAAATGCTCACCTTTATAGACCTGTATGGAGGGGGGAGGACCTTGGACTTCCCACGGGGCAGGGAACCATGACTGCTCTTAAGACTAGAGAGGGAGGGAGAGGTGGGGATGGGGAGAGAAAAGGGAGGCGGGGAAGAGGTGGAAATTTTTAATAAATAAATAAATAAATAAATGAAGCATATAATATATCCTCAAATATACAAAGACAATGTTACTTAGTTGAAAGCTAGAAAAACAGTTCAGGCAATCTGATTTGATCTTAAGTAAAGGTTTAAAGAATTTTAAACATCTGTCAGAGTAGCAGAGCAATTGTCTGTCCTTTGTTTTCTCGTCACTCAATATAGACAAAACAGTAGGTGGGTTCCAATGGCTTCTCAAAGAACTAAAGCACAAAGTGAGGAATGCTTGAAAATTGTATATTAGCGACATCTCACAATTATATGCACATAGTGAAGATATTTAAATGTTTCAAACTTTGAATGAGTCACTAAACATGAAATTATTGTTGAATATTATGCCTATATTTTATGGGCACGGTTATTAGAAAATACTCAGTTGGGAAAAAATAAAACGATGAAACCCCTCACAAAGGAAGAGGAGACTTGTAAACGATCCATCTCCAATCCTGGTAACATATGGTAGTACCAAATAGTTTTCCTCCCATATATAAAAATGCTACAAAGAAGTTTTTCATGACTTTCAGCACATACATCTAATGCGAGTGGTGTTGTCAAGTTGGTTCCTAACTGAACAGTGCATATATCAGAAGCTATGCTTGTCTTTCTTGTCAGAAAATACTGGTGACAATGTGAGAAAGATGCCCAATTCTGAGCTGTGGAGTGTGAGATGCTGCTGTCTTTAGGAGAGCCAGTGTAATGGAACACTGGCAGGCAGACTGGCTGCAGACTCTGACCATCTGCTCAGCAAAGACCTCCAAGAGATTGTTCTGTCCCATGATGGAGAGATGGAACGTTGTCAGTATTCTGACAAACTCAGTAAAGCAAGACAGCTAATGATGTATTTTTTAAAAAGCAGTATCTCAAATCTATCTCCACACTCTATGTAAAGGGTTTGTTTATCCCGTAATCATATTTCTAGAATAAAAACAATTTTGATGAACATCATTTGTGTAATAATTGTTCTTCTGTACAATAGGTATTCATATAACAATACTAAGCCAGTAATAGAAGTGATTCTGAAAAGATAGATAAGAGCCCTTAGTAGAAAATTTAAAGAATAATTATAAACCAGCCCCTGCACAATCATAAGAGGATATATTGTTATTATGGGTTTTTTTTCGGTTCTGGGGAATGAAACCTTGGGTCTCATGCATGCTAGCTAAAGGTATTATTTTTACCATTTGTGTCTTTGCCAGGTAGATCATAAGACTGTCCAAAACATTGTGAATTTTTAATTAATCACCAATTTCCATAACACGACTCAAATAAAGTTCTTTTTGAATTGAAACAAGATAAGAAAAGTTGGAATGTTCCACCAGAAGGGTTGGAAAGGAAAGAGAGCATTCATGTTGATGTAGCCAGGAAGATTTCTCTGATCATGAAGGGACTGTGGGTATGCCAGGCTGTGGAACTCATCTTGATACCACTGAGCTAATGGAACTCTTGCATTCACAAATACAAGGTGTGGAGCCAGCTAAGCATTCCACATACATAGTGAGAGATATTTTTCTCTAATCTTGTACGTATTGAAGTTTTAATATTGAGACAAAATGATAGTGATTTAAAAAACAAACAGACAATCTTGAGCAATTTATTACAATGTAAAAGAAGCTAATACTGTCTATTGATCACTACTTTTCTCTAGTGGAGAATTTAGAGCAAATACCTGTCTTTGATATTTTATTCTGTTGATTATTGATTGTTGTTGATTTTATTCTGTTGTTCATTCCTAGCTGCCCAGCACCAAAATAATTACACAGAAACTATATTATTTGCAATACTGTTTGGCCAATAGTTTAAGCATATTGCTAGCTAGCTCTTATATCCTAAACTAGCCCATCTCCATTAATCTGCACATCACCATGAGGTCGTGGCCTACTGGTAAAGTTTCCAGCTGGAGGTTTTTGTCTTTCTCCTCTGGTGGCTACATGGCTTCTCAGTAGCCCCGCCTACTCTCTATCACTATCTCCTTTCAGCCTGAAATTACTCTTTTAAGCCTAAAAGTAGGTTCTTTATTAACCAAAGGCAATAAAGCATATTCACAGCATACATCAGCTTCCACATCAGTATGCTTCTAGGGAAAGCCCATCTTTTCATTCTAAAATCATTCATTATGAACAAATGCTTCATAATTTTTATGGGCACCACTTTTGTTCCATAGGCCGCTTAGTAGTTTAAGTATAGAGCATATTTAGAGTAAAAAACAACACAAATCTTAGTTTTGTCATTAACTCAGCTGGCATTTTAAAACAAGCTGCACCATTTAACTTAGTTCTTCTTTTTTTGACTGTAATTTGTAAAAATAGCAGTTAATCAGCAATTGATGTGAATATCTAAACAAGATGATATAAGCAAAATGCCTTACAGGCTCATATAGATAGAATATAGTTAATAAATAATAGATTTATGATGATATTTTATTGATACAAGAGAGAAATTGTCCTCACTCTTGTATAATCTATCGGCAGTCATTAGAACATTGTGGGTCCTGTAATCAAAAAGAACATGTAGTATTCACATCCTTCTACCCGAATCATTATCAAAGCATGCATATCACAACTAAAATGAGGAGAAGAATAGTAGCTTTCCAGAACTGAGTTGGAAATTAAAATAGAACACATGCTAAGTGCTTTGTCCAGCATTGGGTTAAGTACTTCTGGCACATTTATTTTCTTGCATACATTTTCAGAATAGGGTCACATTGGTGCTTCTGACTACTTTGAGAGAAAATTCTAAAGCCTTATTTGCTTCATATTTAATTCTGGGAAAGTCTGTAATGAGTCTGTAATAATTGGTAGTAAAACATTGAAAATTTTTGTCTATATAAATATCAAATGAATTTAATTTACTTTTCTTTATCCCTAGAAGACACTTACTTATGTCTTCTTTAACTTATGTATTTTATTCAGTGCTCCAACCTTCAGTTCTTTATGAGTGTGTATATATGTAAATATGTATGTATACATACATATATATATGTATATATATTCATTTTGCATCATTTTAATGTCTGTTTATTGATAAACATTGATGATCAAACCTCAGTGTAAGAAAAGGAGATACATGCAGATCAACTACTTTCTGGCCCGTTTTCTCTTTTTTTATATAATTTACAATCCTGTGTCTAGTGAACAGTATCACTAACTATAGTCTGGATTTTCTAGATCAGTTTACAATGAAGATAATACCCCATAGGCTAACCTAATCTAAGTAATCTCTCAATTAAGGTTGTTTTCTCTTGGATTCCAGGGTGTGGCAAACTGAAATTTAAGATTATTTGTCACAGCAAACTTGTGACTGCTGTAAACTTTTCTACAGAGCAATGTTGAGGTATAATTACAGTAGTGTGAGTGTCATCAAAACAGGTGCTTTACCTCAAAGTCCCCCTGCATCATAGATTCTTAATTTTAGTTAACTCTATACTTCCTATATGTTCAAAATTTCTCAAGAGCACCTACCGTTGACTGAGAGTTAACAGAAATCTTTGGAGGGTCCTCTGTCCTTCTCCTCCTCCTTTTGATAAGAAATGTTAATACTGCTAAGATTATTATAGATTATTATTATGTAACATGAGAGCCGGCTTGTTGGGGTTTCTGTCCCACCAGATATCCCACAGCTGGAAAGCCCCAAAGAAATCACACACAGGACTCCATAAGATTATAAACTATTAGCTCATTAGCTCAGGCTTCTTGTTAGCCCTTGTAACTTATATTAATCCATTATTATTATTCTCTATGTTAGCCACAAGGCTTGGTACCTTTTTCAGCTGTCAGCTCACATGTTGCTTCTTTAGTGATCTAGGCAGGAATAGTGGAGGGAACTTCCTGCTTCCCAGAATTCTTCTGTTCTCATTGCATCACCTCTACTTCCTGTCTGGTTTTCCCACCTACACTTCCTGCCTGGCCAATCAGCATTTATTTAAAATATGATTGACAAATTATAGACAATTCTCCCAAACCAGGCCTAGGTAGCATTAGAGGATCTGCCCAACAATAGTCAAGGACGCCAGGCCAAGACAACTTTTATATCATTATGCCTATAGGAAAATGCTACTACTGCAGTGTGCCATAATGTTCATATGTGATGATATATGCATAATGCAATTCTATATCTTGTTCTTTTCCATTTAATATTTACCACTGTCAGCTAAAATAACATATTTATAAAAATCAAATGTATATATAAAATAGTTCTCAAATTTTATTCTCAATTAAAGTCTAAAGATTAGAGAACAATAAAAATAATGTAATTTAACTCGGTCCCTTAATGTAGGAACACTGTAGTCTTATGGTGAAATATTTGGACACTGGGTCATTTTAGCCACAAGATTCATAACTTACTTCTAACATTGCTGACTTCATCATTTGAAACACTCATGGACAATGTAAAAAATTTAAGATTTAAAGAAAGGTATGGAAGAAGGACGCTTAAAAGGAATCCCACGCTAGCTCAGAATTGAGAAATAGATGATTATTTATTTAGGGATAAAGTCACAAATCAGAATCCTCTGCTTGAATGGAGAACAGAAACCGAATCCAGCAACTGGAAAGAATGCAGACGCATGCTAAACATCAGCTTATATAGTATAAGAGGTCACACTCCAGTGGGCGGATAACCACTGGCTTTAAGACTTCCTACAGGGCTGGAGAGATGGCTCAGGGGTTAGAAGCATAGGTTGTTCTTCCAGAGGACCTGAGTTCAATTCCCAGCAACCACATGGTGGCTCACAACCATCTACAATGAGATTTGGCACCCATTTTTTGCCTGCAGGCACACATGTAGGCAGAACACTGTATACATAATAAATAAATCTTTAAAAAAATTTTAAAAAGACTTCCTACAGCAAGGTCCTTTTACTTGTTTTTTTCATATTTAATTTGGAAATAAGAATTAAGTCAATGACAATATATTGTTTTGCAAAGGGCTAGTTGAAACAATCAAGTCCAAACTTGAAAAGCAACTCACAAATAGAGCTCTACGTCTTCCAGACATGCTCTGTGCTGGTTAACCAAAATGCTGTCCTTCTTATTGAACTTTATTATGCTTTATGGTGACTATTTGTATGTTTTAAATATCAACTTCCTTTTGAACTTAGTATGCAATAAGTCTTGGAATATAAAGACAAACAGTACCAGATGTTTACTTCTAGGTCTAAAATGTGGTTATATAGTGAAAAGTCTTAATCTGTTTAGCTTTGAAAACAGTTTCCCACTCAAGTCCTGGTGCTTACCTGAAATCCTCTCCAATTAAAAGATGAGGTCACACTCGAAATACATTAGGGCCACTCCTTGTTCTTTGGTGTAGCAATATTCTGAAATGTTTCCTATACCATGAATAGTATTTGTTGCTTCTGTTTTCATCATCTTGGGTTGTTTTAGAATATCTGAGTTTTCTATCCTTCCCGTAATTGTATTTCCTGAAACCTACTGTTGGCTCTGTTTTGTGATTCTTCTCAGTGGGCATCCCTCTAGATATTGTGTTCTTCCCCAGACTATAAGAAGTCAAGGACTTTCTTCTGATGACCCCAGGAGCCCCAGAAAATTTAGGATTATTTATTTGAATAAGAGTTTTTATGTTCTATCCCTAGGCACACCATATTGATTGATTGCAGAGATTATATTTGTATTGACATAATTCGCTTTCTCATTATAAGAGAATTTAAGGCTTACAACCAGGACTGAGGATTGACATTAAACATGTAAACTAAAATACCAGGAAGAATCTGTTTCTTTCAGTTTTCTAAGTTTTAAGGGTCAACCATAATTTTTAAAAAAATCTTTTAATTTACAGTTGAAACTTTAAACCTTACATAACTGGAAGGGTTTGCACCTCTAGGACCAATTATCTAGTTTCCAAAATCTCTTTAGCATGTGCTGGCATTGATGTACCACTTAGTATTCAAACCGCAAACTTTATAATGACTGTAAGTACCGAAGTTAGATATTCCTAAACCCCGAGAGTACACTCTTGATGGCTGTGCTGCTTGAAGCGGAAGTCTGACACTTACCAGGAAGGAATCTTTCAAGATTCAAAATCTGTGTGTGTGTGTGTGTGTGTGTGTGTGTGTGTGTGTGTGTGTGCGTGTTTATATCAGCTACAGCAAAGGATGTAGATTTTTACGATGAATCTGATTTATAGCATTTAGTGTGGATGCAGGTTTAAATTGTAACTGCTTGCCTGCTTGTCAATGGCAAGCAAATGCATCTGACTTAAAAGTTAACCCGTTTTCATGATCTCTTAACATCACATATTTCTTATTTCATCTGAAGAGTTCTAAAAGTTGACAAACTAAATATAGATTTCTAAAATACTTTGTATATGTTTTTTTAAATTGGAAATTAACTTTAAGTGAAGAATCTTTTATTTATCAAAGGATCATTTAATTTTGTGGTGACTTTTAGAAATAACTGAGAGAAATCTAAATTGTGCTGAAAATTTTCCAAAATGAACATTTAGTTGGAAATTTTAAACCTTCAGCTATTCAACTTGGTAGACAGCAAATTTACACAAAGAACTTTTTTGAAGCATAAGTGGATGCAGTCTTCAAGCAAAATTATATATTACATATTTGGTTTCTACAGAAGTTTCTAGCACTGTACATAATTTACTAATTGTAGAAATTCACATTACATTCAATATTAATTTTTCAGTTTAGTGGTCTAAATTTAAAAATTAAGTCAGCAATAACATAAGAAGAATAAGGGTACTATATATTTTTTTCTAAATATAGCATTTTGATGATGAACATTTCAGATGTTGATTGCATTATTTTCCTAAAGTAGTGCTACAATAGAAAATACAATAGAATGATAATGGACTTTTATTTTAGAGAAATTAAAATTTTAAATATTTGCCAGATAAAATGTAAATAACAAATGTATATTTTGACAATATTAACTCTGTATTTAGGGGGATTTTAATAAATCTTATATAACTTTCTTCTCCATTTTTCCTTCCATATGTATGCCTTTCCTTTAAATATTACAGATTACTCAGTTATGCTAACCATTATTTTGTCCATTCAACATTGAGGCAAGTGAATTTTTGTTGTATTGTCATTTTCTTTGGCTGAGTAAAACCATCCATGTATAGAGGGAAAGGCAATAAGACAATTGCTTGATGAGAGAATAATTGTTCTGAAAAAAATGCTAGGATAAAGCAACGTTTATTTCATGCAACCCTTGGAAAGCACCTTGTATTAGAAACATCTGCCTGGGCATAAATGTCGAATGAGTCCGGGAACTCGCATGGATAAGTTTTAAGCAGGGGAAGCTAAGGAGGTGCTATATTCATCTGCCAATATAGTAGTGGGTAGCTCTCAAGCGTTTCTGTGTAACTAGTGTGACAGGTTCATGACTCAGTATTCCGAGTATAATAGTCTCTGTTACTCTCTTTTCAAAAAAACCTCAACTAGAGGGATTCTGGCATATGGTATGGAATACAGAAACTAATATAGATATTTTCTTTATTCAAAGAATTTTTCATTTCTGTTTTGGGATAATAATTTAATTACATCATTTACACCACCTCTTTCTTTACTCCACATCCTCCTGTTTCCCTTTTCTTCCCCTCTTTCAAAGTCATAGCCCCATTTTTCATTAATCATACATGGAACAATTAATATGTATTTATAAACACACACATATATACACATTTATGTGTACATTAAGTATATAAGTACATTTTGGTCAGTACGTATGATGCTACTTGTACGCATGTTTTCAGGGCTGAGTATTTGGTATTGGATAGTCAACGGGTATATTATTTCTTAGGGAAGACTATTTTTCCTAATTCAGCTTATCAGCTTTCACCTGAAAAATACTTCTGTAATATAAACTTCTCTTTCACATTAGCTGTTGTCCAGAGTTCCTCATACGGACTGTCCTAGGTGCTTTAGAGTGATTACAGAAAAGATTAGTTTTCAACTTAGGAAATGAAAAGCTCCCAGCTCCCTCAGACATTATCCCGTGTGTCTTCCGTGGTCCTTGAGACACGGAGAAACAGTGTGCCGAAGCTTATGTAGTATTCACTGGAACAGTTGTGACACACTCCAGCCCGACACCTTAGTACTGAGCACACACGAAGGGGACCGAACAATACGGATGAGAGGAACTCCATCTTTTTAGAACTGTACACCAATTTCTCTAAACCTTTTGAAACAGCAGAATTTGTCACTCATCTCATATTGATACTGTGATTTGAAGAAAGAGCTGTGACCAAGATTAACGACAGTCTCAAAATGAAATGTCCCTCTGGGGCCATTTCCTGCCCAAGTCATGCTTCACTTGGCTTCCAGGAGATTGGACAACCTTTGGACTCTTACTAAGAATAACATAATTACAGATGGCTGCTTCTCCTAGCTTCTCTAATCTCCCATGCCCTTACCCAAGGCATTCTGATTCAGTGGGTAGTACCCTACGTTGTGAAGGGTGATGCTGTCAATTAGGTGGACTAGCAGGGCTTGCCAGGTAAGCAGAATGTTTTGATGACAGCCTGCATTTGCTCACCCACTCAGTATGTGGCCAGGCATCCAGAACAGTGTGCTTCTTCTCAGGACTCACTAAAAAATTAGCTATACCCTTTCAATACATATATTTTATCTAAAATTGCATGGACAGTGTTATGGTTAACAATATATTTCAAGTAAAATGATGAAAACCCAAGTGTAAAGTCCTGTAAAAAAGAAAATTAATTCATATTTAAGCAAAAATAAAAACAAGCAAAACAAAGGCTATCACTAATAACCCAGTCTTCTGAAATTCCTTGTATCAGCAGTGTAGTCAATCAACTGGGAGGCCATAAATTTTAAGAAACTTCCAGTCATCGTTGTCAAATATCCAGCTCTCCATTCCCTTCTGATAGTCTATATATAGATGTATTTACAGCATGTACAATGCTGAGGTAACCCCAAGTTTGATGCTGGTTATCTGTATTTAGTTACAGGTGGATACAAGAGACTATGTAGGAGATGCAATTTATTCCTCAGAGTTATGGGCCTAATGAAAACAGGCAAACATTTTAAAAACAGTCGCAAAAGTAGTTAGAGAATTTATACATTTTATTATTGTTTAGCATTTGTTTTTGCCAGATATCTTGAAGTGATTTTCATCTGTTTTCTTTCCTCTATTGATGAGACTGTCTATGTCTGCTTTTCTTATATTCAAGAGACTCTCAATGTTTCTCCATCCATCTAGGTTCCTTTTTCTCCAATTATCCTTTTTAAAAAAACATGCTGTTCTTAAGCATTAGGTTTAACCCAGGGAAGATTGCTAAACAGATGGAGAAAGGATTGTAGAAGTCGGCGGGATCAAAGACATCATACACACACACATAAAAAAGGGAGAGAGAGAGAGAGACCTAAACTGGGCTCATAGGAACTTATGGAGTCTGAACTAATAATCTGGGAGACTGAATGAGACAGACTTAGGACCTGTCCATACATTTGACAGTTATGTAGCTTGGTTTACTTATGGGAATACTAACAGTGGGAACAGAGGCTGTCCCTAAAGCATTGGCTGACTTTTGGAAACATATTCCTCATACTGGATTGCATTGCACAGTCTTAATACAAGACAAGGTGCTTAGTCTTACTGCAATTTGACATGCCATGTTTTGATGATGTCCATGGGAGGCCTGTCCCTTTCTGAACAGAAACAGAGCAGAAGTGGATTTAGTGGGGGCAGAGAAGTAGGGGAGGGAATGGGAGGAAAGGAAGGAGGGAAAACTACTGTCTGGGTGTAAAATACATAAATAAACTTTATAAAAAATTAGTATCATGCTCAAAACAGTCTTGTCAACATAACAAACCTAATCAAGACACTATTTTGCATAAAATGGTTCTAAGATTAATTGTAAATTTGAATATTGAGTTTAAATGACATTATTTGCTTATAAAATTATGTGCTTCTGAGTGTTTGTGTATGTATGCCTTTATTCATGTGTGTGTTTGTATACCTATACATGTCCATGTCCATGAGAGTGTGGTGGCCAGAAGTCAGTTTCTGGCATCTTATTAGGTCACTTGTCACTTTATCTGTTGAGACAGTCAACTACTGGGCCTGGAACTTGTTAAGACCTTCTGGCCAGCACCTATGAGGACCCTCTTAATTCTGCCTTCCCGGACTGACAGTGTAGGTGCACAGTGCTGTGTCAGGTTTTAATGTGGTTGCTAAAGGTTCAAACTCTTTCCCAAGTCTTTCTGATTTTTCTTTCTCAAACAAACAAACAAACAAACAAAATAAATAAATAAATAAAGGTGTCAACAACCTGCTAGCTGCTGCACACCTTCAGCATATATTGCATGATTGTGCCCAATCCCACAGTAGCATCATTTACCATCTTAGCTTGCATCTTGCATGCCATACAGATGCTCTGAATCTGATACCACATGTGTCCTCTCCACTCCTCTCTCTGTTTATCCTTTTATAACCCATTCCATCTTTAATCCAGCATTTGCTTTATATCCCTCATCAGTGAGGCATAGCGTAATGACTAAGGAGGCTATCATGATCCTAACAGCATATAAATTCGTACCATGAATTTGTTCTGGCGAAATTCTCGTAAGTCCTGCACTAATTATCATATAGCCTACCATCTAATCTAATGTAAGTTCACAGTATAATTTCTCCGCATGCCCAGGCATCCATTGCTTCTCTTAACCATTAGAATCCTCAAGTCATTTCCTCCTGGTTCTTATTTCAACTAAAGAGAACTGCACAGCATATGACTTGCTCTCTCCTAGTCTCATGCAATTTTGTTTCTGCTGTTTTAGCTGAGGTAATGGTCATAACATAAAGTAAGCAAGTTAAAGTGACTAATTCAGTAGGATTTATTTTATTCACAGTCCAGTCCCGCCATCACCTCTCACTAGTTACAAAACACTTTCCCGGTTGAAAATTACTTCCAGTTCTTCCCCACTGGCACTACAAGAACAACACCGTTATCTATTCTGTATCCCTAATATAAATGAACAATGTGTGAACTTTTGCATCTGGCATCTTTCACTTACCACAGTGTTGTCGGACTCATCTATTTTGCATGATGTGCCAGCATTGCACTCCTTTTTCATTGCTGGACAGTAATTTTGTCTATATGGATGCAGCAGTTGTTCATAATTCATCCATTGCTGGCCACTTGAGTAGTTTCTGCCTTTGAGTTGTGGTGAATAACATGACTATAAACAGACGCACAATTATATTTGTTTAAGTACCTATTTCAAACTCTTTGATTTGCACACCTAGGTGAGGAAATATTGTGGCAAAACATGAATTTATTTATGTCTTTATTAAGCAATATCAGCTTATTTTCCATGCCAGGTGACCCATTGTATATTACCAACAACAGTGTGCAAGAAACTCAAGTTCATTCACATGCTCAGTAACACATTTTGTTTTTTTCTTTTACTAGTGTAGCCCCCATTGTGTACATTACATGGTACCCAAACTCCAGTTTAACTTTCATCCTTCCAATTATTAATATTGACAATGTTTATAAGTACATATTGGCCAATTATAAATCAACTTGGAATTAATCTTTATCAGAACAAGTTTCCATTTTCAATTGGGATATTTGTGAGTAGTTGAATTATAATTTCCTTTCTTCCTTTCTTTCATTTTTTTTTAAAAAAAGAAAACAATCTTTTTTCATTTTACATACCTATCCCAGTTCTCACTCTCTCCCCTCCTCCCATTCCCTCCACACATCCTCCCACCACACCTCCCATCCACTCCTCAGAGAGGAGAAGGAACATTGCTTTGTGGAAGGACCAAGGCCCTCCCTACTATATCTAAGCTGAGCAAGGTATCCATCCAAAGGAAATGGGTTCCGAAAAAGCCAGTACAAGCAGTAGGTATAAATCCCGGTGCCACTGTCAGAGACTCCTCAATCCCAGCCATACAACTGTCATCCACATTCAGAGGTACTAGTTTGGTCCTATGCTGGTTCCTTCCCTGTGAGGTTGGAGCCGGTGAGCTCCCATTAGCTCACGTAAACTGCTACAGTGGGTGACCCCATCACGGTCTTGACCTTTTTGCTTATATGCTCACTCCTCCCACTCTTCAACTGGACTTTGGGAGCTCAGTCCCATGCTCTGATGCAGAGCTCTGCCTCTGTTTCCATCAGTGATGGATGAAGGTTCTAGGGTGATATTTAAGATATTCATCAATCTGACTACAGGGCAAGGCCAGTTCGGGCACCCTCCCTACTATTGCCTAAGGTTGGGGTCATCCTTGTGGATTCCTGGGAATGTCTCTAGTGCCAGCCCCCCCCCCCTTTTTTTAGTTTTTCAAAACGGGTTTTCTCTATAGCTTTGAAGTGTGCCCTAGAGGTGACTCTGCAGACCATGCTGGCTTTGAATTTACGGGGATTTGCCTGTCTCTGCCTGCTGAGAGCTTGGATTACAGGAGTGCACTTTTCTACTTTCTGCAATCCATTTCTCTACGTCAGTGTCGTTTTACCCATGCCACACTGTAGGCGGGGGCTTACGTTAAAACAGCTGAATCAGAAAGTCAACTCAGCTTCTTGTTCCTTTTCAGGGTTGATTTTGGAGTTTCTGTCCTTCATAATTTTATGAGCATTATGGGATCATCTATTTAGAATCTGTATAAAAATTATTGGAATTTTAAAAGCAATTGTGTCAAACCTACAAGATTTCTTGTGTAGTATTGTCATCTTAACACCTTTTACTCATTAAAGCAGGAATATAATATTCTTTCACTAATTTACCTCTCTAATTTCAATAACATTTATTTTCAGTAATTCTCTTTTAGCTACTTTATTAAACACATCACTGGCTGTTTTACTCTTCTAGATGTTAATATAAATACATTTTTTTCCAGTCACTGTGTCCTAGTCCCAAACCCCTGAGGTTTACTCAGTTTGTTGGTATCTCTGATAATGCTTTGAAGATTGAGAGATTTTATTTTGGTCAATGTCATGTACACCAGAAATAATTATTTTTCAATTTAATCTTTTATTTATTTTTAATTGTGCAACTCTTCAACAAGATTTTCTCTTACAATCTTAATAATAATAAAAGTGAGAGTTTCTGTCTTGTTCTGGAAGTTAGTAGAAAAGTTTTGTCCTTGCACATGAAATGTTATCTTTTCTATGTATGCCTCCACAGATTCTCACGCTCATTTCGCTCCATTCCAGTTCTCAGAATTTTTTCAATCCTCAGTGTTGGTTTTTATTATATGTCTTATTTCAGTTAATTAAAATAATCATGTGGGTTTATTCCTTAATATTTTAACTATTTTTATAGAACACAGGTATATATGTGCACATATACATACACACATACACAACAGATATAAGAAAATGTGTGGGTTTTGTTTCCAAAGTTGATTGAAATGGAAGATAGAAAAGGTAACTGATAAGGTTTTGAATGTGTTAGTGTTCACTGGAATGTATATATTCAGAAGAAAGCCATATTATCTAACTATTTTGAATACTAAAAATTGTGTGTTCAATTTGACCACACGTATAATATTTTATAAATTCTATTTTAGTTATGTAACATATAGTCCTTATAAATATATCATGTATGTTATATATGCTTTGCTTCTAAAAACATATTGTAAATAGCTTACATTATAATATTCTATGAGGCATGAAAAAATAATTTGATAATGAGGATATGGGTAAAGTAATCTAACAATACAGAAGAATAATATAAAAACTTCTGTGAAAAATGAAATTTGAAACAGAACTGAATAAATTTTTTTTACCTCAGTGCCTGTATGTTCAGGCTTATTTTAGAGGTAAGCCTATTAAAACCATCAGGGTTCAGAAAAATTTGCTATAGCTGGTGAAAATCTGTTTAATAGAGTTTGGAGCAAACAAAATAAATTAACTCAAGCATGTTACCTCTGCATATTCTTTATTCTTTGGTCTAAGAAGCAGCAAGAAGTGAGATCTCCCCCAGGTTTTTAGGTTTTACATATTTTTTAAAATTCCATAGGCAAAAACAATGATATCAACATAGGTTTCATAATAATCTCCCCCAAAAAATCAAAAAGAAAACAAAATCAGGTAGACTTTAACAAAACTGTGCTCCACCCAAAGGTGGCACCACCCAGGAAGGGCAAGTATCCAAGGGCTAACATTCCAAAACATCAGATAAAAATCACTGAATATTCCAGAAGCCTGGTCTCACCCACTCCCCTTGCCACAATCTCCATTGTGATAACCAGCTTTGGGGTCACCTAGACCTGTTTGTCAGTAGAACACTGCCTTTCTATCTTTTTGAAATTTGTCCATGGTCTATTAGCAAAGCTAATTGTAGGGGATTGATTTTATGCAGGTTTGACTATATGAACATCATTCTAAGGTCACATGGAAGGTCTTCTGTTGCCTATACAGGGGGAGGTTACACTGCTGAGGTGTTTTGAGAAGATATCCGTATTTGAAGAGGCAAAGAGTCATGGCTTCACAAAGATTTTACAGCATTGGCAGGGACTTATCTGAAAGACACGTGTTCCCAAAACTTTGCAATAGGGGCCCTCATAAGTTGTGCACTTGATGGTCTGTCTAGGAATCTGCCAGTTATACATTTACTGTATACTTGTGTGTTCTAGCACCTACAAGTTTTTATTGTGACTTTTAAAATCGTTAGTCTTGAAATTAATAAAATGTGTTATATTAATTACTTCAACAAACTGAGTATTTAGCTTTGTTATTATGCTTATAAAATCTTTTTTCTGTTCCTTCTATTTTTTCAGTATAAATATGTAGAAATCAGCTAGTTTCTGAATTTTATACAAAATTTCCATACAGAGAGAGGAGGTAGAGAGGAGGCAGGAGATCTGCTTGGTTGGGTGGAAATGGGAGTTTGGGAGAGGGTGGGACTTGATACTCAGGTGACAGACCAGGTGACAGACCAGGTGACAGACCAGGCCAGCAAGTTACAACACCAATGAATTAAATTTAATCCACTAGAAACAACATGTAATTTTCCTTGAACTTTGGAGGGAAAAAAAAGTAATCTCTCCTCTACATGGCCACATTGTTAATATCATAGCAATTGTCTACTAAGTAATTAATTATACTTCAATGAAATTCATCCCATAAAATCCATCTTTTCTTCTGTAATGGCTTCATCAATGGCCATTTCTGTTTTCTTAGCTAAAAACCTAAAGATCTGAGTTCAGCATTTCCTAAGAAATCAGTAGTAGTATAGACTGTCACCACTTCTGTAGCTTCAGTGCAAAATCAGGAAAACAAATGAGATTCAAAGCCCCTGTGAGATGCCCTTTGTGCAGTGGCATTTAGAGTCCTTCCCTCATTTGTAATCAGAGTCTTCTATTTTACAGTGCAATATTTATCTCTGGTATTTTCTATATCAGTGTGATGTATGTGTGGTATAAAAGGTAAAGAACTTCTACATCATTAAGGAGCTCTTCCCTGTGGCACCACAAGCTTGAGAAATGCAAATTCTCTCTATACCTACTGCTCTGTAATTTATCTTTGAGTTTTTCCCCATTCTTTAGAGGTTTTATTTTATTTTCCTCACATATATATAATGTATTTCCGTCCAGACTTCTCCAAAAGTCAATTTTAATTCCTATATCCCAGACATTCTCAAATTAATTCCTACTATGCTCACTATTAAAAAGGACTTTGATGAGTAGTTAGAAATGTATAATTTATGTTATGATTAACTGGCTTTCCTCCTTACTTTTATATGGCGTTAAATATCCTAAAGTAATCATTTTAATTTTAGCTTTATCCAGCTGTAAAAATCTTTTTTTCAATAGAAATGCTGATGATCCAGTAGCCAAGTCAAGAATCTATGAAGAGACAAAAGTCCCTATTTAATATCATAGTAAAGTGTAAACATTTAGATTACCACATTGTCGTGATGTTTTTATGTCAGCAGCAGGATGAGACATTTCCACAGAAGCTATTAAAGCTACATTGTTAGTTTTGTTGAATGATGTATTTTGGCAAGAAAATGTTTGTCTTTGCTAAATAGAGTTTTACATTTTCTAACCATTTCATTAATATATTTGATGAAGTTACTAAATAGTTGATTCTGGAAAATTATTTCAAATGTGTAAACAAAAACAATTTAATATCAGGAGAAAAATAGATTTTTACTCAGCCTAGGAAATTTGCCCATGTCTGTGGGCACTCTTAGCATCTCAAGCTTCTTTGTGTAGATTAAATTTAAAGGTTTTTTAGGAGGAATTTGATCTGTTTTGATCTGTGTTTTTTTTTTATTTTACATTGCAAAAGGGTCACAACCACAACCCAACTGTAGCAACTATAGTCTTAAATTTAAATTTGAATGTGTATATCAGTTAAATTATTGGAATGATAGAATAAACAATAAATTTTTTGTGTGTGTGTGCTGTGACTGAATTTAAGAAACTGAAGCCACACTGTGTATAACTCTCCAGAGTGGACTGCTGCGGGCTGGTGAATAACTCCACTTTCAGCAGAGTAAAATGTTCTGTCAACCTAAGGTGCCTTAATAGAATGCAAAAGACTTGACTAGTTGCCACTGAATTGTCCCCAGCCTTTGAGTGAACACACCTAGCATGTCTGTCTAATGAACTGTATTCTCCCCTACTGTATTAGCAAATATTCACTTTTCTTAAATCTGAATTTTAATAAAAATAATAATTTGTGAAAAAAAATCATTTACTCTCCATTTTAAGATTAAGCAAGGTTAAGAACAGAAGAGTTAAATGGAAGAATTTTATCCATTTTCTTTTTTCAACAAAATCTTTGATGAAATTGCAAAGTGGAAACTCACTCTCTGATATTAATGACCGGTTTCCAATTAGGTAGTGCCATTTTAATACTACTTTAATGTTCAAAGAATATTAAGGACAATGGAAAGAAAATCGATTTATTAAATGCCTTAAATCGAAGTGTCCTCCAGAAGAAATTAAGTAACATTTATAAGAAAGTTCGGTTATCCTGTTTATTCAAATGCGTAATTTGTAATAAATATGAGGTGTCAAATCAGGTATACCTTATATATTGATTTTATTTCTATATCACAGAAGGTTATAAAGCCTTGGCTGATGGGTCAGTGTCCCCAGACAAACTGCAGTTGAGACCCTCCTGATAAAGTAGCCATCAAAATGCTCCCCAGCTTCTATCAGTAGACTACAGTGAACCTCCTTGCAGAGGACAGACAGGAAGCAATGAAGGTTTGTATCTAAGAAATCATAAATGGAATGGGAAATCATGGCCATGGGGCAAATTTAACTGACTCTGCTCTTCTGACAATTTGGTTACCCTCATAACACTAATATTACCATTACACTAGTGGTCACTTCTTATCTCCTAGGTGGTGCTGTAGTTTTAGGGTACAAAGGAATATTCTTGGTGACTTTAATTCCCCGGCAGTTGAACTAGTGCTTCCTGGTATTGTGGAAGGTACCCTATAAGGAGTCTTCAGATTCAGTTTCACCTTGCTTTGTTTATATGATGTTAGGAATGTGGTGTTTTTCAGCGACAGGGTCTTATTTTCTAGTTCGGGTGGGCAACCAAGAATAATGGTAAGAGTCTGTGTCGCCTTGACGAGGTATCATATGTTTTGAAAGTTCCAAATGCCATTTTCAAACCCCACTTCCTTTTGATTAACTTCTCCATCCCCACAGGTATACTCTTTCGCCTACCCCCACCATATGTAAACCTGTCCACTCCTTACCAATATTCAAATAACAAGCCTGACCTATTTTGGGGAGTGTGATGGTTCTTTATTGCATCACTGTTGCTGGTTGGAGAGCAACAACAGCGCAAAGTACAAAAGTACATGACGATGCTTTGGTCCATGCACAGACTGTAGAATAAATTCATCAAACCAATATGTGTATCTATCCTTCCAAACATTCCTATTATCACTATTAATTGCAGGGAGCCGACTGTGAACTCATACATGTCCAAAATGCACTGTTCCTTTCTAACTGAAACTTTATATGCTAGAAAATATCTCCTCATTTCCTTATACCTACTCTTCTTCTGTCTAATATATTCAGCCTTTAAAATTCCATACATGTAAGTGAGATGCTGGAGAATCTGTGCATCTCTACCTGGCATATTTGAGTTAGCATATCATCTTCTAGTGACATTGATGCTGTTGTAAAAAATCAGTATTTTTTATCGTAGATGTAAAATAGGTCTTATGAAGTTATTTACATGATAGATTTTATTTGATTCCATATTTTCCTACAAGGGATAATATTTAAATGAGCATGGAAATAAATATATATGCACAAACATTATTTTATGTTCTTGTTTAAATCTTTTGAGACTCCATCATACTTTTTTCATAATGTTTGTTTTCATTTATATTTTCATGTATATATATATAAAATGGTCAAACTAAAGATCTCTTTCTTCTACTCTATAATCAGTTGCTACTATTTGATAACTTTTTGATAAGAGACATTCTGAAAGTTGTGTGATATTAACTCTTTGGGGTAGAGTTTGTATTTTCCTTGGTAATTAGTGACATATTTCTAACAATTGTTCAACGTTTGTGTAATTTCTCCGGAAAATTAGCATTTCTTTCCTTCAGCCACTTTTGGCTTTGGTCATTTGGATTTCTTGACGTTAATTTGCCTGTGTTCTTTACATGTTTTAGAGTCTGCCATATGTATGGCTATAGTTCATTTCTTTTGTTCCACAATTTCCCCTTTTCAGTCTCCTTTGCTTTGTCTAGTCCTAGTACCTTATAAGAAGGAGGAACCCTGGGTTTTGCCGTGACTGCGATACTGGCCTGTGTTGCTCTAAAATGTGATATTTTCAAGTATAAAACCTTCAGCAGATTGTCAATGATCACATGCTTGTGAGTACTCTCCGTGAGCTGGCATCATGGTAAAGAATAACTGCTGGATCAGGTGAAGGGTAGCACAGAGAGAACAGGTCAGAACAGTGCCATGAAGCAAAGCAATTTGATTCTGTTCATTTTGTATTTATCATAATTTAAAAATAAATATTGATAAAAAAATTTGTTTAGTGACTGAGTACACACTTTACACAAATTAATTCAGTGACTGTTTTTCAAAATTTTACTATGAAACATTGTATTCATTTTATTAAAAATAACCTTAAAAACACATTTAAAAAAACAATTAAGTCTTAAGGAAGCATCAAAAAGATTTCCAGGAAGATGAAACATTCATTAGAATTATGACTAAATATGAAAACATTAACCATTCCCTTTTTTGAAAACTATGACATTACTCTGAATATTTTCATGTATAAAGTATTTATTTTGATATGGTTAGGCCTCATTGGCAGTTTCATGTTAGGAATTTCAAAGCGCAATAACAACACGATTTTCTAACTATTGTCCAGAAAACTTCAGAGGAGTACAATGACAATTGGAAGAACTAAATGTATTCCTTTTAGATATACTCATCAAGTTTCAAAAAATGGTTAGGGTTGAATGACCTAAATAAATGAAGAGACCTAAATGACATCCATCTGCTGGTACCTGGTGGTTCTCTCTGTCTGCTGGTACTTGGTGATCCTCTTCATCTTCTGGTACCTGGTGATCCTCTCTGTCTGCTGGTACTTGGTGATCCTCTCCATCTCTGGGTACCTGGTGGTCCTCTCCATCAGCTGGCACCTGGTGATCCTCTCCATCTTCTGGCACCTGGTGGTCCTCTCCATCATTTGGGTACCTGGTGGTCCTCTCCATCAGCTGGTACCTGGTGATCCTCTCCATCATTTGGGTACTTGGTGATCCTCTCCATCTGCTGGTACCTGGTGATCCTCTCTGTCTGCTGGTACTTGGTGATTCTCTCCATCTCTGGGTACATGGTGATCCTTTCCATCTCTGGGTACCTGGTGGTCATCTCCATCTGCTGGTACCTGGTGGTCCTCTCCATCTACTGGCTGTTTGCTCTTGCCCTCCCATGACGCCATACACCTGTCCTTATCACTCCTTCTTCCTTAAATGCACTGCATTGCTACTGAATAATTTATTAAGCATGCATTATATACAGCAAAATAAATAAAAATTGTTATCATAAGTAAGATTTTGATCTGTTTGGGAAAGAATAAAAAGATAATTTCTTATTGTTGAACCTGAAACATGTTTAAATGTTATTTAAATAGCTTAAAATTCTCTTAAATGAGGAGTTTGTCTCAGTGTGACTACGGAATTCTCAGGAAAGAATTATTTTAAAAAAATAAAGCAGACTATGTGTGAATTAAAGTTAAAAGGTCATCTTAATTCTTTGGTTCTAAATGGCACTCTAAACACTTTACATAATTAACAGGGAATTTATTATTCTTCGAACCACTAAACCTTTATCTCTTAATATATTCCAGTTTAGAAAGATGGCAAATGTATCTGATAATTCCCTTTCTCCAGGTTGAGACAACTGTGTGTTGGGTGAAGACTGGGGTTGAGAGACAGAACAAGTCTGGGTTGTAAATTTCCTCTTCTGAAGTAAAAATGGAGGCTGAGTGAGCAATGGACTGAATGGCAGGTATTTTTCACAGTTAACTTGTCATGTTAGATGCATCTGCTTGAACAGACCTCTCTAAAGGGTTTGGCTCACCAGCCTGTTTCCCATCCCTTCCACTGTGTGCTGTCTAAAGGGCTCAGAAATTTTAAGGCCAGAATCAAAGAGGATATACAACAAACTACCCCTCACATCCTGAGATAAATAAAGGAATGACAAAAACAAACAAACAAAGCAACCAAATTATTCTCAGCATGGAGTTATCTTGATTATATTTTACTTTAGAATTTTAATTATTAAGGTTTCTAAACTATTTTCTAGTAACGCTCCCCATAAAGCATTTCTCTAAGGAAAGCACTGCTCTAAATGACCACCTGTGTTAATAGAATTTATATGCATGCATGTGTAATCAAACATCTACTTTAAGTTTGTTAACATAAATTGAAAAATTCCAGATGAATGGGGAAATAATCAGTAGGGGTAGTTTGACAGAAAGGGCATAAAGACCCCCCCCCTGCCTGTGAAAGCATATGGAGCAAACTGAATATGAATGAAGTTGGTTTCTGGTCTGGCCAACTGTACCTGTGCAGTACATCAGGTTCTCTAAGTCCTCCCTGGTGCTGCGGAGCCTCTCCTAGTTTTGCTTTCACGTTTCTAACAAATGAAAGTAATGTATTTCATATATTTTGAATCTTGGCTTTGAATTTTTAAATAAAAGTGAGATCAAGTTATATGCAACCTACATTTTAGCTTCCACTGCCAAACATATTTTCCCAAGTGACTTTGTGATTATCAGTTATATTGCACCTTTTATGAGTCAAGTGCCTTTTGGGGAGGTTCTATTGAAAGGACTTCTAAATGCACTAAGCAAAAACCCCTATCTATTTCAGGTTGAGCTTTTCATATTTCCTCACCTGATAATAAATCGAGGTATAGAGTCTGTAATGAGCTTATATGGTAGTGTGTTGGTTCTGTAATGTGTTATGTATTCTTTCTTTATCAAATAATGTCAGGTTTTTTTTTCTATAACGATGAAATTAAAAACTCATTTAATGTGATTTCTGCAGTATATGTAACCATTATGGACAGTGTTCTTGTTTGAGTACTAGTATGATGATTTTGGCTTTTAAAAGCACAACTAAGCCAGCAAACCCAGGACCTCAGCATCTTCCTGCCTCAGCCTGAACTTTAATGTACAACATGTACTCATGTGCTCTAAGGCAGACCAGCTTGTCAGATGGCTTTTACATTACCTAGAAAGATTTTTCTTTCTGTTATAGATTTTCGTTGTGCATGTGCATATGTTTGTGTGTATGTACTTTCACATGGAGACAAGAGGAGGTGACAGGTGTCTTACTTATCAGAGCTTAACGCCTCTCACACACTGGGGCATTAACCATTTAGCTAGAGGGATTGGTCAGCCAGATCCTTCTCCAGCCCTGTTATAACAGACCAAATCAGTCATGGTAAACTTTTTACATGGGTTCTGGGCTTCTGAACTCATGTTCTCATGTTGGTGGTAAGCACTTGACTGATGAAGCCATGTCTCCCCAGCTCTAGGTGGACATTCTTTATGAAGGTGAGAAAAGGATTATAAAAGTTTAAACTCAGTGAAGTAAGAATAAGGGGATAATTACTGATTTGATAACTTAAATTTGTTTTCATTCTTCATATTTTTATACATGTATAATTATAGACAAGTGTCGATTATCTAGTAGCATAAATTTGTTTTGGAGCTAATGCTGGCAAAGGTTCCTGATGCATAGGAAGCTAAGGTCTCAGGCTGGAGGTAACTCCGACTTAGGTTTGAGAATGGGAAGTTGAACCTCTTGCCTTGACTTACTGGCAAGCTGCTCTTCTGTGCCTGCCTATCAATCCACATTATTGTTTCTGAGAAGGATTGCTTTTCTACACAAATGACATATTTCTAATTGTCGTTTATTGATTGTGTCTACTAAAGTTGCTCAGAATTTTGTCTACAAATGATAATGACCTTCAGCATTGAGGGTGTTTTTCTTTCCTGTTTGCATATGTACAAATTTGACATCTGACTATTACTGAAGATAGATGCTTTTCCTACTTCTGCACAAAAGAGTCTTTATTTATAATTTCTGTCAAATTTATGTTATAAAATTTTACTTCATTAGACCTTTTGTAACATTTATGGAGACATTTTTAACTACTCTGGCTGCCATGTGGAATTGCTTTTCAGCCCACCGCTACCTAGAAGACAGTCCTCCACTAATGGACACCCTTTCATCTCTAGTGAATTTATAGTTCACTGTCAAAGTTATGCTTGGATTTAGCCTTTAAAAGTAGAAGCATTCATTGACACTCCCTGCCCCCACTGTTTAAATATGTATAGGATTTGCAGGAATATCCCTGAATTAGTAATTCCTCATCTGGAAACCCATTTCCCATCAAGACTTGGTATATTTTACAAGTTTTTACAGCAAGTTAAATTAGATACAGCATGAAACAGCCACCGCTTAGTATTTGCTAGCTTTAAACTGTAACAAACTGTCTTTTACCACATGCTTTGATTTCCATAGTTCTCTGCTGTCAAATTCCTTTCATCTCTGGTTGAACCTCTGTACATCTTGGTGAATGCACTCATACACCACTATTTTCTCATCACCCTCAGCTTTTGATTAGCTTTTACAGGGAGTTATTAGTTCATTTTCTCATTGGTTTGACAAAATATGTGTCAAAGAAAACATAGGGACGGATGAATTCATTTTGGCTCTCTGCAAGAGAGGATAAGTCCATCACAGACAACAAGGAATGGTAGATAGCAGAAGGGTGGTGTGAGTAGGCACACTGTTTTCAGAGTCAGAAAGGAAATAGAAAGAGAGAGAAAGAGAGAGAGAGAGAGAGAGAGAGAGAGAGAGAGAGAGAGAGAGGTTGATAACAAGATGATGTTTGTTTTTAATTTGCTTTGTTTTCTTTTTTTTCAGTCGGGGACATCAACTTATGTTATTATAGAATTCTTTATAAAATAACATTATTATTTATAGAATATCACTGCCCGCATAAAGGGTGGGTCTTCATTTTTAAAGATAAATTTAACATTTCTGAAAACATTCTCAGAGAGATAACCTGAGACATGTGTCTTCAGGAGCTTCTAATCTATAAAATCTGGTCCAGCTGGAAACTGAAGGTTGGTGATAACAAGCTATGCTTAAAGGTTTCATTTCTTTGAATGTAAGAGATAGATATATTTTTTTCCAAAATTGCTACTAATCATGTCGTTTTGTTTTGTTCTGTGAGTCCATAAACTTAACAACGGCTATCTGAGTGATCATAGGTCTGGAATTGTTCACTGGAAACTCAAAGGCTCATCTTTGATTGTACCAGGGAAGACAAGGACTACTTCTTCCCCAGAATCCATCAGTAGCCTTGAGTTTGATGAACAGGAGTGAAACAATATGAGACTCTCCATAATACATAATTGACTAATGACAGGCTCAGTCTTGTGAAAGCCCTGTGGGAAACTCAGCTGTTGTCGAATCATGTGATGGTTTTGTCAAGCCAGGATATATTGCCCAGTTTTTCACCCTCACTTCTGACTCTTAGATTTCTGGTGTTCACTTTTCTGGGATGTCCCCTAAGCCTTATAGCAGTGATACAAATGACCTCTTAATATTGGCCACTTATATGTCATTGATTCTCATCACCTATAACAGCCATGTATCTACTCAATCACCGTGATTTCGGCAAAGAAAGCTTCGTTGGTTAAGGATGAAAGTAGCATTGGTACACAGGTATAAGCAAGAATCCGTATAAGGCAGTTTGGGACCATCCTAATTTTGATACA
Organism: Myodes glareolus; assembly: GCF_982192425.1. Taxonomy (NCBI): domain Eukaryota; kingdom Metazoa; phylum Chordata; class Mammalia; order Rodentia; family Cricetidae; genus Myodes; species Myodes glareolus. The sequence goes on along the minus strand of NC_142046.1, from coordinate 25,382,209 downwards.
CAATAGTAAGTTCTCATTTGGGGCTCAGGACCACCTCATCAATATGTTTTGGACAGATACTGCATTACCAGGAATGGATCTCCTCCTGTGGTGTGGAGTGCATCTCAAATCCTATCAAGGTCCATCTTACTAGTGCCATAGAGGGCATATCTTGTCTATGAGAGTGGCACTATTCTTTGTAAGGTTCAGTGGCAATAAAGACTATTAATGCCCTTTCTATCCCAGCAGCTTGCCTTACCCCTACCAGCAGTATGACAGACAGGATGTAGTTTTGAAGATTATTCCAACTTAATTACATATTTTTTGCAATAACGTGTGTCAAATCTTCAGCAATGGAGTTTTGCCAACTAGTTATGTATGGTGGGGGGCCAGGAAAAATGCTATGAGTCTGTTACTTGAGTGTCCTCAGGTGCTTACCTAAACAAAAATTCATAAGGAGGCACTGCAAACGAGCCATTGGGATGTATTTTTCATTCTCTCTGGCTTTCAGGAATAACATCACTTAGCTATTCAGATGATCTCCCTTCTAACCTTTATAAAACAAACGTTGCATTGATTAAAAAGTGTTAGGTTTACACATGAATTTTCTCCCAATGTGCATTTTGGTTAACCCTTTCCATCCTCCATCATCTCCTCCATCCCATTAGCCCATTAGCACTTATACATTTCGATACCATTGCGCCTTTCTCTGCTTTCATAACTTATTATATTATGCTCTGGTCCATTGGTTTCCTAGCTTCCAAAGGTACTCCACAGCATGCACATACATAAAATTTGAAACATGAATGCACATACTAAAGACAATACAACTTGTTTCTTGTGGGTGGGCAACCTAACTCAGTACATTTATTTTCCAAGATCAACATATTCATCTGATTCTTTTCAATACAAGAAATATTAATCCATTTGTGTTTTTTTTCTTTTGAGAACTCTCTTTTAAATCTGTAGGCCATTTTTATTAAGTTGTTTATTTTCGTGATGGTCCTATTTATTTTTTATTATGTATCTGATGATTTCTCTTCTGTTAGATCTATACCTGGTGAAGATTTTCGCCTGTTCTGTAGGCTATATCATTCAATTGACTCCCCTTGATTTATATAAACTTTTTATTTTAATTTTCTAGTTGTTTTCCTTATTTTCGGACTGACTGTCCCTATACATGCTAGTGTGCTCTGTAACTTGTACCAGTTTCAAAATTAGGGATTTTACAGTAAGGTTTGCTTTTTCATTTGGAGCTGTATTGCTGTAGAATGAGTAATAAAGATCTAGTTTCATTCTTCTCCAAGTATCAACTTTCTAGCATCAGTTTCTGAAGATGCTCTTAGCTTGTGTATATATTTTTTTAAAAAAGGGAAAAAAGGGGAACTGGCTGTAGTTGTGTAAAATTAACCCAGCCCTTTGCTTCTATACCTTGGTCTACATGCATGTTTTGTGACAATATTAAGCTTTTGTTATTTATTAGTATGGAACTGTATACCACTGAAGATTGGATATCACAATGTCCCCATAATGATTCCTTTTGCTTGGAATTGCCTTGGCTATCAGGGATCTTTTGTGCTTCCATGTAAATTTTAGGAGTTCTTTTCTATTTCTGTGAAGAATGCATGGAGTTTTAACTGTTATTATTCTAGATCTAAATTATTTGAGTAGCATCGTCAATTTTATAGCATGAATTCTGCCAATTCATGGCGATGAGAGGTCTTTCTGTCTCCTCGTGTATTCTCTGATCTATTTACTACAAGTTTTAATTTTGATATCATAGAGATCCTTCAATTTCTTCATTAGGTTTATTCAAAAAATGTTTTTTAATTGGTGTATGTGTGTGTGTGTGTGTGTGTGTATGAGAGACAGAGAGTGTGTGTGTGTGTTTTAAGCTATTGCGAATCAGATGGTTTGCCTGATCATTTTCCTCAATGTGTTTGTATTTGTCATATAGAAAGATTACTAATTTTCATTATAAATTTTATTTTTGTCATTTTATTGAATATGTTGTCAGTTCTAAAAAATTTTCTGTTGGGATCTCAAAGGTCTTTTATATAATAACATATCATCTGACAACATGATATTCTGACTTCTTTTGTTTTTTTGAGTCAATTTTATTTCCTTCTCTATTGCTCCAGTCAAAACATCAAGTACTATATTGGATATGACATATGAACCATTTTTATGGTATTGACAAGAGATCATTGAAGATAGAGTGTATATAATTTACACATTAGCAAACTAAATGTATAATTTTTCTTTTTCTTTTCCGGCTTATTTGCTGTGTTGGTATAAATTCATTACAAATATCCTCAGGGACCCCCCCAAAACACTGCTCTGTAGTAAGGGAAAGAAAACAAAGCCCTTTCTCTTGGAGGAGTTTTATTAAGAGCAAGTCTAGATTTGACTCTTCTACTTCTTTCTCACTGTGCCTTACACTGTCTCACGTCCATAATCTATTTTATTTGCAACTTCCTGAATGGTGCCTACTGAATCTGTCTATCCTTGTGTCTGTCTTCAGAACAGCAAAGAAAACAGAGTATGGGGAAGAAAAGGAGGTTACTTTGTAAAAATTCTCTGACAGGATTTTATTTATCAAACTTCACTGACTCTAGCTAATCCAGATAACAGTAACACAAGCATCAGTAAAAAAATAATTATCAGCCTATATACAATGATTCTAATATTGATGGTGAATGTGAATGTTTGTTTTTATAAGATTATTTTCAACCTATTTACTGTTTTTAGCACTTTATACATATTATATATATATATATATATTATATAATATGTTATACTGGGATGGTTTATAGAAGAGTCGATATCTTAAGCTTATACCTATGCATCAGTTAAGTTCTATAAGATGATTACATGGGAAATTCTTAAGCTGTCTGTTACATTGTTTTTTAAACTCAGGTTAAACAAACTGTCTAAATACCCAGTAGGAGAACAGTCTTTAATCTTGAGTGACATCAAATTGCATCCATTAACTCTAACCATGTGGTCCAAAAGTTTAAAAATAATTATTTCATAGAAACTCAGTGTACAATGGAGAGTAGAAAATCATAAGAGAAGTAGGAGAAGGTTAGTTATGAAGACCAACATTACATATAAGTAAGAGTGCAAATTACTCTTACACTGCTGTGTAATACAGTGATTACAACTATTATAAAATTATTTGTGCCACAAGTTTCAACTATCTTCAAGAAATATTTGAATGTGTTTTTCATGAATATATATATATGTATATATATACATACATACATATATATATATATATATATATATATATATATATATATATTATAAGTAGAAAGTTTTTCCTGTATGGCATGATGGCGCAGGGCGATCAGTAATGAAAAGTCCCCAGACTATCTTACAAAAGATAAAATGTTAATAAAAACAGAAGGGAAAACTTACATAGAATCTCATTCTGCTGGAACGCGGGATCCAAGCCAAGTCGAGAGGGAGAGAGAGAGGGTGGGTGCTTTCATCCGCCAAGTTTATAGGTAAACTTTTGCCTTAGGGCAACATGTCCCACAAACAGAATGTGATTGGCTGAACTCCCCTATCAAGGACACACACACACACACACATATTATTTTGTGGGGGCTCCATATTGGGTTTCATGGTCTAAGTTGATGAGGACAACTGAATGTGTGTGTGTGTGTACATGCATACATACATATATATGTATATATATATACATATATATGTATTTTTATTAAAGTTAAATTAGTTCAAAGTAACAAAAATCTTCCCTACAGTCATTGAAATTATTCTTATTAATTGGAACAATGTGTGTGAAGTTTATTAGAATGTAAAAAAATCTATATTTGTTTAAAGGCTAAAGGAAAGAATCAAAATGATAATTGAATTTAGGTTTAATCTTTAGAAAACTAAATATCGATATGCTAAAATTTTTGAAAGAATGAAAAATATATACTCTACATTTATTTTGTTACCATATAATGCCATATTTTTTTTAGTGAAGTCAATAGAAGGCATGGAATTCTGGGTGCTTTGCTGAAGCTAAATCTTGCATATGAAAGGTCATGCGCGAACATATTCACAGAATCATCTGAGATGATGAATGAACACACAGTATGACTATGTAGTCCTCTATACGCAAGGAATTTTCTTGAACTAAAGAGTATTTATATCATAAAATGATGAAAAGCACGGTTAACTGAAGCCAAATAATTATCTGTGATTGAAAACCTGACTTTTCTGTCTGTTGGTTTCATTATTGTTATTTTCTGGTTTCTGATAACAAGAATCTCAATGGGATGAACCCTTCCTCTTCCTTCTCCACATATCTTTTTCTGACACACACTGTGAGAGGAAGGCACTAAAATCAAAGTGAAATGCATGCCATCATTTGTGCTCTGATATTAGAAATGCTTAGTTGTTCCAGGGTCTATACTATAGGGAGAGTTTGCCCTGGTACTATGTGTATTCAAGTAATATCAGAGCATTAATTTATTCAAAATATGATTGGTCAGAAACTATTAGATATTCTTTCTACACAGTGACTGGAAATTATCTGAATGAAAGGCATGAATATGTAGAAGATTGAGGTCAATAATACGCCATGTCTCTAAAATCCACATTAATTATAAATTCATTTAAATTCTAAGAGTTTGCATTTTATAATATCAGTTACTAGGAATTACATTTTCTTTTGTTCATTAATTTTGATTCTGGTCTGATATTTGAATGTTAATGTCTAATTTATCTTCCATGTTCAAAATAAGTCTATAAAATAAATGTAAATTAGTTGCATTACTGCTATTATGTTGCCACTCATCAATTAAACATGATTAAAATTTTGACAGTTCTTAGGAATGTTTCACTTGGAAAATAATAAACTGATGTGAAGTAAAAAGTCATAATTCTTATAGATAGCAGATGGGAAGACATGGGTGCAAGGTTGATCTTATTTATCTACTTACTTCATTTAATACATCATGGTACTTTGTCTAAGTATATTAACTCTCCAAGAAGACATGTAAATGTTAAATTAGCCACACAATATTGATCATCTTTAATAATAAATCAGATCTTAGTGTGAGTCTTGAAAGGTGGAGAACATCTCAAAAGTTCAAAATGTCCCAGAAGGCATTTTGATAACAAGGTGATAAAGAAGCATTAAAGTTTTACATCTTATTTTACTACTGAAGGAAGCAAGCTAAGTAAAGAACTTAAGGCTATGCTATTCGTGAGGACACAACTCTGTCCAAGGTGTTAGAAGCATATGGTGGCCTCTAGGGAACAGAGAGAAAATGCTGTGTGGGGATGGTGCCCTTGGTAGGGCTGCAGATGCTGTAGCAGATCAGCCCACATCATATCTAGCAGAAGATCTATTTAGACTCAGTGATTTATACTTAAAAAAAATGAGACTGTGACACTAGGTTGAGGAAGTGGCAGTGTGGAAACAATGGAGTGGGAAATTGGGACCAAATGTGACCAAAATCTATTTTATACATGTGTGAAATTTTCAGATATGAACAAGAAACAACAGGAATAGTCTTGTGAAATCTGATAATTACAATAATGAATAACATAGCAAAATATTCCCATTAGTGCAAAAATAGCACTAAACTTAAAGGTTTGATCTTTAAAAGGAAACATATGCATGGATCTGTAAATTCAGTCAAGAATCTTTTATTTATTTTTTTGTAAGCTCACAGGTCCCTGGGATAATGCTTTTCCAAATGGACATAGTATCAAATTGCCATCTAAATTTTTTATCTTTCCACCCATAGATTAGTGCAGTTCTCAAGACTCATTAGCACAGAATTTCACAACTGGTCAGATGCCAGAGAATAAGTGGCCAGCCAAATAAAAGACAGCTCTACCCTGTCCCTTCCAAAAGTTCTGTATCTATTGTGGAAAAGGTGTTGGAAAGATTGAAAACCTTCATAATCTGGGAGGTTTGAAGTAAAATGGTCTTTTCTAGATATCAAAAGACTACTGTAATCAGGACACAACAGCAACTGTGTTTGTGTGCCCATCATCTACACAAGATCAATCAATTATCACAAAAGAGTGTAGGGCTCAGGAATTGGCCCCAACATACTGAGAGAAAAAAAAATCAGTTTTAATTGTTAGTTTACTTCTTGATGGATTGGTGTGTGTGTGTGTGTGTGTGTGTGTGTGTGTGTGTGTGTGTGGCAGCTTTGCCTGGATGTGTACATATGCACAGTGTGTGTGCCTGTTGCCCACAGAAGAGTGTCAGGTCCCTAGGAACTGAAGTTACAGACAGCCTTAACTCACCTCGTGGGTGCTGGGAACCAAAACCAAGTCCTCTGCAAGAGCAACAAACGCTCATCATCACCGAGACATTTCTGCATGTCAGAGAGTCTGTTTTCTTTAATGGTGTGGACTCTGGTCGGTTAATGATGCTCACTGTGTGCTCCACATCCAGAAGCAGAAATTAATGTGCAAAAATTATTAAAAACAAGAAGAAAGGGCGCCTTGAGGGGGATGTGAAGATAGATATGACAGGAGCCAGGGGGAGAAGTAGGAGGTGAATGTGTTCAAAATACATTGCATGGAATACTCAAAAAATTATAAAATATTAAAATTTTAAAAGAAAATGCTAGATGAAATGGGGCACATTCAAAGTGTCAAGATGGCAAGGCCATATAGACTGCAGCATTTCATCAGATTTTATAGCGCTAGTGAAATTAAATTTTCTAATAAAAATTGTCAACTGCAATTTATTACATAGCATTTCATGTTATATTCAACAGTATACAATACTTCTGAATTAGAAGACATCTGTTGCTATTACTCTAGTGAAATATATCGCAAACATTATTTTATGGGATTATTTCTTCTCACTCAATAATAATATGTAAGTTTGTATGACATTTTTGTAACCATCTGGTTAAATATTTCATTAGTTTAAAAGCAATTAACAAAAGGTCTGTTGCTAGTCAGCATAAGGAAATAAAAGCCATGAGTTACATAGAATAATGTCTTTTCTGGAAGCCAAAACTGTGCTTTTGCCATGATTATGTAAGCTCACAACATACAGAGAAGCCATGCAAGGGGCATTTGGAAAGCACAATTGGAACTTTTTCTATATACAATTATTTCCAAATAAGTAGGTCATTAATGAAAAATTTGAAAATGTTGCCAATAATATACCATGATTTAAAACATATTTCATAGGGCATTTGAATTCATAAGTAACTATTGACACCTTACAGAGCACAGTAGCTTACCAATAATTAAACCTGCAAACTTTTCATGAGTTCTCTATTGTCATATATTACAAACTGACAAAATAAATCTAACTAAAGCAAAAGTAGATTAAGGGTCTACTAACTACTCTCTATAACTCAATTTTTCTAATGCTAATCAATCCATCACAACGGAGCCCAAGCAATAGTTCTAAAGTGAAGAATTATTAGGTTACCTGTATCCCATGTGCCTGCCCCTCTTGTCATTATCTTTTATGGTTTTCTCCTAAAGTTATTTGTGTCTGGTAATGAACACTCTCAGGGTGGTAGACACTCTTTGCCCCCTCCTGTTTCCAGGATATATTTGCTTTTGTTGTTTTCTGGTCCTTAACTCTCCCATCTGTGAGACTTTTCATCCCACTCCGTCTTGTAAGCTGCTCACTGCTTCACATATATCTTCATTTTCCTTCTGATTGGTTTAAAGATGTTATTTGTGCTAAAATTCCCAAATCATATATTCTAATCAACTCTAACCTGTTTTTTATTTTTGACAGTTCCAAGATAAGTTTATTAGATGTTTCTCTTTTACCCCATTCTTATATATAATTTATTTCATTAAAATTAGTATTAGCTTTGTATTTGAATACTTAGAATGGTGTATGAAGCCACATTTGTCTTTGTTGTGGATAGCACAGTGCCTGAAATACAGTAGGCTTTATCATACAGATGCTGACTTATTGAAAGAATAAAAAATCCCTCGTCATATAAGGGATTTGATACTTAAGAAGTAGTTTCTTAAGGAGGCAGCTCTAGTAGTGTATGAAATGTTTATAAGAATGTGATAGATGTTTTTATTCTCTTCTGTTCATAATGTCTGTAATCACCGTGAGATAGTAATCCTTTTCTTTCCCCTGGATTAGAGCATACACCTTCAAATAAGTGACTTGATGAAGACATTCTTGCACAATGTAATTCATGAAAATTGTGGAACGATCACCAGATAGTGCTCTGTAACACTGCATGTCACTTTATGAAAATTAACTGAGATTATGCTTCTAAGTGTGCTCTATAAATCTTTAAATATGACTGAGTTAAACATTTAACAAGAAAGTCTCTAACAAACAATTGATATTCAATAGACAACAAGGTAAGACACAATAAAAGAAACATTAATAGACAAAAGCAGCAATTGAAAACAAATTTAATAAAATGACAGATATTTGACTTAGAATAAAGCAATAAGAAATATTGAATTCAGGAATATTCCATACATTCTGAAGACGTATGATGAACATTCAGATGTGAATCCCTTCCTTATTCCAGGAAAACATCCCTTCTGTGATTTCAAAACCCATTTTGTGACTGTTTTATCTTTTTTATTCTTGTACTTTAAAAATCAGTTATCTTTAGTGACAAAGCTGAAAACTAAAGATATGTTTAAGATAATACCACAAAAGATGCTGATATTTAAGCACGTGCTTATAAGTACACAGAAATATCTATGGTGAGTGGGAGATGGTATAATCACGTTTTCATTATTTTTACAGTTAATGTTAGTGAGTACTTGATCCAGTTATGATTTTACCTCAGAGCCCGTGTACTATTATGATGGTAAGGTTGTGAATCCTTTATGAGGTGCACCTCAGTGGATGCACGTGTAGTCTTGGAGACCCCACCTTCTGAAATTGGAAACATTGCCTCGTGTGAAAGAGTTAAGCTGTGGGCAACTCGATTAGTTCTCCTGAAAACCAGTTGTTATAAATTGAGGCATTGATCTTTTAGTTACTCTGACACTTTTTGGTACAGAGAGAGGGTTTCAGGCAATAGAAACAGGTAATGTTCCTGTTCCAGATATCCCAGCTTTGATCTGCACAGTTTTTCTAGAGGAAGCCAGTAGCAGACAGTGGTAAAGTCCATGTGGTGCTAATTCATAGGGCTCAGAGAACATGGAGAATTTGAAACAAGCAAGTGTCTATACACAAATTACAATATATTTTGCGTTGTGAAAATGGCATGATCCTTGGGGGCAGAGCCAGAGCTATCTATAGTTTGGGTTTGGATATGGCTTGCTTTCAACAGCTTGAAGCATGGTCCACAGCATTGCATTATTGAGATTGTGGAACCTCGTTGATACACAACTTGAGGAATTCCACCCTGATATATGGATAAATGCAATGCGGTGTGAATAGTGCAGGTCTTGTAAACATGTCGTGGATATATGAGAGTAGTTATAATAAGTAGAATAGGCAAAATCACCCCTACCCTTGTCATATTACAGAAGTAGTTTAGTTGTCGGGATAGCAATTGTTACCAGTAATAAAAAGAGCCAGAGGCCTCTTACAAGCCTCTTCATATCTGTTTTATCCTGTGGTCTCTTCCTGCTTTCATGATGCCCTTCATCATTAGGTCCTTCCCAATGCCTGACAGATACTGGCACCTCCTTAACCTCTAGAATTGTGAGCTTAGTAAGCTCTTTTTTCTTTGTAAACATTCCAGTGACTGTGTTTTGGGATAGCTAAGCACAGAAGACTAAGCCTTCAGAAGTACCTGAAGCAGGGTTTTCATGATGGGTGGATTTAGAAGTTTGATAATCCATAGTGTGATTTCCTTTTAATTGGTTTCATTGTCTACCCAAAAACAAGTTCCTAATAAACAAAGAACGCTGCCTTCGGGGCTAGTTTCCAGCAACACAGGGTTCAAAGGGACTCCACAAAGTCTGTGTACTATGACTTCTTTTTCTGGGGGTGGGGGTTAGGGATAAAGACCCTCACACACTCTCTTGATACTTTTCCTCGAGTCTTTTGTTTATTCCTCTTTTGAATTTTCTATTATTTATTTTCCCAGTGATTTCCTTCTCTCATTCTTGATGTTTTCCTTCTAACTTATTTTAACTCTGTCTTTACCTTACAGCTTATATTCCCCACCAAAACCTTACAGGTAATATAAAGATTACAATGTGGCTACATTCTATTTTTCATGTGAATTACTGCAATGAATACAAGCATGTTTTCTACATCCCCTACACAATTAAGCATTTTACGTATTACAGGTGAAAAACAAGGTACCCCAAGAGTCCATGTACATTCAAACACAAGCAAATTGATATAGACTAACACAGTGTAAACAAGAAAGATATTCTTTTACTGGCCGACAGCATTCTACAGTTACAAAGAAAGGGCAAATCACTTTATTACTTATCTTGTAAGGTAATCTTATTAGGAATCTTAAAGGAATCACAGATCTAAATTTTATATATGAAAAAGAACCAGTCAGCTCTAATTTAAATCTTTATGGTACATACACACTCATCAGTAGTTTTGTTTTGTTTTGTTTTTGTTTTTATATCAAGAGATTGAGAAAAGAATGTGTAAAGGAATTAATCATAACCTTTGGTCACCAACTGGTCCTGGCAAGGAAAGCATGTCAGCTAAAGATGATAGGGCTGCTTTGTTCTTGTTCCTTGACCTTAACAAGTTCCATGTTCAACCATGTGTCATTTTAAAACTTCTTAGTTTTTCACCTCAAATCTATCTGACAAAAATACCTTGTCCCAACTTTTAGTTATATCCGAAGTTTGTTTCAGCTACGATGGACTATGAAATCTGTGAACATATCTCCTGACATTAAGATTAGAAGAATTTAAACTACCTGGGCTACTGGGACTCAACTGTTTTTCTTAATCATTAACCTAAGTCACAATCTATATGACTTGTCAATAGAAACTCATATGGTTAGCTGTGTGACAATTCCTTATTTTTATTTTAGTCATCAAAATCTATTTAAACTAACATTATTATTATCCATTAAATAGGACAGCTTAGGAAGAAATCATATTCATAATAATGCACAGGAAAGATACCCAGTAGAACAGGATGTATCCCTGAGATAGACCCATGAGATAAACACACTGCATAACAGGCAGTTGGAACTCCCCATAACCATTCACATCATGTCAGATACCAGAGAAAGATGCCAGCGGCAAACATGTGAAGGCACAGTAGAAAGAAATGACTTTATGGAGTCTGTGGTTTCAGACCTTACCTATCTGAGATTCACGCATCATGGATTCACCTCCTGGTGGTCTGACACCTGAAGTCAATTGCCACCTGATGTTCCTCTGACACGGCCACAAATATACAAACCTCTAGGAATAAATATCCTCCTAATGGTGACATGATAAAGTTAAGATTGTCAAAAATACCTAAACGAATCATTCATAGTCTTACTAGAAAAATAAAAACAAGTTACTGAAATATCAGGGTGGACCCTCCAGAGACACATAATATTGTGCTATTATATACAAAATAATATTTTAATAACTAACTTTTCACTACTCCTATATGACCACCATAGTGTATGCTTTGAAATCTCATGTACCTCCCACCTCACTCTAGGGGCATTGAGATCACAGGATAGTATGACCATGGCCAACTTTATAAGGTTCTGGGATCTGAACTCAAATCCTCACATTTAATGGCATTAAATTCACTTAATTTGGACAGTGCATAAATTTTATATAGATATGGAAGTTAATGCAAGAATCTTAGACTGCAATATTTCATTGTATTTACAACCACACTGAGTATGAAGAGCAGTCTGTGCTATCAGCGTTCGGTAAGTCAGTTTGTTGGGGATGAAAAAGACGATGTGTTCAGCACCTAATCTGATTAATTGGGCTGTTGTTCTATTTTTTTTTTAGTTCTAAGTCATTATCTCAAGATATAATTCAGACATGTTATCCTAAGTTTATTTGCTTTCAACCTTTGGAATATTAAGCTTTCAGAACAATAATTTGAAATGTTTCACCTCATGACTCTAATTTTTAATACTTTATCCTTAGTTTGCTATATTGTTAAAAAAATATTGCTGTATCCTGACTTCAGATGTAAGTGCAAATCAACTTAAGGGAAGCAGTAGCAGCTGAATGATTACTTTTCATCAGAAATAAACTGACTTTATGATACTCTAGAGGATTGCTACTGTTTTCTATTTATCTGAAAAGTAAATTAAATGTCATGGTAGTTTCTGGAACTGAGTTCATCTTATTAAAACTTAGGAACACATTAAATTAAATCTGATTTATGTGAGCATCTGAAATACAGTATGCTTTTATATAGACAAGGGACTGTTTTTGCAAAACATAATAGCTTATATTAAGTTTCAAATTATATTTCTTGTAACTCCCTGTTGTTATTTTATTCAGAGATGTTAACAGGTTACTTTATAGTTAATTTCACATACATCTGCAGCTCCCAAAAGAAAAAATAATCAAAACTCTTTAACCAACTAGAGGAGGTACTTGGTTTATTATTTTGAAAGAATTTAGACTGTGTTGTGTTAAAATTTGATTTCTATTGAGTTTTGTAGTTGTTACAATTACCATTTTAACCTCTGCTACATTATAAGAATGCAAACAAGGATGAAATTTTTTCACTGGACTTGGGGTTTATTGAGTGTAAGGGGAAGGAAGCCATAGTTACATCTGATCCAATAAGAAGTTTCAAAATTAAGTTTATATGCAATTAAAAGTAAGTTAACTTATAGGAACAAAAGTAATTTATCAACCAAGACCAAGCGTATCTACTCTCTAAAGTATGACATGTTTTCAACTTTTAATAATACTGACTCTCTAAAAATTATTGTGATTTTTATTGAGTGTTCATATGAACATTATAATTCTGGCTAAAAATGGTGTATTATACATGCTTCCACTTCCTACTCCCCAGAAGATTAAAGGGAATTTTCTAGAGAGAAAAACCAAAAGAATGTGGAGAGGAAGGGAACAGATAACAAAGCCCTGCCACATGTGTATACACAGATGTGTTGGATGTCAACTGAAGCTGAATTATATACTGACAAAGAGGGGACCTGAGAGTTAGTACAACAGGCCGTCAAATGTTTCCAGAAGCTTAAGACCCAGTGACATGGCATGTTTCAATGAAGAAGAGACCAAAACTTACTGAGAGCTGCTTGAACTGTTGCCAGTCACAGCAATAGATAACAGGCAACAACAACACATATGAACAGAGGGCCCTGACACCTTATCTGTGTGGCAATGATAAAGAGTTTAGCTCTGGAAATCAGGACACTACTACAAGCCTTCCCTTTCCTTTCCAATTCCAGAAGAACTGATTGTAAATATGGGTGCCAAAGAATTTTCTAGAAAGCCTGACCTGTCCAGGGAAAGAACAAAAGACAGAAAGGAAATGTTCACTTATGCATCAGTAAAGTGAAAGCCAGAACTGGTAACTGTCACTAGCTTGCTATTTTTAAAAATATGTTTGGGTTTTCTGATCTTTAAATATAATTAAAATTCACCAGAATTACTTTTTTCCAAGAATTTATTTATTAAGGTGAATACTTTGAAGCCAAATAAAAAATTAATTATTCATAATTCAATCAATTAAAAATTATTTATTGGGCACATGTTATATACTAGGTATTCATAAAGATATTGAAGTGTGATGATGGCAATCACAAAAGGCATATTTACTGGGGGCAATTTGGACATTAGGGAGATAAAGTAGTTGTAATATACAGAATAGTAAATGCTAGGTTTAAAAGGAAATGAAGAAAAGGGGACAGTTTCTTTAGATTTAGTTGTAAATATAGCTAAGTTAAACCAAAAGCTCTTTACTTAGAACTTGTGACTAGCTAGTCATGATAAAAAGTATAGACATTCAAATTACATAACATAAAGAAATGTAAAAATCATACTATCTTATCCCAAATCAAAACTTCACAGCTCTTCAAAAGGCAGATAAATATATTTGTGGGAGAAAATTCATTGAAACAATTTAAGACACAATTAATTGGCTAGACATTAAGATAATTAATACAACTGTACTTGATATGTCTAAGACATTAGAGCAAAGAAGCAATAAGTAGAGCTATAAGAATTATTCCTCATGAAAATTACAGCAGTAAGCTAAAAATAATCAGAGCTAGAATAATGGAAGTGTAGATGCTGCTGCAGGTCAAGTTGATAAGGGGTTAACATGGTGATTTAAAAAAAATGAAATCCAGAGAAGCAATAGTTTAAATCTCACCAACATGAGGTAGTAAACATGAGCTGAACAAGAACAAAAACACTAGACACGATGAAGTGGACAAGGACAAGGGAAAGACCGTGGGACCCCAACTCTACACAAAGAACTACAGGCAAATAAGGAATGCAAGACTGGAGTAAGAGTCTTCCTCTGGTTATGTATTAGCAAATTCTCAGTCCTGAAAATGTACATACATATGGTTAGTAGCTATAGACTGAGAAGGTTATATTTAGGAATTGGTATGAATGTATATATATATATATATATATATATATATATATATATATACTCATGCGCATATAACAACAATTAATAAAAAAGGGCCATAAAGTTTACTGAGACCACATAGGGGCAAATGGGAGGTTTGGAGGGTGTAATAGGAAGTAGCAAAGGATAATTGAGGTATAATGTTAAGAAATAAAATATATAATTTTAAAATAATGATCAAAGTATCACTTAGTAATATAATAATATCAAGCATCTGTGAGCAGATGTTTCCTTAAGTAAACAAAGCTATGGATAGAAGAAGAAAAAAAACAGCTTTTGAATAAATGCTGACCTGTTATTAGTGTTTGGGTGAAACTGCTGACTCCATGGGGTTCCTGGACTTGACATCTATCCAGAAAAATCTATCAGAAAAAGAGTGATAGGAAAGGCAGTAGTTGAACTTTACCTCATCTTGAATACCTTGGGAAGTAAAGGGTAAAGGCTAATCCTTCCAGCAATCACAGAAAAGACAAGGATGGGGTTTCCGTGGTAATAGTCCAGCGTGTGATTTTCTTGCTTTAGTATAGTTAACCTTTTTCATTATCTCAGCATCTGCCATGTAGAACAATATTGGTTGTAGTGTTTTTGGTGCTTCGGAAAAAGTGTTAGGTAGTCTTTTGTTTTAAGATGCCCGTACATAAAAAGATTTGTTGTTGGGATCCAAGGTAACTTGTAGGGGAATAATATTCAGCAAGACTCAGAAGAAAAGAAAGAAATAAAGGGAGTCAGAAACAAAAGAGAGTGTGCTAGGTCAGAGCCTAGACCTTTGTGTCCAAGTGTGTGTGTGTGTGTGTGTGTGTGTGTGTGTAACCACATACATATACATATAGATGCCAAGATTGGAGAGGTAATGAAAATTTTAACAGCGTCCCCAGAAGGATTAAACCATCGAGAAGATTGAATGTATTAAAAATGACATAAATGGTAAATTCAACCTCATTAGATTAAAAAGCTACTAAATTGTAGCCAAACAGTCAAATAATACATTTTTTTTAAAAAAAAAATACAGTACATTATGTTTAGGTAGCGGTTGCAGGAGGAATGCAAGATTTGTTAAGTATTCACAAAACCATCAATTCTCCATATAAGTACAGCAGAGAGAAAACCTGATGTCATCT
The DNA here is from genome assembly GCF_982192425.1 of Myodes glareolus. Lineage (NCBI taxonomy): Eukaryota > Metazoa > Chordata > Mammalia > Rodentia > Cricetidae > Myodes > Myodes glareolus. The sequence goes on along the minus strand of NC_142046.1, from coordinate 25,366,600 downwards.
CAACTACACAGTGCCTTTCTCAGTCCAACGCCATAAACTCACAGACGCCGTGAAGGGCCTTATGGGCACTACAGCACCCCAGAAGTGAGGAGAGGGTTAGCTTGAAATCAAGGCCAGGCCACCTTGTGCTATATATTGAGTTTCCAGATAGTCTGAGCTACAGAGTGAGACCTAGTCTCAAAAATTGAAAGACAGAAAAAAAAAAAAAAACACCAAAACAAAAACTTTTCATAAAAAGTAGAAAGTGATTTCTGAACCTGGTAAAGTTCTCACGGAAACCTTTTCTTGATATTATAACATCAAGCATTCGAGTAAACACAGCTCCCAATCAGAAAACCAGCATGGTGCTGCCTGCCTTGCTCACTCTCTTTACCTTCACAAGATAGGTGTGGAAAGTTGATCAGGGCCAGAGCCTGGAGGGGAATACAGACCGTTTCCAAGCAGTGCACCTGATAGAAGAAAATACCTCTTCTGTGCTGGTGCCAGCCTTCACAGCCAGGTGACTGTAGATCTCCCAGAAGTTTGGCCACCGTCTCTGACAACCCCCATGAAGAGCTACACACTGACAGGAACTGGCTAGCAAATACTGCCGAATAGAGAATATTTGAATGTTGGGTATGACAGTCAATCAGGGTCTAGGAAGGTACTAGGTCAAGGCTGAAAACAATTAGCTGGCAAGACTGTATTCAGACTTGATATAACAGCTCCTTTCCATGGACAGGCAACCATCCTGTATGTTATACCCAGCATCACTAGAGAGCCTTCTTTAGGGTGCTGTGTTCTTCTTTTTTCTCTCCCTCCCTTTCATATTTCTTTTTCTTTTCTGTCTTCTTTTTCTCATATTTTATCTTCTCTCATTTTTGAAAGATAGTCTTTCCCTAAAAATAGCTTGCCCTGGTCAGAAAGGACTGTTTCTCAGCCTTTTGAATGTGGAGACTCCCAGCTTGACTAATTACACATTTTTACTTTGCTTTTATAGTCTACATTTAGTCAAAACTGCCCCATCTCCATATTGTCCCTGATAGTCACTTAGTTACTTTTCCCTCTTGTTTTTTCTATATAGTCCCAATAACCAAGAGTCTTGTTTGGCTTTATTTTCTCATCCAAACACCATCACCATAACTAATATATTGGAGCTCACAGTCTTATCAGTATTTCTTTACTTCTTTTTTTTCCCAAATTTCACTATTATGCATTTTTAACTTAACATCCCTGTTGATGGTGATTGCCTTTGCAGACAATATTCTTCTCTGTGAGAGGACTGAATATCCGGTCTGATGCTCCCAACATCAGCTTATCAGAAGTAAATTGCATTTCAACCCTCTGAGCACTCAGTAACACTTGATCATTGTAAACAGTGCCCCTGGAAGGATGTGGGTATTTTGAAAACAATACGAGTAAGTGACTTAAAACTAGATATGCAGGCCCAGTAAAAACAAGGTAACCTGAGTTCTCTAAAATTTGCGGATTTATGGTAATGACCTTCAATGAAAGTCAAATAGACAAAATTGCTGGTAAAGAATTCAGAAGAATAAGTGTATGTTACAAAAAAATCAAAGACAATGCAAATTTCTGAATGATTTCTTGGAGAATATAAATTAACTATATAATTAATATAGTTAACAAGTCTATATTTTCTTTCTTGACAGCAAGTCAAGTTGTTTTCAATAGAGAAGCAGCAAGTGTTGCGGTGCTAGAATGTGAATAGTCCCCCAGTGAAACTTTCTGAAAATTAAGAGGGGAGGCATTGTTGGAGGTGTGTCACTGAGTATGAGCTTTGAGGTTTCAAATTCCCATGCCATTCCTAGTTAGCACTCTCTTTCCATCAGTATTGTGTCTCTAGACCATGAGCTCTCATCTACTGCCTCAGCACTATGCCTTCATGCTTACTCTGCCCTGTTCTCCACCATGACAGTTGTTAACACTAACCCTCTGGAACTGTGAGCATCAATTTAAAAACTTCATTGTTTTGTCTTGAACAATGGTGTTTACTCATAGCAATAAAAAAGTTGCTAGCACTGGATGACTAGGTAGAAGAAGATGCTCCAATGATGGAAATGAACAATTCAGTAAGCCTAATCAAAAGCTCCACAGAAAACCCCTCAGGAGATGGTTCAGAGGTAAGAGCACTGACTGGGTGCTCTTTCAGAGGCCTTGGGTTTCACTCCAAGCACACATACATAAATCTCTAAGGTACCAATGAAAAAATCAACTCAATGAATCATGAGCAGAGAATATGGAGAATATTTTCAAGCTAAAGGCAGAGAAATTATTTATAATAAGATTATAGCACAAACATTCCCAAAAATGTGTGAAGAGATACAGGAAACACTGAGTAAATCAAACAGAAAAAGCCCAAATATTGCCTTCTCAGGTCACATTACAGTTGAACACTAACAATGCAGAAGAACGAAAATATAGAAATATGTGGGAACCACCTAGTTGCTATAAAGGGAGATCCATTAAAATCACAGTAAAGTTCTCAACACAAACTTCAAAAGATGTATGGGTCAGAATACTTTAGTTAATGCCATGAGAGACAACTGAAAACTCAACCATTTCTTAAGAGACAGATGTCTGCCATTAAAAAAGAAATGAGGATTTTCATCCGTCCATAGTGAAAATATTCTCCACAAAATACCTGGGAGAATTCCTCTGAAATTTTCTGGAAGGAAAAATAAATATATCATAATGATACATGAAATAATAAGACAGACTAGAACAATAATGAAAGAAATGAGGAATAAAAAACAGACAACACTGCAAAATAAATAACATGTCACAACTACTACACAACTTTTAGTAGTTATTTTTTATATTAGTGACTGCAAGTCTTCATTCAGCAGAGATTAGTAGATTGGATTACAAAACAGGATCTACCCATGGTATCCTATGAAAACCTCAGCAGAGAAAGAAAATGTGTTTATATACACAATGAAATATTTTTGGCCATAAACAGCCAAGTCATGATGTTACAGGAAAGAGGATATCCAGATATAGTCACATTACATGAATTAAACCAGGTTCAGTAAAGCAAATTAGTATTTTCCCTCATTTTCAGTATCTAGATTTGTATAGACACATAAAACCACATATGTCATAACTGACATTAGAAGATTAGAAGAAACACAGGAGACTAACAGGCACAAGAGTGAGAGGGGAGTGGAGAGGGTACAGAAATAGGTTCAAGGTACAATATATACATACATAAAAATATAAATGCAAAGCCAAATAAACAATAAAATAAGACTTAGTCACTTTCTGTCTTGGCACTCAAGCGTGAATATTTGTATAGTTAGTTGAGGACAAAAAAAAAAGTTCCATGAGAAATGAAAAATAGCATTTATAGATATGGTGTGAAGGAGAGACAGAGAAAAAAAATTCAAAATTGATTGCAGATAGAGGTTATTTACTTGTATTTTTGTTAGGAGAATATATATATATATATATATATATATATATATATATATATATGTTATAGAAATAAACTCATGGTGTATAAATGTTGAATTTGCTCATGACATTGTTCAGGATAACAAAGAACAGTGCAGTCCTGGTCAGGAATAGTTAGGCTCTTAAGGATTCTTTCAGTGTGTGATGATAAGATACTTATGATGGGCAAGGCTGGCACTGCATTAAGCTGGTCATTTTGACCCAGGAGGATGCTAAGCATGCCTGACACTATTATTTCTATCATTCCGTCTCCTCTGTTGAACAATGAAGAAACCAAATGTTCCTCATTCCTAGTGAGAGTTCTGAATAACTATCTGTTCCTCCTCCACAGATGCTCAGAACTGAGAGTCCAGATGATTCTAATCATTGGAATATTTAAACATTGAACTTTGTGTACACAAACCCAACTCAGCAATGACTATTTATGTGCATATCTGTTAGTAAGCCTTCTCATTTGAGTTTTAAAAATCTTTTTGTTTGTTATTGTCACTTTCTGTTATCTTTTCTCACCTTTTGGAAATGGCTTTCGAGTGAGTCAAGGTGAGACTTTGCAGTTAGTGGCAATATGAAATGGTTTTCCTCAAAGACATGTTTTGCTCTCTAACTTTTTTTAATTCTCTTGTCACTTTACCATCCTTTCTTTGGTGGATCAGAAATAAAATTATGATAATGAAATTGCGACAGTCACTCCTTACAGGGATCACCTAAATTAGTGAAGAAGGAAATAAAACCTTTTAGGTTATTTGCGAGATATGTATATAGTAATCTTGCATTTAGATCAGGGTCACTGCATACATTAAAGGCAGTTTCACTCTTGTAAGAATTTTATGAAAGTATTAAAGTGGCTTTTAGTGTATTGACAATAGCATTATTCTGCAGTTCTAAATGCCTCATTTCCAAAAGATTTATGCGTTCTTTTTCTACCCTCATGTGGAAGAAAGGGAGGAATTTGTATGCTCAGACTTGAGTCTATTGAATAATATTGATATAGTTAGCAAACAGGACTGCCTGGTGCTTCTAATGTTGGACATGTAATAAAATGTACTATTTTTGCAAATAATCAGAAGAAATAGGCTTGATTGTTCTGTCTGGTTTAATAGATGCTTCACTAAAATATTCTCAAATTTAAGGGGATATCTATTGGGTTTAATACCTACCAACATCAAGAAAAGTAAATATGATGAATGATCAAAATAGAAGATGAATTTTGAGAAGTTTTGTATTCTAACATTTTTAGGTTCCTTAATCAGAACTTTCCTCAAGAATACAATATTTGAGCACAAATCTTAATTTGAAGACTTTTATCCCGAAAGTCGGTCAGGTTCAGCCTGACTGGTGGAACTGATAGGTAGAACATACTTAGAATCTCTGTCTCAGCCCATTTCTTCTCGGTTTATTCTGCCCAGTTCTAAGACTTCTATGTCTGCTTGAAATTTTGCTGCTAGGGCTTACCTGCGAAATCTTTATTTGGTAAACCACGATTCTACTTCTCCAGATCCATCATTGTTAACCTGTTCCCATGACATAAAATGGTACTTGGTCTGATAATATTGAGTCCCAAGAATGAGGACCTCCAGTTTTTCCTAAATTGGCTCAGTCTCTGGCTTCTGATTCCTAGAGCAAACACATGATTTCTTACACATTCTGCCTGAAGTTTCATTTTTTTTGTTGCCTAAAATACTAGTGTGGTCTCTCTGTCTTTTGCTTCTTTGTACTCCTCTGTAGAATTCTCCGCCTACTGCCTCCATTTTATAACCACCATTAATGTAGTATCAAGAAAGAAAATCTTAGCTAGGAAGTCGTGACACAGGCCTGTAATCCCAGCACTCTGGAGGCAGAGGAAGGCAGATCTCTGTGAGTTTGAGGCCAGGCTGGTCTACAAATGCGAAGTCCAGGAGCCAGAGCTGTTACACAGAGAAACCATGTCGCAAAAAATAATATGAAAAGGAAAAAGAAAATCTTATAAACTAACAAACATACAACAGAAAAAGGTGTGAAGGCACTACAAACTTGGGGAAAATAACAGGTCAGAGAAGTCTATGAGTGAGAGAGTCAAATTGACCCTCAAATCTAGCTTTTGTGACTTCTGCAATTTAATTCCAAATGTAATTTATCTCACTTAGAAAGCTATACATACAAAGGCATCTATTGTAGGCACTTGTAATGAGTATACCATTTAACAATACTGTTCTCTGAGAATAGTTAAAAATTTATGTAACTTGACCACAGGCTAATTTCACTATGATTTCCAGAAAAAGATAGGAAAAAATGTGCTCCACAGTCTGAGTAAATCCATTAAAAAGTGGATTTGTTTGTATTGTCGTGGACTTTTTTGTTTGTTTTGCCTCATTTACTTTGTTTGCTCTACATGAAAGATATTTGCTTAAAATATCTACATTATTATCTAATTTTCATACTTCTCTTTAGGAACCCATCTCCTTCTTTTTCCAGTGTTGCAAAGCCTATTAATTATGAGATACTTCTATTATCTTTTCTGATGATTTATTTCCAAGTCTATATTAACTATTTCAGGGCACATTAAGTATGCATTTAATAGAGCTAATATCCAGTAAAGAGCATTTTAAAACTAAAATATTCCACATTTTAATGAAATCCTACATATGATCTTTCTCTGTTACTTTTTTGACAGCAATCTCTAAAAGATGGATGATGCCAAATGTGCTTATTTTTGCTCTGTAAAAATGCATCAAGAATAAATGGGGACAGTCACAGTAGATATTTCAAATTAGGTACCACTTCTAAGTTATGTTTCTTGTTTGTTTGTTTTGATTTTTCAAGGTCCGATGATTTATTTGTGACCCTCAGCAGCTCTTATTTTTGACTGACTCAGAAATAGAAGCTCTCAGCGAGAATAACCTATGTATCCTGACAATCTGTTCATGGTATTTTTCTATGGCTTCCTTCATTCTCTTGGCCAGAAGCATTTTCTTCTGCCTCTTTCTTATTTATCTTAGTGAATTGTTTTTCAGAGCAGGGCATCTGTATTTGCTTTGCAGGACATGAGGAATAATAAAACCGAAACTTGAATCCTTTATTCCTCATATGCTTATCATTTTTAAGTGCTTTATGACAACAAATTGACAGAAATCATCTTCTTTAGAGAAGTTGAAAAGTTTGCAAGTTTTGTTAGCTCCTCTTGGTCCCAACCTCCGTTGTCGCAGAAGTAACCGTCAGTCCAACAACATCCTTCTCTCCTCTTTAAACAATAGCCAAGTTGGAAATACTTAGGTTGGCATCCAAAATGCATCCTTGAACAAGCTTGTGCTTCATCTCTCCAGTTCTTGATGTGAAACAGAAATGTCCCTTACCAACAACAGATAGTCTTCAACATGGCTAAAGACATGTGTTCATGGGAAAACCTTCCGTGGTGCTACAAGCTCTGCTTCAGATCACTGCACCCTACCACTCAATAGAGCAGCAGCAGCAGCTACTATGGCCACGTACTTCTCGTAGAAATTAGAAGGTTTAACATGTTGTCTCCCTGAATGAGTTCCTGACAAGTGGTGGCTATAGCAAGATATTCATCAGTTTCACTTTGACACTTCCTAAGCGGTAAAACAAAAGGGGACCTGTTTTTTGTTTTTTTTTTTTTTTTTTTACTTACACACACACACACACACACACACACACACACACACACACACACAGTGCTTTTGAGACAGGGTTTCTTTGTGTATCTCTTGCTGTCCAGGAACTCACTCTGTAGACCAGGCTGACCGTGAGCTCACAGAGGTCTGCCTGCCCCTGCCTCCCCGAGTGCTGGGATTAAAGGCATGCACTGCAACTGCCTGGCCCTGATTTATATTTTTACAATATCAGAATAAAATGCAAAATCATGGACAGTAAATAGATAGCCGTAGATTTAGATCTCTTGTTGATTCTCCTTTTCAAAATATGCTTAATATATCTTTTGAAATAATTGTATATAATTTGGAGCATCTGGTACTGTGTTCTACTTTTTAGATTTTAAATTTTATCCGTTGTTTAATTGCAATCAATTACCCCGAATTATTTTTGTTGATCAAAATTGTCTTGTGGCAATCATAGCAGTAAAATCCTGGAACTAGAATGACGCTAAATGAAACAAATTGCTATGAGTGGTAGTGAAGGTTACAATACCTGCTTTTCAAAATTTAATTTCTTCAGAAATTATGAAATTAATTATTAGTGATTTGTAGCAAGAATTTTAGACACTTAGGTTTATATTTTAATCTACCATTTATGTGTCTATGGTTTTAAGCAAATTACTTAAGACTTAGTTGCTTGTATAAGGTAAAACAACAATATCTATTCAATTTTATCTATTCAATAATATCTTGAATAATATCTATTCAGGTTTATGAAGATGAACTTAAAAAAGCAGACCAAGTATATATTGCAAAGTCTACCATGAAAGAGGAGGCCAATAGATGACAAAGACAGTCATTGCTAACAGGTGAGCACAGAGCAGCGAGCAAGCTGTATGTAAGCAGGAGCAACATTGGTGATTTCTATCCCAATCCCAGGAATGATTCCAAATGAATATGACCAGAAGCAGCATTGTGAGCGTTCCAGGAGGAATCTTGTCTGTGTTCTAGTTGTACTGTTTCCACTACATGAAAGGACCCCGAAAGCCTTTCAGCCACAATTCTGTACTTTTAGTGTTACCTCGTACAATTATCAAGAAAGCCTTTGAGTAAATTAGATGCTTTCTGTGTTTTTGTAAATAAAGGAACTGAGTTATTGAGAGAGATGTTTCATTTGTTGACAGTGGTGTAGTTAAGTTAGCAGGAATGCCAGGACTTGAGCCCAAGGTAGCATATCTACAATTAAGAAGTGTCCCAAGAATCTGTTTTTCCACAGGCCCAGAACATTGTCTTGCAATGGTCAGTTCCATTCTTGATTTGCACACTTACTCTGTCTCCAACACTAGCACTGGCAGTCTCTGTGATGAAAATCATGAAAGAGAAACATTCAAAAGCTAGTGAGGACAGTGGAAGCATGCCGAATCCCAGCCAGGTGTTCAAGAAACCTTTCTGGAAGGAATGTTGATTCCTGTGAGCAGTGAGGGAAAAGCAACATTTAGCCACATATTGATATGGAAACTTTCCCAGAGAGAAAACACATCACCAAGCGCCTTGAAACACGATTTTCTTCCACAACCTGGGGATGCCTTGCTGGACAAAATCATTACAGGAGACCATGGAAAAGAAGCTCATGTTTAGGCAAGCCAGGTGTCTTGGAAGATTTTCTGCATTTAGAGGCTTTTCTCTGCCTTGATTTTGGAATGTTTCTAGTGACATGTGACCACGATCATTTATACTTTATAAAGAACAACATGGATTTGAAGAGGTAAACAAATATCAACCTTATGGATAGTTTAGGAAGTTTTGACCACAGTCCAGTAGAAAATTAAAAGAATAAAAAAAAAGATGACTGTCAGACTGAAATAGGAACCATGTGCGGGAATCAACAACAAAGAAGACTCTGGTAAGTAGTTAGGACCAAGAAGATGATGACTCAGACCACAGTTGATTTGCTTCTGGTTTGTCCCTTTTCCTCTCTGTAGAACCTGGTGTGGTCTCCACACATGAAACAGTATGATGCTAAAGCTGAGCAAAATCCTTCCAGAGCCTCTGTTTCCCATAAGAGAATCTGGAAAAAGAGTTTCCAAAGGTCAAAAGGCAGATACCCTTAGTCCCACGTAATCAACCTTTGCTTCTGTTTCTTCCTGTTTCTAATCAGTCTGTTCAGATCCTAAACTAGCTCAATGTTACAGTAACCACCATGCTGAAGGACTTCACAGAGGACAGTTTTGACTCAGGAGGACATGGGAAACTTGAGACCCAATGAGCTTAACTTTCTTGTCCATCTGAACTAGCATAATGTCAACCAGGTCCCAGATACACTCCCGGGAAGCTTTTGGTAGGTATTTTTATTCCAAAGCAAATAGGAAAATCACTAATACATTTATATTATTAAAAGCTTTCATGCGTATAAACACACAAAAAAAAATGAAAGGTTTTATTTAAGGACTTTTGTATGCTTTCATATGAAAAGGGTTAAAAAATGTGGCCATCATGAATGGACTGATATTACTGCTAAAATCTAGAAAATAATTATGCTACTAATAGATATGGCAATCAGTCAATGCATATTGTCTGTAACATGAAGGGCCGGCTTGTTGGGGTATCTGTCCCTCCCAGTACCCCACAACCGGCAAGCCACAAAGAAAATCACACAAAGTCTACATTAGGTTATAAACTGATTGGCCCTTTAGGTCAGGCTATTTATTAGCTCTTATAACTTATGTTACCCCATTATCCTTATCTACATTAGCCATATGGCTTGGTACCTTTTTCAGCTGTCAGCTCACATGTTGCTTCTTCGGTGATCTGGGCAGGAATGGAGGAATGGACTTCCTCCTTCCTAGCTTTCTCCTGTTTCCATCGCCCTACCTCTACTTCCTGTCTGGTTGACCTTCCTGTACTTCCTGCCTGGCCAATCAGTGTTTTATTAAAACACATGATTGACAGAATACAGACAATTCTCCCACACCAATTGTCAATTATCAAATTAAAATAAATTAATTGAAACAGAAATTTGAATAGAATACATGATTTTAGCATTCCTTAGCCATTATTATACCACAAAGCACAATCTATTGGTGACCGTGGAAAGATAGTCATGGAATTCAATTTTTTTCAATGGAAATAGAAAGTATTTGTAATATTATTTTTATATTTAAATATATAACACTATGTTGGTTTTGAATAATGAGATAACATAATTAAAAAGATCATGGTGACCTATAGGACCAAAACTGATAGACACAACAATTATTGATTCATCCAATTTCACTAGAAGTCTTCTAAACTTGGACACAACAAAAATATTCTAATAGGGATTTACAGATGAGAATCTCTGGTGAGAAACTGGAAAGCAACAGATTTTGTTGCACAATTGTATCTTTTCCCTCAGATATCATAGGCATTATTCTGTTCTATAGTTTTTCAAAGATCTGAAGTAGATCTTTGCCTTTTTAAGTAGAGGAAATGATCCATGTGGAGGAGTTTACCATAGAAACTGTGCACAATAACATCTGACAGGAATGAGCACTATCACATAGCACCAAGCTAAAGATGTGGGAGTCCAAGAAGACATTGTCTCCTAGACTATAAAGCCTATGGTTGGAAATGTTCCTAATTCACATGAGATAAGCTCAGACTCAGAAAATTAACTCATTCCACAAGCCTAATTTTCTTTCTTAGATATTAAAGATAGAGAATATCTCATTTCTCAAAAACATTCAAGCAGATTGACTAGGAGGACACCATTCTGTCTCTCTTGGAAAAGAGAGGAACAATGTTTTATAGACTTGTATGGTCAGAATGGTAGGACAATGCCAAGGTTGGTTGCAGAATCTCTGTTATATTAGGCTTTCGTTGTGCTCCGAGTTCCCCATCTTTGACATACCCATGCACTCTCTCTCTCTCTCTCTCTCTCTCTCTCACACACACACACACACACACACACACACACACACCATACAAAGCATGTACATACACACACAAACCCACACCCATACCATACATAGCATGAGCATACACACACACACACACACACACACACACACACACACACACAGCTGAACCTCACATCACCCCAAACCTGCAAACCTGGAAAGGAAAGAAAAATTGAACTGAACAAGAAGCTCTTTTCACCTGCTGTGTCATTGATTAAAACTCCGTCTAAACTCATCCATGTTTACATTTGGCACACTGGTCAAACTGTGTGAGTGTAGTGATCTTATAGGTCTGTAGCAGCCATCATGTGGCTCTCAAGAAATCCCCTGACAGCACCACGGTGGGCAGGGGTCAAAGTTAGGCAGGATAGAAGTTACGAGAAACAGTAGAAAAGATGATCTATATTAAGTCAAACACCAATGTACCTCTTCAGTGTGATATAAACATCTGCTTTTAGCCACCTATGAAAAGGTTATTGTGAATTTCTTTGTATTGTCTTATTTTGCAAGTTTGTTAGTAAAAATTATAACTTTAAATTATTTTCTCCTATTGCATTTAGGTTTCATAGATGTATAGATCTATTTTAATTTGCCTGGCAAAAAACGATTAATAGTGTCCAATCATCTTAAATAAACCCAAGTTTTATAATAATACAGCTTTATAAATAAGTTGAACTGAGAGTTTGGGAGCTTTAAAAATGCATTCTCTGGAGTAAAAAAGAGAACAAGCTATTGCTCTCATTTTACAATGTACTTATAAATCATTTTCAGTTTTAGATTTTACTACATAATATGCCTATTCTGAAAGTTAATGCTGAATTTCTTGAATTACTGTAAATTATATTCAAGAAGAAATATCAACTGTTTCACTCAAAAGTCTTGTAAAGTACATTAACAGCATCATTTTGATGAGTGAACGCTGTCGAAATGTGAGGGCAGGGCTGTCAGTCTGTCATTGTGTTTGCATTTGTTCTAAGGTGACTGATTTATATGCCACAATAGAAATTTTATAAGCTTTGTGTATCCCCCATTTTTCATTTTAAGAGATACTTTTGGAACATACAGCTCAGTTTATATCATGAAACTGAGGATTTGTTGACTTTGAGGATTTTAATACAGTCTTTGTTTAATGTTCAAAATCAAACAAATTTGGAAGGAACGTGATAGCTTCAACCATCTTAAACTTAGAAGTACATATTACCTATTTTATTCACTCTTCACAGTAGAGAATAACTTGACTTAGCTGAGATTTCTAGTCTGAGCTAAGCAAGTTGAACAAAATTATTTAGTATAATTCAGATGTGGCTCTACTTTAAAGGCAATGCTCTGCTATTTAGACCAAGGTTCCTATGTCTCTTCATGAAACATACTTTAAATTTCAACTTCCTTGACATGTTGTCTTTTCATTTAGTCTGATGTTTTACACAATAAGTCTGTGAAAGCTGTTAGAATGACCTAAAATTGGGATTATTGTTCCATTTTATTTCAGGTTCATGAATTCAGACTACTAATATCCTCATCCTAAATTTCAAAGTATGAAAATCGAGGTTTAAAAACTCTGGATTAGCAATTAAGTCTTGAAAGAAATGTATGACTATTATCAAAGAATTCAAAAGTTTTAAGTAGATGGATTATAAGTTTCAGTGCAGGTTTGGCTGCATAGGGAAACCATATCAAGGGATGTGAAGAAAGTAAACAGGAAGAGTAAGGAGAGACAGAGAACTAGAGAGAGGTGCTAGAGATGACTTACTAATATAACCCATTTGTCTGTGTTATAAGGAAGCTACAGATAAAGGTATTCATTTGAACAAGGTCTTCAGTTCATTGATAAGAAAGACAATAATAGAATCGAGGTCTCAGAAAGCCACCTGAGTGTTTAACAGGACAGACGTAATCCTCTCTCTCCATCTCAAATACTTCGAGTCAGAATGTGTCTCATAAAATATTGGATTGGATTAGAAAGGTTTGCTTTCAACAAGGCCACACCTCTTCCAAAAAAGTAGTGCTACTAAGGAGTATATATATATATATATATATATATATATATATATATATATATATATACACACACACACACATATGAGGGTCATTCTTTTTATTCAATCACCATATTTGACTTCATGGCCCCCATTTACTTGTAGCCATATCATAACACAAAAATGTATTCAGTCTAAATTCAGAAGTTTCCACAATCTTTAAGTCTCAACACTACTTAAGGTCCAAAGTTCAAAATCTTATCTGATACTTAGGGCAACCACATAACTATAATTCCCTGTAAATTCTGAAAAAAATAGATCACAAACTTTCAATACACAACAGAACAAAATATGCATTACTATTCCAAATGGGAGGAAAGGGAGCATAGCAAGGAAATACTGGACCAAGCAAGATTGATAAGAAGCTGGACAAACTCCAAACTCTACATCTCCATGTCTGATGTCAAAATGCTCTTCAGATCTCCAACTCCTTTTAGCTTTGTTGACGAATAATCTCTCTTGGGTTGGTTCCACACAACACAGTCTGCCACTTTTCTTGGTCGGTATCCCATGACTCTGGCATTTCTAACATCTTGGGGGCTCCAAAGAGATCCAGCCTTCATTTTCACAGCTTCACACCACAGTCTTTTTTTGGGCCTTCATGAAGCAACATCCCAGACATATGTCTGGCCTCAGCAGCTTTCCTTGATTGCAGAGTGAGATTCCATAGCAATTAAAAGATGGTGCATGAACTGTCTGATTGTAACTAAATAAAGGGATTTAATGATATTTCTTGGGGTAAATGGCTAATATGTATTAAACATATCTGTCTTATATAATTTTTATATATCTAGATGAATGACTTTCTTAGTATATACTTGATTGTTTGCTTGGTAATCTATTTGCAATTATATTTTTCTCATTATTTCTCTATATATACCAAGATAGAGAAAACTAGGTAAGTATATATACATATATACATATATATATATACACTCTTAGTGTATATATACCATGTATATTTATAGATGTCTACATACATATATGTGTGTGTGCACATTCACAGACATGCACAAGCATGCACAGAGAAAATCAAATGAACAGTTGATAAAAAAAAAAAAAAAGAAAACAGGCTCTGATCTGAACTCTCTTATTTCTGTGACCTATGAAAAGAAGTCTTTCTCAATCTGGATGTTATTTTATACTCTATAGAACACAAGCATCAAAAAGTTCTGCTGCTTGCTGGACTTAGAACTTGGTCCCCTCCTTCAATTACATCTTCATCAGCTTTCTGTTTACTCCTCAGTGATCCCAGCTGTCACATATGAGCCAACTTTACACATCATCAAATATGGCCCAACCTTTCCATGTAATTGAGCTTTCTCCAAATGCTTGGCTACAGTCATGATTTTGTTTGGAGTTTCTGCTAAAATTGTTCATGCAGTTCCTGACTATGATTTGTGGTTCTTTTTATTTTACTTTGCACTGGTTCAGGCTCCCAAACTGTACTGTGTTTGAAATACGCTGAAAAACAATCCGCCTGGCCTTAGACTTCTGGAAGTCTGATCTAGGTTGACAAATCTGTACAGTTTTCATTTTTATCTATTGGCGTGGTTTGCTTTACTATATGACACCTGTAGAAACTCCCTCCGCTGGTATTGAAAATGTATTGCACGTAATCCTCAGAGAGAGAGCAGGCTGCTGCTGCCGGAGAGCTCTGAGCTCCAGTCAAATTATTTTGCAGAGCAAGTCTGGAACAGGCCTGACAGATTTGGAAGTCCCAGCTCTGGAGTACACTCTACTTGACCTGCCATGATGTGTCCAGCAGAACCCCCCCCCCCTTTCTGTCTCTCTCCCTCTCTCCCTCCCTCCTTCCCTTCCCTTCCCTCCCTCCCTCCTTCTCTTTCCTTTCCCTCTCTCTCTCTCTTCATATTTTCTCTTTAATCATTGACACAGCTGGCTTTATTATCTCCCATTTTATTGACTTTCCTTAGTTCCAATGCATATAAAGTTGTAGAGCTGTATCTTTGAATATTTTGTTCCTTCGAATCTTAACAAATATTTTAATAATTGTACTAAAGTCAGGTAGTGCTGACTCATGCCTCAGAGGACTGAGAAGAGACCATATTTAGTGTAACTTTCCCACTTTATGGTTTCAAACCCTTTTCACTGAGAGAAATGAGTTCCCCTAACCTCTAATTTCTATTTAAAAAAAAAAAAAAACAAACTTCTCTTTTCTGAGAGTCTTAAGAATGAAAACCCAGTGCAGACTGACTTTCTCACTATGGAACAGACTTCCAGAAGTCTAATACCAGGTGGTTCATGGTCAGCATATTTAAACCACAGTAGAATTTGGAAAAACATTTCCAGGCAACAATCAGTTATCAGTTTAATTATTCAATCCCAGAAACCTATATCTAAAGGGTTCTATATCTAAAAGGACTAGAATCTAGCTATTAGCATGTGACATGTCCTCTAAGAAAGGGTAATGTTCTAGGGAGGGAAAAGTCTGGGATAATCATTCTGGGGGATTTGACTGAGGTCTGCCTTTATAGCAAAATGTTGGATATCGCCTTCCTCCAGAGACAGTATAAAGGTCCCCAAGTTGTTAACAATATCCCAGCCTTCTGGGAGGAAAAACAGGTGTTTTACCCTCTGTGTGTTTTACATTCCTGGTACGCTAGTGTTCTGTGTGCACAAGGAACTCTGTGCATTCCTTATATTCCATCTAAGAATTTAATGGGAAAGTTCTTCTTAAGCCAATACTTAGAGAGTTACATCATTGTAAATAGTCTACTTGCAAAATAATTTTTTTAAGAGAGCTTCAATACATAAGGTAGAACTCTGTATCTTTACAAAGAATTTCTCACTGAAGGAGGGAAATGAACCTCGCCCTGAATAGGTGGTAGTTTTAGGAAATGAGCCTCTTATTTTTTTTTTTTGAAAATAGATCATAAAATTTCATTTGTGATTATTCGATCTTGAGGATTTTGTCAAAATACACTCATAACTCTTGCATTTATCACTGAAATATGCCACAAATGGCCATTTTCTGATTTACGGTATACAGATTCAAATGAAAGTGTGTCAAAAGGAAGGAATAAATGAATTTATCTGATGCTTGTTACTAATGGTGACATTGAAAGGGGTTCTGCATCGTCTCACTCTCTTTATAATTTATTGTGTATATAAAATAATTCTATTCAATTATGAAGGTAAGTTAAGTAATGGAAAAAATAGAAGACAGTAGGAAAATAATGAATAAGATCTATACTTAAAGTCATAAAAATGGGGTGATCTCTCCCATACGGAGATGTTACCTTCTAATAGTTCAATAATTTAAGTGGAAATAAATGTATGAAGCTATAAAATACTGGAAAATGGTCATGGCAAGGGAAATAAAGAGAAGTGTTTAGGAAAAGGGTGTGGAGGGCAGGTGAACACATGACAGGTAAAAGTGGAATGGGGAATTACTGGGAATGAAGGGCTCAGGGTTGGGGCAGTGGGACAGGAAGGAAGAAGAAGTTATTGCATTTTAACTGAATGGAGGATTTCCAGACATTATTGCCTTCATTGCAATGTTTTCAGAGCATTATATATAAATTATATATCTGAATTAGATAAAATAATAAAACTGAATTACATATAAATAAATATAATTTTTAAATAATTCATTTTATAAGGACCAAATATCTATTTATCACTTTTGAGAATGAGTATTCCTTTACCTTTCTTGCTGTTTATGCTGCTAATTGGTACACATTTTATTAATGATTATAATTTTGTTTTCATCTCTAATACCATGACATTTTTTCCCTTTAGAGCTTTGTTGTAAGTGCATGGAAAGGTTGAGACAATTTTATGTAATGCTACACTGGACCAGAAAATTAGTGATAAGTGATACTCCAAGAGGTCCAAAGGTCCTGCCACTCTAGAACTGACTTCCAGAACTCTAAATGATTGTAGAATTTGCAACTTTTTCCCAAATCTTTATAGATCCTCCTTGACCCTTGTGGTAAAGGCTTTGACAATGTTCCTAAGATTTATTTTATTTTTAAGCTTGTTAATTTTTAAAGGATATTCAGTTGCTTCAATTAGAAATTCACACAATGCATTTTGATCTTATTCACCTCTCTTCCACCATATTCACCTCTCTTCCACTCTTCCCAGAGACAACTCCTTCCCTGCCATTGCAATTTTGTATCCTTTTTCACTGCTTCTTCTTCTACTACTGCTACTACTACTACTTCACCGAGCAAAGCCAATTTGTGTTGCCCATATATTCTTGGAAGTGTGGTCTTCTATTGGAGCATCTTTGATTAAGTTGTGGCTGTTGCTGTTGTCTTAAAAATGAGATATCTCCCAGCACCCATCAATTTACAATAGCTCCTCTGTTGTGATTTGGGCATTGTGCGTACCTTTCTTCTCCATGCTGGAATTTGGTCAGGCTTTAGTTTAAACAGGTCTTGTTTATGGTCTTGCTAACAGCTGTGAGTCCTTGTGTGTGGCTGTGCTGTTGTGAACCAAAGACACTATTTTCTAATAGTTATTCGTGGTATCTGGCTCCTAATCTTTTTCTGCCTCGAATTCTGTAATGATCTTTGAGTCTTGAAATGGGAGATGTATAATATAGATGTTCTATTCAGGGCTGGGAATTCTGTACTTTCTATTTTATTTATTTTGTTATTGATTTTATTGAGCTACACATTTTTCCGCTCCGCTCCCTTCCCCCATCTCCTCTTCTACCCTCCCCTGTGACCCTTCACACTCACAATTTACTCTGGACTGCTCCAGTTTCTATTCCTTGCACCTTGACCAGATGTGAGTTGATGCGCTAATCTCTATCTACTACAAATAGAATTTTCTCTCATGAGAGCGGTCAAGGGCATTAATCGATGGTCAGTTTAATATGATATCCAATAAATAAATAACAGTAGTTTATTCTCTCCTAAGGCCTGTGACCTGTACATTCAGATTCTTGCCCTGATAATGGTGGCAGATACGGGTTTCGTCTTGTGAAGAGGGATTTAAACCAAACAGAAAATATTTCGTTACTCCCAAGATGTTCATGCTGTAATTAAACCAGTGACCTATTGTTAGTGTGACTCACAGATGCGGAAGGTTGATAATCTTCTCTTTCTGGCAGCATGAACAGCACTTTTTAGCAATACGAAAGGCAGAGAATAAGGAGGAAGCTTCCAAGTCAGTACCAGCTTGACATCATCATGTACTATGTGAGGTATTGCTGTCAGGTTCTGAAGGATAAATAAGAACATCGGCATTTGCCTGGCGTTTGTCTATAACGGTTTTGTCTCTATGTGCTCTCACGGTCACCTGAAAGGAAATAAACCACTCTTGGTATGGGGCATTTTCTTCGTTAGCACATGATTTCCAGTAGGAGCATTGTCAACCACTTCTAGGGTAACTTCATTTGTACTTAAGTTTATGTATATATATATGAACGTTTCTGTAATTTTAGAAAGCTTCTACAATAAATTTAGGCAAAGTGATAAAAATCACGAGAGGATAAAAATTAATAGAACTGAAAAATAAAGGGAGAAGTTATAGCAGATGCTGAAAAAATCATATAATTTTGAGTATGTTAAAAATGTGTATTCCAGTCATCTGAAGTAGCATATGCTCTTAATCCCAGGGGAAGGAAAGCCTGGTCTACATAGAGATGCTCTGTCACTAAATAAAATAAATATAACTTCCACAACCTGGAAAAATCTAAAAGGAATGAAAAAAATGATCTATATGTTACAAATTTTTGTGATATATATGATATATACACATATTCATGTATATTTAAACACATATATGTATGTGTGTATTGTAGCCTCCCAAAGCTAAATCAAGATCAAATAAATAACGTATCTTCCCATATTATTTAATGAGATAAAAGCAGTAATAAAAATTACAAAAATAAAACAAAGAAACATCCCAGGGCCAGATGAATTCAGTGCAGAATTTTACCACACTGTCAATAATGATCTAACAATAATAAACTAAAATTAATTCACAAAACTGTAAATGAAGGAGCATTTTCAGATAATTTTAATGGAGCAGTATATCAAAACCAGAGAATCAAAACCAAAGGAAACTATATACAAAGATCTCTAATGAAGATGAACGCAAAATTCTCAATAAATTTCTTAAAAACTAAATTCAAAAACATATTAAAAAGTATTACTCACCATGATCAAGATGGCTTCATTCTGCAGATATAGGGATGATGCAATATATATAAATAAACAAAATAAATGTAATTCACGATATAAAGAGATATAAAGACAGCAACCGCATGATCATCTCATTAGATACAGAAAATGAGTTTGACAAAATTGAACATCCTTTAAATACATAAAAGTCTGAGAGAATCTTGAATTTAAGGAACATAGATTAACATAATAAAGGTAACATTCAACAAGCCTACAATAAACATCTGACCTAACTGAGAAAATCTTAAAACATTTCTATCAAAATCAGCAATAAAAAAAATAAAAGAAAAGAAATAAAAAAATCAACAATAAAATAAGGATGCCCATTTCCTGATGTTCTAGGCAATATAGTACTTGAAGTTTTAGCTAGAACAATAACATATGCAAAGGAGATAAAGATATACAGATAGGAAAGGAGTTAGTGCATTCTTATTTTCTAATGATATAATTCCATACATAATAACCCTAAAGACTGCAGTAGAAAACCCTTATAGCTGACAAATACAGCCATCAATGTAGCAGGTTACAAAATTAATACAAAAAATTCAGCAATCTTCAAATAGAAATGATAAGCATACTAACGAAGGAGTCTCAGAAACAGTTCCATTCACAATAACTTCAAAAATAAAATACCTTTTAATAAAGCTAGTGATGGAAGTGAAAAACACATGCAATGAAAACAGAAAAAAAAGAAATTAAAGAAGAAGCTAGAAAATGGACAAACCTCCTCTGCTCATGGATTGGTAGGATTGATTCTGTGAAAATGAATGCCGTGCCAATATCAACTACAACATATTTATAAATACAATTATCATCAAAGTTTCAATTCAGTTCTTTATAGAAATTGAAAATGAATTATCACATATTTCATATAGCTTCATGTTGTCCTTTCAAATATCTTATTTAATGCCCTTGGAAGTATAGCATACAGTGTTTAAAAACAGAGATTTATCTTCCACTTGCCTTGGGGGATCTGTGAAACTTTGGTTTGAGAGGTCTATATTGGATTTGTTCTTAACCTAATTTATCATTTTTTTGTTGTTTTGAACTGAAAGCTTGAAGGCATTATGCAACAACTTGAAAAAGTATCCATTTTAAGCTGGAAAAAAAATAGACAAGAGGATATTTTCGTCTGTGTTGAGGGTTTGTGCTTGCCCTGACTACATTTCCTATTCAGAAGAAAACACTGAAGGTGATGCAGCAGCAACAGTGATTTCCAGAATACCGAGTGCTCGCATTGTACAGGCATTACTTTACCCTTTGTACGTGTGTCAGCCCAGCTGAACGGCAGCCACATAAACCATGTTTAGAGGTCAGAAGTGGACAATCTTGCCTGCCGATCCTTAGCATCTACCTTGTTGGAGATAGGGTCTCTTGGTTTTTCAGCATTGTTTATGCCAGATTAGCTGGACTCGGAACTTTCAGGGTTTATCTTGCTTTTACCACAACAGTGCTGGGATTACAGATGTACATAACTACACTTGTAACTTATGTTCTAAGACGTAAACAAAGGTCTACGCGTGGGCTTCAGGTGTTTCATCCTCTGAGGCATTTCCCCAGTCCTCAATCTTCTCTGAGTTCCAGTGAGAAAGATGCTATTATTGCCTTTATTTTATAACTAGTGAGTATATATACAGAAAAAATAAGGTCAAATATCTATGAATTCCAAGTATTGATAGACATTCAGACTTCACAGTCCACTGTTTTATTTGGTATGCTATTTTAAATTGGAAACCTGAGATAGAATGTCACAGATTTTGAATTTTTGCAATTAAATTAGTGATGCCTTTAATTCTGTAGTTGTTACTTAGTAGGAATCTTGTAAATCTACCCTGTGCTAGATAGTTTTATGTCAACTCATTACAAGATAAAGTTATCTGTGAAGAGGGAACCTCAATTAAGAAAATGCCTTCATAAGATCAGACGATCGGCAAGCTTGTGGTGCATTTTCTTAATTAAGAATCAGTGGGGGAGGCCCCAGCCTGTCTATTGTGGTGTCATCCCTGGGTTGGTGGTACTGGCTTCTCTATGAAAGCAGGCTGAGCAAGCCAAAGGAAACAAGGCAGTAAACAGCACCTCTGTATGGCTTTTGGATCCGCTCTTGTCTCCAGGTTCCTGCCCTATTTGAGTGTCTGCCCTGACTTACTTCAGTAATGAACTATGAAGAGGAAGTTTAAGCTAAATATATCCTTTCCTCCCCAACTTGCTTTTGGTCATGATGTTTGATCACAGTAATAGCAACCCATACTAGGAAACTCACCTTTCAGGTGAAATTTCTTAGATTTTGCTCCCATTCTAGATGATCTTTTAAAAGATGAAATCAGGTTGTTGAGAAATAGGGCATCTCTCAGCAGTCCATACCACACACCCCCAACTGTACCAGTAGTGATCCATATTGATTAAGAATATTCTCCTCAGCAAGTTGACCCTCCTGAGTTAAGAAGAATGAAAAAATTCCTCTCTGACTTGGGTCTGCCTTTCCATAGTTTACATATTCAGCCAGTGCTCAGAGAAATTAGAGGCTTAAACAATAAATATTTTTCTTCTATCTCAAGATATTCTGTAACAGATAGGTGGGAGCTGTCTTTTCTTTTCCAATGTGGATGTTCATTCTTTTGTAGATAATTGCATTTCTGCTTCTTTTTTGTTTTTTTGGTACTGTGTTTTATTGGAAGTCTTTCTTTCTTGCCAATTCCTAATGCCTTTCTCTTGTTTAAAGAAGAACATAAACATCATCATTTTTCCTGAATGATAAAATTTCAGTGCTTATCGTTAAGAAGAGGCTGATGTTAAGAAAGAGATTGAAGGATGCACTTAGGCTTGATTTGATACTTTTAAATGTTAATGTCAAATGTATCACAGCAACTAATCAATACCAGCATTGACAAGAAGATCTGTGAAGAAAACCGTTGTTTTATTTTGGTTCACAATACTGACCACAAAGAAAAATCAAGTCAATTCACTTTATAGGTTAGAAATGGAGCAATACCCTGTAAATATTTTTTTCATTCCTGTGAGAACATCACTTAAGTCAACTTCATTTATTTTTATAAAATACATGAAAGCTGTTGTTGTATCCACGTTGTGGGTATATAACAAAGGTAAAGTTATATAAATTAACATGTAAAATACGTAATTATATTTCACTTTCATTTTTTTGAAATATGAAATCTCAATGAGATATGCGTATTCTATAGTTATAAAATGATCTGGAAAATATTTTTGTTATGTTTTCAATAAATTTGAACCACAGTTTCCTTCCACACCCTCCTCCCAGTTCTTCCCCCCTCCTTCCCTTTCCCCCAAATCCACTCGTCTTTCATTTTCTTCAAAAAAAACAATGTCTCCCAGTTAAACACAGCACAAAAAAGACACAATAAGACTACACACAAACCTTCATATCAATGCTGGGTGAGGCAACCCAGTAGGAGGAGGGTCCCAAGAGAAGATGAAAGAGTCAGAGACACCTCTATTCTCACTGTTAGGAGTCCCACAAAAACACCAAGCTAACAGCTATAACATATATGCAGATGATTAATGCAGACCCATGCATGCTCAATAATTTCCACTTCAGTCTCTGTGAGCCCTACTTAATTTTGTCTGTGGACCTTGTACTCCTGGTGTCCTCAACCCTTATAGATTCTACATTTCTTCTTTCTCTTCTTCCATGGGATACTCTAAGCTCCAAGGGTAGAGACCCATTAGAGATCTCCAATTTGGCCTCTTTCTGTCTGATGTCTGATTGTAAGTCTCCGTATCTGCTCCCATCAGCTGCTAGTGGTAACCTCTTTGATAACCATTGGGCATGGCAGATACAAATGAGTATATAAGGACATCATTAGGAATCATTTTATTTATTTTTTTTCTACCATCGGATTCTGTGCTATACAGTCTCCGGTTCCTGGTCATGCAGCCAATGTCAAGCATGGGCTATCTCTTGCGGTGTGGATATCAAATCAGAACTGTCATTGGTTGGTCAATTCTACTTGTTCTGTGCCTCCATTGCACAGTAGGGATAGACTATTGGTCAAAGGTAGTGTACCTGGATTGGTCTGGCAGTCCTACCTCTGGAAGCATTGCCTGGTTACAGAGGATGGCTGGTTCAGGCTCTGAATCCTCTTTTACTAGGTATCCTCACTAGAGTCAGCCACACACAACCATGAGAGTTTCTACTGTACTAAGTTTCTATATCACTTCCCTCAAATGCTCTCCAATTCCTGTGATCTCTCCAAGGACTTCTCCCCCATTTCCCTACACCTCATTTCTCCTGTTCCCATCTAACCCATCTTCAGTCCACACTCTAAATTTATTCTACATCCCTTTCCCAGGGAGATCCTAGTGTCCCTCATTGACCCCTCCTTGTTAGATTGCCTTTCTGGGTTTATAGATTGTAGCATGATTACCATTGTCTTAACAGCTAATATTAACTAACTTATAAGTGAGTACATACCATTTTCAATATCTGTGTTTGGGTTACCTCACTCTGGATGAGTTTTTCTATAGTTCCATCCACTTGCCTGTAAATTTCATGATGTCATTTTTTTAAACATCTGAGTAACATTCCATTGTGTAAATGTACTACATCTTCTTTATTCACTCTTCTGTAGACGGACATCTAAGTTGTCTTCCGTTTCTGGATATTAAGAATAAAGGCACTATGAACATAGTTAAACAAGTGTTTTGTGGTAGGATGGAACATCCTTTGGGTGTTCCAAGAGTGGTATAGCTGGGTCTTAAAGTAGCTTAATTCCTAGTTTTCTGAGGAACTGCTATATTGATTTCCATAGTGGTTGTATAAGCTTCCACACCCACCAACAATGGAGGAGTTTTTCCCTTGCTCCACCTTTTTTCCAGCATTATTTACTTGTGTTTATGATTTTAGCCATTCCAACAGGTGTATGGCATAATCTCAGAGTCATTTGATTTGCATTTTCCTGATGGCTGAGAACGGTGAGCTGTGTTTCTTGGCTTAGATCTGTACCCCATTTTTAATTGGCTTACTTGTTTTTCTGAGATCGAGTTTCTTGAGATTTTGGGTTTTTTGTTTGCTTGTTTGTTTGTTTGTATTTTGAGTATTAGCTTTCTATCTGATGTAGAGTTGGTAAAATATCTTCTCCCATTCTGTAGGCTGTCATTTTGTACTATGGACAGTGTCCTTTGCCTTATAGAGTTTCTCAGTTTTCATGAGGTCACATTTATTGAATATTGTTCTTAGTGTCTTTGCTTTCGGCATTTTGTTCAGGAAGTTGTCTCCAGCATCAACATGTTAAAAGCTATTCCCCATTTTTCTTTTCTTTCTTTTTTTTATTATGTGATAGTTTTTAATTGAGCTACACATTTTCCCTACTCTCCTTCCTTCTTCCTCTCTCCCTTTCTACCCTCCCCCTTGCCACACATATTCCCACATACCTTTTTTGTTCTTTTTTTATTATTAATTTATAAAAGTTTCCACTTCTGCCCCGCCTCCCAATACCCTCCCATCCCCCCCACTCCCTCTCCTCCTCCCTCTTCAGCCCTAAGAGCAGTCAGGGTTTCCTGTCCTGTGGGAAGTTCAAGTTCCTCCCCCCTCCCTCCAGGTCTAGAAAGGTGAGCTTCCAAACTGACTAGGATCCCAAAAATCCAGAACATGCAGAGGAAACAAGTACCAGTGCCATTATCAATGGCTTCTCAGACAGTCCCCGTGCCAGTCACATTCAGAGAATCCAGCCACATTCAGAGAATCCGGTTTGATCACGTGCTCGTTCAGTCCCAGTCCAGCTGGCCTTGGTGAATTCTCATTAGATCAGTCCCCTTGTATCAGTGGGTGAACACACTCCTCACAGTCCTGCCTTTCTTGTTCATGTTTTCCCTTCTTCTGCTCCTCATTTTGACCTTGGGGGCTCAGTCCAGGGCTCCATTGTGGGTCTCTGTTTCAATCTTCATTCATCAATGGGTGAAAATTCCCTCTGATGCTGCCTTCCTTGCTCACGTTCTCTCTCCTTCTGCTTCTCATTTGAACCTAGGGAGTTAAGTCCAGTGTTCCAATATGTGTCTCTCTCTCTATCTCCATCCATCACCAGATGAAGGTTCTATGGTGATATGCAAAATATTCATCAGTATGGTTATGGGCCAAGGCCAGTTCAGGCACCCTCTCCTCTGCTGTCCAGGGAACAATCTGGGGATCTCTCCTTGGACCTGGGAACCCCTCTAGAATCAAGTCTCTTGTAAACCCTAAAATGGCTCCCTTAGTTGAGATATATACTTCCCTGCTCCCGTATCCATCCTTCCTCCCTCCCCCCATCCCAATCCCCCAAGCTTTCCCCAATCCTCCCCTACTCCCTTGTCTCTAACCCTTTCCCCTTCCATCCACTCCTGCCCCCGTGCACCCAATGTTGCCTGGCACTATTGTCTACTTTCAATCTCCAGGAGGAAAACTGCATGATTTTCTTCAGGTTCACCTTCTTATTTAGCTTCTCTAGTATCACGAATAATAGGCGCAAAGACCTTTAATTATGGCTAAAATCCATTTATGAGTTTGTACATACAATATTCCTCTTTTTGGGTCTGGGTTACCTCACTCAGTAAAGCATTTTCTATTTCCATCCATTTGCATGCAAAATTCAAGATGTCATTGTTTTTTACCGCTGTGTAAAACTCTAATGTATATATGTTTCACACCTTCTTTAACCATTCTTCAACTGAGGGGCACCTAGGTTGTTTCCAGGTTCTGGCTAATACAAACAGTGCTGCTGTGAACATACTTGAACAAATGCTTTTGTGGTATGATAGGGCATCTCTTGGTGTCAACCTTCCTCAGGACCCACTTATTTTTCTGTTAAGTTCATTGTATATAGATTTATGTTGAGGTATTTGATCCATTTGAATTTGAGTTTTGCACCAGATGATAAACATGGATCTACTTGTATTCTTCTACATATTGATATCCAGCTAGACCAGTAACATTTGTTGAAGATGATTTCTTTCATTCCATTCTGTATTTCTGGCTTCTTTATCAAAACTCAACTTTCTTTAGGTATGTGGATTTATGTGTGAGTCTTTGACTCAATGCCATTGACCAACATGTCTATTTTTATGCCAATACTCTGCAGTTTTTGCTATTATAGCTCCATATAATATAAAATAACGATGGTGATATCTCCAGTAGGTTTTAGTTTAATTTTTTTTTCTGTACAGGCTTGTTTTTAGCTATTCTGAATTTTTTTGTTTTTTCCATTTGAAGTTGAGTATTGTCCCTTTATCAGAACTGTAAAGAATTTTCTTGGAACTGGGTGGGGATTTCATTGAATTTGTTTTGTGGAAGGGTTTTTTTTTTTGGTATGATGGCCATTTTTGTTATGTTGATCATAAGATCCATAATCATCAGAGAACATTCAATCTTCTGATATTTTCTTTGATTTCTTTCTTTAAAGAATTGAAGATATGTCACACAAGTCTTTTGTTTAGTTAATCCAAGATATTTGTAAAGTTAATCCAAGATATTTTGTACTATTTGTGGTTAAATTTGTGAAGGGTATTGCCATCCTGATTTCTTTCTCCATTCATCATTTGCATATAGGAGGATACTTAATTATTTGAGTTAACCTTGTATCCCGTTATTTCACTGAAGGTGTGCATCAGCTGTAGGAGTTCATTGCTAGAATTTTTTTCAGTTGTTTATGTGTACTATCATATCATCTGCAAATAGCAATAATTTGACTTCTTCCTTTCCAGTGTGTATCTCCTTGATATTGTATTATTGTTCTAGCTAGAATTTCAAGTACTATATTGAGTAAATACGGAGAGAGTGGACAACCTTTTCCTGGTTAGGTTTTCTATGGCTGTGAATAAACACCACAATCATGACAATAAAGAAAAACATTTAAGTGATTTGGGACTGGCTTAGCTTCACAGGTTTCTTCCATTTTCTTCATAGTGGAGTACAGGCAGACATTTTTCTGGAGAATGAGCTGAGAAATCTACATCTTTATCCTGAGGGACCAGAAGCAACTGTGTGTCACACTAAGTATAGCTTGAGCAAAAACGTCCTTAAGACCAACCTCACAGTGAATCATTTTCTCCAACAAGGCCACATCTACTCCAACAAAGTCACACCTTCCAATAGTGCCACTCCCTATGGGAGTCATTTCTTTCAAATCACCACACTTATGTTGTTTCTGATTTTTGTGGGATTGCTTTATGTTTCTCTCCACTTAATCTTATGTTGCCTCGATGTCAATTGTCTTAATTATGTTGAAGTATGTTCCTTGTATCCCTACATTCTTCAAGACTTTTATCATGAATGGGAACTGAATTTTGTTGTGAATGACTTTTGTGACATCCAATGAGACAATGATGATTTTTTTAAGTTTCCTTATACAGTGAATTATTTTGACTGATTTTCATAAATTGAACCATTTCCACATCTCTGGGATTAAGTCTACTTGGTTATGGTGGGTGAAGATTTTGATAGGTTCTTGCATTTGGTTTGCAAGCATTTTATTGAGTATTTTTGAATCTTTGTTCATAAGGGAAATTGGTTTGTAATTCTTTATTGAATCTTCATGTGGTTTGTGATTGAAAGATTTTTCTGGGTATGGTAGTCTGGGTTGGAAATTGTGGTATTTTGGAGTCTGCAGGAGATCTGTTCAGAATTTAATTTTGTTTTTAGAATCTTAATTGAGAAATTAAGTAGAATTCTAATAGGTCTGCCTTTATATGTTACTTAGTTTTTTTTCTTACAACATTTAATATTATTTCTTTTTTCTGAATGTTTAGTTTTTTTGATTATTATGTGGTAAGGGGGCTTTCTTTTTTTTGTCCAATCTATTCATATTTTGTAAACTTCTTGTACTTTTATAGGCATTTCTTTCGCTATATTAAGAAATTTTTCTTCTATTATTTTGTTGAAAATATTTTCTAGGCCTTTGAGTTAGGATTTTTCTCCTTCTTCTATAACTATCATTCTTAGGTATGATCTTTCAATAATATCCCAGACTTTCTAGATGTTTTGTGCCAGGAATTTTTTATTCTCTCATTCATCTCTTGTATTCCATTGGTGATGTTTGCATCTTTATTTTATGTTCACTTACCTGCATTTTTTATGTTCCCCTCTTTTAGTATTTTCTTTATTGTTTCTATTTTCATTTTAAGGTCTTTAACAGTTTCATTCCTTTCCTTCAATCATTTATTTTTTCTTCAGTTTCTTTAATGGGTTTATTCATTTCTTTCAACGTTTTCTTTGTCTTTTCCTTGATTTATTCAAAGAAGTTATTCATATATGCTTTAAAGAGCAGAGTCGTCTTCATAAAGCTGGATATAAGGTCATTTTCTTGTTCTTCTATTGTGTTGGCATACTTAAGGCTTTCTGTAACAGGATAGCTGAATTCTGGTGGTGACATAGTGCCTTGGTTGTTGTTGATTGTGTTCTTAAACTGTCCTCTATTCATCTGGTTTTCTAGCAAGTATAGGTCTAGATGCTGATTTCTAAGTTTGTTTTTGTTGAATGGGTATTTTGTCCCTTGATTTTAGCCTCCTATCTTGTCTTCTGCTCAGTGTGGCCTGTAGTTAAGTAAGGTATCTCCACTCAAGTTGTTGGATGGCCTTCTTGTAACCTCTGATTGATCAGGGGTTCTTGGTCAGAGTTGGGGGCTCAACTCTTGGTAACAGGCATGGTCTCTGGTTGGGCATGGCATTTATGCCCTGATTGTATACTTGGCCCTGACAATTAAGGTGTACGGAACTAGGATATGGTAGCGACCACCCAGAGAGTGACAAAGTGCTCTGTGAGTTTGGTGGGCAGGCAATTGAACTTCTAGTAATCTGCATTATCTTAGATACTTAAAAAATCCTTTTTAAAACCCAGGAATCCTTTCTCCTTTCACAGACTAGTTAGGAAGTAGAAAAGTAACCTCAACTTCATGAAGTAAGGGAAAACTTCTGTCGTACTGACACAGGAAACACTTCAACCCAGAAATCTATGGTGTTTTGATAAAAGAAGGCTTATTTAGTGTTTTACTGATCCTTAGTCTTTCCCAGATTTTTCCATAACCACTAGTACTGTATCTTGTTACAAAAACTGTGTATCCTTGATTTGTTTTCTTCACTCTAGAACCTACTGCTCCTGAAACACATTTGAACAAGATTATATGCAAGCTATCTACTGGAGTAGAAAGAAAGAGTGGTTAAGATGTTGTCTGAAAAATCTGTGCTAAGCTTAAGTAAGAGCAGAAATCTCAGCCAGGTGCACTCCCCTGGGAAGCTTTATCTAACTAAATGGACAGTCTTTGCTTCAAATCTAAGAATAGATGGAATGACTAGGGTAGCCCGAGTCCATAAATATTTTAATTGAAAGTAATATGGTATATGAGAATAATTGCTATGCCCTATGCCTTCAAAATAATGGGTCTGTGGGAACTAGCTCTGTACAATGTATCTTTAGAGGACTGACATCTGTGGGATCCACTGCTGGGGTGTGGTCAGTAGAGAACTGACATCTGTGGGATTCACTTCAGGGCTGTGTGCCTTTTGAGTACCAGGGTCTGTGGAAACTTGCCCTGTGTTGTAGGTCTTCCTCCTGAATTCCTAGTCCTAGTCATACTAGTCATATGACATATCTAATTGCTTAATAAATGTTTGTCTAATGAGTTAATAGTTCTTGACAACAGGAATAATAATAACAACAACATTTTCTTGTGTTTGAAAGCAACAGATAGAACTTCTGGAGCACCTTCATGTTTTCAGCCCCACAGTGACACGACACACACAGCATTTGTTCCCCATCACCTGTGTCTAACAACTCACATTTGTCATTGCCTTGAGGAATGGAATAAGAAATACTGAATGAAGGGCTGTAATGGAGGATATGGTTTCTTTTATGTTCCGTGAAAATGAAAGTCCTCTAAATGTGATGGAAAAAAAGGTAAACTAAATCACCACCTTCTCTTTGGTGAAAACACTAGCTGATGTCACTTCTAGAAA
The DNA here is from genome assembly GCF_982192425.1 of Myodes glareolus. NCBI lineage: Eukaryota > Metazoa > Chordata > Mammalia > Rodentia > Cricetidae > Myodes > Myodes glareolus. Next base: position 25,336,469 of record NC_142046.1, on the reverse strand, counting down.
TAGCTCAACACCAGGTGTGGGGCAAGGACCTTTAATCCCAGCACTCCGGATGCAGAGCAGGTGGATATCTGAGTTAGCTGGTCTACAGTGCAAGTTCCAGGACAGCCACAGTTAGAGGGAAAAACCTTGTCTCAAAACCAAACAAAGAAATAAATAGATAAGGAAGGAAGGAAGGAAAAAGGGGAAAAAACTCAACAATCAACTATTATGCAGATCTATGATCACATCCACACTTCTGTCTTCCACAAAGAAGTCACCCAGACAGTCGTAAGACCTAGCTTCTAGAAAGAGCAGGTGCCAATGAAGAAGGAAGGGATGTTATCAAGAATACCTACCACACTACACAGCCTCACTGACAATAGAACACATGTGACTTAGAAGTATTCATTTTAACACTGAATATAATAGAAATGGGGGGAAAGGATTTGGTGAATCCATATAAAAATGAATCAGTATATATAACTATAGCTACATTTTATATAAATATATTATATATATATGTATAATCGGAACATTATAGAGCTAATTGTATATTGCGCACATTGTTCTCTGTAACCTTGCTCATTATGTTGGGCCCCATAGACTAATATAATATGAAAATGTATCACAACATAGAATTTAAAACCCTGTCCTAGATGTACCATGGCAGAGCTGGTTGTTCAGAATAAATAAGGGAGTTTTAGTTTATTAAGCTTAGAAGTAATGTCCTTGATCTGAAGCATATCATGAAATTTATACCCACTTCTTTATATCAAGGCTATAAAATTAGTTGCTCTCCACTTAGATTATATGAATCAATATTTCTGTTCTAATCCTTATCTATTTCTTGTAATTAATCTAGACATATGGGACTCTTCCTATAATCTATGCTGCTATGCATAACTCTGACAAAGAAAACCACAAGAAATTTCAGTTTGAGAGTCAATGAAAGACTCTAGATCAAGTAGACTACTTTGGATTACTATTCTATCTACCTCAATATGCATTATAAAATTTGGATAATGTTCAAAGTCAATGATGGCTAAAGTTGATTGACAAAAATGTGCCTTTTCTTTCAAGATCTAATTAATGTTTAAGAATTCTCTTTACTTACTTAGCTTCCATAGAGAGCTGCACTCCCACAAAAGAATATTGTGTGAAATTCCACCCCAAATCATGAGAGCTCATCTCCGCTTCAGTATATCTGCTATACTGCCGAAAAAGACTTCACAAACTAAGTCTTGAAAAATAAGCATTTAGATTTCTTTCCCAAGACCTGAGTTTATTTTTACTTGTTACATCAAAATGTTCTAAGTAGAAAATAAAAGTATCATTAAGAGTGTACATGATGTCCTTGTTTTGACAATGTTGATGATCAAAGCATAAAGACATTTCATAACAAGCTCATAAAAAGTAACTAAAAAGTAGGCTTTTAGTCTTAGAACGAGCTAGGCTTATTTGTTGTATTTAAAAATACACATTTTTTTCTGCTCAAGAACACTACCAGACTTTAGCTATTAGAATTAAAGATGCCATGTGAAATGTATGTCACTGTTTTTTTGATCTAAGGGATGGCATAAAACGGTTTCTGATCTCTCTTAGTGTAACAAGCATTGTCACAGTACACAGGAGGGAAACTGTAATTTAATTTTGCTGAACTATTTTGCAATATGAAGAAAGCTTTATGAATATTGAAAAACTGTTATCCCCTGGGGTTTAAAATGAATATGCTTATCTCAGTGATTGAGTCTTCAGATAAAAATAAAATGGACATCTTTACCACTTACAGTTTTTAAGTTTAAAAGTACACCAGAATTTTATATAAGGATCAGCAAAATAAGTCAGCTAATCAAAGTGGATAATGATGAATGAGACTTCAGGCTATCTATGATATTTTGGTAAGTTCCGGCTTCATCCCTCAAAGAAGCCTTTGACTACTTAAACTAAACTTGAAGGTAGCGTAAAAATTTCTGACTCCAAGTCTGTTTTGACACAGTTCTGAGTTTTTTCTTCCAAACCTTTATAAAGATTTCCATTTCCCTAGAGCCAGTGAAGCAAAAGATTGTATGCAGCTTTTGAAAGACTCACGAGGGATAGGCAAAGCCTTCTGTGTTATAAAATTTAAACCTGGAAAAGTGCCTAAGAATCCTTCATTTCCTTGATGAACTCTCAACAGTTTCTTGATTCTATTTTTGTTGTTTTTGTTTGTTTTCTGTTATTGTTTTAAAACCCCATACTTCAGAAAACTTTTCAATTTTCATCTATTTATCTATCTATCTATCTATCTATCTATCTATCTATCTATCTATCTATCTATCATCTATCTATTTATCTACTTAGGGGAAATTTTTAATTCTCTGCAATATTGAATATTTTCCATCTAGAAAAATTACAATACTTTAGAGATAGTTGGCTGCCTTTGATGTAGCTTAGTAACCATTTTAAACTTCATTTGTGTCCTTTGCTTTTTGTTTTCCTTTCCCTCCTCTCCTCCTCTCTTCTCTTCTTTTTTTCTCTTCTCTCTCCCTCCCTCCCTTTCTTTTCCCTTCTTTCCACCCTCTCTGCTTCCTTTCCTGCCTCCCTCAATGCATCCATTCATCCTCTTTTCAGTTAACTTAAAAGTTAGTCATACATGCAAAAATGGCATTGCCCAGCACTTATATAGTGCTATTCTGATTTGTGAGTGTGTGTGCACCTGTAGGTTAGAGGACATGATTTACCCTTTAAGGAAACCATGGCAGCTTCGTGTAGCTAAAAGTAACTTTTCTCTCTTCCATTTTAATGAGCACATTTTTAATCCCTAATTCCTTTCATTATTGCTTTGTGAATTTTTGTATCTAGAATTCATCTTTTCAAACCTTCATATCAAACATTATAATATAATCACCTTGGGAACTGTTGTGGTCTAAATTGTGTGTGCTCCAATCCTCAAACTTTAAGTGAAAGTTCTAATGCCTACTGTATTGGAGACAGGGTCTTTATAGTGGTAATTAAGATTAGTGGAGAGAATAGAATAGGGGTCTAATCCAATTTGACTCACCCAAGCATGTTATGTGGAAGATATACTGACAGTTTATCCATGTAGAAAATGAGGCTTTCATGAGAACCAGCATAGTACAGATATTGAGCTTCAACATTCAGCCTCAAGTATTAGAAAGCAAATGCTAGACAAGTCATCAAGTTAGTAATGTTTTGTTAAAGCAGTTCCAGTTGACTATAAGTGGATGCTATAGTACCTGGAGAGTATGTACAAGGAAAAGTTTGCAGAAGCTAGAAATAATCTTTGTTTGTAGTGGACTTGTTTGAGTTAATGTTCCAACTTCTGTGAAGAAACATCATGACCATAAAACTCTTATAAAAATAATTTAATTGGGAATTGCTTACAGTTTCAGAAATTTGGCCCATTATCATCATGGCAGAGGTATGATTGGGATCAGGGTGCCATACAGGCACCCAAGGTGTTGGTGAAGTAGCTAAGAGTTCTACACTGGTATCACAGGCAGCAGAAAGAAGAGACATTGGGCTTGATTTGGACTTTCGAAACCTCCATACCCAACCCCAGTGATACATTTCCTCCAACAAGAGAGTATTCCTGTTTCTTTTTTTATATAGTGCCATCCCCTGATGACTAAGCATTATATATTTGAGCCTCAGGGTCCCATTCTTATGCAAGAATGAGACCAACACAAGATACTTCAATAATTTTAAATTAAGATGTATTTCATGAGCACTTATATTACACCAGCCATGTCACTGTACCATATAAAAGACCAGCCTCTTTATATCTTCCTACCTCTTTATGATCACAAAGAATTTCTTCCATAGAAACACAAATCTACAAAGCTTGATATGACATAACCTTAATTCATTAAATAGGAACACCATCAGTTTACATTGCTCTATTAGGATATGATAAATTTTAAATGTGTGTTCTGGAACTAAAACTTTAGAAGGTTATGCATTTCTACCCACTCAAAACTCTCTGGGAGAAGATGAGAGAGACAGAGGAGAATCCATAGAGCCCTACAGGCATCTGTCCTTCAGTGTACAATAGATCTTCTATCAAATATGGTTACAAGCGATGTCTAATACCAGAGTTCATCATCTGTTTACATCTACAGGTGCCCATTCAAACATGTAAAGGCACATAACACACACATCCAGAGTATATTTATTTAGATTGTATATGATCTCCTTAGTTGGACATTTTCCTGTTTTTCTCTCTGTTTATTATTCCCATAACATATTATGTAGAACTTGAGTTCCTTTCCTCAAAGCTGAGTGCTCAGAAAATATTTGTGTAGCAGAAAATATATGCTGATAATTTATTGTTACACGTTTTCGTTTATTCTTTGAGAATTTCATATAATAGATTTTGATCCTACTCATGCCCTTGTGTCTCAGTCCCTCTTTTATTGCTGAGGAGGGATGGACTTTCTTAGTTACAGTTTTACTGCTATGAGGAGATACCATGACCATGGCAACTCTTATTAAATAAAACATTGAATTAGGGATGACTTATAATCTCAGAGGTTTAGTCAATTATCATCATACTGGGACATAGTAGCATGCAGGTAGATATGGTACTAAAGAAGGAGTCGAGAAATCTCTATCTTGAGCCACAGGCAGCAGGAAGTGAACTGTGTCCCACACCAGGAACAGTTTAGCATATGAGACTTCAAAGCTTGCCCCCATAGTGGCACACTTCTTTGAACAAGTTCACACTTCATAATAATGCCACTCCCTATAGACTGAGCATTCAAACACATGATTCTATAGGGGTCATACCTATTCAAACCATCACAATACCCAAGGTAACACATATTTAAAAAAACAAAACATGTAACTGAGGGCTTGCTTAGAGTTTCAGAGGTTTTCTATTTGTCATCATGGCAGGGAATATGTTGACATGTAGGCAGGCATGACAGTGGGAAAATAGTTGAGAGCTACATCCTGAATCAGTAAGCAGAGAAAGAGTCTGAATCTGGCGAGGACTTTTGGATTGTAAAAGCCTAACCAACAGTAATGCTGTTCCTTCAATAAAGTGACAACTCATAATCCTTCCAAACAGCTCTACTGCATGGTGACTAGGCATATATTTGACACTTCTTGTCATTATGGGTGTCATTATTATTTCAGCCACCACATCCTGCCTCAATTCATTACTTTTGAGGTGTAGTTCCTACTTTGAATCTTATTTTGTGGTAGAGCATAACTTATATTATTTTTGTCGTTATTTATTTAACTATTGGCATGCATTATTTTTGCAAAATTTAATGAGATGCTCTGTGATACTCCCATGCTATGCATGCCATATGTTGATCAGACCCAAATACAGTTCTTTCACTCAGTGCCCTCTCCTGAGCACCCTTCCCAGTGGTAATCTTGGTCTTGAAGTCGTTTCCTTTGTTTCCACACTTATAACAACAGGCAAAACTTTTTTGTTTTGTTAGTTTACTGGTATGTTCTCTAGTTTCATCCACTTCACTGCAAGTGATAAAAAAATCTCTTTTCTTTAAGTCTCACCACGTAGCATTGTGCATGCACCATGTGTTGTAAATAGTGACTATGCTTTCATTCTCAGCCACCCAAACCTGAATAATCACACAAAACTATAAACTGTTTGGCCAATGACTCAGAAATATTTCTAGCTAGCTCTTATATCTTAAATTAACCCATTTGTATTAACCTGCTGGTAATGTTTCAGTGTCTCTCTCCTTTGGCGGCAACATGGAGTTTGCCTGATTATGCCTTCTTTCTCCCTTCATTCAGTTTAGTTTTTCTGCCTTCCTATGTTCTGCCCTGCCATAGGTCAAAGTAGCTTCTTTATTAACAAATGGTAATAAAAACCTATTCACATCATACAGAGGGGAATCCCTCATCAATGTGCCCTTTATCCTTCTATTTCTTGAAGGGCATATAGACTGATTCCATATATTCGTCAATGTTGCTAATAGTGTATAATGATGCAGAAAATGTGGTATGAAGGTCCCTACATCCTAAACACTACAAGTAAGTGTCTGCCTTCTATATGCATGGCATACAGGACTCTATTTCATATGCTGACACTGTTCTCTTTGTCTATTTACTTAGGAGTGCGTAGATTATATGGAATCTTTATTTTTAGTTCCTTGAGGAGTCTCTACACTGCTTTTCATAATAACCAAATTAATTTACTTTCCTACCAAAAGTGATTAAGAGTTCCTTTCTCTTCACATACGTGCCAACATTTTTTATTCTGTCTTTTGTGGATTTTTATGCTTTTCTTCCTCTTTTAATTTTTTGTTTTGTGAATTGTCCATGGAGCTACTTAGCCCATTTTGAAAGGTTAGATTGCTTACAGTTGTTCATTTTATTGAGATTTTGGTCTTGTCTATCTTCTGCATATTAACTTTCTATCAGAAGAACAACTGTCAAAGAGTCTTTGATATAATATTGGTTGCTTTTTCCCTTTATGGAATGCTTCTATGGCTATACTGGGTCTGGTGCAAGTCTGTGGTTAATTCTCCTGCTTGCTTCCTGTCCATTGGGAGGCCTGCTTGTTGCCTGTTATGAATTTTTCAAAAGATTTCTAATAATTCCCACTAGTGCTTTTAGTTTAGATTTTATGTTAAGTTCTTGGATCTGATTGCAGTTGTGTTATGCTGTTTGTTTGGGGGTTTTGCTGTTGATTTTGTTTGTATTGTACAGTGTGAGAGAAAGGAGTCAAACTTCAAAGTCCTAACTGTAAACAGAATTTCCTTTGGACCACCAACTTGTTCCCAAATAAATATGTTGAAACTTATTTTCAATTATAAATGCTCTGCCTTAGTTTAAGGCTTATCCCACTAGCTCTTTCAACTTAATTTAACCTCTTTCTTTTCCTCTACGTTTTGTCTGAGGGCTTTTCACCTTTCTCTTCTTTCATTCTATATGTTCTATTCTCCTTCTTCCTCGATATCTGACTGACTGGCCTCTGGCATCGCCCTGCTGTCATTTACTGAAGCCAATTGAATGCAGGACAGGTATGGGGTTATAGGAGAGCCTGATTTCTGCAGTAATCATCTGCAGTCTCCTTCTCTTTCTTTCTGGAAGCTAAATTCCTGCTTCTATTTACTCTCCCTGCCTGAAGTGACACCTATATCTCCTCCCTCACTTTTGACCATTCAGATTTTTATTAGATCAATCAAATGCCTTAGGAAGGTAACGTAAAATATTTACTTAGTTAAACGAATGCAACACATCTTTGCATAGTTAAACAAATATTCTGTTACACCTAAATGTGGATAGCCAGTTTTCTCAGCTCCATTTGTTAGAGACTTTCCACAGTAATCATGTCATTGGCATCTTAACGGAAAAAAAAAAAAAAGCTATAGCCATACAGACTTACTTTCGTATCCTCTGTTCTGTTCACATTGGTCAACATGCATGTGTGTGTGTGTGTGTGTGTGTGTGTGTGTGTGTGTGTGTGTGTGTGTTACATTACCATGCTGTTTCTGTTACTCGGGTTCTATACTGTTATTTGAAATCTGGAAGTGAAATACTTTCAGCTTTGCTGATTTTGCTCAGGACTGTCTTATTGCCAAGGGACATTGTACGATTGAATTTGAATTTTAGGATTTTTTTTCTAGTTTTAAAAAAATGTCACTAGAGTTTTGATGAAGAGTCTGTTCAATCTATAGGCCATTTTTTATATTTTATTCATTTGAATTAACTATTTCAGTCCTTCTACTCTATGAATATTGTGGGTTTTTCATTTTAGTGTGTTTAATGTATTTTTTTAGATTGTTTAAATTTTCCCTAAAGTATTTTACTTAAATTTATTTATTACTTTATTTAAATTTATGACTGCAGTGTATATGTGTATATGTGTGTGTGTGTGTTTGTTAGTGTGTATACATGTGCATACATACAATCTGCTCATTCAGTGTAAATGGGGGTGTTTTGTGATTTCAACTTCAGTAAATTCTTATTGGTGTGCATAAGGTCAATTACTTTATATAAAATGGCTTTGTATTCGTTGGCTCTGGAGACACAGAAGTAGGTTCTGGAATAACATTGTTTTCCTATGCTGATGTCTCACATCTCTGCATTCTACAGAATCACTTTACTCCTGTTCAGTCAGTGCTCTCCTAACACTCAGAGGTGTCTGCCCACCTAACTATGTTGTTGTGAGGTCTAGGCATCTTGCCCATCAGGAGTATCACCTCATTCTTGTTTTATTTATAGAAAATGTTCCTCAAAAGTATACCATGTAAAATGGAACCATAAAAATAAAAAAGAGATCAAGAACCTCTGACCTGAAAGTTATTGCTTCCTTAGTTCAACTTGACAGAAAACTAGGTAGCAGGTGAGAACAGTCCCCAGGGTACTGAGGCTGTTAAACAACATGGTGATCAACACTTAAAGAGCATTTATAATTTTAAAAGACAAGCACATAACTAGTACTGTTTAAAATATAACATCAGGATCAAAAGAACATGACTTTAGAAGACAAATAACCTTCAGTGGGCAATTCAGGGCAGGAGATGATTTCTGTCACATTGACTAGTTCCATTGTAAGCTCAGAAAAGAGAACATTTGTAAAATTATTAGTGATTAATTCTCTTGTCATGGATATGGTAACCTATCCAAATTCTTAGAGACAGTTTGATACATTTAAACCATATGATTTAAAATAACACTATTTGAGATTTAAATTACAAATTTACAAAAGAAATAAATAAAGAAAGCCTATAGCAACTAATATAGTGATATGAAAGGAAGACAGAGAGAAAGGAGGACAGAGAGAAATGTTAGCTATATTTTTTTTCTGCAGAAGCATTTCCACATTTAGCGATATCATGTAATCCCAAAGGGAACTTAAATAAATAGCAAATATGAACAGTCAAATGTAAGATAATTATCAGAACAATAAGCCTGATCTCTAATTAGTTTAGAATGACCATCAAATCATAAAGCCTGACAAAGCACACTCAGTAATTTCCTTCTGGAAGAAAGATATAGAAATGGCTGCCAGTGAACTCAGAAGCCAGCTGAAAATAAGAATGTTTTCTAGATTGAAGTGCATTTATATATTCTACTACACTTATTGTAGACAGAGACCACACTTTTGTTTCCTGGCTACCCAGACAAAATAATCAAACAGAAGTTATATTAATTGCAATACTCTTTGGCCAAGGGCTCAGGTATATTCTCAACTAGCTCTTTACTCTTAAATTAACCCATTTCTATTCATCTACATATTGCCATGAGGCTGTGGATTACCAGTAATGTTCTGGCATATTTCTCCTTTGGTGGCTACATGGCATCTCCTTGACTTCACCCTCTCTCTCTCTCTCTCTCTCTCTCTCTCTCTCTCTCTCTCTCTCTCTCTCTCTGTTTGGATTTTACGCCTTGCTTTACTCTGGTAAGCCATTGGTCGAAACAGCTTTATTTGTCAAGCAATAAAAGCAACACATACACAGAAGGACATTCCAATTTAGCTACTCATTTCTTCCAATAATTCTGAATTCTAGATGTCATTTGTAATATTTGTTTAAGACATTATATGCATTATCCAATATGTCATATATAAGGCTGATACTGGTTCATTTGATTTTTAAACTGAATGCACTTTGTGAAAGACTGTGCTAATTTTATTTAGATAACTTAAGGAGGTAGTGCACTGTGGCATTCCCCCACTTTTTTATTCTGGATTATGTAAATCCAAGACTCCTGGTTAGTTTAGATTTGCTAAGGAGTTTTCGTAGAAAATGTTTTAAAGCTTTACTAAATCACAAATTAATCACTTTACAGGTAAAACAAATCATGTAACAACACTCCTGGTTTATTTTAAACTATTTATTTGCTGAAGGAATCTTAGAAATTACATTTCTTGGGCACCGTGCAACTGTTTTGCCATTCCGTGAGCATATTCGTGATCACAAAGCAATATGTTAGCATTTAGAAGTGGGGGATTTTTCCTTTTAGAAAGTTTTACAGAGCACACTACATTGTACTCAAAGATCTTAGGAAAGTCATCAGAAGGCAAGTGTGCCAAGCAATCTTTTGCAAGTTTGAAACCCTGAATTATTGTAGTACCTTTGGAATGTGCTTTTATTTAGAATCTAGAATGCATAATGTGGAAATGGTTACGTGAAAGAGATTGCAGTGATAAATTGCTGAGCAGCCTTTCTTTTCTTCTAAAGCAAAGATAAAAAAAATGTTAAAAATGAGAATAATAATTGATTTTGAATATAATGCCAATTTCCCAAACAGGCAAGAACTCAAAAAACAAAATTGCCTAAAGATGTTATGAGTAAATTAATGAAATGTATACATGGACACATAAAGAATAAAAAGTTGTGAGACGAGAATGTTTGAAGAAGATTAAAGAAAACTAAACAGATAGAACTTAGAAAATATGAAAACAAACTATTAATTGTGGGGTAGGCAAAGAAGATAGACAGGAAAGTACTGTTCTGATCCAGAGAGTCCCTGAATGGGGACTTCCTGGAGAGAATTTGACCTTCTGATGTGGAAATAAGGTTGCAGAATTCTGTAGGAGCCAGACTTTGTATTTAGAATTTTTAAGTTTTCCCTGACTGTCTGACTTCAAATTTAGCAGTGTCTCTCCTAATTGCACAGCTCTCAATTGATTTCACAAATAGTTTTTCCAGATCCTCAGTTTTCATATTTGATTGATATTTTACATACCAGTCTCAATCCTCCCCTCTTTCTGCTACTCCAACTTTCTCCCCATCCCCCATCCACTCTTCAGAAAGGACAAGGCTTCCCATGGGGATCTTAACTGTCATCATAGAACTTTATTCAGCAACTGTTGGAAGTAGATGCACAGATCCAAAGTAAAGCACTGGGCTGGACTCCCAAAGTCCAGTCGAAGAGAAGGGGGAGCGATAATATGAGCAAAGGGGTTAAGATCATGATGGGGCCACCCATTGAAACAGCTTACCTGAACTAACAGGAGCTCACTGACTCTGAACTGGCAGCAGGAGAAGCAGCATAGTATCAAACTAGACCCTCTGAATGAGGGTGAAAGATTTATGATGGGGACAGTCTGTGGGGCCACTGACAGTGTGGCCAAGATTTATCTCTACTGCTTGAACTGTCGTTTTGGAGCCCATTGTCTCTGGGGGGAAACTTTGTTCATGCTAGATATAGTAAATTTATATCACATTGTTCAGCTGAAGCTACACACACACACGCATATACACACATACCTTATAAAGATGAAAGTGTACTTTTTTTGTAAGGAGAGAAAGATTTGATCGCCAGTTTCTTCAGTTCATTTCTTAGTATTTATGTTACAGTCTTTGTATTCCAGCTGCCAATATTTGTTTTCTGTACTTTTGAATAAAATGCTAAATAATGGAGGGAGCTCATCTTATACTAAGTACTATTCTAATTTCATAAAGTGATGTCTGCTGTCTGTTGCTATAGACTTATGAGATATGGTAATACTGACATCATTTTATGGATGAGCAAACTGTGTCCTAGAGAGGATCAGAACAGTGTGTTAGGTATTTGAATTAGTGCTCAAGGTGAGGCAAATCTTCTAAGACTTACTTCCTTAATGCTAATTGGTAACATAAGATAGGGAAGCTGCCCCATGCCAGGGCCTCTTTAGCTAAGTTCCATTGCTTTAATTTGGTCTTTCACATTATCGCAAAGTGAGATTATCATTGTTGTCTATCTATTCATAATATTATTCATAAGGCTTTTCATTATTCTCCTCTCCCTTGCAAAGTTGTTGTTTTTCACAGTTTTCATAATTCTTTAAGTTTGTTTTAAATTGAGTTACTTATAAATGGTTGAAGTGCTTGCCCCAAAGTTTTGGAGGCAGAGAAACAAGAGGTCAAGTTCCCTGCAAAACTGATGTTTGCTGATGTCTCTTTACTCAAGAAAGACTTTTTTGGCTGATTCGGTAAACATGAGTCAAATTGAGATCAAATCAGCAACAATTAAATTGAGATGATAAAGAAGCTCATGCAAGGCTCTTTTGGAAGAGCATGAATTCCATCTATGAAGATAGAATTCCCATGATTTGATGTCTTCCCTTAAAGTCCTAACATTTAATATTATCACATCAGTTTTGATTTCAACATATAAATTTTAGTGAGGCCACTAAGGTTCACTCCATATTGTCCATAATTCGTTTACATGATGTCCATCTGTTGTAAAAGAAGACACCAGGTGATTCAAAGTACATAAATTAATATGTCTGTGGAGGTTTTAAAAGCAGAGAAAAAATAAGTTGATGCTTTTTATATTCCTTGATTTGTAGGTCTCAGTTCATAAAGGAAAATAACACACCACCTTAGTTTGCTCTGTTTTTGTTGTGACTATTGCTGTGATACATACCACAATGAAAAGAAAACTGAGGAGGATAGTGTTTATTTAATATGAGAGGGTGCATTCTATCCATAAGGGAAGCCAAAACAGGAAGACAAGCAGGAGTACATTGAAGAAACTCTGATGAAAGCTGCTTCCTGATTTCCTGTCAAGTTCATATTCAGCTATGCAGTCTAGGCCTTTCTTCCTAAGGAGATACTGCCCATAGTGGTCTGGGCCCTCCTGTATGAAAAGACATCAAGAAAATGCTGCACAAATGTACCTGCGGGACAATCTGATGGAAGTAATTCTCAATTGAACTTTTTCTTTCCCACTGCGTCAGATTTACAACTAAGATTAGGCGCCACACATATCAAATTATAAAACATAATAAATGGACCACTAACTCTTCAACTGTATAGAATGCTAATAAAAATCCAAACTTTGGAAAAATTACTACCATGTACTAGAAAACAAGTTAAAGTTTGAGCATGGATTGCATGGGTTAGGATTTCAATCGCCAACAGCTTCTATTACCATTGTTTGATATCAGAATATTTAATCGGTGCTATAACTTCTTATACAGTTTTTAGGAAAGACCAAATTGTATTTATCTTTGCTACTTATTGCTGTGTCAGATTACCTGAAGAAGCAACACAAGTATTTATTTTGGCTTACAGTTGTAGAGTCCATTCCATCATACCAGGGGAGGAGTGATAGCAGAATCGTGAGTCAGCATTGCATCCTCAGTCAGAAAACAGAGACATGTAGGTGTTCGCAGCCAGTTAACCTTCCCTTTTTCCCTTTCATTTACCTACCATCTTCTTTACCCCCCTTCTTTCCGAGTGATTATACCTCTTTTCATTAAACTTCTCTGGAAACAGCATCAAAGGCTCTCTCGGTATTTTGTCTCCAAAGTAGTTGCAAATCCAGTCAAGTTGGTAATGAACAGTAGCCAGCTCTTATCCTTCACCAAGAATCTAGGAACTTTCTTTTTACAGCAGCAGAAGGCTTTGAGAGTTATTCCAGAGGCTAGAGAGGTGTCTCAGAGTTTAAACATTATACAGACGATCTGGGTTCGCATTGCAGTAACACTTTGGGGACTCCCAACCATATATAACTACAGTTTGAGCGATCTGATATTCTCTTCTGGCCTCAATAAGAACAAGAATAAAAAACAGTGAAGAAATATGCTTTCAGGTAAACACTCATAATAAAATGATTTTATAAAAAGTATTAAAAATAAAGTTGGCCCAATCATATATTTATAACAGATTTTCAAGTAAGTTTTATAGCTTCATTTTTTTTAAAGAACGTATAGGTATGTTTTTAGTGCATACGTGTCGTGTGTATGTGTGTGTGTGTGTGTGTGTGTGTGTGTGTGTGTGTGTGTTTATTTATGAAACTAGAAAAGGAATTTGATTCCCTGGAGTGGGAATAGTTGTAGATTTAAGTGTGTGCTGGGAACTGAATTCAGTTCCTCTGCAAGAGAAGTCTTCATTTGAGTGCCGTGCCACTTCTCCAGCCCTATCATGTACTTTACATGACATTAAATATGGAGGATCCTCAAAATATTTGTTCCTTTCAAAAAATTACCACCACTTTACATCTTTATTTAACAGAAGTTTATATACCAACTGTTACTAGTCTTGTTCTCTTTAAAATAATTAAGAGAATACTTACTGATTGTATGCCAGGCATTTAAAAATTTCATGTGTTATAATTTTAAAGAAAACAACATATAATCCAATGACAACTTAGAAGAGAAATGTACATATTGTATATTAGGGCTGATTATACTTAAATGTTACAGTAAAAGAAAGGAGTCCTACTGTCATCATATTACTTAGGCGATTCCTGGTATATTGTAGTTGCTGCAGATATTTGAAAATAACTAAATGAATGAATGATGAATGAGTAGATTGACAAAATTTCAGTTAAAGATTCAGTCAGAGTTGGACAGAATAGTTCAGTGTATAAAAGCAGTTGTTTTAAAATCCTGAGCAGCAGAGATAGGACCCCAGTACCCGTTTGATAGGAGTGGAACCCTGTAAATGCTAGAAATTATATCATCAAGTTATACAATTTCCTCTCTGGGCTCTTCCACACTCATTCATGTGCACGTGTGAATGCTAGCACACACACACACACACACACACACACACACACACACATACACAAATCAGTTTTTTAAATTTTTTTATTAAATTTTTTTCACTTATTTTACATATCGACCACAATTTTTCCTTCCTCTTCTCTTCTCATTCTCTCTCCTACCTTCCTTCTTACCTCCTCTCCCCCACCATACACTCTTCTTCCATCTCAATTCAGAAAGTGGACTCCTGACCCATGATGGTAGGCGTGTAATGTGGTACAGCCACTATGGAAAGCAGTTGGATGTTCTCGAAAAACTTTAGAGTAGAAATATCTATGACCCTACAATACCATCATCGGCCTAAAGAACTGTGATTCTTACCCCCAAATACTCATGTCTATATTTCTATAGCTGCATTTATGTGAGTTGGAAGCCAGCCTGGTCTACAAGAACTAGTTTCACGACAGGCTCCAAAACAACAGAGAAACCCTATCTCAAATTTTTTTTAAAAAAGTCATAATACAACTTATTTTATGCTAATGAAAGCTTCAAGTTAAAACAAAAAATAATTTGTTTGGAAGAAAAATGCAAATTGGTACAAGCTTGAAAGAAAACTTTTGACTGAAAGAATGCAAGATAAGAAATAGGACTCAAAATGTTCCTAAAGTCTACTTTTTGTTTTTCTTGCTGTTCAGTGTTATACTATTATACTCAGTTCCAGAGACCTTGAAGGTTCAGTTTTCTTGGACACTAGGTTTTCAGTGTTTGTGTTTATATCTTACTGATTTGGGGTTATGTGTCCTTCTCAGAACCAATCTGATAAATAAATTTATTGTGGTCAATCGTTGGAGGTCTATTTATCATCCTGAACGACTTGAGAAGTCCCACATTTAGCATAGGTCCCAAGTTAGGGCCTCACTTGACTAAACAAATAATCAAAGCAATGAAATAAATATTTAAGTCATTCGAAAATGCTGGTCTGCTGTTTCATTTGTTAGAAGGAAAACCCGCGGGAAGTGGAGGGTGGATCTAATCAAAATACATCGCATTCTCAAAGAATAAACAGATAACACAATACCTTAAAGTCTACATCTCTACATTTGAGGTACATAGTCATAGCTAAATTGAAGAGTACCATGCAGTCATGGACTTTGGAACATTTTCAAGCTTGCTGGAACTTAGAAATACCTGCTGTTGTGTTTGTGTTACCTAATAACCAAAGAAAGTCTCTTCAATCCTAGTACTAGTTCATTGTATAGTATATCACTGTCCCCCTTCAACTTCTCAACAGCAATATTATGATGAAAATTATTTTCTCGTGCTGTACATCAGAATCCTTCCAAATATTGCTAAAGCTATTTTGTCTCAAAAGCTCAGTTCATCGAAGCTGACCTGCAATCTATTCAAATAGATGTGACATTGATGTATAGAACAGACATTTAGCTTTATAGATTTTTTTTCACTATACAGGATTGGCAGAAAAGGTGGTGAAGAATAAATGTTTTTGATCAACACGGGAAGGAAGGATAGAATTCCATTGGAAACAGGTTTAGAATTATCTGTTTTCAGTGCAGTCAAGAACTGTGACTTAATTGAGAAATTAAGAACTAGAGAGCTGTATTAGTTCCTTAAACTGTGGAACAAGTAGAACTGTTTGTTTGTGGAAATAATGCATCAAGAGTAGCTACTGTCTTTATATACTCAAAAAACATCTCTGAATTTTTAGTATTTGAAACTTTGAAATAATGAGGACTAATTAATTACATACATCCATCATATTCTTAATGCCAGATAGTTACATGTAAAACAAACTGTAACTATTGAGTATTTCCTCTCCTAGTTCCATGACCAAAGGTTTCCCTGGAGATTAAATATCAAAATAGTTGCCTCTTTACCATAAATGTGTTATCAGTTTTGACTTTTTATTGTATATATCACATTTTGTTTAATTAATTACTCAAGCTAAAATATTATCTCCAATGTATAGGATATAAAGAAACAATATTTTATTTTATTTTATGGACAATGGTTTTTCCCATGGGTGTCAGGTCCCCTGGAACTGATGTTATAGACAGCTGTGAGCTGACATGTGGGGCTGGGAATCGAACTTAGGCCCTCTCAAAGAGTACTCAGTACTTTTATCCACTGAGCCATCTCCCCAGCCTTGCAAGAAACAACTTTAATCATATGTTTTTCATAAATGATCTGTATTTTAGGGCCACGAGTTTACTATTTCATGGAGGTATAATGTTTAGCTCACTGAACCTGAGGCATTTATTGCCAGTTCTTCAGGCGACTTACATTGCTGCAAACTATGAAATTGTTGAAGTAACCAACTGTCATGTCAACATGGTATGTGAATGGTACCAAGGAATCATCTTGAGACAGTGCATGCTCAAATAGTGATTACAGACACAGACTGATCATTTATTTTCTGTTGGTGACAAAACACTTAATGTCTTTGGGCTTAACTTTTCTATTATTGAAATAAGAACAATAAAATATGTCTTGTAGAAATGTTATTTACACTTAGATACTAAACACATGGAGACAGCCTATTTACCATAGAAATGGTTAGAATCAGCTAGAAATACCACTGAATGTGATTCAAAGGTGTTTTTAAAGGTTGCCTGTTTTACTGCACTTGCCTTCACCAGGTGACTTAAGAGCATCTGATGTTTGAATATTGCCCTCATATGTATAACAACAGCATTATAATTATGTTAATGTATACTTTGATTTCTTAAGAGACCAGCAGAAATGCTGGGAAGCTGTTTTGTGATTAACTTGAAATGTATTTTCAATGTACAGAATGTTCATTCAAGCATCTCTGACCTGCCTTGACCAATGCCTGGGCTACTGGAGAATGAGAGAAGGACTAGGTTATGTTACAGTATATTAGTAGGAAAAATACATGGGATAATACTTTCTGGTCATGTACAACTCATATCTCACATCATAAAATGTTTCTAGTATATGTTGCATCTTTATTCATATTGATCTTATTCAGAGCATAACAAATACTGAATTCCCCCAGTCTCGAATTTCTAGTCTTAAAGATTCCTTCCAGGAGAATAGTCTTTTGTCCATATTATATAAGTAATGTTTTGTCTTTTATTAATAGTCTGCTTCCAGACCAAATTTTTAACTCTAAAGACCCCTGGATGAGCTCAAAAGCATGCTTTCCTGTACTTTGAACTCCAATCACACTAGAAGGTAACTCAACTAATGAAACCACATAGGGGAAACAAAACTTAAAATTAGTATGAAGATACTTGAATGACCCAAAATTTACTTTACATCTAAGTAGCTCTAAAACATTTAAACTGTGAGTTCTGCTTTCTCTAGCAAAATAACTGAGACTGAAGCCCCTTAACTACAGACAAACATCCCTTACAGCACTAGTAGCTGTGTTTCCGAGAGCAAAGTCAAAGGATTTGGGTCCTGATAAGGATTCTCTTACGAGTTACAAACTGACAAACTTCTTTTGTATTGTATGTATCAGAAAGAGTGCTGCACAGTTACCTGGAGTCTCTTGTAATGGCACTAATTCTACATATGAGGAGTCCAACCTCATGACCTAAATTAGCTCCCATAGGCTGTCTTGCTTAATGTTACTACACTGGGAGTGAGGACTGTAAGATAGGAATTTTAGTGTTTACAGTCACTGTTTGCATAAGAACAACAATTACCAATAAAAACTACCAGGAAGTCCTTAAAGCATATAGAACTCTAGGGCCTGATGTGCTATACATTCTAATTAAAGAATATGCTATAAATTCTATTTGTTTTTAAATTTTCATTTTGTTAACTGTTTAAGACAGGGTTGTTTGGTTAACTTGAGAATGTTTGTGGGGGGTAAGTTTTCAAAATGTGTTTCTTTAGAAGCATCCCAACTAGAATCCATTCTGCTATGAGATGGTCTTTATATAATCACTGCTAAAAGGGAGGAAGTCAGGTGACATCTAAGTGGCCTATGATTATTCTGTATTTTACAACTGGCAAAATTTATGATGAAATGCAAATTTACTGTGACCAGAAAAAAAAGCCATCTAAATTTTAAAGTAATTTAAAATTTATTAAACATCAATTGATAGTTCTTAGAAAGGGCCAAACAACTGTTTTCCATTATATTGCCTGTTAAATGATCTGAGGATGATCTACAACCAGGTCAGTGCATACACTTTGAAACAACCTTTTAAAATTCTCAATTTTATTCTAAATGGTAGATTTCATTCAATAAATTAAGCCACATTCATAGAGTTAAAATATTTGTTTGTCAGGTCATAATTCACCATAATTATATGGCATTATCTGCTTCTATCATTGCTCTGCAATACTCACTTGGGCCTCCTTTAAAGAATCAACCATACTTTTGGGCTAAGGAGACTTTATCCCAAATACTATCCTCATTTCAATACTAACTACAAGTTTGATGTGTAGTAAGGAGCTGCGGGCAGGCCTGCTTTTTGTCCCGCCCAGCTCCCGCACTTCTAGCTTAGCCCCGGAAATAACAACACACAAATTGCATTCTTTTACATACTGCCTGGCCCATTATCTCTAGAGAGTTAGCTACTGGCTAACTCTCACATCTTGGTTAACCCATTTCTAATAATCTGTGTAGCACCACGAGGTGGTGGCTTACTGGGAAAGATTCAACATGTCTGACCTGGTGGCTGGCTCCATGGCATCTGCCTCATTGCCCTTTCCCAGCATTCTGTTCTATTTACTCCGCCTACCTAATTTTCTGTCCTTTCAGAGGGCCAAGGCAGTCTCTTTATTAACCTATGAAAATAACACATAGACAGAAGGCCTATCTACATCATTGATAGGTTCTCAAAGTCGCCCCTCATTTCAGTAATATACTATATTACACATTCTTAAAGGTTGCAAACAATCAATTAAAATAAACCAAAGAAGAGTGGTACTGGCAAAATTCCTAATGCAAAGCTTTTCTCATCCTAGGATTTTACCTCCTTTTGTTCTTAAAGTAGAACAAGAGAAACTCATGAGCACTTCCTTCAATAAAGCATTTCTTTTCTGTGTGTGTTTTGTTTTTGTTGTTATAGTTGTTACATTATCGTGATTGATTGACTTCATTGTCCTTTCATCAACATCAATTGTAAGGTAATAAAATGAATTAATTTAAAATTTGAGCTTCAGATGGCCTAAGAGAAAGAGAATCTAACAATTTATGACTGAATATGACAAGGATTTAATATAGATAGAGGGTTCAACGAAACGCTGTGGAGAGAAGCACATGCAAGTTTATTTTTAGTGCTGTGAAATCAATTGAGTGAGGTCAGTCATCATCTATTTTCAGATTCTACACAATAGTTAAGTTATATGATATTTCTTCAAAATAAAGCAATTGTTCATAGTGCTTAATTCAAGCCAACAATCATTAAACAATTTATTTACTTATATGGTGTGTGTATATCTATGTAAATGCTTGCATACATGTATGCATACCACCTGCATGAATGATGAGTATTGTTGTCAGAAGAGACTGTTAGATCCTTCGAAGCAGGAGTTACAGAAGATTACAAACTGTCTGATGTGGGTGATAAGAACCAAACTTAAGTACTCATTAAGAGTAGTAAGTACCTTTAACTGCAGCACCATCACTCCACAATAAACCAATAAATATTATTACATACATCAATAACATATACTTAATGCTAGCTTATATATATTTCAATGCAATAAGAAATCTTGTGCTCAGCATCTATCATAAATAAATCTCTTTTAGTCATTGAGAAGATGATCATTAGTGAACAAAACAGAATAAAGCCTCTTCCACCATGAAGCTACCGTTCTGTCATTTAAACACCCGAGTTTATTTTCTGAGTTTATGGAATGTAGTTTAGAAATAGAGATATTGATTTTAACAGGCTTCTTAATACTAAAAGTACTGCAGAGTATCCACATGATTATTTATTCTCTCTATGCCTAAAATTTTTCATGTTCAAATAGTGAGTAAACAAAATATTTACCATTTATCCCTCTAAAAATCATGGCCAAAATTAGTCAAATATTAATATACTTCTTTATATTTACCATTTTTGAAATACATATGATGTATATTTTCTTAATTTTTGTCACAAATGATGCCACTATTCAGCCTATGTACAATATTTTTGTTATTTTATTGATTTATATTTTGCCTGTGTGTATGTTTGTGCACCATATATGTTCCTGGTAGCCAGAAAGGCCAGAAGTTGATGTTATATCCATTGAGTTACAGATGGCTACGGGCCAACATGTGGATATTGAGACGAGAATACAAATCACCTGGAAGAATAGAGAGGGTTGTTAACCACTGATACATGCCTCAAGCCTAAATATAATCTTAAAACTTTAAAATATTCATCACTTTTTATGATCATATGTACAATACTATTACCCAGATCTTGTTGATTCCTTTATACATAACTTTGATATAAACCAACAACTAAATAACAACTACTTTCCTTTGTTTTTGTTCTATTAGCTAAAAATCTAAAATTATGATTCAGCAAACATTTTGTTACCTGATTTAATAATATTAACACAAAGTTGTGAGATTACTTAAAACTAAGTTTGATTATGATTAGTGTCAGCTAATAATTTGTGGTTAAAAAACATGATACAATGAGAAGTAAACGAAACACACAACAAAAGCATATAATCCTTTGTGAAAACCACAAACAAGGGTACATAAGATTTGATCACCATCTTACAGTGGCATGAAAGGAGAATATAGGGGAATTACGACTTCAACGTGGAATAATGTTGGGTAAAAATCCATTCACGTAAGGACAATAAACATTAACTGTGTTCTATTTAGAGCCGTGATTGTAGAACTCTGAAAAATATTATCATCACTGTGTCTTAACACAAAAATGTCACTCACATCCATGGAAGTAGGTAGACAGACACCATACTAACAAGAGTGAAGTGTAGTGGTGCATACCTGTCATCATAGCGCTCAAGAGGTAGAGGCGGATTTATGTCTACCAGTTTCAGGTCAGCCTGGTTTACAGAGCTAGTTCCCAGTCAGCCAGAACTACAGAGACTTGTCTCCAAGAACAGCAGGAACCAGAACAAACAAAGAATATAATCTCCATGTAAAAATATGATTGTTAAATTATTAAGATAAATACCATAAAAACAATTCTTATGTTTTATATAAAACAAAAAAGTTACCAAAAGTTATTTAATTAAGACAATTCAATTTCAAAATGGTCTGTGATGAGAAAAAAATATAGAAAGTAGAAATAATCTTAATTTTTTTTAAATATGCATTGCAAAAATTTAATTAGACCTTTTTGGAAACCATATTTTGTTTTAGATTTGCTAGCATGTGACTTTTTAACAATAAATAATAGACTCTATTGAATATTTAAAATCTTTACATCACATTTTCTTTAAGTTATATTTAGGGAGAATTTGTCTATGTTAAACCAAGTTTAAAGTAAAATTTTCTAACTGTTGAATGATTTAGTAAGAGTTCTGTCACCATTTGTATATTTCAAGAACTTGAGATTATCAATTGACAAAGTAATGCAACCATTACAGTTGATTTTGAAAAGGAAAGAATTTTTTATTAGTTTTTTCAGTTCTCATAATTGCTATTAACATCTTTGATATTTTCTGTTTGTTTTTTTTTGTAAATTTTATTAAATTATAAAAGTTTCCATTTCCGCCCCCCCCCTCCCAACACTCTCCCACTCCCCCCACTCCCCCCTCCTTCCTCTCCGTCCCCCAGGGCAGTCAGGGTTTCCTGCCCTGTGGGAAGCTCCAGCTCCCTCCCCCTCCCTCCAGGTCCAGGAAGACAAGCGTCCAAACAGACTGGATTCCCAAAATCCAGCATATGCAGAGGAAACAGGTCCCAGTGTCATAGTCAATGGCTTTTCAGAAAGACCCCGGGTCAGCCACAGTCAGAGAATCCGGCCAAATTCCAAGAATCTGGCTAGATCACGTCCTCGTTCAGTCCCAGTCCGACTGGCCCTGGTAAATTCTCATCAGATCCGTTCCCTTGTATCAGTGGGTGATAGCATCCCTCGCAGTACTGATTTCGTCTTTCATGTTCCTCCTCCTTCCGCTCCCGCTCCGGACCTCGGGGGGCTCAGTCCGTTGCTCCAATGTGGGCCTCCGACTGCATAGCCGTCCTTCGCCAGACGAAGGATCTATGGTGATAAGCAAAATATACATCAGTATGGTCATGGGCCACGGCCGATTCAGGCACCCTCTCCTCTGTCCAGAGAGCAATCTGGGGGATTTCTCCTTGGACCTGGGATCCCATATATAATCAAGTCTCCTGTAAACCCTAAAATGGCTCCCTTAGTTGAAATATATTCTTCCCTGATCCCATATTCATCCTACCTCCCTCCCCCCCCATCCCCGGCCACCAAGCTTTCCCCGTTCCTCCCCTACTCCCTTCTCTCTAGCCCTCTCCCCCTCCATCGACCCTCCCACCCCCCCATGCACCCGAGGTTACCTGGGACTCTTGTCTATTTCCTACCTCCTGGTGGATAGCTAAATAATCTTCATCAGGTTCATCTTCTTATTTAGCTTCTCTAGGATCACGAATAATAGGCTAAAAGACCTTTAATTATGGTTAGAATCCACTTATGAGTGAATACATACCGTGTTCCTCTTTTTGGGTCTGGCTTACCTCACTCAGTAAAGCGTTTTCTATTTCCATCCATTTGCATGCAAAATTCAAGATGTCATTGTTTTTAACCGCCGAGTAAAACTCTAATGTATATATGTTCCACACCTTTTTTAACCATTCTTCTATTGAGGGGCACCTAGGTTGTTTCCATGTTCTGGCTATTACAAATAGTGCAGCTATGAACATAGTTGAACAAATGCTTTAGTAGTATGTTAGGGAATCTTTAGGGTATATTCCCAAGAGTGGTATTCATCCATTGTTGGTGGGAATGCAAACTCGTGCAGCCACTGTGGAAATCAGTGTGGCGGTTTCTCAGGAAACTGGGAGTCAACCTCCCTCAGGACCCAGCAATACCACTCTTGGGAATATACCCTAAAGATTCTGTTTGTTTTTGTTGTAAGATTTTTAAATATAAGTTTAATAAACCTACAATATGATGCAATACTTCAACTTAAAAATACTTTTATAACTTCTATGTATATATATTCTGAATTAAGTTTCTAATAGGTTTACATCTACATATATTAATATCCATTATATACATCTAATATTTGTATTAGATTATTTACTATCTTCTTATAATATATTGTTTTAATATTTTCTATCATAAATAATATAAGCATACCTACTAATTAACATAAATATTTCACAATGAATATTTTCCTGAAGGAAAATTTTTAGGTCAATGACAGTATAGTCACCAAACAAATGATTCATTTTATAAGGTATTTTTCAGTAGGTTATCTTCAAAGAATATAGACTATAAATTAGAAAAAGTAGGCCTGTTGAGAAGAATCAGTGAATAAAAGTGCTGGTCATGTAAACTCTATGACCAGAGTATGGTTCCTATGACTGTGATGGAAATAAAAGGAGAGAAACAATGGCTAAGACTTGTCCTCTGACATCCATACCCATGCCATAGCATGATCAGTGCACACATTAAATATTAACACAATGAATAAATCAGAAAGCATAAGTCTCCATGTTAGAAAAGGAAGTACTCTGATGATCATTGGTGTCAATCTAATCAAACATAGCCATAGTGGTCAACATACTTTTGTTTCATTTGTGTACCGTGGTTTCATTGTTTGCATAGTGGATGCTTACAGTCACATTGGGATATCCAAAAGCTGTGTTATGCTATATTGAAGATGTCTAGTTCTTATGAGTCAGTCTTTGCAACACTGTGTCACAGATAACTGCAAGGATCAGAGTCTGAGAGATTATAACAAATGATATGAGGCAGGTGCTAGAAAAACAAGGGATATTTTCTTCTAGTGAAACAATTATAAGCTTGCATCCTGTACTGCTGTAGACAAGTGTGGTTCTATTAGACTGCTTCTTATTTTGGTGATTAATTAATAATCCAAATGATAGTTTGAACGTAATTGCTTCCTATAAAGCCATAGGGAATGGCATTATTGGAATGTATGGTTTTGTTGGAATAGGTCTGGCCTTTATGGAGGGCGTGTGTCACTGTGGAGGCAGGCTTAGAAGTTTCACATATGTTCAAGCCACGCCAAATGTCCCATTCACTGCCTGTTGCTGCTAAGCTTAAACCGAAGCTCCTTCTCCAGCCCCATGTCTGTTGCATGCTGCCATGTCACACTATGACTGTAGTGGACTAAATCTCGGAAAATGTAAGCCATCCAGTTAAATCTCTTCCTTTAGAAGAGTTAACGTAGTGATGGTGTCTTTTTACAGCAGTAGAAACCCTAAAACAATTCCCTCTACAGAAAGTTTGACCTGCTCCTCTCCAGTCATGTTTCTTCAAAGCAAAATGACTAATGGTTCACAGAATCTTTTAGTAACTCAGCTAGAGAATAGACAAACTTTTATAAAAACACACTTAATAAAAGAATAGCTTAGAAATTTTAGAAGTGGGAGAATTGAGAAAACCTGGAGATGCTTTTGCATATTTGCTATACCCAACTTCCCTAATTAGGTTTTTACATGAATAAAATGTAAAATTAATACATGAATAAAATGTAAAAATAGAATGTTTATTACAAGTACTACCAATGATGCTACATTAAAGCCCATAATTAGTTAAGATTTTCTTACTTTTTATCCAATATGCCCCCATCTGTTCCCAGCCCCTCCCTGCATTCCACTTACAATAGGCGGCCTCGTTAGCTTCATCTCTGTAGTGGCAGCTGCTCAGCCCTTGACGACTGGCACTTTCAAGGAGTAGCTGCTAATACTGACGTTCACTAGGCAGTACTTGAAAGGAAGGAGGGATGGTGCCATTCTCACCACAGCAACTCAGAGGTGCCTCAGTCAGCATGTCTGCCTGTGGTCACTCCCTTTGTCATCTGGCAGCTTTGTCTGGTTATGTCCTGAGAAAAGTGATGCTTCAGCTCTGCTAGGATTACATACTCCCTGTCTTTATCTCTTGTTCTGATTATGCAGTTCTCAGAACTGATTTTTCTTTCATTTTCCCATCACATAAGAACAATGAACATCTGAGGGCATCACTGGATATCTCTGCATTTCGGCTGCTGCCATGAATTACTTTGTATGTGGAAGATCAGCTAAATATTTGAGGAATGAGGGTATTTGTAAGAAATCAACATTCCTTCTAACTGAACTAAAATTTTTGTTAGTTAATAAAGCATGATAAAATGTATCTGAAGTAAAACAGAAAGACTGGATTTGCGTAATCTTGGAATATACCTTTAATAAGGTGACTTTATTTTGCAGATTTCTATGACATAGGGAGCAGTGATTAAAAAAACTCAGCCATATTTAAGCAGGAATAATTGATTCAAAATAATGAAGTTTCTAGGAAAACTGCATTTGAACCTGTTATAAGCAAAATGATGGTTTTGTACATGATGGTTTCTATATAAAAAGTAAGGCAGTTTTGTGACATGCATAAAATATCCTTAAAACCTTCCTGCAATCATAGGGAGTGAACCTTTTCCTGCTATTTAGATAAACATTAGCTCATCATAAAGCTATTTGCATGTCCACTAGAAGCATTTTCTCTTTACATGCTGACTTTTTGATCAAAATTAGAAGGGAATTGCTGTTCCACTCTTTCAAAAGGAATCATGATAATGTTGCATTTAGTAAAAGTCGTCTTAAGAGAAAAATAAGTGAACCTACACTCACATATGCAGACATTTTTTTCAGAGGTTCTTCTGTTGCACTTCATTTGAAATATGGTGGTTTGCATTTGTTTGGAAGAACACTTCTCTAGTACGTTTGAGTTTGCTTTTGTGGACTGAAATTATCTTCCTGCTACACTGGAAAAGCCAGGTGCTTGCTAGGTGGTAAAAGTCGTTTCTATCTGCTACATGATGAAAGTTATCTGCTTGCCACGTGTACTCTAACCTGAAGATTTTGTTTTTTTATCAAAATGAATACAGAATGTCATTTGTTTCTTTTTTAAAAATTCTTTTCTCATACATTATATCCTTCCTACAGTTTACCCTCCATCTACTCTTCCTAATCCTTCTCCACACCTCCCTTCTTCTCCAGAATCATTCATATACACTTGATCTCCTCATTTACCTTCAAGAAAAGGTAAGAAAAGAAAAGAAAAGAAAAGAAGGGAAGGGAAGGGAAGGGAAGGGAAGGGAAGGGAAGGGAAGGGAAGGGA
Organism: Myodes glareolus; assembly: GCF_982192425.1. NCBI lineage: Eukaryota > Metazoa > Chordata > Mammalia > Rodentia > Cricetidae > Myodes > Myodes glareolus. Next base: position 25,309,817 of record NC_142046.1, on the reverse strand, counting down.
AGGGAAGGGAAGAGAAGAGAAGAGAAGAGAAGAGAAGAGAAGAGAAGAGAAGAGAAGAGAAGAGAAGAGAAGAGAAGAGAAGAGAAGAGAAGAGAAAAGTCTTTCCAAGGATATCCACCAACCATGACATAAGAAGTTACAACAAAACTAGGTACAAACCCTCATATCAAGGATGAACAAAGCAGCACAGTAGGAGAAAAAGGGTTCGAAGCACAGACAAAAAAAAAAAACACCCCCTCCTCCCACTTTTAGGAGAACCACAAGAACACCAAGCCACATAACCATATGTTTATGAAGAGAACCTAACTCAGACCAAGACAGGGTCCATGTGTGTTGCTTCAGTTTCTGTGAGTCCCTATGAGCCCTGCTTAGTTGATATTGTGTCTTCAATTCATCTAGCTCCACTCCTACAACCCTCCCTCCACAGGTAGCATTTGGTAGTGGGTGTCTACATCTGCTCCCATCAGTTCCTGGATGATTTCCCTCTGATGACAATGGATGACTATGGCAGAATATCATAAAGAATCATTTCACTGTCTTTCCCACACTCCCCAAGTTGTGCTTTTTTTCTATCCCAGGTCACCAAGTTGTCCTGCCTCTGGTTCCTGGCCATCCAGGTAGTGCAAGGTATGGGCTCACTCTCATGATGTGGGCCTCAAAGTAAACTAGTCATTGGCTGGTCACTCCTATACGTTCTGTATCACCATTACTAAAGCACATTTTGCAAGAAGGTAGATTACAGGTTGAAAGTTTTATGGTTAAATTGATATCCCAGTCACACTGCTAGGAGACTTGTCTGGTTATAGACAGTCATTGTTTTTTTATTGCTGAATCATACTCCATCATGTAAATCTACCACACTTCTTTATCTATTGTTCATTTGAATGATATCTAGGTTGGTTCTAGTTTCTGGCTATTAACAAAGCTGTAATGAACATGGTTGAGAAAGTGTCCTTGTAGTAGGATGGAATATTCTTTTGATATTTGCCCAAGAGTGGTATAGCTGGGTCTTGATGTAGATAAATTCCCAATTTTCTTAGGAAATAACATATTTATTTCCACTGTGGCTGTGCTAGTTTGTACTCTCAACAGCAATGGATGAGTCACATCCTTGCCAGTATAAGCTCTCATTGTGTTTTTTACTTTAGACATTTTGATTGGTGTAAGAGGGAATCTCATAATAATTTTGATTTGCATTTCCCTGATGACTAAGGATGTTGAAACTTTCTTTAAGTGTTTCTTAACAATTTGAGAGTCCTCTGTTGAGAACTGTCTGTTTAAATAAATACCCCATTTTTAAATGGATTACTTAGTTTGTTGGTGTCTGGTTTCTTGTGTTTTTATTTATATATTTTTGGGGATTAGCCTTCTGTCAAATGTAGAGTTGGCAAGAACCTTTTCCTATTTTGTAGGCTGCCATTTTGTGCTATTGATGGTGTCCTTGACTTACAAATGCTTTTCAGTTTCATAAAGTCCTTTGAAGACCATTGTTTTTAGTGCCTATGCTTTGGCATTCTGTTCAGGAAGTTGACTCCTGCGTCAATGTGTTCAAGACTATTCCCCACTTTCTTTTCTATTAAGTTCAGTGTATCCAGGTTCATGTTGAGGTCTTTAGTCCTCCTGAGCTTGAGTTCTGTGCAGGGTAAAAGATATGGATTTATTTTCATTCCTCCACATGCTTACATCTATTTAGACCAGCACTATTTTTGAAGATGCATTCCTTTTTACCATTGTAATATTCTGGGTTCTTTATCAAAAACAAGATGCCCATAGTTATGTGGATTTACATCTGGGTCTTTGATTCCATTCAAGTTATCCAGCTGTCTGTTTTATGTCAATACCATGTGATTTTTGCTACTGTATCTCTGTACTACAGCTTGAACTCAGGGATGGTGATATGTCTGGATGTCCCTTTGTTATAGAGGATTATTTTAGATATCTAGATTTTTATTGTTGTTTTTGTTCTTGTTGTTTTGTTTTGCATTTCATATGAAATTGAGTATAGATCGTTCAAGTTATTTAAAGTATTGTCTTGGAATTTCGATGGGGATTATGTTGGATCTGTAGATTGTTTGTGGTTGAATGGTTATTTAAACTGTTAATCATTCTGATATATTTGCTTCATAATTTCATAATTTCACTGAGCATAAGTATTTCTTTTTATACATTTATTTACATCCCTGTTGAGCCACTGATGACAGGTAAACATGTGAGTCCAAATATCTCATTAGGTCAAAGATAGCAAATTTGCCTGGCAGAAGTCAAGTGAATTAGAAGAGTTCGCTATCTAAGACTACTTGCACAGAATCTTTCTGAATTCTGCACACTGCTTACTGAAGCTGTGGAATTTGAAGTTATTCATTAGTCTCATATGCTGCAATCAACTTTGTATTGAGTGAAGTTTAAGAAAATGACCACTGATTCTGTTGTTAAGTACCACATGTAATAATTGCTATATTGCTATTAGGAGAATAATTGGTTTTTAAGTGGGCAGTGGTAGCATGTGCCTTTAATCCTAACACTCAGGAGGCAGGTAGATCTTTGTGAGCTTGAGGCCAGCCTGGTCTACAAAAGCTAGGTCCAGGATGGGCTCCAAAACTACCAAGAAACTGTCTCAAAAAACAAACAAACAAACAAACAAAAAACCAAAAGAACAAACAGAATAATTGTTTTCTATAAACAAATAATATACATTTAAGTTAGATATAAATAACTAATGCAATGCTTTTGTCATAAATTATATTTTCATTTGAATAACTTCCTTCCCCAGTAATCTAATGTGTTAAATTTTTTATCTGTTGACATTATCTCCACGAGATAGCAAATATCTCACGAACACAAGAACAATTTACACTTAAAATTCTTTAGAGAATTGATTTCCTATGTTTCACTCATGCAGCGGGAAGGAGAAATACATAAGCAAATGCTATGTAATCTTGTAAGCCACTAAAGGAGTTTTCAGTCTCTCAGTTAGAAACATTGAAAACTAATAGAAATTATTTGACCTCGCTAAATCTCGATTTCTTCATCCATGAAACTGTAAAACATTTGCTAAATTACCTCCCAGATTTGCTATGATGATTAAATGCATATGAGCATGGAAGGAGATGGGCTTTGCACATTTTTATCACTAGTAAGTGGCAAATCTGTGAAGTGAGAAGTGGAATGTTTTCTGAGCACCCCATGGGGTCCCTAGATCCTCTCTGTCCTCATGATCATAAACAAGTTGTTACTGTGCTTTTGTTTACTATCTTTTCACTGCTCACGTCAAAGATTTTCATTCCATAATCTCTAAAACACAAAGAAATAGAAATACATATTGTAGACCCAAGAAGAATTTTCAGGTCATACATATTTTTCCAAATTATAGGTCTTTCCATTTTTCTGGTATAAATATGTATTTGTAACTGTGTGATATTGAGATGTCACAATATTAAATATAAAAATTAAAAAAATAAAACACTGAAAGTAATAAGTGTTGTATTTGATCATTTTTTTAATTGATGTGTTGTGTGTCATTTTACCTTTAAGAAGTTCCACCACTAATTTATATCACTTCTGTACTTATTGAGACTGTGATTTTCAAGAATCTTTTCTAAGTATATGAAGAACACTAATAAACACATGTATAAACACACAAGACTCAAGTCCAGGTGTTGATCACTTTTCAGTGGGCATGAACTTCAAGCTGCAGCACACTAACAGACACTACATCACTGTGGTGGGGAAATGAGGCAATGGCAAAGCCTCTGTTCTTATAGATCGACGAAGTGTCAGGACAAAAAGGCTGCATATATAAAATCACAAATTTCAGAGTTTTGACAGATACTCTGAGTAATTATGAAAATTTGATATATATAAAATGTTTGAGGTAATAGCTCAGAACCTTAAATATTGAGTCTCAAAAAGCTAGGCAATAGGCAATCCATAGACCTCTGATTTAGAGGCATCTTATCTGATTTTCATAGCCAACATAAAAAATTCAAAGAACCCTGTCTCATCTAGGGTTTCAGCTACTGTGGTAGACTCTATGACCAAAACCAATCTGTGGAAAAGGGGGTTTATTGCATGCAGACCAACATCTGGGGAAGTTAGAGCAAGAACTCTAGGTAGGTACTAGAGGCAGGAGATGATGCATAAACCATGCTGGGTTGCTCCTCCTAGCTTGCTCAATCTGCCTTGTGAAAGAACACAGAAGAACCAGGGGGGCCACCTTCCAAAGTGTCCTGGGCCATCCTTCATCAAAATGAAATTCCCTCTTTCCAAATGATTCTTTCATGTGACAAGGTGACATATAACTAGACAGTACAATTGACTCCTTGCCAACTTGACATACAAACACATTCCTGTAAAATCATGTTTTCTTTATTGTTCACCCCAAGGATCTCATACTGATAATATCGTGATTTGAAATAATCTCTGTGTTCACCTGTGTTCAGTGAGTAACTTAGGTGTTGTATTCAGCATACATTCACACCATCAGGGTGTGAAAAGTAACTCAGCGTTGGCAGTTCCCTGGGTTGTTTGGGGCTTTCAATGGGATCACTTGACAAGATGTAATCCATAGCACAGACTTTTCACGGTGGCAACACATATCTAGTTGGAGCTTTGTCTCCCCCCTTATTTCATGATTCCATTTAGATTTCCTTCATATGTGTGTATTTAAGAAACTTCTATTAAATTTGGTTTCTTTTATGACCTTTTAAATGGCTCTTAAATGTAGCTGCCCCATTCTTGTATTTTCTTCCTTATCCCTCTTTTTCACCTTTATTTTACTCTCATTCCAGTCTTCCCCACTCCCTCATTCATCTATTGTTTTATACTATTTTTTCATGTTCTCAGAAGATTCTCCTCCAACTTCAAAATCCTTTACTCCATAAACTTTGTGATTATATGGATTGTAGGCTGCTTATACAAGTCTTAACCACTAGCATCCATATATAAGCAGATACATCAAGTATTTGTATTTTGAGATATGAGTTATCTCAATCAAGGTGATTTTTTTCTTTTTACTCAATTATTTTACCTGAAAATATCATGATAATGTTTAGTGCTGACTAATATTCCTTTCCTAGAGCCTTTCCTTTGGTGAATGATATCTAGGCTGTTTTCAATTTCTGAGTATTATGAATAAAGTAACAGCAATGAACATGGAGGAGCAATTGTCTTTGTTGTAGGACGGAAAGTCTTTTTGGTATATTTCTAAGAATGGTATGACTAGGTCTTGACGGATCCATCCCCAGCTTCTGGATAAACCACCACACTGACTTTTATAGTGACTGTTCACATTTGTGGTCCCAATCTTGCCAATTTAAAAATTCTCCACTTTTTAAGTTTTCAAACATTTTAGAAGTTCAGTCTCTTTAAAATATCCAAAGACTTCCAAATTTCAAGCATGTTTGAAATGCTCTTAATCTTCATAGTATCTAAAAATCTCTCTGAAACTCCAGTCTCTGCAAATATATGAAATCTCTTTAAAATTCACAGTCTTTCAACTGTGTTCTCCTGTAAAATGAAAATTTAAAAGAAATGTTAAATTCTTTCTTGTTCCAAGAGGAAAGAACTGCAAGCTTGGATACATGACAGTATGGTGGAGGCATTTTCTTCACTGAGATTCCCTTTCCTTAAATGTATCCAGTTTGAGTGGTTGACCTAAAACCAGTGAGCGTCACATCCCCAGCAACTTCATTATTTTCCCTTTGGGTTTTTTTTTCCCAATTCATTTACTAGAAATTTTACTGTATGAAAATGTATATTTCAGCTATATCTTTTGGAGAAAATTGTTTATGTTTTTTCAAATTATGAGTCATTTCATTTTCTTCCTAGTCTTGATATATAAGCAAAAGTATGAGTTTTTCCTCTTAATTTCTCTAAAACATAGACTAATTGAGCTGTTCCTAAAAGGTTTATGGTTATATAGCTGGAGTATACCTTGCAGCTATAATAGGAAATGCTGAGCAAGTGTACAGGCAGAAATGATTGTGGACATATAATGACTCATATATTTTTTTTTTTGCACTGTCAGGACACGAAGACTTGCAAAACTTAGCTGTCTCCCTGTTTCTATTTCACCTCCACGCAATCAATCAAAGTGGTAGATTTCGAATAATATCTGTAATAAAAAATTTTACCTTTCCTACAGTCTCTGACAACTGGATCTCCAGCAACGTGTTTAGAAGGTAGTCTGAAAACAAAGTCACTGAAAGATGTACATAATGCTTCTATCTTCATAATCAGGGTGAACTGTAGTTTATGGTTCTAGAATACAGAGAGAGCAGATATACTACCTACATAGAATGCTTTAAGTATAAATAAGAAAAGAGACTTAAATGAAATTGAGTAGCAAAAATAAAAAATCATCAGAAGTCTGGGAAAAGTAAATAAATATCAGTTACATAGACTTCAGTTCAAAAATAATTCTTGCTGGCTGATTCTGAGTTCAGGAGATTTAACCTAAGGAAGTATTCAGAAATCATGGCTGAAAAAGCAGCAAATGCAGCAGGAAAGAAGTTCCGGAAAAAGAAGAAATTTCAGAATTAAAATCTCCTATGCAAACCATAGCATTTTATAGATCTCCTTTATTTGCTGATGGTCATCACATAATTTATATAAATAATGTATAAATATTTAGTGATTTCTATTTGGAAATAAAGCTGACTTTATTTTGACAGAAAAAATAATTCTTGGTTCATAAAATCAAACATTTCATTATGAAGTCAATTTTCTGTGAAAATATTGCCACACGTAGCACTAGTAGTAAAACTTTAAACACAAGAATGAGGTTGATAGAATTAAAGTTAGAAATACACAGTCATGATTGAAAACTGTTTCTGGTTACTATTGGGTTCTACGAATCCTATGCAAGAATAAACTGAGAACTGAATTGTTCCCATTCTAAAATCAACACATATACTTAATCATAAACAAGTCTTAATTCACTTTAAATAGCTCATATCATTTTCCCTGTTCACAGTGGGAAGTGATTATAAGCAATCAAATAAGGAATGTATGATTAACATCTATGCTGGCAACTAGCTGTCACCAACCTGATGCAATCTTTGATTGAAAAGAGAAATTAAAAAATAAGTTAAAAATATTTGAAAGGACAAAAAGGTGTGTTTGATGCTTTGGTAAAGTGCTGCTTAAACATGAAATCAGAGATTTGAACTCTTATATTAAAAAAGGAAAATAAAACCCAACAGTGCCAACATGCTTCCACAAGTTTCTAAACAAATAGCTACAAGATGAAAGGGTAAAATAGTGGACACAATACAAATCCACAAAAACAAACAAGCATAACAATTGTTTACCAATCTAACATCTGGTTCTTTGAAAATATTAGTAAAATGAATAGCTAACTGAAGCAATGCAGGCAAAAAGGAAACCCAAAATATCATTGGGGAGGAAAGACAAATCATTAACTCAGTAGTAACTGTTTGCTTTTACACCTGTGGCTATTCAATTTAACTTAATTAACACTGAATAATATAAACATTTAGTCCCCCAAGTCCAAACTAGACATATTTTAAGCCCTCAACAGCCACACATGGCTGAGCAGATGTAAAATGTTTGCCTTATCACAGTATATTATGTGAGGCAAATTCATCTCTGAATAAGGAAATCAGAGATTATTGTAAATCAGGTTTATGAACAAAATTGGCTAAGTCAAAATGAACAAATATTAAAGACAACAGAGGCAAATTCAGATTTTGATTATGGAAAGACACTACTATCAAAACCTGTCACAAACACTGAAAAAATTAAAAAGCAGAGACAATAGTCTTTCTTTCTCTGTTTTTGCTTCTTCCTTTCTTTTTTGTTTTTTGCTTTTTGTTTTTCAAGACAGGGTTTCTCTGTATGCAACTCTGGCTGTCCTGGAGCTTACTTTGTATACCAGGCAGGCCATGAACTCACAGAGATCTGCCTGCCTCTACCTCCCAAGTGTTGGGATTAAAGGTGGGTGCCATCTCTTCCCGAAAGACAGTTGTCTTTATAAATAAAACTAATACAACTCCAGGAAAATTCTTAACATGACTTTAATAAGCCTTCAACAACATGTGTACTAAAATGTGCTTGAGAATTTATCTTAAAAAAGGAAGGTAAGTTTTACAAACGAAAATAACCTAAGTCATTCTTTAATGAGGATTTTTAACAAACCTATATTGCAGAAAACATCTGACAAAATGTGTAATGAATGATATTAAATCCCCCACAAAAAAAATTGAAGTCCACACTTTAGTACAGCAAAAATACAATGCTCCATTTCAAGAATAACCACACTCTTGCTTTAAAACATTGTATATGTGACCGTTAACATAAGGAATAAGAGACTCTAATAAGAGTCTAAATTTTCCATTCAATATTATATTTATCATTGTAAAAAAAAATAGCACCTGTTCAGAGAAAATAGAAAGCAAGTTCTACTTATGTATGAAATGTAGCTGGCTTGGTTTCAAGTATCAGAAATTATTTCCTTTTTTGGAGGGGGTCTTTTTTTTTTCCTCTCTGCTCTTTTTTATTTTATTTTATTTTTTAGAAAGTAATTTTATTAAATTATAAAAGTTTCCATTTCCACCCCGTCTCTCAACACCCTCCCACTCCCCCCCACTCCCTCTCCTCCTCCCTCTCCATCCCTAAGAGCAGTCAGGGTTTTCTGCCCTGTGGGAAGTTCAAGTACCTCCCACCTCCCTCCAGGTCCAGGATGGTGAGTGTCCAGATAGACTAGATCCCCAAAATTCAGTATATGCAGAGGAAACAAGTCCCAGTGTCATTGTTAATGGCTTTTCAGAAAGACTCCGGGCCAGCCACTTTCAGAGAATCCAGCCACATTCAGAGAATCTGGTTGGATCGCGTCCTCATTCAGTCCCAGTCCAACTGACCTTGGTAAACTCTCATTAGATCCGTCCCCTTATATCAATCAGTGGGTGATAGCATCCCTCGCAGTCCTGATTTCCTTTTTCATTTTCTTCATCCTTCTGCTCCTCATTTGGACCTTGGGGGGCTCAGTTTGGTGCTCCAACGTGGGACTCCGTCTGTATCGCCATCCATCGTCAAATGAAGGTTCCCTCTGGTCTTGCCTTCTTTGCTCACGTTCTCTTTCCTTCTGCTTCTCGTTTGGACCTAGGGAGTTAAGTCCAGTGTTCCAATGTGGGTCTCCGTCTCCATCTCCATCCATCGCCAGATGAAGGTTCTATGGTGATAAGCAAAATATTCATCAGTATGGTTATGGACCAAGGCAATTCCACTCTTGGGAATATACCCAAGAGATGCCCTAACATACTACAAAAGCATTTGTTCAACTATGTTCATAGCAGCACCATTTGTAATAGCCAGAACCTGGAAACAACCTAGGTGCCCCTCAATAGAAGAATAGTTAAAAAAGGTGTGGAACATATACACATTAAAGTTTTACTCAGCAGTGAAAAACAATGACATCTTGAATTTTGCATGCAAATGGATGGAAATAGAAAACGCTTTACTGAGTGAGGTAAGCCAGACCCAAAAAGAGGAATATGGTATGTATTCACTCATAAGTGAATTCTAACCATAATTAAAGGTCTTTGAGCCTATTATTCATGATCCTAGAGAAGCTAAATAAGAAGGTGAACCTGATGAAAATCATGTAGCTATCCTCCTGGAGATTGGAAATAGACAAGAGTCCCAGGTAACCTCAGGTGCATAGGGGGGGTGGGAGGGTTGTTGGAAGGGGAGAGGGTTAGAGAGAAGGGAGTAGGGGAGGAATGGGGAAAGCTCGGTGGACTGGGATGGGGGGGAGGGAGGAAGGATGGATATGGGAGCAGGGAAGAATATATTTCAACTAAGGGAGTCATTTTAGGGTTTACAGGAGACTTGACTATAAATGGGATCCCAGGTCCAAGGAGAGATTCCCCAGATTGTTCTCTGGACAGAGGAGTGGGGGTGGGTCTTAAGTCAAAATAGAAAGCAGTTGTTTGCTGCCCAGGTATGTGTGCCACTAGGGCCCCCTAGAGGTACTATGCCATGCTGCTCACTTTTTGGTTCATAAAATTATTACTGGATAGGACTTTTGTTTGCTTCCCATCTTTGGAAATTTGTTGTCTTCTGTATTTTGAAAACTTGTCTTCAGGTCATATAAAGTTTGGGGTCTTTGGCTTTTTGTCACTGTTTTTCACCAACATACAATATTTAACACAAATTATCTTTCCAATTAATGATGATTGGTTAGTTTATTCATTCATTAAATATTGTATTTCTTAATAACTTATCAATGTAAAAAGTAACGTTGGATTTTCTATTAACAAGTATTAAAAGAAAAAAAGTATATGGTACAACCGTGGATATTGAAAAATAATGTATATTTTTTTAGCATACATTCTCAGTCATCCAGTGTTACATGACTCTCATGTCTTTTAACATTTTCATTTTCTGTGATTCCCTCTACTTGGACCACCTACTCCTTCATTCTTGGCATATGACTTCCCCTACTCTTTCCAAGAATTCATATAATCTCAGTGAAATATTTCAAGTTTAGATTTACTGAAACAATAAAGATAAATATTAGCAGTACATGCGTTACCCTTTACTTCTGTAAGATTTTATGTCATCTTTAAAGGTATTTAACTATGCTCTAACATCTGCAAAGACTTTATATTCTATATTCTTATTTTTCTGTAGTGTTAAAATGAAACTATTTCCATTCTTTAAAGCTTTTTATTACTATTATGATGATTTCTAAACATTTGCACAGAGCTTAGAGGAGTCACTAAACTTTTTTTTTTGCCTCTTATAGTCTATTTACAGTTAAAGGTTTCTTACTCTTCGCATTTCACCATGCTCATCCTCAGCTCTGATAATTCCTTGTGTGCTGTTGTTTGAGGAATCTCTTGGTTCTAAAACTTCAGGAAATTCTATAAGTTACACACCATTTTCTTTCTTATTGAATGCCATAATTTCCTGACGGCAATTCATGCAATTTGGAATTCTAATAATACACTTACTCTTTTCTATTTTCAGGATCTACAAATGCTATTAGTATAGGTATTAATGGGTAAGCTAGAATAATGAAAGAGCAGATGATTAAAGAAGGCAGACTTCACACTAGCCATGTGAATGAGGAGAAAGATGAACTGCTCTCAAAGGCTTTCAGTCTACTAGAGGAGACTGTTAATTTACACCAACAGTTATTTTAATGTATAAATCTAGGCATCCCCTATCTTACAACGGTTTACCTTAACAATACTTTTATTTTATATTGGTGAACAAAATAGGCACTCAGTAGAAACTACTTTTTAACCTTTTACTTTTTCATCTTTCCCTAATTAGTTTGATGTGGCAAAACACTTGGAAAAAAATGTAGTTTACTATCAGAAAGCAATGGTAGGTTAGAAAAATAGATAATTTGTTGACTTCCGTTCTCCCAGGACAGAAACAGGAAGCCACTGCTGGTCCTATAAGAAGTTGGGTCTTCCTGACAGCATCACTGGGTTGGTCAGCAGCTCTAGTGGAAAACACAACAGCTAGTAAGCTACACAGATGCTCCAGTCAGTATCATGATGTGGAGCAGCAATAGTTTCTGCTCTGCTGCAGCACGCTATGCAGGGAAGGTGTGCCTTGCCTGTCACCAGATGAGGGCACAATATTTCAGCTCACTCGTTTGAGACAGGAATTTATCCAATCCAAGAACCACAAGTAGAAAACTGGGATACCTGACTCCACTTCCGCTTCAACTTTGTTTCCAAACACATTTTTAAGTAGTAGTGAATGTGTAGATTTATTAAAAGCATAAAAGTATAGATTGCACTGCTCAGAGAGGGAGTGGCACTGATTTTTTTTCTGGTAGTCCTTTATGGGTTTCAGTGTAAAAAAAAAAAACAAAAGAAAACAAAGCAAAACAAAACAAAACCCTCCTCCTTCCTGGTAGGGACACTGTAGGTATCTTTCCTGACTGACAGATGGGTTTTATATAACCAATACAGGAAGTCTATCCTATAGTTTGAAGCATACACACACACTTTAACATGTATAGACTTAAGATACTAAATAATTACATTTTCACTGGTAAATTGAGAAACCATTGACTCTGACCGTTGTATATTCTATACAGTACTGGTTTCATTTGGCTTTTCCAAACACAATGCATCTTTTCTTTTTCCTTTTTTTTTAGTTCCTGAAGAATTTCGGAGAACGTGCTTTGAACATACTCATCTTTCCTCTCCCAACACAGTCCAGAACCCTTCCCACTGAATTGTGTGTGTGTGTGTGTTTTGTTTGTTTGTTTCCACCAAGGACAATTTTTATAGTCTTTCAGTCATTATGTAGTAAACTTATAGGGAACCTCCATTTCATAGAAAACTGACCTTTCTTAGACAGGGTTGGGTCTTCGTGGCCAGCTCCATTTCCTGTGATGGAATTAGATCTACTTTAGCTTGCAAAACTTTGTGGAATGGTGTTAGAGTCATTGTAAATTATGTGCAGCTGCATTGTTTAGCATGAAGATGCTGTTTCCTTGTAATCCTCTATGACTTCTGGCTCTTGCTCTTTTTGCTTTCTCTTATGCAATGACCTTTGGAGGAGGGGTGAAGTGTGCATGTGTTTTTACAGGTGAATATTCTGCAGCCTCTTATTCTCTGCGCATTGTTCCACTGCTGCTCTCTCCTAATCATGATTTATTTCAAATAGAAATCTGTCTAATTATTATTGGCAGTGCTGTAATCAATTGATAACATGATAGGTCATTGTGGGAGGGTTTCATACTGTGTCTGTTTAAAATAAAGATAGTGGTGGATTCTCCTCTAGAGTCTTTGATCTGTCTATCCATAGGCTCTTGGCCAAACAATGCCAGAAACTATAGGTTCATCTTGTACGAAAAGCTTAAATCCAGTCATAAAGTTGTTGGTTATGCTCATCACATTTGTGACTACTGTCTCAGTGGGCATGTCTTATCAGCAAAGTTTAATTTTGTAGTTCACAAGATACAAAACTTGTTGTAATTGATGATATTGTCCTCCTTTAATGGTGTGCCTAGCACCTTGCGTCACTAGAAAACTTTGCATGTAGCAATGAATCTCTATTTCAGTACAAGATTGATTTTTCCATGTTCCATGACTCAGTAACAGGCTCTGACTATCAAGTACTTAAGGGTAACCAAGAACATTGGGAAAAGCCTGTGATATTTGGGGGTGCATTATTCATGATTATCCAGAGTAGCTGAACTTACAGAATGAACATCTTTCATGTGTGTATGTGTGTATATACACACGTATACATACGTATATTATGTATGTATGTATGTATATAACTGGTCTTCAGTACATATTGGAATTCCAAGAAAAGAAAAAAGGAAACTCTAAAACAAGTGATAGAATAAACTTGCCAATTATGTAAGAGCAAGAATACAAAAGCAAAAGTTTTTATATTCCATGTTTATATAAGGACCTATAGGAGAAAAGTATTTCTAGAAGAAAGTGTAATCCTAATTGGAGGTGAATTTTCCCATTTCAAATTATCTGATTTAGTTGTGTGTCATTATACCTAAAATATATGGATAAAGGGATCTTCCCACTTCAAAAAAAAAAAATCAAAACTCCCTCACAGGAGGATCCTCCATTTTTGAGTTGCAGTTAATTCCAAGTGTAGTTAGGTTGACAATCAAATATAACCATCAAAAGTACAACACTTACCAAGTTGATACAAATCATATCTTCTTATATGCTGATTAATCTCCAAATTAAAACAATACCTGGGCCATAGTAACACTTAAATATTATATAACAATCCCATGAACAATCACAAATACATTATATATTTAACCAGGTCTTAATTATGCCTGACATTATATATGTATCTTTCATACAACCACAAACACATTATATATTTAGAATATATTCTGTCAGTTGATGCTATATCACAGGATAAAAATCTTGAGGAAAGAAAGCACTTTTATTATTATCTGGAGAAATATTAGCAAAATATGAAGGAAATACTCGTGTCAATTATAATTCTATTTTCTGAAACTGCTCAAGTGGTCTTAGCTGTTTTTCAACTTCCTTTTTTACCCATTCTAAATTTCCTCCATCTTCAGCAAATCTTGGCTCTTTTCCTGGAGGAGTGAACAATACCTTCATTTTTGAAGGGTCTTTGCCCTTTGTCATCATACCTCGATTAGGCTGCTGTAGTTTCCCATTGACTTTATTCACAGGACATGGTAGCACCAAGAGATAACCCAGAGCATCTCCTGAGTTCCAGACATGTTTCTTACCTCCGTTTTGTAAGAAGCAATCTAATTTCCCCCTGGGAATCAGGATGGATCATCCCACCTAACATTATCATTCTTTTCTGTGCCTGTTAGTTTAAGAGCATTAAAAGTTCAAACTGGCCAGGGGAAACTCAAGCTTCCAATTCAATGGAATGTTTGTTGTGGCTACAGATGGAGCACCACCCCCTCTGAAATCAAAAAGTTCTAGGCCTTCAAAACCTAAAGTCATATGAACAGGAAGTAATTTTTTTTTAGTGGATCACTGTGTATGATAGTGAGTGGAACTATTCTCTCTTTGATCCCTTGATGCCTGGGTCAACGGATTCCAACTGTAGGGGAAACCATGCCATATAGGGAATGGTGATTGAAAGAATATACCACCTCTGGAAAAACCTGCTACAGCCCTCCTACCTGCTTCGACCTAATTGTCACTGTAACTGGATCTTCAAAGGCCAGTAGATCTGTCAGAGTAACTTCGAAAGAAGAAACTCATTGGTTCCGGGAATAGTATAGATGTAAGTTTCTATCCGACCTGGTCCAACAGCTGTTCATCCTCAAAGAAATACACAGAGAATTCTATTAATTATAAACTGTTCCACCTATTAGCTGAGGCTTATTATTAACTAGTTCTTACAACTTAAATTAACACTTAGTTATTGTCTATGTTTAGCCATATGGCTTGGTACCTTTTATCAGTAAGGCATTCTTATCTTGCTTACTCTGATCTGATTGCTCCGTCTATACTTGTTGCCTGGCTCCTGGCCACTCAGTGTTTTACTAAACCAATATGAGTGACAAATTTGCAGTGTACAAAAGTATTATCTCACAGCAAAGGGCCTTTTATTAGCTTCTGGTATATAATTAGGACTTGCTGACACATTATAGTATAACCCTATTTCCATTTATTTCATGTATGTGTTTAAATATATTCAAGGAAGCTTCTAGTGTAGTAGGTTCCTATAAGACTTAAAAAAAAATCTCCAGTGTTCCTATTCCTCTTCGTTTTTTTTTCTTCCCTTCCCACCTCTGTAATGTTTGCCAAGTGGTGATGGGTAGAACTGCTTTCTAAAGACATTCTTTTTAATTTTAACGAAATTATAGTACAATTGCATTACTTTCCATATCCTAATAACATTCTTCGAGTGTCTATGCCTGCATACATTTGTACTAATTATATAAACTAATTATATTTAATTATATAAACATATATTAGGTCTATTTTTTCTCTTTGACTCATGCCTCTGAATCATTTTATAGATTGTTCGTTGTCTTAATAATTAACAATAATGTAAATTTTCAGCCTAGCTTAGGATATCGAGTTCAATAGAAACTATACATGATCATGTCACAGTTGTATTTGAAGTTGTGATTATTATAGTTTACACAAATAAATGCATATGGTTGTATGTTCTTTGAATGCACATATGATGATGAAAAGTTATTTTCTTATAGAAAGGTTAATTTAATCTTTAAAAATACCATGAGAGTCTGAAAGTATTGCTCAATTGATAAAGGGACAGGCACCAAGCCTGAAAACCTGGCAGCAATATTGTAGTAGAAAATTGACTCCCCATCTTTTTCCCCATCTCTCTCTCTCTCTCTCTCTCTCTCTCACACACACACACACACACACACACACACACACTCACACAGTCACACAGGGATTGACATGTATATGTATATACACACACACACATACACATACAATATGCACATATCACACACAAATCACATAAGTCAGTATTGTTCTGGGTTCTTTAGAGAAAAAGAGCTTGCAGAATGAAGTTTCTCTAAATATACAAAAAGGGAATTTATTAGAAAGACTTACAGGCTGGGATCCAGCTAAATCAAGAATAGCTGACCACAAATGGAAATTCCAAGAATCCCGTATTATGAGGCTAAGTTTATGAGACTGGATGTCTCAGTTGGTTTTAAGTACATGCCAGAATCTCTGCAAAAGTATGCTCTACTACCTGTGAAGGAATGGGCTTTCTAACAACGTGACAGCAAGAAGGCAATAAACAAAAATTAGCTTTTCCATGTCCTAAAGGCTTCCAGGAGAAGGCACGGGCCAAATTAGAGGTGGGTTTTTCCAACTCAAAAGATCCAGAATAAAGTGTTTCTTCTTACTTCAAACATCTGGAACAGAAACAGATCTTCCCACTGAAAATTAAAAAAAAAATCCCTCATAGGTGTGTTCTCTATTTGGGGGTTTTATTTAATTCCAGATGTAGTCAAGTAAATAATCAAGAATAGCCGCCACCATCCTCAATGTTTTTCTTCAAGTGTATGAACTTCACCATCTGTTTACCTTTTGGCTTTCTCCTGTAGTTATTAGAGTCATCATGTATTCTCTGAATTTGCTCTGAAAATATAGATGGCATCTACCCTGAAAGGTTTCAGGTTATTCACTCTTCATATTCTCAACTAATTTTTATGTGGCATGAGAGTTATATTGTTTATACACATCTTGCCTTTCTTCCAAGAATTTATAAAGTAGGCACAACTGATCACTCCGTGGCTGTTGAGGCAAAATAAGGTCTGGCATGGTTTCAGTTATATTCTCATGCCATCCAACTAATAATATAAAGATTCCAAAAATTGTGTGTCCTCAACTACGGCACCATGTAGCAATATATTCCAGTTATAATAATGCAACCCCACTTTCTGGGTTCTAGACTGTTTTCTTGAGGAATATATATCCTTAAATAATTTCACACATGAGGAATTTGTATAGGCACTGTGATGTACAGTTAAAAATGAACCCTTAGGTATAACTATGTACACCCTACATAAAAGTGGCTGCTATCTCCTGAGATCAGATACTGTCTAGAATTTTCACCCTAAAATATGTATAAGGTTAATATTCTTGTGGTCACATTACAGATAAGAAACCAAGATGTAAAAAGATCAGATGACTGCTTCAGTGCAAATCACAGAGGGTCAGGATACGCTATAAGTTTCAGACAATCTGTTAGTTATCAAGTAGACAATCTGTTAGTTTTCAAGTAGATTTTTACACCACTCTGCTATTCCTTATGTGCTACTCAGCCTGTTTAATAATTCTCTACTTATCTTTATGTTTATAATATGAAAATCCTCATGTTATTATTAAGCCAGTTTACTGACTGGAGTTATGTATAATAAGTTTAATAATGGTAGAACACTCAATCTCTTTTCTCTATTTGAAAAACCTTCATGCATATAATCTCATCAAGTAGGGAGACATTTTATAATAATTATTATTAGCATCATTTAATTCATTGTTTACCAGTATATTCATACACATAGATTTCTGTGTACTTGTGCTGATTTAAAATTAGTGAACAGCATATTTACAACAAATTTCAACAAATTTAGCTTTATTTCCCATATCTATTTCAACTCCTACATAAGATCTTGAGATGGTTTTTCTACAGCCTGTATTTTACAACCCAGAATGAATTTTGGACCCAGGTGGGATCCTAAAGGATCATTACAAATTTTTCACATTTTTGACATATAAAAGATAAAGCAAATAAAAGACACTAATGTAAGATAGAAAACAAGCTGTACTATTTCAACATCGTGATTGAATTCTATCAATCAAGACATGTTTTGCTGTCAGAAAATAAAGCAAGAAAGTCCTGTATAGACGAAAATAAGGCGTTGGGTAAATTAAAGTATAAAAGCTTAATCTTTGAAAGAAACGTGTTTCTAAAATTGAGGCAGATGAACTAGGAAATGCAAACAGTATTGAATAAGGCCTGTCTAGACAGTGGTATCTGGAGTATGAATATTGCAAAATGAAATGAAATGAATAACATTATGATACCATCAGGTAAATTCATGAAAATATAAATCAGAAAGGGTGACACTGTAAGGATGGAATGCAAATAAAGACTGGACTCCCATTTGGCACTTTCTAATCAGTGAGCCACTTCATCATGCCTACTATGAAAGTCAAATTTTTCTTTATAGTCAAGCCTAATTTCAGAGTTTAGAAGCTGCCTTCATCACTTCATTTTCTGAGCAAATTTTACTTTGTTAAAAACTACAAGTGTTGTGACTGAGGTATGAAGGATCTTATGGGGTTCCCTCAAAACCTGATATATGGAAGACATGGGGCTCCAGCTGGTGGCTCCAACTGACAGGTCCTGAATATATTAGATGCTGTGTGGGTCCTGCATCAAAGATATAGTTTAGCTGGAACACTTTCCTGGGGGTCTGTTCCTTACCTTGGGCTTTTTCTGTCTCTGTTACCTGTTGACAAGCATATTTTCCTTTGTTACACATTTCTTGCCCCATGATGTTCTGCCCACGACCTTGGGTCCAAGAAACTACCAACCAGTTATGCTGAAAATGTGCACCAAAATAAATATTTCCTCAGTGGTTTAAGAAGTCATTTTGTCTTTGCAGAGAAAAGTCCACCTAAAATACTTATTTATCAAAATTTGAAAATGTTAGGAGTATTCAAACAATAGCAATGAATCTTGTATGATAGAAATTGTTCTCATAGTGGGACATAAATGCTTTACTTGTATAACTTCAAACAGGCCAGTATTACTCTTTTGTGAAAATAAAACAAGACAAAAATGTGAAAAAAGCATCTGATGCTTTGCAAATTGTTTCTGGTATTCTGAGTGTTTAATTTTAAATATAATTTGATATGCTAAATTTTGATAGCAGAAACAGATATTTGGGGCTTATAAAACATTTGTAATAATAGATTGTTAGAGATGACTAATTTTAATATCATATAAACTCCCTCATGTGTTTTCTCAAATTAAACAATACTATAGGGTGGTTTCTACTCTTTTCATGAGCTTCTTGGGGACTCTGCCATGACTCTGTGTAAAAGCAATGATCTTGAGGGCTCACACATGTCTGTTTCTCAGAATCTGCTAAAAACTAGATTAGATAAAAGATTAGGAAATGGGACAAACTCCAAATGAGTCTTCATACAGTTTAGAAACTGTATATGATAATGGATTACTATTTTTCTTGAAAGACTCAAAATCTTTAATTGTCGATCTATAAAAAAGTGTGTATCGTGAACTTCAGAGAAAAAGGAGTAAAGTCCAGAAGAAAAACTGTGTATAAAAACTTATTTCTTGTTAGTATTGTGTTCAGAAACTGTTCATGAGTAAATATGTATGTCCCTCCCTCCCTTCTATGGAAATGAAAGAAGTATTTTTTTCATCTTTCTCAGACTGTGACTAAAACTCAGGGTTTCTATTGGGATGATGAAACACTGTGACTGAAAGCAAGTTGGACAGGAAAGCATATTGACTTACCTTTCCATAACCCTGTTCTTCAATGAAGGATGTCAGGATAGTAAACCAAACAGGACAGGAATCTGGAAGCAGGAGCTGAAGCATAGGCCATGGAGAGGGCTGCCTACCACCTTCCTCCTCGTGGCTTGCTCAGTCTGCTTCCCTATAGAACCCAGGACGACCAGCCCAGGGGTGGTACCACTCACAATGGACTGGGCCCTCCCACATCAATATGTGTGTGTGTGTGTGTGTGTGTGTGTGTGTGTGTGTGTGTGTCTGTCTGTCTGTCTGTCTGTCTGTCTGTGTGTATCATTGGCCTGAAATAGGTATTGAGAAAGAGCAACAAGTAAATGTAATGAAAGAAGTTTTTCATCCACCAAAGGTAATGCAAAATCAAAGTAATGTGAGAGGAACAAATGGAAACCCGAGAGAAATCCACTTTGAAGAATGTGCATTCAGCTCATTAGTCTATCCACTGGTTTGGTGATTTGGGGTACTGTGCATGTGTGTGTAGGTGTATCTTTCATTTCTGAAGATCTTTATATATTCTATATATTAAGTCCTGGTGTTTTTGGTAAATATTTTTCCTTTTCTGCAAATTCTCTCTTCACTGTGGAGATTATTTCCATTGCTGTGCAGAAATCTTTAAATATTTTGTAATCCAATTTGCTAATTCTTAGAATTATTACCTGTGCTCATTTAAGCATAAGATCATGCTATATCTAAATAAATATAATTTGACTTCTCTTCCTATTTGTATTTCCTTTATTATTCTTTGTCTAATTTGCTGAGACTAAGTCTTTCAGCACTCAACTGAATGAGTGTTGTGGCCTAATACATTTATTAAACACTTATCCAAAGAACAAATATTAATGCTAGTAAGTATGAGGAAATTATTCAACATCCTTAGCTATCAAAGATGAAAAATAAAACTGTTTTGAGATGTCATTGTACCACGGATAAAAAAAAAAAAATTCAGAGTCAGATATTGGGATTCAACCACAAAACCAAAAAGGCAAAACATCTGAGCCACTAAAGAAGTCTTACCTCTACCAAGGCTGGGCAACTGCTGACTCAGCAGACTAAGCTTCTCTCTCCTCTCGTTTTATATTCCCTCTAGTACTGGGACTAAAGTTGTGAGCCACCGCCTGGATTTGTTTCAGCATTAATTTTTTGTAGCCTAAGGTGACTTGATTGATCTGCCTCTCTCTCCCAAATCCTGGGATTAAAGGTGTGTGTCACCACTGCCTGACCTCTAGTGGTTTAGGTTTGTCCTTCTGATCTTTAGTAAAGCTTTATTTATTAAAACATAAATAAAACATCACCATGTTTCCCCTTTTTGTATAAAATAAAAAAGAAGACTATAATTAATATAAAAAACTATATGCAGTAAGTACAATAACTATAAACAATATATACAGGCAATAAGTACATCAACATGTCTAGCCCATTTGTATTTGGCAAATTCAGAAAAAAAATATTCTGTATCTTTCCTACCTTGGTGAATCTAAAGTCTTATATCTAATTTACTTTCTATCATAGCTTATTTTCTGCATCTGGTAAACAAGAAAAATGATAACTATAACTATTTCGTCTTCAACTCCCTCAAAGACCCAAGAAGGAAATAATATTTGCTGATTAATCAGGAAATGTAAGAAAGCAACATAAGAAATGCCAGAAACACCTGACTGCCTAGGCAGTCACCCAAATATCCTCTGCATCATTGGAGAATCCATCTTCGGTCTGCAGGCCTAGCATATCTGACAGACTTTTCTGTGAAACAGATTTCTGAAGGGCAGTCCCTCCTTGTCTTGACAATGTTTGGTCTTCACTTTCTTCTGTGTCTTGCTTGTCCAATTAGGACAGCAAACTGTCAGCAATAGAGGCAAGGTAATTTTCTTGCCCAGTGGCTTACTTTTGTTACAAAGAATGTAAGTTCCATGTGGAATTTCTTTGATACCCATTATCTTCTCTGCAGTAGTTTGGTGCTGTCAGGAGCAGATATGCAAAAAATGAAAGAAAGAAAGAAAGAAAGAAAGAAAGAAAGAAAGGAAGGAAGGAAGGAAGGAAGGAAGAAAGAAAGAAACATCTTAAATGCCATATTCTGTAGATCTCTAAAATGTTTGAAGATGACCTGTCTATCCAAAATACATTTTTATTTGACCTTGAAAACATACCTAATTTGACTACAAATTCCTTTATACTAGGTGATTAACCACTA
Organism: Myodes glareolus; assembly: GCF_982192425.1. Classification (NCBI taxonomy): domain Eukaryota; kingdom Metazoa; phylum Chordata; class Mammalia; order Rodentia; family Cricetidae; genus Myodes; species Myodes glareolus. Next base: position 25,288,108 of record NC_142046.1, on the reverse strand, counting down.
ACCTGCATTTCTTTATTATCTAAACAGTTGACAATAATAATTTTCTAGGGCTAGAAATTCAAATTTCATTGTTAAATTATTTATATAGGTACAATACTTTGAACAAGAGTAGAAATGCATGTACAGTATGTTCTAACACTAATCTCAAAATATAAAATTTATATATAATATCAAAAGTCTAATCCAATGTAAAACATTAAAAACTAATAACTACTTTATAAAAACAGATTCAATAATCTACCTTTTTATTCTATCATACATACACACACTATATATATGTATATACATATATATATATATCCTCCCTTTTCTCTTCTCCAAGTAGATTTAATATCTACTCTTTTATCCTATAATATTTATATCCCTCTTTTTTCTTTTTTGTGAGGCAATGACTTGGCCATAATCCTAAATTTTCTTTAGGGTCCCCATAAGATTATCAGCACCCCTAATCAACAGTAAGTAGCCTAGAAAACTATGCCCACATTCCCCCCAAAAATGGATTATGAATTTTTGTCTTTGTTTAGAGTGTTGATTACAAGTTGATATAGATAATGATCAAGAAAAAAGCTTGATAAAGGATATTAGATTCAGAGTTCTTGTTTTGAGAAGAAAAAAGAGAGAATGTTCTACATTGTAAAGATTTGTCACGGGTATTAGTTTAATAGAATGCTGATTGTCCAGTATCCAGACAGGAAGTATAGTTAGTGTGCCCAGACTAAGAGAATTCTGGGAAGAGGAATGGCTCAGTCTACAGTCACCAACCAGATGTTGATGAAGCAAGACGAGAATGAATACTTGATAAGAGATACCAAGCCATGTGGCTAAACAAAGACAAGAATTATGGATTAACTTAAGTTGTAAGAGCTAGTTAATAATGAGCTTTAGCCAAAAGGCCAAACAGTTCATAGTTAATAAAGTCTCTGTGTATTTCTTTGGAGCTGAATGACTGTGGGATTGGGAAGGACAGATTGTTTCATCTACATGCAATCTCACTCTAATCAGAATTGTTATCATCAAGAAAACAGGTGATTGCAAATGTTGGTCAAGATATGCAGAAGGAGAAATGCTTACATTCTGTTTATGAGGGCACAAAATTATGCAGCCATTATCAAAATCAGTATGAGAGTCTTTAAAAAGCTAAATAAAAAACTACCAAAGGCCTAGTTATATCACTCTTTGGGTACTAAGACAACACATATACATGTGGTACTTGCTATCTCTATTTATTACTATTGTGTTTTACAAGACAAGAATGAGAACAAGCCTAGATGTCCATCACCAGATAAGTGGTTAAAGAAAATGTTGCATATGTACTCACAGTAGAATTTTAGCAAGCATAAATAAAATGAAATCTTAGCATTTATGACAAAATGAATATAACTAGAAAATTTTATTCTAACTAAAATATACAAGGCTCATAAAAACATCACGTTTTATCTTATATGTAGAACCTAGATTTAAAATTATGTAAGTATTTTAATACATGATTGTATATTCATGAATACATACATGTGTAGGTCTCAAAACTAGAAAGAAAATGGTGTGGTGAGAGAAAGAAATCTGAGTAGCATGGATATTAGAGAGGATAATGAAATTAAAATATATGTGCAAATAAAGCAGAAGAGAAGATTATATAAGAGAAGAACAGTCGGGAGACAGGAGGGAACTTTAATAGAGAAAAGTATAATGACGCATATGTTTAAAGACATTCTACTATATATTATGTTACTCTAAAAAGATTAATTAAATAAACAAACAAAGCCTGGTTCTTGCCCAGTTTGTTATTGAGTGTCTGTAGTTGAAGACTACACATTCTTTAGTTTCATGTTTGTATATTCTTATCTGAAGAAATAAGCTTCCTATGTCTTTTGACTCTGCTATAATGATGTTTCCTGAGAGAAAATAGCAATAAACAAATGGAAAACTGGATGCCATCATTATTAAAGCAGTACACACTGTCCATGCTTTGCAGAAGTAAGAAGGCAGCTTAGATGACTTAGATGACTCGAGCTCTGTTTTACTTATTAAGCTAGAAAAGAAATTTACTATATTTATTAACTTATTTAACAAATCAAAGGTCGAAGTGACAAGAGTCTGAAGTAATACTGTACAAATTAAATTGAAAACATTGCTCTTTACCCTACCTACATTGGCAAGATGTTTATCTTTCAAGACAGACAGAAAAGCAACAGACTCTACCTAGATGATGAGAACGTTGAAGATCCTGTCTGCCTTTCATTTTTTTGTTCCATTTTTTGTTTGTTTGTTCCTTCTTCCACTCCCTCTCTCTCCTTCTATCCTCCCTCTCTTCCTCCATTCCTCGCTCTTTTCCTCCCTTCCTTTCCTTTCTTCCCCCTTCTCTGCCTTCTCCTCTCTCTCTCTCTCTCTCTCTCTCTCTCTCTCTCTCTCTCTCTCTCTCTGTCTCTCTCTCTCTTTCTCTCTTCTTTCTTCTATAGGAATAAAGAATGATAATATTTGGTAAAACTGGTAAATCAAGAAGATATATGAGCATGAGCACATTTTTCAGAATATAAATATAATGTCAAAACTCATATCAAACCTTTGCCTGAGATAAGAAGATATTGGAATACAAAAATTATGCTATTGAGATCTACAGCAGAAAATATCTATTTTTAGTTTCTCCTATATATAGTATTATTAATAATAATTGTGTAGCTTGATGGTATTCACAGTGATAATTCCATTATTTCCATTTGAAGTTTTGGTGCTGTTTATCAACCCCGGGGACTTTCCATGATAGAAAACATTCTACTCCCAATTCCATGTCAAATCTCACTGTGATACATCCTCATGTGTATTCGTCATACAAGGATCATGTCTATCTAGCTCTATCTAGTTTCATTCCCTAATCTGTAAAAATCTCTTTTCTTTCTGGTTTATTTTTCTTATGGTCTGTATAGGAGAAAAAATGTGGGGTATTTGTCTGTATCTAGTTTTTTCTTATTGTTTTGATATTCTTCACTTTCTTCAACTGTACTAACATGCAGGATTTAATTCTTTGTAGCTTAAAATGACAAACATGCAGAGAATAACAATGAACAGCATGGAGTATATGTATGTGTGTGTGCTTGTGATATTTTCTTTAACCACTACTTTGCTGAAGGGTAGTGAGGTTCATTTCAAACTTTAGCAATTTTGAATATTTCTCCAAAGAACATGATTTTTTAGGTATAATTACCTTCATGCACTGACTTAATTTTCATTGTATATGGGACAGTGTGCCAGCTGAAGCATATGTTAATTTCATATTTAGGGTTCTGAGAAACTTGTGTTTTTTCCATATTCTCAATACCACTACACACAATAACAAAGTATTTTAAATATTTTTTTATCAAATTAACAGACTCTAATCCTTGTACAGAGTGTATAATGGATCTCAGAAATGAATGAGCAATAATAATGACTTTTTATGAAGTTTTTCTCATTCTTAGAAATTCAAATTTTCTTTTTGTATCTTTTCATTGAGAAGATAAAATTGAGATGTTACATTTGTTTAAAACAATGGATTCTTATTATTATTGAGAAGTGGGGATTTCATTATTTTTACATATCATTAAAATGTCTGTAAGATTATTATTTTCTCTGCAAAAAGTTTTGAAAGTTTTAGTTTGCCTTCAGTATGTAAATTTATGCAATTTGCCCCACTGAGTAGCATTTGTGGTTAATTTCTTCCATAATTGGCTTTCCACATGTGCACCTCTAAATAATAATTGGATCATGTGATCTCTTTGGGTGGGAGCTTTCCTCTCTGATGTTTCTACCTCATTGCTAGAGGTGGTTATTGTTAGATCCTTCTGAACTAACCACAAGTTAAAAGAACAAAATAATATGTAAGTAGGTGTTTCTCCAGAGCTTGCAGAGTATTGCCTAGAAATATATTTCACAAGTTTTCAGTCTGTTATTTCCAGATGTATTTTTGAGATTTAGAGTTGTCTGTTATCTTTCATCTCTTAATTCTAGTTTTGACCTATACTTAATCACAGCCTGGGGCAATATTTCCAAATGTTTCCTCAACGGTTTTCTCAATTATACTAAAGGCAAGGAAAGGATTAAGATAGAAAACAATTGTAGACAGCCTGTAAGCGGCAAGCATCTACCAAAATACAAAACCTGGCAACATGAACTCTCACAAAGAGCCCAATCAAATGTGGAAGAATGGTGTGTTAGACTATCATTTAATCTCCTATAGTGAAACTCTCAGCTTCATAGTTTAAATAAAGCACTCTGAAATAAATTATGTATATGTATGTACATATATATGCATATAAGTTGAGGACCAGCCCCAACAAAAAACACTTCCCACCTGCATAGAGGTGTGGGAACAATAAAGACAACTTTCACAAGACAGTACAGGGAGGGAGTTTCAGGGATTATTCAGATCCCAAATGCCCCACATTTATTTTTCCACCACCTTTTATACCAAATGTAAACTGGGGGCAAAGGTAACAAAAAGCGTCATTAACATTCTGTTGCCTAGGTAGCTGAGATGACTCAAGTCACATTTTACTCTTGTCCCCTTGGTCACATAGGCAGAAAACAGCTCCCCCCCCCCCCCACAGATGATCTCATAGTTACAATGGAAGGAGCAGAATCATGTTCGCATATCCTCACCGCCTCAGAATGGTGCCCAGTTTACCCAACTTCAAAAGACGTCAGGGCACCACCTCCTGTGTCGGAAGGTGCAGATTGTGCCAATTAGTCTCTCTGATTTTCTGACCACCAGACAGTGTAGGAAATGGGCCTGCATCTCTCAGCCCCGACACATATATCATAACATTCAGTTGGTTCTTTGGTTCATAACGTTAAACATGGCAGTCATCTCTTGATGAGTTAAGAAGTTAAGATGACTTCCTTGACTCCCAGCATATAGCTTTGCTATCTTTTTGTTCCATATTCATGGAAAGCAAGGGTTTTTGCTAGCTGGCACGTAGGTGGATCATAGACATAGTATGATGTCTATGAGGCTTTTTCTGAAAGAAGACTATAGTTGACCTAGAAATTGGCTCTTCACCTGCTGCAGATGATTCTAATGTTATTCTATTACAGACAGCCATTAAACCAGGACAAGCATATTGGCATCTGTGCACATTCTCCAAAGCTACATCTGGTGTACTATCAACACGAGTCATTTATTGTTCACAAATTCTTTGTGAATTCAATGCTATATATGTGCTCTAGAGTATATTGGGCTATATACCTGTCACCTGGGAATGTCCCATCACTATTTTCCTCAGAAGTACTTTATTTGTTCTCATTTTAGTTACTCTATCTTCTGAATCATGAATCTAAGTTAATTTATGTTAGAGGAAATTAAAAATATGTCAGTGAAAAGCGCTCCGTGAAAAGTTGTTTGACTGATACTTTTTGTCTGGTTTTGTACCTATGAAAGTCATATTTTTTTTCTGAATTGGTAAGGCTATTTAATGAATATAAATACAGAATAATAGAAATAATGTTTGTTATTTTAAGTTATTGTTTTGCTGTGTTCAAAATTGCATTTTTATAATGAAAAACTTTAGTGACTTTAAGGTCTCCCATCCATTATAGATGATCTACTCCTGGATGTTGATAGTGTTTTTGTTCATTTGTTTGGATTTTCATTTACTTTAGCTTTTTTGAGGCAGGGTCTCATTTACTCAAACTTATAAAATAGCAAAGGGTGACCTAAAGCGCTCGTCTTCCTGCCTGCAGTCTTAAGTTCTGGGATCACAGATGTGCACTTGTTTTTATGTTGTGTTTTAATTAAATGCTCTTTATATATTAAATCATTTTAGGAGTTCTACCATGTTGTTCACTGAGTAGTCTATGTAGTTCGATTATCAAAACGCATCCCATTATCTATCCCATAAGCATCAATCTCTCGCATGCATTTACTTCCTTAATGTCACAAACACTGACAGATTAAGTAGGTAAATACTCATCTATTTCTTTTTTGTCATTTAAATTTTGTTAATACATTTGACGTTATAATTTTGCTTATTATCCACCCTTCATTGTAAACTTAGCTTTTCTTTTTTTCTGATTACCACTTTGAGAAATAGGTCAGAAGGTGTCACTAGGTTTAATACATGCCTTCTCATAAAGCATGTGCTATGCTCTGTGTTGGATCATTTGGTTTGTTTTTTTTTTTTTACTTTCTCACAGTATTGAACATAGAAATATCATCAAAGGTTTATCATCATGGCTTCCTAAGAATTGATTCTCTATTGGAAAATTTAAAGAACATTGTTAAATCATTTACAGAAAGATGTTTTTTCCTTACATTCTACAGAGATTTAGTTATAGATGTGGGAGCCAGCCATGATAAGCTAAATATGAATGGAGAGCCCAAAGGGAGTTTTTTGCTTCCAACCATATCACCTGCTGGAGTAGGACTCAGCCATCTATAAGTTTAATGGAGGCCTGAGTCTCCTTGAGGTAAACTACCGGTTGCAGAAAGGACCACACACTAAGACTACCTGAACACCACCCCAGAACAGACCATCCAAAGGAAATGCCTAAAGTTCCAATCGTTGTAGGTAGGATCACATGCCAGCACACACTCACCAGGACACCCCTAGACAAATGTCAGCCATTCAGGGGTCCAGAACCACAGAAACCTTCACCCCACCTTTACTACTATAAAAATCCAACCCTGACTGTGCATGGGCTCTCTGTTTATTCCAATAGGTTGAACATGCAGAGAGACCAAGTTTGCAAACTTGCATAAAATAAAGGTTCTTTGCTTTTACATACGGGACTCAGTCTCCTTGTTAGCTTTTGAGGGACTTCACAGATTTGGGCATAACAACAGATACTTCTTAAAAATATAAATAAGTAAAATTCTTGTAAAAAAACTAAAATCTCTATTGACGAACAGTTCCTTTTGTCATGTTCTTTCTCCTGCTCTAACCAAATAGCTAAAATTACAAACACTGTCATATCTTCCACAGCTGCACACATGTGAGTAGTGGGTTGTGCTTTACATATATGTAGGTAGAATCCTTCTATCAGGTGTGTGAGTATAGCTTTCTTCACTATACATTCTTTTTCCTATATTTCTCCTAGAAATAAAATATTCCCTTACTGTGTCCATGCAATCTATACTTAACAATTTTATTTTTCTGATTATAAGTGAAAATGTTGGAAATGTTTCCCTCTCTGTTCACAGTTAAATGTACTAATCAAGATAAAGTCCTAATTTGGGTTCATTTTTATTACCAAAATGAGCAGCATGTAATGCTGGTAAGATAAGGATGTAGTTTAATAATATTTTTTCAAAACTTTATGTGTCAGATGAAATTTGACCCCTAGTTTGGTATCTGGGGTGTGATGAACTTTAAGATTTGGAGTATACTGGGCCAACTTCAAGGTGTCCATAGCACTGTCCTAAGTAAGACACATTGTTTTCATGGAGTGAAGTCTTATTAGGGCGAGTTTTATAAGTTTTAAGCTATGTTTTAAATCTTTACTTGGTTTGCTGGTTTAAAATGTGATCTGTCTTCCCTCACATCCTCTGGCTACTGTAGTGCTATCTGTCATGACATCTTTAACAAAGCTAAGTTACTAAATAGGCATATGCTGACCTGTAAAAACTATGAGGCAAATAAGCCTCTTAGTTTTACAAGGTTAATAGCTTTGGATATTTGTTATATAGCAGAGATAGCAAACTAGTATACACGATTACTCCAAAATTTAAATGTAAATACTCCTTATCACTGAGGTTTTTTGTGTTTTTTTTGTTTTGTTTTGTTTCACCTCATTATTCCTGAACTGATTGATGTTTCTATATTTACATAATCTACTACAATTTAAAGATATTTAATATACTTAAAATTTTATGTTAGTAATTTCACAAGAAAATTTAATTGATATGAACCAGAAGTTAACTTTTGGTAACATTAGAAAGGCAAATCTCTTGTGAACGAGTAATGGAAGCAGATGTGTATCTCCAAACTTGAGGTTTACACAGCTTCACGATACCGTGTATACCAGGGTTCAATCTTCAGTATAAAATTTTGTTTTCCTTTAGTGATGATTATGGAGATTGACATCTCATGAATGTTCCCAACAACTCTGTTTATAGAGGAGTTCGTATAGTTTTTTGTTTGTTTGGTTTTTTGCTGTTATTTTGTTTCTATAGTTACTTTTTTCATTGCTGGAGATGGAAACTAGAGTCTTGTTCTTTCAAAACAGAAACTCTGTCACTGAACTGAATCCCAGTCCAGCCTTTTTCTGTTCTAACTCTAAGAAAACAGTTAATTGATGCACTCTTCTGTGATATCATGTGGCCTACATTTTCTTTTGGAGAAAACATTCAACTAAAGTTATATATATATATATATATATATATATATATATATATATATATATACTATTGCTAATTTTAACCATTTTTAAGGTTAAGATTAAAAGTTTGTCTTTTTAAGGACGGTCTCGGTGAAGTGAACAAATGTATAGAGCTCGACTTGTTCATTTTTCTCTTCCCTTTTCAACTCAAAAGACTCTATGGTTCTATACTATTCTTGTATTGCTGATATCTTTAATTTGTTAACATTATTATGTAATTATTATAACTTTTAGGCTTTCAATTTTGCTTAGTTTAACAATATCCTAGAATGTAAATTTGGAAAATAAAATTTAAGCATATTTCTAAAATATACTCCACTGTAAGAAACAATTTCATTTTTTTAAAAATACAAAACTATAAATGTAGATACAATAATGAATTTATAGTGTTTGTATACTAAAAAGTCATAAAACTCAGAAATCAACAGTAAGTGTAGATGGATATTTCCTAAATTTTGAATTAGAAGAAGGCATTCTCTAAGCACTACTTCTATTAGCATTCAAGTAGGAACAGACAAAGAGACTCTAAAATTTTTGTGGCGATAAAGTAGACCTGGACTACATAAAGTGATAATAGAGAAGAGCATTGTAAAGATTCATGCTGCTGGACTTCAAAATTTCTTCCTCTCAGGACACCAGGATATTGAAAGAAGGAAAGACATGGATTAACAAAACATAAAATTACAAAATGATGCTCAGCACTGCTTGCCAGTCTAAAAAACAAGTTTTAGTTTCTTCTGAAGTGAAAGATTCTCTTATGAAGTAACTCAGAAATCACAGATTTATTCAACTAAGATCATCATCTGTATTTATATATAAGATACTTCATTGTTTGTCACACAATTCTTAACGGGAAAAAACCTAAATACATACCAGTTTGTAAACAAAGAGACTTCAGTATAGTCATACAATGCATATACTATTGTACTATAAAAAGAGAAAGACTACTGAAACTATCGACAATATAATCTAAAGAGAGATAGATATCTATGATGTGGAAAAGTCACAGTTAATTTTGCCCAGGTAATAGAAGCCAGTACAAGCTTGAGAGTGAGTGTTTCTCTGCTCTTTGAAGGACCACATAGCCTGGAATCCTGAAGAAGAAAAAGATTTAAAATATCTTGATTCACAACTATTTTTATTATCTCAATATAATATTCTACTACTGCTAAGCAAAGAACTAAATATGAGAAGTTAAGCTGACCTCAGAGCTGATATAAATTGATGGCTTTTCTTTGTCTTATTTTTTCTATTTTCTAGTAATATACATTAAAAATTCTACTGCATGGATCGAAAACCTTCAAGGTTTAGATGGTACAAAGCTACATAATACTTGGAAACTGTTAGCTTGCCTTACATAATATATGGATGACTTTTAGTTTACCACTTTGACCATTTTCTTTTACAAAACTTTTGTAAGGGCATTGAAAAAAGTTCTTAAAATAGATCAAAGTAGAAGAGTCTTCATCAATTGAATCATATTCAGTACTTGAAATAGTAACTTCTCTCTTAAATTGAAAGAGACAGTCATGTTTTGTGACGTAAGTGGGATCAGATATGTCTAGAGTTCCCATCTTGATGTCTTATTGATTTAGATTTTTGTAGTCTTGCTAATTCAGGAGGAGCTAAATCATATGACGATCGCACATGAGCCGATTTGTGCCACATAAAAGACATCCAGGAAAAAATAATGATTAAGCACAGAATTTGTGTTATTTGAATAAACTTTCTAACATGGGTGGATATATTGTTAATTATTTACTTAGTAAGTAGAGTTTTGCTTATAATTTGACATAGATGCTATATAGTTCAGGTAGATAACTTTATAATAATTTTATAATTATATAAATTATAATTTATAATTATATATGTTTATATATATAATATATAAACATATATAATTATATATATTATAATTATAGTGATTTTATTAAACAAGCTTAATATTAAATTATAGTTTCATACTACCAGTTTTTCAGAATAATTTGTAATCTATTATCAGTGTCTAAATTTAACAATTTCCCACAATTTCATATATTATTTGATCAAATTCTAGCCTTCATACTGTAAATACACATATTTTTGAGAAAGGAACACCCAGTAGATCCAAATATAGCTCTGATTTCTTTCTATATTTTAACATTAGACTATAAACTTGATTTAAAATCTGACCTTCCAAATCCACTATTTCATTTTTTATTTCTCTTTTCCTGGCTACCCTACCCCTGTTGAAAACTTTCAGTGGATCATGCTCCTGTCTCATAGGTATTACACAATTAGAGGGGTTTACAGACTTGAAAATGGAATATATGGGGTCTATTCTATTGTGAATTACCACATATACATGGAAAAGGCAAGAAGGAGTATATATGGTTCATTTTAATTTAATTGGACTGCAGCCTTATGATTGTTCTTGATGATTTTATCATGGTGTGTGTGTGTGTGTGTGTGTGTGTGTGTGTGTGTGTGTGTGTTTGTAGGGGTGGTATATGTTTGCATGTATATGCACATGTGTGCAATGTATGCACACAAGACAGTATGCATCTCTGCACCTGTTTATCTGAATACCCCACACTGATGCCATAGGAAGGTTTTAGGTCATTCTCTCATCTCATTCCTTTAAGGTCTCTCCCTGAAATTTGCGGTATTCTTTTGGGTTGACAATCAGTACTCATCATTGATTCTCTTGTTTCCGTTCCCCATAGCTGAGATTATAGGCCCATGTGAGACGGCTTTTAGTGTGTTCTGTAGGTGTGTGGATCTGAATTCAGGCCATCATGGTTGAATAGCACATGCTCAGCCACTGAGCCATCTCTCCAAACTTCCATTGAAATCTTCTTGAATTAATTTTTCCACAACCATTTCTGTGATGCCTTTCCATAGTTCTTAAACATGGATGAATGCTTCTCTTTGTACATCAGGAAATGGTTGTTTTTTTTATGAATTTTTGCCCTGTGTTACAGCTAGTTTTTTACACTGTTTTCCTTTTTACTTAACCCATTCACTATCATGTCATATTGTAAACAGATACGTGATCCTACACAAAATTTTGGAATGTGAGAAACTCCACAGAGTGCTGAGCACAGACTAAGTTCTCAGGCAGTACCAGGTTGAAGTGCCTTGCAAAATGAAGCAAAGTTTGGACTGCTTCCACTGAGTCACAGCTCAATTACCCAACTTTGGGAGGAAAATAAACTATAGTGTGGGTTTAGCTTACATTAACTAAGTGGAAATGATGACTAATGTTGATTCTCATTTTAAAGTCAAGATTTTTAGTGATTTATTGATCCAGTATCAATTATGAACTGCTTTCAGCATCTTGAGAAAGTAATTATTAAAATATAAATACAGTAATTATATAATATTAACAATAATGAATGAAACAATAACAATTTATCAATTAATTAAATTATATATCGCCTCAATTATATAGTCAAAATTCAGACAATTCTCAGAGAAGTTTGCAAGTAGACTGTTAATATGTGAAGTTCTGTCCTACATTTACAGTAGAATCCTGGCCAAGCTAGTAGCTATAAATTTTCTTCTAAAATACTATGCAGGTTTAACGAGATTTCTTATCAGAGTCTGTTTTTGAAATTCCCACCAGATATAGTAAGCAGAACTGAGATTTAAAAATAATCAATCATTCTATATTCTGCATTGTCATTCTTTAAATAAAATGCATGCACTAAATAGCTATTAGCATCTATATCCATACTTTGCAAGCATGAATATTTGTTAGCATATCATGTTAGCATGAAACAATTTGCAAGGTTTGAAATACAAAGTAGACATAGTTGTGTTTTATATTAATTGAAGCTACCTTAAGAAAATGAAAACAGTTCTACATAATTCAAAATGAAAAAAATTAATACATATTTCAATAATTATTTGGTTTATGAAAGTTAGAAAATGAGGACAGCAAACCTATCCTTCTAATTCAAAAACAATTTCATGTTCCAAAATATGGAGTTCACAATTGACTAACAGACAAAGGAAAACCCCACAGTTTCTATCTAGGCATACTATGTTCTTAGTTAGATAAAAAGAAATGGAACTCAATAAAAAGACCATGAAATGGGTAGAAAGCCAAGTATGTGTTATACTAAAAGCAGAATGAGCTGACAGTTGATCAAATCAAGTGAGGGTCAAGCAGAATCACTGGACTTAAAGAATAAAGGTCATTAGGACTTCCTTTATGAGCTCTAAAGTAAGTTAATTATGTAAGTTTAAAGCAAAAATTCAAGGAAAATATATACATAGTTACATGTAGCTAGACATACACATAGAAAAAGGAAAGGAATAGGCAACAGTGATGGCAGAGAGGGCTGAGATGAAGTCTAAGGCCTTTGTAATCTGGGGGAATTCAAGGCAAGTTTGGTGCTGAGAATGACCTAGTGTAACATTCAGAAAACGTCTTCTATAAAAGGCAAAAGTAGATACTTTATGCTTTGAGGACCTTGCAGTCTCTGAGGTGGTATGAAATCAGTCAGAAACGGTATGCAAAATAATGAGTGTGGCTATGTTCCTACAAAGTGTTTGTAAATAGCGTAAGGCTTTAATTTGACATTGCAAACCTAATATAAGTGAAAAAATAATGACCAGGAGGGGAAGCAGAGCCCAAAGTAAGTCATGATCTTGAATAGGACAGATGAGGTGGGGCGAGTAGAGAAGCGGTGGTATGGGGACTTGATTATTAGCTCAGCTAAATGAGAAAAGCTGTGGATCAAGAATTTGTGCAGTAGAACAGATATGGACTATAAAACTAGGAACACATCTTCTGACCACTCTTGCCTACTGAAAGAAATAAGAAACAAGAAAAACATGAGTGAGTATTAGGAAAGAGGTTTGGAGTTTTAAGAGAAGGCAGATGAATTCATCTCAAGCTGTACCTGGAAGAAATTAAGGTAAGGAAACAGTACAGGCAATATATATTACTAAAATACCCAGTGTTCAACTCGCAATGTTCCAGATGTATTATTGTTATTTGCTGTCTATTATTTTGTATTTATAAATCACCAACTAAATTTTTGTCAAAGAGCAACATATTTGGATTCATTTATCTGCAGTCTTAAAAGCGTTTATCTTTCATCCTATGGGAAAATTGAACCTCTATAATATATTAGAACAGTATTTTCAGGTCATATAGATAGTCATATCTCGTACTGAAATGTTTTTCGAATCTAGCAAGTCCTGCTCTCATTAGCAGCTGTGCACTGTGTACTTCTGCCACCCACTGTCTTGTGCATTTATCACAATGAATCTGAATTTACTTGAACTCGTTTGCTAACCTGCGTTTTAATGATGTATTTCTTCTGAAAGAACTCAAGCGTAATGAAATATATTATGTCCAGTATGTCTATATTTTTCACCAATGAAACATAAATTGTTGAGGTATAATATATACACATTGGTTTTATGCAGGTTACACATGGGTTGGTAAGTCAAAACAAGCTCCCAAAGAGAGAAAATCAATTGATGCATCAGGCGGAGAAGGCACGGATGGGGAAATGAACCTTCACACTAACACTTTTCCTCTTGAAATAATTTAATTTACAAGAATTTGAAAGGACTTGGTTACTTGAACATAGTAATATGCTAACATGCTAAAAACTGAACACTGATTGACATTAAATATTGTTACCAATCCTTCAAATAAATGTAAACCAGTCTGTTTTAAGATAACGGATATAGCTTCTTCTCTGGATCAATTACGCTCAATATTAATGTATTTAAACTTAATCGTTGTGTGTGCACAGTTTGATGTAAGGCTATATTTGTTTTTCCTCTACAGAACTGCTACCAAATTGTCAGCAACTGAATTGCCAGTTTAAATGTGCAGTGATCAGAAATATTACAAAATGTTACTGTGAGGATGGATTTGAAATAACAGAAGACGGGAGAAGCTGTAAAGGCAAGTATGAAAGGCGAATCTCTCTGTATTCTTTGGCCTGCACCAAGTACCTGAGATAACCACCACCTTAGGAAGGAGAAAGCTGCATTTTTCCTGACACCTTTTGAGGCTCCAGAACCTCCTTAAAAGGCATCATAGCATTTGAACATGATTACATGATAAGCAACAAGAACAAGAACAAGTAGAGAAATGCAAAGTGGAATTCTACAATCCCTTTTAAGAGCAGTTCTTCTAATTCAAGAACCTTCTACTAAGCCACATTTCTCTCAATGCTTCCCCACTTCCCAGTATGTCCATGAGCCAAGTATGAAGCCTCTATTCATTCTTCTTGATTTACCATTAACAATACATAGTGAAATAGTATCTAATACTTGTATGAAGGCTTAGCTAATAGAAATTTAATAAAATATCTGAAAATAATCTTTTGTCATGTTAAATTTTTACAATTATTTCCTTACAAAATAAAGGTTAGCATTACCCATAAATTATGAGCATTATATATGTATCTGTACCAATTTTAACTTATTTTTCAATAATAGCAAAATCTGGAAATACAGAGTAATATTTAGCCTTCCACTATCACACTGGATTTAATTATTTTTACTTCTTAATTGATTTATGGTTATCATATTTCTGCAGTGTAGTAGACATGTAATTAAATAAGCTAATTACTATGCATGTAATGTTCTTCTAGGTTTTGACATCAATAAATTTGTTATGTGAGGTTTGATTAATACCACAGTAATCAATATAAATATTGACTTTCATATTATTCCCATTTCTTAATTGTAGTTTGGGGACTTAGGTGTTGTACATGCAATACTTGTCTAGCATGTTTGAGTACCTGAGTTTGAATACAGCTCTCTAAAAGGTTAAATGCTCTAGATTTTCTGAGTACTCTTTGGCAAATGTTCATCCTTCAAAATGATTAATCTGTAACACTGAAACATTATAGGTCATTGATGCATTATTTTGACATCTATGATATATGTTAACATATGTATACCCTTTTAAAAACACACTATGTTGTGTGCATTTACATAGTTCTAAATATATGTATTTAAGCACACATATATGTTTAAATCTGTTAATTATATACATACTAAGATAAAGTTATAAATTACATAAATACACTATATAACAAGAAACAGAATACTATACTGTCCAAACCACTAATAAAGACAATATTTTCAAAATAACTTTGTTTTCTCTAAAGTAATTTTACTTAGGTGATTATTTTACCACTTATGCCTTAATACATAGATTTAAACTCAAGAGAATTGATTTAAAAATGATTTTTCAAAATCCTAATGTCAAAAGTATTAGAAACAAAATAGGACTGTTTTAGTGACATTTCTGTTACAATGATAAAGCACCCTGACCAAGGCAGCATGCATAAGAGTTTACTTGAGTTCGTGGTGACAAAGGGATAAGAGTCCATCACCAACCTATCAGGGAAGCATACTGGCAGGCAGGCACAGAGTCACAACCAGGAGCTCAGATCTTAAACCACAATCAGGAAGCAGAGAGAGTGAGCTGTGAATGGCATGAGTCTTTTAAACTTCAAAGACTCCAGTGATGAAAATGATGCCTTTTATTTCATCATTCATCATCCATCCTAAAATGCTTCCTCAAACTACACTACCTACTGGGGATTGAGCATTCACATGAACAAGTCCATTGGGTGACATTCTCACTCAGACTCAAAACTTAAGTCGACAGGATTCATATTTATCATGAAGAGGTTCCTTTTGATAATTTGGTACTTGCCTTTTAGGTTATTGTTTATTTTGTATGAAGCAAAAATATTATAAAAGTATTCATAATCAAATATTTACCTTATCCTAAACCTGCCATAAGAAGACAAAACACTGCTTTAAAAAACCTTTAAAAATTAGAAGACTATAGATAGAATTGTACATTTTTGAAAGAATCAGACCAACAGTAATGTTTTTATAATAATGAAAGATAGTCAAACATAAGTTTGTGTCAAACAGAAAGTCTCTGGACCTGCTGCATTTTCCTCATTCAAACCTAATCGCATTATTTAAATTTTAGGCTAGGGAATGGACCTATGGGCACCAGTGTCTTTCACTGAGCTTTAACCCAAAGTATTCAAGATTTGTGTTTTCTGGAGCCAAAGTAGAACTGGACTGAAGTTCAGGAATCTTAATCTCTTAATTAACAGTAAAAAGCTCAGCCATGCTTATTTTCTTCTTTTGAAAGAAGGAAAAAAAAAGCAGATATGTGGTGATTATTTTAGAAGTAACTCATAGAAAATGGGTTTCTTTTATTTTGCTAGTATTCCTTAGTGGCCAAGTGTGAGAAACATTCATTTCTCTTTTACTGTGTTTCCAGACAATTCCCTGTCCTTATGGGGAAAAAAATGAAGGCAATAGCATAAGAAATGGCATGCCTATTCTTCCATAGCCTGTGGAGTTACAGGAATGTTACAGCTATTCATTCCATTTGGTTAAAAGAACAAAGAAAATTGTTAATCACATTTTGTACTGGATAACATAATCATATCAATAAACGTAAAATAGGAAACAACAATATTAAAGTTCGAAATATCTGTGAAAGTAAATAAGCATCATTACTGCAGCCAAGGGCTGAACTTTCCCAAATGCGAAACTAAATTTCTTTCAACATTACCGTTAGAAGTAGCTCCAAATACTGTTCTTTCTATCTCCCAAAGCACTTCCTTCAAATGAGCCATCCATGACTGCAAGTTATTATAGGTCTATGAAGAAATCCAAAGTCAGAGCAAAGAATTCCATATAGGTTAATTCTTTCCCAACTAAAATAGCCCCTTACACTACACAGCAAGGTTTTATTCTTTCCACTATTAAATTCCTTTATTAGCTTTGGTCGTCCCAGAAGCCGACCCTACAGCAAGAATTCAGATGAAAGATTATCTTGGTTTTGGTATTTGTATATTTCTTTATTAGTTTTCCTTCCTTTCTCTTCCCCTTCCCTTTTCTATTTCTCCCTTCCTCATTCTTTCATTCTCTCTTTTGCTCCCTCCTCCTACCATTAATTCATCATAATGATAAAGAAAAGCGATGCACAAAGATAAAGATTATTAATATTTGAAGAACTAATATAGTCACAGCAAAGTCTGACTGAAGTCAAAATGTGTGGCCAAACCTTGTAGAAGGAGGGACAAAAAATTGGACAACTGGACTTATTTGTTGACATTTCCAGGAGTAGATGGTTGTATATTGTAGGCGAGACCATCCTCAATCATTGGTGAACTCCCTTCCTTATGGAAGTTGTCATGGAAAAGAAAGCAGGGTTGTCACAAGATCCTGCTTTGTGGAATTGAACGGAAAAATCTTTGGAAAGTGGACAGTTATAATCTGCTACAGGTCTCTTGAGAATCTTTCTCTAAATTGTCCCATGGAATTCTTATTTTAATACAGTTTGCTGCTTTCTTAGTCTGCTTCCTTCACCTTTGGTCAGTAGATAGACTTTTTACATCACAGATCTTTGTAGGTATCATCTAGTACCTATTAAATTAACTTCCTTTCTTTACTTCTCCTGACTTAGATCTCAACATATCAGTGTTTCCTCTCCTTTCATACAACCTGCTGCATATATTCACTTTTCCAATTTTTATATTTATTCAACTCATTTTATGTGTTGCTCAATCCAATATCTAATTTCCACCTTTCTTGCATACCTTGAAAAAATTGTGCCTTTGATGCCTCACAGTGTAGTCAAACAACATGCTCACATTTTTCCATATTAAAAAGAGAAGAATAAAGAGAACTAAAGAAGGAAAGAAAGAAGGAGAGAAGAAAGAAGGAAGAGATGGAGGGAGGGAAGAAGAGTGAAAAGAAGAACAAAAGAAAGGAAAGAAGAAAGAAAGAAAGAAAGAAAGAAAGAAAGAAAGAAAGAAAGAAAGAAAGGAAGGAAGGAAGAAAAGAGGGAAGGTAGGGAAGGAGAGAGGGAGGAAGGAAGGAAGGAAGGAAAGAAGGAAGGAAGAAAGAAAGAAAGAAAGAAAGAAAGAAAGAAAGAGAGAGAGAGAAAGAGAGAAAGGAAGAAAGAAGAGAAAGAAGGAACTCTCAAATTTCTACCAAGAATGCCTCGTTTTGTGGTCATCGCATTACAGCTGCCCTCATCCAGATCTTTTGAAACTGACTGGATTATATTTTTAAATTTGTGATCCCTGTTTCACTCTTTCAAACATTCTTGATATATAACTTAGTTATTCATTTAAAGCAGTTTTGAAGATTTTTTTTTCTTATAGCTAAAGAAGGCTAATCCTTTTATCATTGTTCCCTAAGACTTTGATAACACGGGATGTTTGAAATGTTGGCATATTTATTAGTATATCTAGGCATCCTCTGCATCAGTTATTATACTAAAAGCTAAATGTTTACTATAATTAAAGGTCATTTAATTCCTTTTAAAGGATTTAAATATCTTGGAATTAAAACCTCGTGTTTGTAGATGTCTCAATTCAATGTGAAAGCCACCCAAGGAAGTCAATTTCTACATGTATAAACGTGATAGAAAATGATTTAGGATGTAGTATGGGATTCTCACATTATTCCAAGACTAGCACCCTACTTGTTGACTCCCAAAGGCAGTTTTTACTGGGTTCCATTGGATTATTAACTCTGATCATACTAATTCCAACCATTGACATCCTCTGAAAGTTCTTGTTTTTAATATCCTCAAAGAATCATGGAGTCCCCTACAGGGGATACTCATGGAGGCCATTTCCTTGCCTGTCCTCCCCACATTCAGGTACTATTTTGTGCCAGGTGAATTTTGATTTCACATTTATTTTACTGTGGGAAATAGTCAACATTATCTTTTAATGTCTAGCATTCATATTCTCCTAACTTCCAAGCATAGATCAGATATCTCTTTATTTGTCATCAAACCTATATTTCCATTGCTTTTTGTTCATTACCCAAAGAATACCCTACAGACAACGGAAAGTTTACACAAATAAAGATCATGATCTCCCTTTATTTAAACCCGTACTTCCTATATTCTTTTTTGTCAATATTGGATGCCTGCTCACTTTTATCATTTAGCTTTCAGATGTTATTTAGCCTATTTATTAAAGTTTTTTTTCTATTCTTTTTTCTCTATAATTACTGTCGCTGACTTCAAAATATAATGAACTTAAAATTAGCTGGGTGAGGTATCACAAGGAGAATTAGGAGTTCATGACAAGACTTCATAGGAATTCTAAGGCTAGCCTAGACTTCATGAGACCCTTTGACAACCAAATGTGTGCACACACATACATATATTTATATATTTTTTCATATTTCTGAGTTTAACACTCAGTTTTCTAGTTCAATTTTTTCCACATTAATCAGTCCATGTTTAGCCTAAAATCATTTAGAATTGGAAAACAAAGATCATTGCTTGGCTCCTTTCTAATTAATATCTTCCAAACGTTGTATATAATATATACAGCCCTCTAGATTAGCATACAAATTGCTTCATTATTGGGACTATAAATTGCCTTTCCCCTTATACACACATACATCATTTGACTCCCTCAGATTAAAATTCTAAGTCATCTCAATGCCTGTTAGAAGCTTCTAGGTCTAACTGTAATATAAGTTTTATCAACCAAGGAAATCCTAATATTGTTTAAATTTAGTTTATTAGAAATTTTATTTTTTATTGAAAAAAAGATTTTTTTTCTAACAATACATCCTGATTATGTTTTTTTCTATGTGAACTCCTCTAAGATTCTCTACACTTTCCTAGCCACCCAAAACTCTCCTTTTCCTTCTCTCTCTCATTACAAAACAAGCAACCAACTGAAAATAATATGATAGAAAAAATACTTTAAAATGGACAAAACAAACAAATACACAACAGAGGAAACAAAGAACCAATTAAGATGCAGAAGAAATATATACAGACACGCACACAAACCCATTCAAACAAAATCAGAAACCATACTATGTAAGAAAGAGATCTGTGAGAAAGGAAAAAACAGAACAAATATTATTTATTTATTTAGAACAAATTTTAAAATGTCCAAAAAAATGTCTAAAAATGTCCATTTTTAGTTTTAGTTTAGTTTGTTTTATATTGACCTTATACTTTTGGGCACAGGGTCTGCATTTATGGTTTCCTTAAATGTGGTTTCTATGGAGAGGGGAGGACCTTGAACTTCCCACAGGGCAGGGAACCTTGACTGCTCTTAGAAGTAGAGAGGGAGGGGAGGTGGGGAGGGGGAGGGAAAAGGGAGGCAGGGAGGAGGTGGAAATTTTTGATAAATACCTAAATTAATTAATTCAAAAATATAGAAAAAATTTAAAAAAGACTCTTTTGGAAAAAGAAAGCTTTTTTTCTGATAAGGGCAGCTATAAATTGGAACAATAAAAGTAGATGGAGGACAATAGATGGTTACACAAATCTATTTAAGGGCAATCCAGGAAGTCCAGCTTGATCCTCTGCGCATAAAAGTACATGTTGAACAAACCTGAGTTGAACCCCGGAAGCTCATGGAAACAATCATGGGAAAGAATTGGCTCTCCTAAATATCTTCTGACATATACACAATGATAACAAAGTGAAATGTTTAAAAATGATAACAATTTTAGTTTCCGTGAGTGTCTGATAATTTCTCCTTTCAAAAGAGTGAATATTGTTTTCAAGGTTTAACTCAAAAATCACAGTTCATCAGTAGATTAGAAGCATTCTACCAGATTAGTTCTTAAATAAAAGAGTGAAAAGCCATGCTTATACATACTAGAATCATTCAATAAATATATATTATAGTGCTTTCGACAACATTATAAAGACAATCATGTTTGTCTAGCCAGCATGACCAACACAAAGTCATTACCCTTTTAAAACATGTAACCAATACTAAATATAATCTTCTACTTTGAAAACATAAAAACAGCAATGAACTTGACTTTTAAGTGAAATTATTTCAAACTATTTATTAGAATTCGTTCAACTTTTAAAACAATAGTTTCTTTGAAAGTAAATATTTTCTTCAAGAAAAAATTGAAATCTCCAAATGTAAAGTTGCTTAGAAATAACCTTAATGTTTCTTTCAGATCACGATGAATGTAGCATTTATGGTATTTGCAGCCAGACCTGTGTGAATACATATGGATCCTATGCTTGCAGTTGTGTGGAAGGCTATCTAATGCAGTCAGACAACAGAACTTGCAAGGTGAAACATGGTAAGTTATAATCTTGCTCTTTCCAGATTCTCTTTCTCTATTGACAGTTCTTTCTTTTGCAATGTGGTGCAGTCATGTGGGGCAGCTGCCGCTCCTGTGAACACACTGATACGTGCTAGCGACTCAGAGCAATCCTTTTGATAATTGTTACTCTTAGACAACCCATTCAACTGGAGAAATGTCTAATTAGAAAATAGGTGGATTAATGGATTTTAATTACCAATCATTTTACCGGACCCTCTAATATAGATTGATTCTGTGAACTTCTGCTTTGAGCCTGAAATTTCTATTCCATATACTAGACTGATCTGCTACAACCTTGTTCAGTTTACTCTTTTACTTAAAGTTTGGGAATAACTTCTTCCCATCCTGAGACTAAAATGTGATCTAATTGATAGAGCATGAGCATCTAACTATCTAATTTATTATTTACCTTTCCAATTATGTCTCTGTCCCTGTCCTTGTTTCCATCTTTTCAGTTGACTGTCTCAGAAATTCTGTTTTTTTTTCTTCTACTGTACGGGTCTTGCCTTGGATCATTCCAATTGGCAGCCTGCAATAAACTCAGCAACACAAATCATGTGATTGTTCCCTTCTCTTTCAAGGCTCAGTTACAAGGTCAAGAACGTTCAAGTAATTTTCAATGAATATTCCATTTAAAAGTATATTCTCTCTCCATTTCTGTCTTTTTGGTGTTTGTATGTTTGTGTGTGTGCATATGTGTGTGTATGTGTGTATGTGCATGTGTGTGCATGTGTGTGCGTGTGTCTGCATGTCTGTGTGTACTCTAATGTTATATGGTTTCCAATTGTCATTGTACTACCATTTGAAATTAGCTCATTTTGTGATTTATTTTTATTTCTTTCCCACTACATGATTCTTCTAGATTTGTATGAAGAGGACAGGGGAAGAAAGATAAAAAGAAGAAAGGAAAAAGAGCAGATGGATATATGGAGGGGGACAATGAAAAATGAATTTATCCTTGAAATTAAAATTATACAATTAAGAGATCCATGTTTGATTGCTTAAATCCCATGTTTAAAAACTGATCTTTTATTACTGTTTATCAGCAAATAAAACTTTCAGCTTCTGCATAGCTTTCAGCATATATTAAACACTTGGTGAACATTGTCAATTTAATGAAGTATCTTGGAGACACAATAGGAAAAACCGGGTACTGCTGCTATTTTTGTAGTTCAATTAGCTCTGGAATATTGTGAGGGAATGTTATAGGCAATATTTCACCTCGACCAATTAATTTCCCTAAACCCTGTTTTTATGTCACGTACTAAAAATTATGTTGAATAAGGGAGATTACTCTCCTACCCCTATTAGCAAATACTGAGTTACAAGAGTGCGGCACTCTTGATAAATTAATAAAAACTCAGAGAAAAAAAATGAGGTTCAACCTAAAGGTCAGAAAAACAATACAGCCAGCCACTGGCTTTTACCTCGACCTTAGTCTGAAAATGGTGATCCTGCCTCCAGAAGTCTCAGAATGACGATGAGACTGTGAGCTGTCTCCTCCCAACTTATATTCCTCTTTAGGGCTGGGATTAAAAATGGACAGCACTGGGATTTGATGCATGCACTGCCCAGTTTCTATGCAAACTAGTGTGGCTACTGCGTTTAAAGGTGTGTGTTATCACTGTCTGGTATGTAAGGCTGAGCAGTGGGGTTGTTTTACTCTCTGACCTCCAGGCAAGTTTTACTTATTAAAATAAAAATTAAAGACCACCAAAAGAAATGTGTCTTTTATGAAGCTAAACTAAGTAAAACTCAGTAAATTGTTGTTCTGAGTTTCTTTTTTTTTTTTAGTAAATTTTATTAAATTATAAAAGTTTCCATTTCCGCCCCCCCTCCCAAAACCCTCCCACTCCCCCCACTCCCCCTCCTCCTCCCTCTTCGTCCCCCAGGGCAGTCAGGGTTTCCTGCCCTGTGGGAAGTTCCAGTTCCTTCCCCCTCCCTCCAGGTCCAGGAAGGTGAGTGTCCAAACAGACTGGATCCCCAAAATCCAGTATATGTAGAGGAAACAGGTCCCAGTGTCATAGTCAATGACTTTTCAGAAAGACTTCGGGCCAGCCACAGTCAGAGAATCCGGCCAAATTCCGAGAATCTGGTTAGATCATGTCCTCGTTCAGTCCCAGTCCAACTGGCCTTGGTAAACTCTCATCAGATCCGTTCCCTTGTATCAGTGGGTGATAGCATCCCTGGCAGTACTGATTTCGTTTTTCATGTTCTTCCTCCTTCTGCTCCTCATTTGGACCTCGGGGGGCTCAGTCCGGTGCTCCAATGTGGGTCTCCGACTGTATCGCCATCCTTCGCCAGATGAAGGATCTATGGTGATAAGCAAAATATACATCAGTATGGTCATGGGCCACGGCCGATTCAGGCACCCTCTCCTCTGTCCAGAGAGCAATCTGGGGGATTAAAGACATCAACATTAATCCGTCCACTTTGAACCTGATAGAAGAGAAAGTGGGAAGTAGTCTACAAGATATAGGCACAGGAGGCCTCTTCCTAAATAGGACCCCAGTAGCACAGATAATAAGAGAAACAATGAATAAATGGGATCTACTGAAACTGAGAAGCTTCTGTAAAGCAAAGGACACTGTCAGTAAGACGAAAAGGCTGCCTTCTGACTGGGAGAAGATCTTCACCAACCCCTCATCAGACAAAGGTCTGATCTCCAAAATATACAAAGTACTCAAGAAACTAGACACTAAAACCCTAATTAACCCAATTAAAAAATGGGGTACTGAACTGAACAGAGAATTCACAACAGATGAACTTTGAATGGCCAGAAGACACTTAAGGTCATGCTCAACCTCCTTAGCGATCAGGGAAATGCAAATCAAAACCACTTTGAGATACCATCTTACACCTGTCAGAATAGCTAAAGTCAAAAACACCAACGATAGCCTATGCTGGAGAGGATGTGGGGTGAGGGGAACACTCAT
Source organism: Myodes glareolus (assembly GCF_982192425.1). NCBI lineage: Eukaryota > Metazoa > Chordata > Mammalia > Rodentia > Cricetidae > Myodes > Myodes glareolus. The sequence goes on along the minus strand of NC_142046.1, from coordinate 25,263,701 downwards.
CCATTGTTGGTGGGAATGCAAACTCGTGCAACCACTGTGGAAATCAGTGTGGCGGTTTCTCAGGAAACTGGGAGTCAACCTCCCTCAGGACCCAGCAATATCACTCTTGGGAATATACCCTAAAGATTCCCTAACATACTACAAAAGCATTTGTTCTATTATGTTCATAGCAGCACTATTTGTAATAGCCAGAACATGGAAACAGCCTAGGTGCCCCTCAATAGAAGAATGGTTAAAAAAGGTGTGGAACATATACACATTAGAGTTTTACTCAGCGGTCAAAAACAATGACATCTTGAATTTTGCCTGCAAATGAATGGAAATAGAAAACGCTTTACCGAGTGAGGTAAGCCAGACCCAAAAAGAGGATCACGGTATGTATTCACTCATAAGTGGATTCTAACCATAATTAAAGGTCTTTGAGCCTATTATTCGTGATCCTAGAGAAGCTAAATAAGAAGATGAACCTGATGAAGATTATTTAGCTATCCACCAGGAGGTAGGAAATAGACAAGAGTCCCAGGTAACCTCGGGAGCATGGGGGGGGGGTGGGAGGGTCGATGGAAGGGGAGAGGGTTAGAGAGAAGGGAGTAGGGGAAGAACGGGGAAAGCTTGGTGGCCAGGGATGAGGGGGGGAGGGAGGAAGGATGAATATGGGATCAGGGAAGAATATATTTCAACTAAGGGAGCCATTTTAGGGTTTACAGGAGACTTGATTATATATGGGATCCCAGGTCCAAGGAGAGATCCCCCAGATTGCTCTCTGAGTTTCTTTTATAGACCTCATAACTTGTTTGATCATTTCCTTGAGATAGCATGTAAGCTATTTAGAAAAAAATATATGCATCTAAAATCATAAAGAGAAACTTCTTCAATTCTTAATTTGTCTCTTTGAATTAGCAGCTTCATATACAAGACAGTAATTGCATGGATGTGTGATCCAGACCTTTAAAGACATTAAGCCATGTTCTATGTTTCTAATTTTCCTATCACGAAGAGTTCTCAGTCAAATGTTGATGTTCTGAAGAAAGCTGATTCTCCACTGCTTCTATTGAGTCAGACAATATTGCCTCAGACACTCAGGGAGAATGAAATGTCATAAACCTGACTCAAGGGAACACTGCTTCTCTTCCTACAGAAGGAGTTTATTTGACAGTAATAGGATATGACTGGGGAGTGATGGCACACGGTAATGTCACCCTGTTTCATGGAAAGGTGATGACTCCAGAATTGATGATGGAATATACAAATCACCTCTATGCCCTTAGCTTGAAGACAATATCTGCCTACACAGTGAAAAACAAACAGTTGTCATGGCGATATTGTGGCTTAAAGTTTAAGGAAAATGAGTTGCTAATAAGAGGGCCTAAGTCTATAACAAAGAACAACTGCTTTTGAAGGTCACATGAATATTTGATTCCATGCATTTGCACAATTCAGGAAGAAAACCATCAGTCTGTTTTTGTTTTCTCACATTTACAGCAAATGAACCAGAGTTGGTTTTGGTTACATGTATATTTTTGCTTTATATATCACTATATACATACATACATATGCATACATATATGTGTATACACACATATGCATGCATACATACATATATACATATATGTGTGTATGTATAGGCAAAATGTTCCAGAGATTCTGGAAATATACAACTATCATGCTTGAATTATGGAGAGATTAACTAAAACCAGACTGAGGAGGAAGATTCTGCAGAAAGGTTCTTGGGGCAGAGGCTTTTCATAGGAACTGAAAGCAAACTGTCTTGAAAGCTGCTTACAAAGAGACTGAAGTTTCAACAGGAATCATTGTTGTGACCTTCTAACTGTTCACTCCAAAATAAGACTGCAGGGTCTGATTTTCAATCTGACAATCGATAATATTTAAGCAAATTAATTCAGTTAATTTTTTTCATCTTTCTAGTAATATGCCCAAGCATAAGTAAAATTTATAAGCCTTAAGAACCACTTTATGAAGCATTATTGATGAAAGAGGGCTATTGCAGGGTTTTTGATTAAGAGGAAATGGCACAATATTAAGCAAGAAGCTTTAGTTTTTAATTTGTGAAACTGAGGAGTTCCCCCATAAATTTCATACTCTGACAGTCAAACATTTCTGAGATGGAAACCTTCATAGGTAATCTGCTTGTGATCATAATTGGTACTTTACACTACCTAACTCAAAGGGAATAATTTATAAAAGAAAGTCAGTAGTGTACATTTGTAGAGTAAAATCAGGCATGAACACAGGGGTAATCCTGAACTATAGGAGGAGACTCAATAAAAGTAAATGAGATAAAGTAATGTCTATGAATGCAATGGAATTTATAGTAAAAACTAATAACTAATCAAATAATAAGTTGAAGACACTCATTATAGCTACCGCTAAAACTTCCTAAATACTTCAATGTTTTGTTTTGCAAGCCGAATTCTGATAATGATAAAATTTTCTTTATTGGATGTATCTTCTTGCTAATTGATTTAAGTTGACTTTGTTATAAAAACATCTTAGTCTCTGTCTAGTCACACTTGGAGGATAAAGTAACAGTTCCAGTAATGGAGAACGGTGCTTAACTTACAAGCTCTTGACAGTTTTATTCTTAATAAATGTTGGCGTGCTCGTCTGTTTGTTGCATGTCCTAAGCAGATCTCTTGAGCCAGTGAAATTCCAATGCTTGTACTGGCACGTTGGCAACACGAAGAACCCTGAATTGATTTTGTGCTCATCACTATGGAAGAAAGAGAGGGAGAGTATTCCTTTTAGTGAGTGGAGCAGCTAGAACCTTCAGAGATGTGGACCCATTGTCTTTCTTAAGGATTCTTTTGTAGTTTTTGTTTGTTTGTTTTTCAAGATTATGATAGTATTTTATTATTTCCCACTTATCTTTCCTCTCTCTAAACACTGGCACATTTCCTTTCTTGAATCTTTTCATATTCATGGTCTATTTGTCCATCAGAGCTGAAAATGTGAGCATGGATCATTGATTTGTTGCTAACTGATTTAGGGTCGAAAAATATCCTGAATAAGTGAAAACACTGGTAGGTATTTCAAGTCTTATATTGGTATAATGCATCACTACATAGAGCTGGAACAACAACACATCCATGTTTCTTGCTATTTTCATCACTATGACAGGGAAGAAAACAGCAAAAACGAAATTAAAACTTTAGCTTCCCAAGTTCTAAATTAAAATCATGGAAGTATCTTAACATGCAGTTAAGTACTAAAGCAGTGCTAAGGTCTTTGCAGTTGAAGAACGAGCCACCATGGAAGTCAGAGCTGCTTCTGCTTCGTATTCAGCAGGTGGGCTCCTGTATAGCAGAGAATTGTCTCCCACCCCATGCTGTTTGCAGTTTGGTTAGCAAGGCATCCTTCTGTTTTCTTTTTAAAATTCACCTCACATTAAATGCTTCCTTATGAGACTTATGCCCCCAGAATGCTGTATAGCACAGAACAGCTCCTTGTGAAAGATCAGTGGACTAGATCACAGTTGCATCAGGAAGTTTTGCTCTTTGCAAGAGTCCTTCCACTGACCTGTAAGTGTGATGGCATTTAGTGACAAGATGAGATATGAAGTGTCCTTAGCTGAGAGCGAGCCCAGTCGGCTAGCACAGTACAGTGGTTTGGTTTGTTGTTCTTCATGTGACACACATAGGTAGATGACATTGTAGCCATATAACGAATAGCAGCAGAAAAAAAGCTCAGTGCTTAGAAAAAAAAAATACTCTTTGCACACGTTCTTTCGAAACTTCTGGGAACTAAGTTGAAGATACAGGGGGTGTTGAGACTAAAGAAAAGGAGAAGCAAAAGTTCTGGATGTAATTGTAAAGTAAATAAGTTTTTTTTTTTTTTTGCCAGTTTGAAGTATTGTTTTTGGGCAAGTTTAATTTGGAGATGATACTCACCCCAGAGTGGTTTGGGCAGCTCTGTTTTAGGTCCCTTGTATGTGTCATCCCCTCGAAGGTCTCCTTTTCCAGGAGTACCTGGATTGGTATGAGGGCTGTATGTGAGCTAAGGACAGTCACAGTAAAATGAACTCTCCTCCAAACAACCAGGCTGTACTGTCAGAAGCCCTACCCTATGGCAATTCTAGAATTGTCCAAAAGTCTGAAATCTTGAGCAGATAGCCTAGCCATAAAAATATATTCATCATAAGGAATTATTTATGTTACATTTGTTTTCTGTCACACTTGCAGGTTTGCGAATTAAATTCCATGGGATGGAATAGATGAAAATTTCCAGTGTCATTTCCATTTCTCAAATTATACAGTCGGGTTTTTTTTTCTATCTAAAAACTTTTCAAGAGTAGAATAGCACAAATATAAAATATTTTCATGGCTTCCTATTCTGATTTTGCTTTTGCCTGGAAGGCATAGTCCTGTTCATAGTCTAGCAAGTTTCTTAACGTGTCTATATTTATAACCAGCATCAAGGTTACAAAATGAATAAGGGGTAACACAATCAGGGGATATCATGTGTTACCACATGTTTGATTTACTCATTGTTTCGGAAAATATTATCCATGACAAGAAAGCATATCCTTCATTTCCTTTTGAAATTCATTCTTTCTGCACTTTATCTGGGATTTTTTTTGATATGAAAAAATAACACATTCTTAAGCTACAGATATGAATTATAAAATTTGCTTTTTAGTCAAAGGTAAGCTAGGCACAAATTTCTTTATATTCTTTAAATTGTTTTTGTAGAATAGCTATTGAATCACTACCTAAATCTTCAAATTAAAACATTACTAATTTGCACCCTTCTCTACGGGTGCCTTTTTAAAATACTGGATAAATTTAATGAATAATGATAAACATTGAAACATTTAGGCTCATAGAAATGACAAGTGATTGAGAGATAAATGATTTAGTTATAGGTATAACGACGAGGCATTAGGAATATGATTAATATTATATCCATTTAGCATAATAATATGAGTAGGTTCACACCTAGAACCTAGGAACTTTTCAAGGCACAGATTCTTGGCCAGGATATTGGGTTTCAGCTCATGGAGTCTTACATAAACCTTATCAAAGTAGTTGGTTCCTCCCATGAGGTTTGTACCACCACTGTCCTACTGGGCATGTCTTCAAAGAATAGCTATTATTGTGACTTATGGTGTTCGTGGCTGGGTAAGACTGGTAATTGCTTCTCCCCTCCAGTACATGTACAGCATCTTTTGGCATTCTGAAAGCTGCTAGTAGGGATTGTACTTTCAGATCAGTACGCTTTTGATTTCTCCATGTTCTTTGAATTGTGTGTGTGTTATCTTCAGCAATAGGGGTGATTAAAAGCATTGGAAATAAGCAGTAATGTTTGGGGCACATAGGATGTAGCTTTCCAACAACTCCAGAAGAGTACCAGAAAAAATACACCATTCCTGGCATTGGGAATTTAATTCTTGCATGTAGTGTCTAGTAGTGATATTATTGCCTCATTAGAGAGCAAGCTATTTTAAATTGTTTTTAATATGTATGCATGTATACATTTCATGACATTTTTACAATACTAGGCTTCCATATGACTTTTTTCAAAATATCTTTAGCGTTGGTTATAAATCTCCATATCTCCCCCTCCTTCCTGTTCTCCCATCCCCCATTAAATATTTTCTATTCCATTATTTCCCATCACCATTTATAACATTGTATCAATTTCTTTTCACTAGAAATACCCTCCTGGCCTTTTTCTAATTTCCTGTTCTCTGTAAATCTTCCAAAGGAAGCACACATGTCTGAAGACTCAAAACTAATATTCATAAATTAAAGAGAGCATGCAACTTCAGCTTTCTATTTTTTGAATAGCTCACTTTCGAGAAATGGTTTCCAATTCCATTCATTTTCCTGAGAATGCAATAAATTTTAAATAAAAGTTTTGCAACAGCTGGATAACACTTTATAATGTAAAAGTAACTCATTTTCATTGTTTATTCATTAGCTGATAGGAATCTAGGTTGTTTTCATTTAGGGAATGGAAAACTATGGTAAAAATGGAAAAGAATCATTTATAGAGTAGCAATGAACATGGATTAGCAGGTATCTCTATAGTAGGATATAGAACCCTTTGGGTAAACACCTATTGTGCAATATGACTCTATCTTGTGGTAGATCTGTTTCCAGAGTTTTGAGGAACAGTCATACTGATTTCCACAGTGACTATACCAGTTTACACTCATAACAGCAGCAAATAAATCATCTGCTTTCCTTGCATCCTTGCAATAATCTGTTCTCATTAGCTCTTTTGATCCTAGAAATTATACTATGACTGGAAGAATGATATCTCAAAGTAGTTTTAATTTGAATTTATTTGTGCCTAAAGATGAAACAGTCTTAATTTCTTTCTAGCTGTTTGGGCTTTTGTTGTTATTTGTTTGCTTATTTGCTTTTCAGAACTGTTTAATTCTACACCCCATTAATTTTTTTTACGCTTTGGTGCTTGATGTTTTTGTTTTAATTATTTGTATACTCTAAGTAATTATTTTCTGTCGGGACTATATCTGGTAAAGAATTTCTTCCCACGATGTAGGTAGCCTTTTCACTTGAATTGTGGTGTCCTTGGTTGTACAGAAGATTTTCAGTTTTCTGAATCTTCACTTATTATTTGTTGATATAAATGCCTGTGTTACTGGGGTCCTGTTCAGAAAGTCTTTGATTCTGCCAATGAGTTCAAGCACATTCTCTACTTTGTCCTCTATAAAATTCAGAGTACCAGATCTTTGACAGGTACTTGATCCATTTGGGATGGAGTTTTGTGCTGAATGAGAGATAAAAATATAATCTTGTTCTTCTACATGCTGCTATCCAGTTTGACTAACAATATTTATGGAAGATGGTATCTTTCTCCAATGTCTTTTGATAGCCTCTTTGTCACTAATCAGTTGGGTTTTTGTTTTCTTTTCCTTTGTTTTCCTTTAGTTGGTTCGATTTATTTGTTTATTTTGGTTTTCGTTACAGGTTTCTTTCTTTTTTTTTTCTTTTTGAGATTGGAGACAATCTTGTCACTTAAGATAACTTGTTGCATTTGCAGAAATCTGGGAAATGCAGATTTGTTTCCCAGAGGCCATGAGGTAACTAATGGCCATCTAATTGCAGTTCCAGAGGATCTGATACCCTTTCTTGCCTCTTGTCATTTGTGCGGTGCACATTCATATACGAAGTCACACACAAAATAGAAATTAATAAATTATTTTAAGAATTGGCTGACTGTCCATGTATGACCTTATATGCGAGTTATCTATTCCATTTATCAATGTGATTTTATACCTGTACTATTTTTATTACCATGCCCCAACCTTATAACATGAGATCAGGTAGAGTGACACTTCCTGCAATTGCTTTATTAATCTAGATTTCAATTTCTGTGAGAAAATATATTTGAACTTTGACAGGATTGCCTTGAACCTGTAAATTGCTTCGATAAATGACCATTTTTGCTCTATTAATACTTCCAACCATGAGCATCTGATATCTTTCTGTTTTCTGATTATTTTCTTCCATTTCTTTCTTCAGAGTATTAACATTTTTATTGTACAAATCTTTAATTACCTTGGTTATGTTTAATATAGTGCCTAATTTTGAGGCCATTGTGAATGATAGTTTCCTTGATTTCTTTTTCACAAAGTCTTTCATTTGTATATTGGAGGTAGAGGAAGGCTACCGATTTTGTGTTAATTTTACATGCTTCAACATAAATAAATGTATTTATCACCTATAAGTTATTTCTGGTTAAATCTTTAGGGTCTTGTCTGTATAGAATCCTTTTATCTCAACCTCAAAAATGCTTCTGTTTGCAGCAGATGAAAATTATCACAGAGACCCACAACTGGCCAAGATACAGAGAACAGGAAACTGTGCAAAGCTCAGTATTAAACTGTCTATCTGTATCACACCGTCCTGCTTCTTAGGCTCAGGGATCATTGCAAAAGAGGAAGCAGAAAGGCGTTAGGACACAAGGGCAGTAGATGACTATAGGAACCAGTGTTTCAGGACACAAGAGTAAAGATGCACATAGGAACTCAGCAATTTGGCCGCATGCAGAAAACCTGTACAGGCTTAAGCTTGGGTTTGGGTAAGGGACTGGATATAGTCAAAATACACTGTGTTAATTTTTTTAAAAACCATTGAAAATCGGAGGGAAAAGACAAATTGTTTGTTAAGTAAATGAAATTAAAACACGCATACGTATATATTTTTTATTTTTGAAGAATAGTTAACACTAGATAATTACTTAAATCCTCAGAAGGATAAAAATCTTAAAGCTTGAAAAGTAGAATAACTTTGTCTTTTTATATAGGAGCAATAATTTTTCTTTAGAAAGCCTTTAAGGCATAGCTTGTATCAATTGCAATCAACAGAGTTTGATAAAAACAAAAAAGTCTAGAGTAATAATGGGAGTTAAAGAATACCCCTTTGGCACTTCTGTACCATCCTGGGCTGGGATGATTAATATCATGGAATTCTCTCTAGTCACACTGCCTACAGTCTTTTCAGTTTTATAGGAGAAAAACTGTTGCATTGATTTCATTTCTAAATGCATGAACGCTTTTCTTCTTCGCAATAGGACCAATATCTTATGGATTTTGATGATGCCTTCCCCAAAATAAAAACCTGAACAAACTATTAGCTAAATTGTCCTTAAATGCTCTTCTGATGTTCAGAAAGGAATACTGTTAAGCTACAGAAGACATGTCTAAAAAATGTACCTAAAAGCTTGTTTGGTATACCATTGAATGCTTACAGTACTTAACTTGTCTTCATAATAGTAATGCATAAAACTGTGATCTTAATTGCAGGCTGTATGATTGCGTCAATAGGAGGCCCTGTGTGAAACTCTGAAATTGTTTGAATGACCTATCCTTTTTCTCTCTTCTAGATAATGAGCTCCATGTAACACCTTCTTCCTCTTCACTCTTAGATGATCTTATTTTACAGATCCTCGAGAAAGTACAAGTGATTAAAATAGAATTTTCTCAGTTGAAGACCATTACTATAAGACTCTGTGTGGACCCAGAACATATAAGTTTACTTTCTTCCTGTTGGAAGAATGAACTGACATTTTTTCTATTAGTGAAGGCGTCAACATTCATCCTCTAAAATATTTAGAGATTAACTATTTGCAGCTATCTCTTTGTGAAAGCACTAGTATTTTCTTGTTTGATTTTTAATATTACTCTTATTAGTTTACAAAATCACAGATTTCTGTATGTTTTTTTTTTCAAATATACTTTGCTGTGGTTACTCCTGGCTGCTCTTGCTCTTCTTGTCTGCCCTACTCTTTCAGTTTCAACACACCCTTTCATGTTATTATTTGTTCATGTCCTCTGCCCTCCATTAAGTCATTCTTCCAGCCCTGGATCTCATCCTCCCTGCCAAATATTGGCCTACACTGCTGCCACGTGGATATGCATTTTTATCATGTAGTGGCCAGGACTCACTTTGGCAGAGAACATGTGTTCTTTGTCTTTCTGATCTTGAGTTACTATTTCTGGAGAAATTCAGGTTAGTATTTGGGATCCTTCATCCCATTGATAAAATAATTTAGCAGCAGACTTAGAAGGGAGCTCAAAGATAGTTTCATTAGAGACTGAAATAAAAACAATGGGGCAAGGAAATCTCAGCAACAACTTAGTGAAAGAAAGGCAAAAAGGAAGAGAGAGTGCCAAGAAACTTGGTATGTTCAGAAGTAGATTTCCACAAAGAGCCGCATGGTTACAGGGGAAGCTGGCTTCAGAGGAAGTGAAACGTTGCATATTGGGAAATACATGCTTGGGCTTTTGGCATGCGTTCAAAAAGAATAGAAAAGAAAGAATTAGAAGGAGAGAATGAAAAGGGAAGGCTATACAGAACAGAGTAACTTGATAAGCTGGGCAACTTAGCTGTCTTCTATGGCAAAAATTATGTCTGCATCAGTGGAGTGGCTTCTTGGCAGGATGAACACATTATCTCATTAAGGGGATAAGTATACGAATAATTATCTTCTCACCACATATTCAGGTGAATCAGATTCCCTGTGGAGTAGTTGCCTGGCTAGGTGAATGACAGGGCCATCTGGACTAATATTTAAAATAGACAGTAATATGTAATGTCCCACTATTTGGAGCAGATCAGAATGTCATGTCTCTACCAAGGAACTGAAGTAGAAATCAAACCTATTATTTTCCTCAGCAGGGATAAGAGGGACAGTTAAAATGTTCATTACTATATTTTAGTGTTACCAGAGAATTGGGAAATGCAATTCAAATCCAACCAAGGCAGAGGGTTTCATCCTCAATGGCCTTCTAGGCTAATGTACTGACTGGTTTTATGTCAGATTGACACAAGCTAGGGTCACTTGAAGAGACAGGAGCCTCTATTTCTCTGTTTCAATAGAGAAAATGTCTTTATAAGATTGGGCTATAGGTCGACTTGTAGGGCATTTTATTTATTATTGATTGATGTGGGAGGGCACAGACCACTGTGGTTGGTCCCTCTCATGGGATGGTGTTCCTGGGTTATATTAGAAAAAAAAAAAAAAAACAAGCTGAAGAAGCCATGGGGAGCAAGCTAGTAAGCAACACTCCTGTATATCCTCTGCTGATGCGCCTGCCTCCAGGTTCCTGCCCTGTTCTCACTGCCTTCAATAGTGAATAGTGATATGGACATGTAAGCCAAAATATCCTTCCCTTCTCAACTTGCTTTTTGGTCAGAGTGTTTCATCACGGCAATAGAAATCCTGACTAAGACAGCTACTAATTACCATCTGTCACTTAACATCCTGCTGTATATATTTTCCAATTCCATCCATTTTCCTGCACATTTCACCATTACAATTTTCTCTGTGGCTCAGTAAGATTCAATTGGGTATATACATACCACATTTTTTAATTAGCAATTCATTGTTTTTGAGTATATAGCATGGTTCCATTTTCTTGCTGTTGTGAATAATAATAATAAATACACTGTGTAAGTATCTCTCATAGGATTAGGAGGTCTTTGGGACATTTACTTAGAAGTGATGTAACTGGATCATGTGCTCTCTTTTTAGTATCTGAGAGGCAGTCAACCACCCTGATTTCCTTAGTAGCTGCTCTACTTTATAATTCTACCATAATGAATAAATATTGTTCTTTCTTTATAGCAGCTCTAGTATTTGACACTTACAAAATACTTGAGAAAACAAAAAGGTAGAAAACTTTATATGTTCTTTGTTTAGGAAAACTAAGAATGTGAAAATGTCTAAATAACCAAAAGTAGTCTAAACATTCAGTGCAACCTTATCACAATTCTAATGGCATTTTTAACAGAACTAGAAAAAAAAAACCCAAAATTTGTATGGAAGCCCAGAAGACCACAAATGGTCAAAGAAACTCCAACTAGTATGAATACAACCAGAAATAGCATATAACCTGAACTGCAGCTAAATTACAGAGCCACAGTCACAAATACAGCAGTATACTAGCACATAACCAGAGAGAAAGAGCAATGAAACAGAAGGGCTGATGATAAACCCAGACGGTATGACACCAAGTGTCTGACAACAGGGGAAAGAAACTTGTGCTGGAAAAAAGACAGACTTCTCAATTAACGGTGATAGAAAAATTGGATGTTCGCCTCCAGAAAAATTAAATTAGAAACATATATCTCTCCCCTATACAAAATCAATTTAAATTTGATTCAAGACCTTAATCTTATTCTGGAAACATGGAAACTGATGAAAAGAAACATGAGAAACACATTAGAATTTAGACACAACAATGAATGTTCTAATATTTTAATCTGTCCTAGATCTTTCCAATTAAAGTTTTTGAAAGATAAGTGAAAAATACTCTCTTTAGTGTCATGATTTTCCCCAACTCTTGTTCACTTCACTTTTTCTGTAATAGAAATATACTCCTAAAGTGGATAGTCATTCTCTACTCTGCCCTTCTCTCTTGAACCTACTCCCTGGAACTTAATATCATTATAACTTGCATGATTTATTATCAGTGGTTCTGTTTCATTAATCATTGACCTGGTCCTTGAGCTATAAGACGGTGTCTCCTTTGACTACTCTCTCGTTTGCACGACACCACGTTAATGGAATTATATTTAAACTTCCGGAACTCCCCCTCCAGTCACTTTCCTGACCTATTCCTCTTTCCAGGCTTTGCCATTATTTCTCTTCCCTCTCCCTGTGTTTTCTTTATTTGCTTGGCTTCCTAAATCATCTCATGCTTTGGCTTAGATTTTGAAGCACTCCCCATTTTCTGGCTTTAAAAATTACATGAATTCAGAGGTTTCTAAGATTTTATCACAAGTGCTCAAATCTTGACTGAACAAAACATGAAATTGTATGTTCAATATTTCCATACAGATAATTATCAAAAGGCTCGTATTCTGCACATCCAAAACTGACCCCTTTAGCCTATTCCATGGCAATGCTCTTTTTTCAGGGCTGCCTGTGTTTGTTACTGTTACCTTCTTTTACCTCATTTTTAAGGCTAAAACATTAAACTCACAACTGACTCCATTCCTCCTCTCAAGCACTTTATTTCTATCTTTTTCATTGATCTCTTACACTTATGTTTTGCATATAATTGTGGCATTTACCACTGCCAAGAAGTTATAGTCAGTATTTGTTTGCTGTCTGCCTTGCTCAGGGTGTCAGTTACTTTTCAGTTAGAGAACTAGAATTTATTTGTGTTTACAGTTTCAAAGAAATAATATGCCCTTAATATGGATTTTAAACATTTCTTCATAGAAGAACCATATCAGCAAGGAGGAGTCACAGGGGCAAGAAGCTCAGAAAGTACATCTGCAACAGCAAGCAGGAAGCAGAGGAAGGGAGACTCTAAGTTTCCAAAGCTCTTCCACAGTGATGTCCTACTCAGCAAGGTTGCACACCCTCTCAAACATGTGTTACCATTCGAGAACTAAGTGTTTAAATACCCATGCTTAAGGGAAATATTTTCATTCATATCACAACATTCCAGTCCCAGGCCCCATAGGATCTTGTACATGTTATAATGCAAAGCATATTTGGTCTAACTTTACAAGTATCCATAGTCCTTTAGAGTCTCAAGACTTTTATGCCCAAAGTCTCCTTTGAGAATTGAGGAAATCTCTTAACTGTGACCCCCACCACAAAATAAAAAAGCTTACTCCCAACTTACAAAGTCACGGAATATGCATTTCTTTTCCAAAAGAGAAGAATGATAGAATAGTGATAAAATTTTAGATCCAATCAAGATGAAAACACAGCATGTCAAACATCAAATTCTGTAGTTGGATGTCATAACCAAAGAGTTTATACATCTCTGCAACTCTAGCTTTTCTTCCTACAACATACATCTCTCTTGTGCGCTGCATCCATATACTTAGCAGATGGGTCACGACTCTGGCATGTCCAACATCTTGGAGTCTTCTCTGCAAACCAAATTTTATTTCACAGCTTCAAGCTATGGCCTTTTTCAAGCTACAGGCCTCTTGTCTTCTCAGGACTTTGGCACGGGAGGACCCCTGCCATGCACTGCCTGACTGCAGTGACTCTCTGTAATAAGAAAGCAGAATGCAGGACCCTGCCTCCCCTGAATCACATAAACAGCAGCTTCTGTAGTAAGCAGCTTTCAAGAAGCAGACAATTCCTTAAGCTCTTGTTCACAAGTTGGAAGCTTATCAAAGTGAGGTCTTGCCCTTTCTTCCACTGCAGAGCAAGAGACCTCTCCTTAATGACACTAATCTCCTTAACAATTACAGCCCCAGTTACAGCACATGCTTTGACTGCAACATTGAGCCTCCTAGTGCTCCTTTTCTCCCCAAACTGGTCATTTTGTATTTCCTTCTGACCTACTTGCTGTTTTCATTATAGACCTCCAAAAGAGAAATTATTAACAGCCATGCCACATAGTCATTGTTAAACTGTCTTAAAATCTCTTCTGCCAATGAAAATAGCTCACCATTGAAAATCTAGCCTCAGGCCAATTCTTAAGATAAGAGAAGTCGTTCAATTTCTTTGCTTAAATATCACATGAATGACTTCTAACACCATTGCTTTTAGAGACCATTCTTCCCTCTGAGCTCTCTTTTTTTTTTCATTTTTTTTTTTATTTAATTATAAAAGTTTCCATTTCAGCCCCTCCTCCCAACACCCTCCCACTCCCCACACTCCCTCTCCTCCCTCCTCTCCATTCCTAAGAGCAGTCAGGGTTTCCTGCCCTGTGGGAAGTTCAAGTTCCTCCCCCCTCCCTCCAGGTCCAGGGAAGGTGAGCATCCAAACAGACTGGAGCGCCAAAATCCAGTATATGCAGAGGAAGCAAGTCCCAGTGTCATTGTCAATGGCTTTTCAAAAAGGCTCCGGGCCAGCCACATTCAGAGAATCTGGTTGGATCACGTCCTCGTTCAGCCCCAGTCCAACAGGCCTTGGTGAGCTCTCATTATATCAGTCCCCTTGTATCAGTGGGTGCTCGCATCCCTCGCAGTCCTGATTCCTTTTTTTATTTTCTTCATCCTTCTGCTCCTCATTTGGACCGAAGGCGGAGAACCACGTTGGAACACTGGACCCTCTGAGCTCTCTTGAGAACAGGCCTGTACAGTCTGCAATTCTCTCAGAAATATAGTCTTCTAGACTCCTACTAGAAAGGGCCATTATGCAATGCTTATGCCATCGAACCTGCTTTTATAACCCAAATTTCCAAAGTCGTCCACATTCAAACAAACAAAAATAAGCCATAGTCAGGGTCTTTGCATCAGCAGCCGCTACTCTAGTACCAACACTTCTACTAGTTATTTTTCTGGTATTGTGATTAAACACCATGAGCTTATTCAGTACCAGAGGAATGAGTCCACCATGATAAACTGATATCGGGCATATGGTGTGAAGGGCAAACGGCAGGCATGGTGACAAGAGATCACATCCTCAACAGCAAGCAAGAAGTCGAGATAGCAAACTGGAAGTAGGACAAGGTGATGAATTCTTAAAGTCAACCCCAGTCAGGTACTTCTTCTAGCAAGTTGCAGGTCCTCTATAACAGAACCACCAACTGGGAGCTAGATATTGAAAGATACTCCCTATTCAAATGATCAGACCAAGTAAAATGTACGCTAATGGAACATCATAATGTTGTTAGATTTATTTATTGTTTGTAATAATGGAATGTACATCAAGGCTTGACAATAGTTAGCTGTGTTCAATAAAAGCTTGTTGAGCAAATAAATAAATATGCAAATGTTAGTGCAGTGTTTTTCTTCTTTTTCAGCCAAATTATGTGTAGTCTTCATCAGAACAGATTTGAGATAGAAAATTTTTTATGACTAGGATATATACACAAGCATTTTCAGAAACGGACTTATATTATATCTTCAACTCAAATGTTACCTATTTTAATCATAGAGAAAGAGTTCTATCTGAGTTTTAAAATTATGCTTATATAGTTAAGGTAGTTCCTACCATAACTGAAAATGTACCTGGAAGATTTAAAAGTAGCTATTGGTCATCTCCCAGCAATTCAAATAAATTAACCATTTCTATAGGTTCTGTTTCTGGATATATTCATTTAATTATGTAAAATTTTAATGAATTGTACTTTGACATATGGAGATTCACTATGACGTCAACAATTTAAAGGCAAAATTTCTTTTCCCATTGTTTTGATCCTACTATTCATATTAAGATTGTTATTTTTTAATTTGTATATTCAACAAAATATGTCTTTAAAACACTAAAAAAATCCAAAGTAGAAAAATCCTCAACATTTGTTGGTTTATTTTCAATTATGTGACAAGAAAATCTTTCAGATGACAGTAACTCTGTGAGCTGTCTATGAAATGGAAAAATTTCCTCTGATAAGGGATAAACCTTTCCTTTTTTCTTAAATATACAAACACAAAATGTATACTTTGTATAATTTTACTGGCTTATATAATCAGGACTAAACACTTGGTAATGGATAAGCAATGAGGGAGGCCTTCCCTAGGGAATACTTTTTACCTTGCACATAACATTTCTTAGCTGCTGTAGATTTTTTTGTGTGTGTGATGGGCTGGGGTCCCCTTCCATGTTAACATGTCTGTAAGTGTCTTTGTTCATATTTTGTTTAAGCAACAGTGTTGATGAGAATTCATGGGTACAGTTTCTCTGACATTTATTGGAGTCCCTGGTGTATAGAATCCTGTTCCTCCTACTCTTACGATGTTTCTATACCCTCTTCCTTTACAATCCCTAAAATTTAGGTTCAGGATTTATATTGTAGGTGTGGAACTGGCATCACACTTGTTCTTTACATTTTTATCAATTACAGTTTTCTGGAATGGTCACACCTTGCTGTAAAGAGATGTTTCTTCGATGAGAGTTGAGACCTCTAAGGATTAATATTTAAAATATAGTTATTAAGATACAGTTATGTTATGTTGGTAAAATGGTGGTTTTAAGTTGTCTTCCAAGATCTCTGACAACACTACCCTGGGTACCTGGCTAGGTTTCCATTACCAGGCATGATTTCCCTCTTACTGAGCAGACATAAGTCTAATTATTGAGTTATTGGTTTCTGACAAGGTATGTATACCACTATTGTACCTTTTTGGTAGTTTATAGGAATCAAAGCTGAGTATGACTGTTGATGGCTCCACTCATTGGAAGCTTACATGGCAACTTTAGTTACAATAAAAACTAAATGATGAGAAGTTGGCTTTCAGATCAACTCCAACTTAGATCTTCTTGATCTTGTGTTCAAAGTATATTACATATTCAGCAATAAGGACTTAACTTCCATTTCTAGGAGTCAACTAAAGACAATAACAAAAGCTTACAATGTTTGGGAGTCACTAGATCAATCCTAAATAACAACTAAAAAAGGGAGTGTCTCATGCCTGGTATTTGCATTTGCCAGGCCAGTAGGGAAAATTTTATTTAAACTATGAATGTATATGTAGCAATGTATGTACATGAAGCTTAGAAGTTTTAGCTAAATAGGTAATAATGTAATTCTTTATGACTTTCCAGAACCTGTCATAGTTAGGAGTTCTATTGTTGTGATGAAACTCTATCACCAAAAAGCAAGTTGGAGCAGAGAGGGTTTATTTGACATATAGTTCCACATTGTTGTTCACAACAGAAGGAAGTCAGGACAGAATTTCAAAGAGGGCAGGATCCTGGAGACAGGAGCTGATGCAGCGGCCATAGAGGGGTGCTGATTATTTGCTTGTTCTAATGGCTTACTTGCTTAGAGTGCTTTCTTTTTCTTTTTTTTGTTAGTTTTTAAGTATTTTGTTGTTTTCAATCATTATTTTTTTATTAAAAATTTCCACCTCTTGCCCTCCTCCCATTTCTCTCCCACTCTCCCCAGTCCCCTCCCTCTCCAGTCATAAGACAAGTCAGGGTGCCCTGCCCTGTGGAAAGTTCAAGGCCCTGCCCCCTCCATCCGGGTCTAGGAAGGTGTGCATCCAAACAGACTAGGCTTCCAAAAAGCCAGTACATGCAGTAGGATCAAAACCCGGTGTCATTATTGTTACCTTCCCAGTCAGCCCTCATTGTCAGCCACATTCAGAGAGTCTGGTTTGATCACATGCTTGTCTGGTCCCAGTCCAGCTGCTTTCTTATAGAACCCAGGACCACCAACCCAGGGATAGAATGACCTACAATGGGCTGGGTCCTCCCCCACTGATCACTAAGGGAGAAAATACCTTATAACTAGATCTCATGGAAGCATTTCCTCAACTGTGTCTTCTTCCTCTCTGATGATTCTAGCCTGTTTCAAGCTGACACACAAAACCAGCAAGTACAACATCCTTATTGTTATTTTGCTCTCCTCCTTTCTTATTCTGTATTTGTTTCTCTTCCTTTCCTAAATTAATGCCCATCTGACGTTTTTCCCATTTCCGTCCTCAAATAGGTATGTCATCAGCTATTCCACTTTCTACAAGTCTCTTCCCCAATTCCATGTCTTCAATTTTGCTTAAAGGGTCTATATATATAGTTTTTATAATAGGAATATATATATGTATATATGAATATTATTTAATACGCAATATTTTTATGTAATGTAAATATATCTGTATATAATTATTATAACTTTGTAACATATCTTTAGACTTGAAATTTTAAGTTGCTATTGTAGAGATTTTTAACCTTCTTAATTAGTCATCTTTCTAGCATTGTTCTTTTTCCTTGGGATGCTCTCGGGAGTCTTTTGTGATTCCATATGAGAGTTTAAGAACCTTGCTTTCCTGATAACAATGAGATGGACATGTTGACTATGATTATCTTGACCATATAAATAGATTCGACAGAATGGTCATTTTTTATACTATTCTACCAATCCATAAACATGCAATGTCTATCGATTTTCTAACGCATTTCTCTATCTTATTCTTCAGAAATTTTATGTTTTTTTGTAGAGATTTTAACCTTAATTAGTTTTATTCTTAGGTACTTTATTTTCCTTGGTGCTGTTTTGAATGAGGGTATCCATGATCTCTTTCTCTGTATGTGCTGATTTTGTATCAAAAAGGTACTTTGTTTTCAAATTGGTATAGTATCCAGCTACATGCTCAAATTGTTGACTACCTGTAGAATTTTTGTGAGAGAATATTTTGGATCATGTATGTATCATATCATGTAGGTAGTCTTGCCTGCTTATTTCTTGGTCTTTTTTGACTGGAATACTTTTGTGACTCTTTCCATTCTAAGGTGGTGGCTATCTTTAATGCTAAGATATATTTCTTGTAGACAACAGATTTTGGATCTTGATCCACTCTTGATTTGGGAACTGAGGTCAAGAATATTTAAATATAAAATTTAAATATTGAAAAATATGTGTTGATTACAGTCATTATGCTGTTGGTTTTTTTTTTTTGGTGGTGGGTTTTTGTATTGTTTTGTTTTGTTAATGTTATTTCAAGACAGAGTTTCTCTGGAGCTTTGGAGTCTTTCCTGGAGCTAATTCCTGGAGACCAGGTTAGCCTAGAACTCACAGAGATTCTCCTGTCTCTGTCTCTCGAGTGCTGAGATTAAGGGCATGTGCGACCTCTGCCTAGCTATGTTGTTGATTTTTTAGTAGTATTGTTTGTGTTCTCAGTATTATTTGTGTGTCAGTAATTATAGCCTTATTTAATTACTTTTTACAGTCTTATGGATAATTTTCTTTCTCTCTTCAATCTGAAATAATATTACTCTATTTTCATTTGGTTTGATTTGTTGGGATATAATTTTTAGGCTCTTTATATCATGGAAAACATTTATTTCTCAATTATCTATGGCAGATAAGCTTTTTTCTTATTTATTGAAAATATGTTTTCATACTCTACATTTTGACCTTGCTTCCTTCTTCCCCAGATCCTCCCAGTTCTTCCCACCTCCCTACTTCCCCACAGTCACCCTTCTTTCTTTAGAAAAGATATGCCTTCTTTCTAAGTAGAAAATTAAGTCAAGCAAAAACAAAATAAATATGAAAGAAAAAAAGTAACAGACATAGGTAATACACAAAACACGCACACACACAAACCATGAAAACACAAAAATGGAAAACAATACAGAAAGAGTAGACCAGTAATACAAAAATGTTCAAATAAAGCAATATGAGATTTCTTAAAAATTACAAAAATACTTTTAAGTTTGCTTCGTGTCGGCTATTTTCTGCTCAGCAATGGACCTTATGCTTAATACAAGAGTGAGACTCCATTAGAGAAAATTAATTGATTTTTTTTTTTGCAAGTGGATGTTAGTTGGAAATAGCAGATAGCATTTAGATAGATAGATAGTTTAGGGATGAGAATGTGTGTCCACTTCTCCTTCCCAAGGCTAAGACACTGTCTAGATTTCTGCCTTGTACACATACAGGCCATGTATATGATGTCAGAGGCTCTGTGAACTCCTTTGTGCAGTAACCCTGTTGTATATGGAAGGCACTCTTTCCTTGGTGTCTTCCATCCCCGGAGCTGTTTACAAACTTTCCCTTCCTCATATACATAGTTCCCAAAACCCTGAAGAAAGAAGTTTGATGAAGACATGCCATTTAGGACTGAGTGTTTAAAAGACATTCTCTGTTTATTGTCCAATTGTGGGTCTCTGTGTTAGTTCTCATCTCCTGTGAGAGAATACTTCTCTGGTGGTGACTGAGTAACCATCTTGGGTACAGCAAATGGAGTTAAGACTCATTTTATTATTACATTTCTTTACCAGAAAAATGGAATTTGATTTTTTTTTTCTAAGCCTATGGCCCTAGCCTTAGAATCTTGGCCATCTGACCTGTGTCAGGCAGGGGTCCTATTTCATGGATTATGTCTTAAATCTAATCAAAGTGTGGCTAGGTCATCTCATAACACTTGTACTACAATATCACATATGCAAGTCACTGTTGTAGATGGATTAGTGTTACCTATCTCCTTTGGTAGTGTGCATAGAACCTTCCAGTTCCCAGAGTACCAACCAGTCAGTAGGAGTGAAGGCACGAGATTTAGGCAGATAGTTTTGTTATGTACAACAATGTAAGTTGGCAGCCATGGTATGTTAGGACTTGAGGTACACTGCTAAAGGACAAACTGGGCTTCAAGTTTTCCACTGAGAAATCAGCTGTTATTCTGATGGATTTTCCTTTATATGTGACATTTTTTTGTCTCTTGCAGCCTTCAATACTCTTTCCTCCTTCTGTTTACTTAGTATTTTAACTATAATATGCTGAGAAGAGCTTTTTTTCTCAATCTTATATATTTGGTGCTCTGTGTATTTTTTATATCTGTATGGGTGTATCTTTCCTTAGTGTGAGACATTTTTTTAAATGTCTTTGATTTTATTGAAGATTTGACCTATGAGATTGTCATAGAAATCTTCTTCCTTGTCTATGCCTATAATCCAAGGTATTTAAAAATTCCTTTACTTCTTTCATTTTCATTGCTTATTTCCTCTGATCTTTGGGTAAGCTTAATTTGTTAGAGCACAAATAAAATATCACACACTGCATACAATTTCTGACTTTATCTTACTAAAGCACAGTTTTGCTCACATAATAACCCACATGTACTTAACACTGGCTTTGCACTGAATCTCAAATTAAAGCTGTCTATCACCCTAAGATTTCATAAGACATTCTACTTCCTTAATGTTATTATATAAATTTCTAAAAAAAAATGGGATTTTGAATTCAGTTCTAATACACTAGCTGTATGACTATAAGTTACTTAACAACTGAACATTTTATTTTCTGATATGCATTATGTGGATAATATTAGCATCTAACTCACCGTCATTAATATGCACGTTGCTAGAAAATAGGTACATGAATTACCTTGTCTGAATCCTGATATATTCTCTTTAATGTCAACTCTTCCATCTATCATTGTGAAATTCATCAGTCAGTCCGTTGCACTTTGCCTTCAGAAAACTAAAAGGACTGCAGTCATTTTCTCTCCAACATCATGTTCCTCATTCATTTACTCTTTTCTTATAGATATTTTTTCTAAAATAAGTCCTTTTCCTTTATTAGTAGTTCTCATCAAATTCCTGTATTTCAGTTAACCCAAGAATAAAATGAAATGCCATTAATATTTGGGTATTTTAAAGATCACTTTAAAAAATGAATTAGCAACATTTTTAGCATCCATGACACTGGCCATCTTTAATGAAAACTGTCAACCTCATTATAAAAGTGTAGATACTTGAGGACACACCTTAATCTAACAGTTTAAATCTTTCCCGGAAGTTTACCCTTGTACTGATGTCTTCTTTTGTCTTTGATTACTTAATACCTATAAATACTAAATAAATTAGTTAACTGAATAAAGCATATTTACACAGAGATCAGTTCAGAATCATTGCATTGTGAAAGTAAAGATTTGGCGAAATAAAGTATAATTTAGATAAATGATAGAATGTTTCTTGCTCAGCCTACTATTGCTTTTATTGGATTTTCTTGACTTAATTTGTGTGGAATTATAACTTTACAAATGAATGATAATATATCCTTATTATTTTGCTTCATAATAATTAAACTTAAGGGGAAGAGAGAGATTAATGAGATCATTATATTTTAGAAAGGAAACATTCTCACCATATATTTTAACTTCTGTGGGGCAAGAGGCCGAGCTGGAGGTCAGACTCGAGGAACCGCAGCAGTTTGAACTGCTCTGCTCCTGAGCAATGTTTCCAGCCCAGCCCTATTTCCTTTTTACTTTAGTGGCATTACTCTCCTGAATGTGTTTGACAGCCCAGTGGAGGGGTTGATTCAATCTGGCTCCCTTCTCTAAGGTGGAGTGTTGACTACCGGTGCTTTTTTTTGAGTTTCAATCTCCTCTGTGTGAAAGGTTAATGTTTATTACATCTCACTAAACTTTGATTTGGGTATCTCTGTGATGGAATTCATCAAAAGTGTTTTCCTACTGCTCCTTTGAGAAAACTTTCAATTGACTCTAAGAATGGCACAGAGGAATGGCCTCACATTATTCCGGGCAGCCTTTCATCTTCATTAGTGCAGCTCTTCAGTTAGCTGTGGAGATCAGAAGCAGTGCAGGTGGACACACATAGTACTCTTTATAGGTCAGTGCTGGCTTCTATTATTAAGTCAGTCTAAGTTCTTGCCTTAAATCTCAATGAGATTCAACATTCCTGTATTCCAGGGGCTTTTCTCATTACACAAGGTATTATAATCATTGGTCCAAAGGATGCAGTTAGTAGTCAGCCGGATATATAAAGCCTATTTAAAGCATTTCATAATCAGCATTCTAAGAATCCTTCCTCCAGTATGCTAATTGTATTTTAAGGCCAAGCTATTCAAGCCATGTCAGATTATAGATCACTTAGCTGTCTGTTTTGTGTTTTCTGTTACCTTAGGAGAAAGCTTTAAAATTTGTGATATGCATTGTTCATTAAAATCATCTGTCACCTCGTAATTTAAAAATCAACTCTAAAAATTTAAACATATATAATATATATGTCAAATACATGAACCTATGTTGACAAATTTCAGAGGAGTTTAATCATTCCTTCAAATTTTGAACTAGTTAAGAAGTGGTTGCCAAAAACAAAGATTTGCATGAATCTTTCCAGCAAAGTTTTCCATAGAAACTCATTTTGAGGGTGAGGCAAATTCTCTAAGTTCATTTCAAATGTCGCAGGAAGGCAATAAGCACTGACATTACTGTGGGCATAGCTTTGTAAATCTGATAACAAAGACATCTCAGACTCTCTAAACTGAGAAATCTATAATCTCACAGGTTTCACAGATTCCAAGGTCACACAGAAAAGGATCAATCCAGGAGTATTAAAGAAAGACCATGTGTGAATTCTGAACATAGAGGGCAAGCGTAACATAGTCTTAATGTAGAATTAAGAGATTTTTCAGAAAACTCCAACACCTAACAGGGCTTAGATATGTTCTGCAGAAAAGATTACACTAGACAGAGATGCTGTACCACTTGCCTTAGGTTCCTGGGATATTTCTTTGTTGTAGAAATTTATCTCGTTGTTTTGAGACTTCTTATTTGTTGGTTTACAGTCAAGTATTTCACATACTCTATATTGGGCTATTCAGTTTTATAATGTCAATGGGCATTTTGTTCTTTGCATTGTTTATCTCATTTTGCCAAGGTTTTGAGTTTTTTCAAACTTAAAACTAAGCCTACGGTTATACTGAGAATTTCTTAAGAGAAAGGATGTTCGGTCAGTACTTATTGAAATGCCTTGAACTGAATTCTGAAATTGGTCTTTTTAACATTGTGAGAGAGGACACCAGCTTCAGGAGAGATCTCTCCTTGCTGAAGGTATTCATTTCCTTTTCTCACCATTATTAACAAGGGCCACTAAATAGTACTGATTGGAAGCTTGGATTTATGTAATTAAATGATCAACATATGATAGAAGCATTTTTTTTCCAACTTCAAAGTGCTCAGAAGGACCACTTGGTGCTTATGACTTTTTCATGTTCAATCTTTTTCTTGATTTTTTTCATAGACTAAAATGTATTTATATGTTCTATAAATTTCTTTTGAAGATTCACATAGAGTTTCTAAGTATCCTGAAGTATAAAAATTCCATTACTTTTGTTTATCTGAGTATTGTGTTATTCAGCCTTTTTCCTGGATGCTAGAAAGAAAATAACTAAGGTATGTAAATAAGTAAAAAGGAAAATATATATGCTGTTGGGGTGAAAAGAAAGAAGTATTTTTAAAAAAGGAATGGATAAAGAGACTTGCAACTTTATAAGTTGTGACATAAGTCCTCATCAGCAAAGCAACCTCTAAATAGTGGCCATAATGAGGTAAGAATCCAGTCAATGTATATTAAAAAAAAAACAGTATTCAAGGAAGGAGCCTGTGTTAACACACCACACACAGTGTAACCTTTCTAGAACATGATGACAAGGACTCATAATACTAGGAATGAGAAGACATCTCAGGAAAGCTCTTAAGACCTGTTACTGATCATAATTTTGTTCTGTGTGGAGTGAGCTTTTGTGGGCGGGGGAGGGGAATCAAACAGAAATTGGTGTTATCTACACTGTGTTTTTCTGGCATAATTCTGGCTGGTGTGTTGGAATGCACTAAGAGGAGGCACCAATTGAAGGAAGGAAAACAGCCGAAAGGCCAATGGATTACCTCAGAAGATAGTTGCTGACAGCCTGACACAGGATGTGCTGCTAGTAGCTAATGTGAGACTGGGAATGCACTTCCTTCTATATTAGGCATCAAGGCCAAAAAGATTTAGTGATGCATTGACTAGGTCTCATCCTAAGACGTGAAATGACAAATTCTGTGTTCTTTATCTCTTAACCATCAAAACCAGTGGGGTCATGTAAACAAGCTCCGGGAACAGTAGTTTTCATGAGGAATTTATTACTATCTCTGAACGTCTTGACAATTTCAGGATGCCTATCAAAAGCACATAAATCCCGCCATCACCAAAACTGTATGGCCTAAAAAGCATGGTCTCCATTGAGGTTCGTTTTGCATCTGGAATTGGTTGTTTGGCTCTTCAGTCAGTCTGGAAGCACAGGGGCCAAGGTGACAGATTCATATTGTTGAGAGCCTGAGTTTTCTGTGTTCTACTCCAGAGAGTCTATTTCTGCCCTTTTACATTTATGTTACAAATACATGCCCTTGCTCACAAAGGAAACTCAGAAACTATATCGCAGACTCATCCTGATACATCATTGTTGCTGAAACCGAACAACAGCCGCAACAACAATTAAAAACAAACAAACCTGCGGCGCGCATCCTGACCAGCAGGAATGAACGCCACTAAAAACGAGAATTCCTTCCCTGGTCACGTCTTTATTCGGAGCATTCCCTTGAGGAAAATTGGGGGAAGGGAAGATAGAGCAGGGACAAGAGAAAGCTTAGAGAGAGGAAGTAGAGTCCAGAGGCAGCTGCTTTTAAACGGTGGAGAGGCTTGAACGCTGTCCTGATTGGTTAATGCCATTCTGCTGGTCTGAGCATGTGCGAGCAAGGGTGCAGGCAAGGGTGCTCAGCCCCACATGGCTAAGCCAGGTATACCTCCAAACTGCAGGACCACCTGTGCCTCCAGATGGCTCCCAACACAAACCAATCTCACAGCACAGCACTTTCTTTATTTACCATTGATAAAAGTAAACAGGATTGCTTTCACATTAACACCACGCATTATGATTTAGGGAATAACAGAAGCATGTGCTCTGCCAAATGCATTTTCCCAGAGAGTGAAACGACCCATGCACTGAGGCGTGTGTGTAGCTTATTAAAAAGGTGTTCATGCACGCGTTCTTTCTACTCCAATCATATCTTACAAGTACAGGTGTAACTTTTTGTTGATAATGCACCATTAAATAAGAAAAGACAAAGTCAATTATCTCTTCTTTAACACGTCTTTCTGCATTTTATTCTAGAACCGACAGATAGTCCACCAGTGCTACTCATTGCAAGTCCTGAGACAATTGAGGTCTTCCACATCAACGGGAGTAAGATGACAACTCTAAGCTCAGCCGACAGAAATGAAATTCATACTATAGATTTTGTTTATAATGAAGAAAGGATTTGCTGGATTGAATCAAGGGAGTCTTCCAATCAACTCAAATGTGGCCAGATGACAAAATCAGGAAGATTAACAGATGAAAGAATAATTAACATTCTTCAATCCTTCCATAGTAAGTCTTTCAATTTTGCGCATTGCCCTTTAAGAATTCCCGGTAGAGACAAGTGTGTGGGATTCTCATCTCTCTGTCTAGCCTAGCCTAGCCTAGGGCTGCATGTGTGAATAAGAGTACTTTTGATACATGCTTTCATTTGATCACAGATACAGGTTCAGTAGCTCTCTGACCAGAAGTACAAAATGCAGTGGTTACTCTAAGACTGACTTCATTGTTTCCTGAAGGGTCACCGCGCGTATAATTGACATTTTTCACTGCAACATAGTTCACAATGTGATGGCAAAGGTAGAATTTCAGTAAAAGAACAAAGCAAAAAACTTATTTTGATAATTGTCAGTTAACTGACTGTAGTATTTATTTCAAATACATTGAAAACTAATAGGCTTTTGCCAAGAGTTGAAAGAATAACAGTGTTGAATTTAATTAAAGCAATCAATAGTTTTTATTATTTTCCAATAAATCTGCAATTGAAAAAACTGAAGTCATGTGATTACAACATATGCACAGTACCTGCCCTGTCTTCTACATGCGAATGCAT
The DNA here is from genome assembly GCF_982192425.1 of Myodes glareolus. Taxonomy (NCBI): domain Eukaryota; kingdom Metazoa; phylum Chordata; class Mammalia; order Rodentia; family Cricetidae; genus Myodes; species Myodes glareolus. Next base: position 25,237,098 of record NC_142046.1, on the reverse strand, counting down.
CTTATTTGCATATACCCGGATTGCTCTGCATGAGAATTTTAAAATGTGTCCAATTATATTCTAATTTAGAGAAAATAGTGCCATCATAAAACATAAATAAGAAATGTTATATACAACCAGGAAGAAAAAAGTCTAGGGTAGAATAAATACTATTTGTTGATTAGAAATGGTAATTTGGTCAGCTAGCAATGAAGAATGGTGTTTCAAGCATATTTCACACATGGGTTCAGGCAGAAATTGAATTTCAACCAAGGAACCAGCTTTTTGCCACATTTAGATTACCTCATTTAATACAAATGTATTTGTCTCCAGAAATAACATAAAGAGTGTTCAAATAAGCAGGAGATTTCATAGCTATGCGAGATTGTCCCCAAGGTAATTTCAGTACTTTTTTTTCTCTACAATTAATGTTTTCTGAAAGTATTGATTTCTTCTTTGATAACCATTAAATCAAACATTATTTTATAAATCCACGGAACACAAAAAAATTGCACATCATAACATTGTAAGCATGCTTTTGTAACTTACTATATTTGATTTATTAAGCAAATTAAAATATCTATCCAAATAGAGAATACTTTTGTTAGGCCATTCATGAAATGCTGAATTAGCATATTTATTTTGCACTGAGAAAAAAATGCACTCTAATTATTTTATTTAGAGCAAATTGTTTTTAGTGAACTTTGGTGTAAGTCATGTAATTATGTAGTCACTTTTAATTTTTAAAGAAGGGTTTAAATTTGAAGAAGTAATTTAATGATTGTGTGGACAGAAATCTGGACACGGTTGGCTGGCCTTTCTCATGACTGTAAACTGTACATTTTAGCAACTTCTCATAGCACAGCTGCCACTGAATATTATATGCTCTGCATTTACTATGACAATTTGTAAGTTGATAATGAAGTCTGAATATTCCATGCATATATAATTACAGAAAATCTCTGTCCCACTACATAAGCTAAAATAATGAACTGATGGAAATCTGGTTGGTTACATTTTCACCATTACCTCTCTTTCAGACATTATTTTCACAATTTTTCAACCATTATTTGTAGGTGCCTTTTATCTGAAATTACAAAAAAAAAAAACAGCATTGCCTTTTTAGAAAATACTTTAGAAATATATTTCAAAATGTTCTTTTTAAAAAAAGAAATAAATAATCAACCAAGACAGATCAAAATGGCTTGTGTCACAAATTTGTATGACTGTGTTGGACATTGTTACAGTTTTCAAGTAATTACAGATTTCTTCTTCACATACAGAACTCATCTCCCATTTAGCAGAAGAGATAGAGCCATTCTGGTTTAAAATAGATAAAACTTTAACTGAGAACTTAAGACTGTTATACAAAATTAAAGGGTAAAAACAGACCCAGGAATCTAAACTTCATGTTTGTTTTCTGGTTTGTTTTGTTATTTGGAAAAAAAATAAACGAATGTAGCACAAAAACAGATCTTAAGGTTTTATCGATCATGATAAATTGTTATCTGTGCAAACGGAACTACGACTGCTTTTAAGCTGGATAATATCATATAGAAAATATGGGCAGCTAGCTTGGATTTGGATTTGATTTTATAGCTTTTTCAAATATGTCTTTTGGTCTGCATTTTGATACTTCAAACTAGCAAACAAATTATTAGTCTGCTAGTACTAGTTTCAGAATGTCAAGATCTTTGAAGGTTGAAAAGGTGTGGAAATGGTGACTTATGAAGACTTGTATTGTTCAAAAATTCCTAAAATTGCTTCTTGTGCTGTTTCCATAAGAGTATTGCTTCTTAACACTTATAACATGCTTAAGGCATGTTGTAGAATAATAAAAAAAGAGCAATAACATGTGTAAGAAATCATTCCAAATAAGAAATGCTGGAGAAAATGATAGAGTACACTCTTACTGAATATTATTTTTTCTTATTTATAATACATTATATTTAACATTTAACATTTTATCCTCTAAAGCACACACTTGGTAAATTTTGAATTAATTATTTGCAAATAAACTTGATTTCAATAAAGTATTTTTAGCAAAACATATTTGTAGCAGCTACTTATTTTCTAATATTTTTCTTAGAGAACACTCTGGTAGGAACAGATACCAAAATCAAACAAGCTTATGACCCCATCAGAACTTTGTCTTCAGAAGTGAATGTAGCTGATAAGGAGAATTTTAATTTATTTTATTATTATAGATATATCATCATATAGACTTTCATTCTGAGGCTGGATGTGATTCTCAAATATTTTGAATACTCTGGCAATCTCTTTGCATGTTCTATCATGGCCTTCACTTCTCGGATCCATTCTTTGGACTGAGCTCCAGGTCAGCAGAGTATGTCTATTTAAAGATAGTATTGCCCATGCTTCGTATCCTGTAGCTTCTGAATTAGCTCCATGCTGTGTTTACCCTCTCTCTAAGCCCATTTCCATAATAAAATTCAGCTCTTTTCCTATTTGAAGATCTGCCTGAACCTAGTAAATCAAATCTTGGATGGAGTTTTCTTTAGTTTCAGTTTTAACAGCTGAGTTTTTTCTTCTATCAATCTTAAGTATTTTCTTGTAACTTGGTCCATGATCTTTAGGGAGAAAGTTTGCTAAATATCCTATTTTGTTCATTTGCTATCATCAGATATAAGTATTGTTTATAATGGTCAATTGTACTGAGAGATGTGATTCCTAACAATAAGCCATATCTCAATCATTCATTGTGTGTGTGTGTGTGTGTGTGTGTGTGTGTGTGTGTGTGTGTGTGTGTGTTATAGAGAGAAAGGGTGTCATAATTTCCAAGTTGACAGGGGCTAGCTTTGTCTTATCCACCTTCAACCTTTGGAGTTGTTGGAGCTAAGAGTGTGTACCTCCAAATCTATATTACATTGTTTCAATTTACATTCATGTAGTTGCCAGTGAAGTAGTTCACTCCAGTAGAGACTTAGAAGTTGGTTTCTCTCTTTAAAATTCTGTAGAATTGATTATGATATCTTATTATTTAAACCTATATTAGTGTAGTAGCTTCTCGTTTCTCTCACCAGGTAAAAGAAGGCTTTGCCTTTTCTCTATGGACAACTGTCCTGCCCTGATTCTCTCTCTCATACAATCCCTGTCTTGCACAGGAGAGTAGGATTTGCTCTTCCTCTGATGTAGTTCAGTTTCTCATTTCGTTATTTATGACAGCATACTCTTTCTGAGGGTATTCTGGTTTAGCAGCCCATGCCAAACCTGGGATTTATGCTTCTACTTCTTCACTAGGCATGAATTACATGTAACAATCAGTTCGAAAGGCAGCATTCTGGTAGAAAATATTAAAAGATTCAAGAACTTCTAGTAACAAAGATTTGAAGAAATGCTGGTCATGGCTACTCTCTCATCATACGTTCAGGGAATGTTTCACAAATAGTGTCTTCTCTTCATTTAATCACGTCTTCTTTCAGCTAGTTCCCAGAAGGTGTTTGGCTTTTATCTGTTCAGAATTTAGAACATTTTTATTAGAATATCTTGTGAAGTACTTTTTGCAAAGGTAGTTAAAGTAAAGACTTTTATATTTTCTTAACCAGCGATCCCTTTGTGCAGGAACATCACAACTCTGTTCCTATATCTTCCATTGATAAACATCTGTTTAGTGAGGAAATGCATGACTATTAAGCCCTTCATGACTTTTTACAATCTTTTATTTTCCATTTAGCACATTGACATGAAATCATAAAAGGTGAGTTTTTTTTTTTTTAGTTTTGGTCTGAGACACGAATTAGCATTTGAATGTGCCCCAAAATAATTAGCAAACTTCATTTTGGCAGGGATTTGGTGTGCCATGGAGGAGAAGGAATCATTACTGAGAATTTTCCTTTAAACCAGCTAAAAATGCTTCCCTGGGAACAGAGTTCCAGAGAACTTTAAGATACTTTCCTTGATAATATATTTGTACTATTTTCCTTACCTTTTACAATCATATTCGGCACACTGGCTTTGAAGTCACTCATTCTGAGGAACAGTCAGTACATTGCCTTGGAAAGCCTTCCTAGGTACCTCGATACAGGGGAAAGCGAAGCAAAACTTCTTCACACTGCTCTTCTACAAATTTGTCTTTCCCACTGGTTTGGCTCTGTTATGTCAGGCATAAAGACTGTGACTGTCTGACTGTTATTTGGCAGTAAGCTAGCAACTTGAGAAACCAGAAACCAAGGATATGCCAGACTTGAACGTTTAGAGTCAGTTTTCCTCGGCATTTGTTTAATTATATTTTACACACACAGGCACGAGTAAGCTCCCATCCACATTGGACTTGATGCTGTATGAATCTATTAAGTACCAATTATTAAGCTTTCCATCTAGATTCATACATCTATTGTTTCATAAGCTTATAAATAAGCATTGTTTTAAGCTTTGGGATTCATAATGAGTTTTGCTCAAATATATCATGTGCTATGACTTATTCCCTGCCCATTTCCCTCCCCTGTCTGTCATGGTCTTTACTATTCCTCAGTCCAATTTCTAACACTCCCACTATTACCAACTATTGTATATAGATAGTATTTATGCAGAATATATATGATATGTTTCAATGTATTTATATACAACATTTATGTTATATCTTAATATCTCAAATAACTGAGTTTTATGTTATCTGCATGGAGAATATTTTTAAAACATATAATTCATTCACAGCACACAAGGGAACACATTTCTTGATATGTTAACAGGACTAACGAAAAAGTAACTAAAAATAAATAAATTATTTAAATAGCAAAATTCAGACAAAATGTTAAGTGAGTTATGCAGATAATATTTTTTCTTTCAGAGAATAATTTATCTATTAAACTCTTTAAAATTGTTGGCAAGTTAACTAGGATTTCATGTTTTTTAGAATTTTTTCAGATTTTTTATTATGTTATTTTATTATTTAAAACATCTTAATGTTTAAATAAATTTTAATCCTATTCTTCCCTTCCCCACATCCACCCAGATCCTTTCTTCTTAACCAACTCAATTTTAAATTCTTTCTCAAAAAGTGAACAAAACCCTAATGGAACAACAAAATGTCCAAAACCTAGAAAACAAAATATGTCAACACTAGAATAGAAATTGAAAAGGAGAAGAAAAAGACAAATTTTAAACAAGTAAAAGCACACAAAAATATTTTGGAGTCCATTATTTGTTGGTCAACTCCTTCTGACTGTGAGATCTTCCCTGTAATGGTTTAGTATCAAGTGTCATTCCAATGGAGAAAATTGACTTTTTCTCTTTTCCAGGAGGTAAAAAAAGAACAGATTAGTTGTTAATTTTTACCCTCATAACTAGGTTTTCATTTATTCACTCATCCATTCATTCTTAAACATAACAAAAGAAAATATAAGAAAAAAGAAAGAACTATTATATAGAAGTTAGACAAGTCAAACAAACAGAAGAAAAGGAGACTAAGAGAAGGCACAAGGGTCAGAAACTTACTGATTTCCATACCCAGTAACTGTGGAAATTCCACACCACAAAAACAAATGAGCTAGAAAGCATAATATAAACAAACAGGACCTGGTGGAGACCTTTGCAGCCTGATGGTTGAACCAGGCACTTATCTATGAGTATAGCAGAATATAATTAGCACACACTCTATCACTTTATTTTTTTAAATAAGTATTATTTGACTTTTCTCTAGGTACCTAAGACATCTAGTATCAGCTTCTTGGTAATCCAAGTAGTGTTAGGTAAGGTTTTAATCTCCCAGAGTGAACCTTAAGTCAGATCAGGTATAACTTAGTTACTCACACAAGCTTTGTGACTCCATTACCCTGCATGTCTTGTAGACAATACATCATTGCAGATAAGAGTATTTGGCTGTTTTGGGCTGGTTTGTTGTGTCTGGTTTTCTTTTGACAGCATGAAGCATTCCTTCCTATACAAAAGACACTGAAACACTGGGGTTAAGGCTTTATGTAGTCAACAGTTCAACACCTCCATATTCAATCAATTGTAGGTATTTTCTTTAACAATTGGGCCTTGCTCTCAGTTGATGGAGAGCAATCTGTATCATTGGCAGCATCTTGAGTTATTGGGGATTCCTGTGAGGCCCCTTTGGCCAACTCAACTAGATGTAGTTCGAACTTGGTACTGGAACCTTCATTTGGTGAAACACATGGTCAGTTGGAATTCTCTCCCCCAATATTTGGTGGTTTCAATTAGATTAACTTCATGTATGTATGCATTTTAGGAGGCTTCTAACTGTGTGAGGTTTTCATACTACCCCTCAAATGAACCTTAATTTTAGCTCTCTTTCTCCATACTCCCTCCCACTACTCACTGTCCCCTCCCCACATCCCACTTGATCCTCCTATTCAAGAATCCCCCAATGCATCCATAAATATCTATTTCATAGTTCCGTCCTGATGATATATCTGTTCCCTCTTATACTTACTCTATATCTACTAGTTGTGGTTCTATTGTTTATAGCTAGGTCATTATTGATTTCACAGCTAATATCAACATACAAACAAACAAATACCACACTTATCTTTCTGACTCTGGGATACTTTACTTAATATAATTTTTTCGTATTTTCATGTATTTATTTCCCTGCAAATTTCATGACATCAGATTTTTCTTTTTTGTTATTGTTAATAGCTCAATAATACTCCATTGTGTAAATGTACCAGATTTTTCTTTCTCCATTCTTCTGTTGAGGCACACCTACATGGTTTCCAATTTCTGGCCATTATGAAGAGAGCAACAAAGAATAAGGTTGAACAAGTGTTTCTCTGGTAGGGTGGAACATCCTTTGACTATAAACCCAACAGTGGTATAGCTAGATCTTGAGGTAGATGGGTAACCATCCTCATCAGGATCTCCCACACTGAGATTCATAGTGACTGTATGAGTTTGAACCACTAGCAAGGTATAAGTGTTCCACTTACTCCTTCTTCTCTTCAGCATCAACTATCACTTGTTTTGTTGTTCTTAACTATTCTGACAGGTATCAGGTGAAATCTTTATATAGTTTTGGTTTGCATTTCCCTGCAGATAAGTATGGTGAACATTTCTCTAAGAGTTTCTCATCTATTTGAGTTTCCTTTATTGAAAAATCTCTGGTCACATCAGTGTCACATTTTTATTGGGTTATTGGTTTTCTTGAAATCTGTTTTTCTTGAGTTCCTCATATATTTTTGGATAATAGTCCTTTAATCAGATCTGTAGTTGGTAAAAATCTTTTTCTATTCTGAAGGCTGCCCTTTGTCTTGTGCTTGAAATAGCAGTTCTCTTTCCAATGTAGAAGTTTCTCAGTTTCATAAGGTCTCTTTATTAATTGTTTTTCTTAGTGTCTGTATTGTTTTCTGTTCAAAAAGTCTTTTCTTGTCTCAGTGAGTTCAAAGATAGTCCATCCTTAAGATTCTATCATGTTCAGGGTATCTACTTTTGTGTTAAGATCTTTGATCCATTTGGAATTGAGTTTTCTGCAGGCCAATAAAGATCTATTTGAATTCAGGTGTACATAGATATGTATGTTTACGTCTAGGTCTTCAATTCAACTTATTTGATTACTGTATCTTTTTGTGGATTAATACCACAGTGTTTTTTTTTTAATTGCTATAGCTTCATAGTAAAACTTTAAATCAGGAATCATGACATATCCAACAGTTCTTTTATTATTCAGTATTATTTTAGTTATTCTGGGTGTGTTTGTTTTGTTTTTTGTTTTTTTGTTGTTGCTATTGGTGGTGGTGGTAGTAGGTATTTTCTTTTTGTTTGTTTTTCTGTTTGTTTTGTGTTTGTGTGTGTGTGTGTGTGTGTGTGTGTGTGTGTGTGTGTGTGTGTTTTCATATGAAACTGAAAGCTGTCCTTGAAAGTTCTTTGAAGAACTGTGCTGGAATTTTGACATGATTCTATAGATTCTGAAGATCGATTTTGGCACAATGACAATTTTACTATGTTAATCCTACCTATATATAAACATGGAAGATTTTTCCATCTTCTGATCTCTTCCTCATTTTTTCCTCAAGGATTTGAAGTTTTAAAAGTCTTTTATGTGCTTTTCTAGAGGTACCCCAAGATATTTTGTTTGGTTTGAGGCTATTGTGAAACATATTGCTTCCATTATTTCTTTCTTAGGTCATTTGACTTTTCTTTATAGGATTTCTACAGATTTCTGTAAGTTTTGTATCAAACTACCTTGATGAAAATACTTACTTGATAGCTCTAGGAGTTCCCTGGTGGAATTTTTAGGGTCATATATATATATATATATATATTGTCATATTATCCACAAATACAGAAACCTTGACTTTTTCCCTTCCAATCTGTATCCCCTTGATCTCTTTCAGCTATCTTATTGCTCTAGCTAAGACTTTAAGTACTGTAAGAATTCGATACGGAGACAAAGGACAGCCTTGTTTTGTTTCTAATTTTAGTGGAATTGCTTTGAGTTTCTCTCCATTTATTTGACGTTGGCTATGGACTTGCTGTAAAATGCTTTTATTATTTTGAGGTGTGTCCCTTGTTTCCCTAATCTCTCCAGGACTTATACATAAAGGGGTGCTGGATTTTGTCAAAGACCTTTTCTGAATCTAATGAGATGTGCAACCGTATTTCTGGACAGTAAGACAGCAGAACAGTGGCATTGTTATGTAGTATATGAGCATATATTGTACTTTGTACTTATTCATAAGTCAGTCAGTTGTCAAAACGTAGAATTTTATAGTGAGACCCTACTATCTTGCTAAGTTCCTCTAAAACTTAGAAGCCTTATATTTTGGATCTGAGCAATTTTGGCTGCTTTTGCTTTGTGTTTTATAGAACTTCATGCCTTTCTTTCCCTTCCTCCTGTGAGTTCCCTGACTCCTTTACAAATCCGTGGCCTCATATTCTCTATTATTTTTATATATGCAAGAACAAACAGACATACACACACGGAGTCTTTTAGTCTTGCTTATATGTGTTCACAGCTGACATCATGAGATTTGGAAGATTCATTAGGGGCGGCTCCCTGGACTAGCCTGGCCTTCCTTCTCTTACCAATCAATAATTAATAAACTACCTGTAGTTTTTCTTCTGGTGTGAAGCCTTGTGAAAATTTCTCCATCCACATTTCCATATCAATTTTAATTTTAGGGATAGTTCTGTTGCATAGTTCCAGCTTTGGATTTATCTAGTGACAAATTAATCAATTGTCATTTTGTCTGATAATCTCCATTGAGTGTTATAAGCATCAAATAACCTTTCAAACATGATGCTACATTAGTGAACAATGCACATAGAAATCTTGATATTGAAAACTTACTAATCTTTCTTGGAATCTGTGGACACATTACTTAAGTACAAAAATTATTTTAATTTTGTTCTTGCAATATTTGTCCTTGCTGTTTTAATGATTTTATGGTTTGAATATGAAGTATTTCACAGCCTCATGTGTTTGGATATTAAGTCTCCAGCTGCCCAGACCCAAATAATCACACAGAAACTATATTAATTATATCAGTGTTTAGCTAATTGCTTAGGTACATTCCTAGTTAGCTCTTACATCTTAAATTAACTCATTTCTATTTATCTGTGCATCACCATGAAGCTGTGTCCTATAGATAAGGTTCTGCAATCTCTCTCTGTTGGCAGCTACACAGTGTTTCTGACTCTGCCTACTCTTTTTATATATCTCTGTTTAAATTTTCCTTCTGGCTTTATTCTGCTAAGCCATTGGCCAAAACAGCTTTATTCATCAACCAATAAAACACCACATATACAGAAGAACATCCCAAGTCACAACAAGACAAATGAGAGAATAAGGAAAGCAAAACTGAAACTCACCACAGCAAGCATCATGTGTAACATTTAGGCCTTTGTGTGGCTTCATCTGAATTACAATGCTTTCTGTAGCCCCGGAAGCTGATGAATCAAAGCTCAACTTTCTTTGACAAGCATCCTATGTTTTGGATCTCAGTATCCTGGAACTACTAATAGAAATTAGGCTCTATATTTGCAAATTAGTGAAGAGCCCACTCATAAATTTCATACTGGATTTTGGGTTCCAGTGAAAATCATTAGCTTCAGAGTTCTTTCGTTTGCCTGATCATTTTTGTTTGTTTCTTTTGCTATGAACCTTTATGACTTCCCACTCCTGTTTTCTACATGCCTGCAACATAGGTGGGTAATATTAGGGTTTCAACATTGTTAGAGGAAATAATTCAGAAAATTAAAGAATGAATTTCTCAAAGTATAATCCACAGCAACATAAAACTTTAGGAACCAGTAGTTTCGAGGCCATCATTGGACTAAAGCAAGAACCTATCATGGCAGGTTCTGAATATTCTAGAAACTGGAGACTGCACAAAAGTGCAATCAAAGAATCCGAGAGGTTTAAAATCCATGATTTCTGTGGCTATCACTACAGCTCGTCATCAAAGAACATAGATAATGATTAAAAAACTACTTTTTTAAAAACAAGTTTCATATCACATGTTTCACAAGCCTCTTGCCAGTTGAAAAGAGAAAGAGGTAATATGGACAGGAACTCACATCTGCTAGCATATTTGTAAATGAGTGTAAGTGAGCACACCAAGCTTCAGGCTCAAATTTGTGTGGCAATTTGATTTTGTAAGAGTAACCCAAAGCAGTTCTAGCAATTGTCAATAACTACTATTTCAATTCTTTCATATAAATTCTTTCCAAAGAAAGTTGCAAAATCAGGGTAGAGAGTAGTTGTCACTGTACTTTTTCTCATATTAACCATCCTTCGTTTACTAACATGTTCCTCAGGAAGTACATGCACATTGTGACCCTATATATGTGTGTGGAATACACATGTAAGTATATTCTATATATGGAAATATTTGTGTGATGTGTGTATGGTGTACTCGTGTATTTGTGTGTGCACAATATAGATAGGTGCATATAAAGAGTTCATCTCTTTCCATTATTCTCATTTACATTATATCATAACATTATATAAGATTATATAATCTTATATAATCTTATATAATTATATATATATATTATATAAGATTTAATAGCTCAGATTGACCTTAAGGTCATCATAGGGTTCTTTGTTGTTCTTGCTTGTTTGCTTATGGAACTGAGAAATTAAGCTGAACTCCTCTGCTACTAGTCAAGCACATACCATTATATTGTCATTCCTATTTTGTGAGGTATTTAAATTTTTCACATTATTTCTTTTATTTTTGAAATTATTATATAATTCCAGCATTTCTCGACTCCCCTTTTCTCTTGGTTTTGAGACAAGATTATGCTGTTTCTGAGGCAGGCCTTGAATTGGAGCTGTTGAACAAGCAGTCCCAGAACTAGTAGGATTTCTGTCTAAACCTATGGATTCCATCTCTGCCACTTAGTTTGGCTGAGTCATTTATTTTCTTGACAAAAAGACACAGAGTAGACCCAGTCTACTGTATGTCCTTCTGGAAGCATTAAAAGCTCTTCAATCCTTCGAACTGATCAGTGAAAGCATTGTGTCAAGCAGAAAGAAAGGCAGTATCTCTAATTCCACTGACATACAGGCATGTAGGCCTTGAAAAGGAATTGCATATTGTTTTAATAATTTTCTGTTTCTTCAAGAAAGAAAATTAAATTGTCTCTCTAGTTCAAGTAGGAACCATTTTCAGTTTTTTTTTTAATAGACACATAAGTGATGAAATCAAGATTCTCTGTGGTTTTTCACAGGATTGAATGTAAGTTTTCCTCTGTCTTATAGCCTTAAGATTTGATTTTCAAAAAATAAAACTGAAACTGTCAAGGGTATCTCTACCAAGATTTCGGACTTATGGGAACACACCGTGGTTATGCTTTCTCAAGCAATGTGCCAAGGGGAATTACATTAAGGGCTCACAGAGTGTGAAGAAACATTTGGTGGTAAAATCTAGATGATAGAAGCAAGATGCTTTCCCATGCAGATTATGCAAATAGTCATTTATCCCATTCTGTGTGTTTACCCTTAGCTTTTATTTAAGGCTCTTAAGTACTGTCCATCCATATTCATATAAATCACATGGAAGGGCAAGGTCATTTTCCCAGTAAGTAAAGCTCTATCTTTGCCATGGAATTTCAAGAATAATTCAATTTTGTGTTCACTGTCATATCTATTACCTTATTTATCCTATCATTCATTAAATAAAGCTAAACATTTGGTTAAATGATCCTCATCTTATGCCTTGGCTTATAGAAAGGTCAAATGCTACATCCATATTAAAGTCACTTTGAGGAATAAGAATTGTTTAAATTACCTGATTTCTATTACTATTAATAGAATAGAATACCTACTGCTGGGTAACATTATAAGGAAAAGAGACTAAATTTGACTTATAAATATGAAGTTCAAAGACAGAAGATTGTGCCAGTGATGGCCTTCTGGCTGGAAGAGTGGCTGTCCTGAAGTAATTCAAGTCATAATCTTTCGTTAAGAGATAAGGAGTGTCTATAACTGTGCATGTCCTAAGGTTTCTCTCTCTCTCTTCTCTTTCTATTGAGAGGTTAACCTATTTTCATAATTATATTTTAATGTAGTATAGTTCCTAAGCTGAACATGCATCTCTCTTGTAATGCATATGCCATTATTAAACTATCTGAAGCAGGTATTATTCAGAGGGCATTATTGGCAATTATTTACAATTGCAAATAGATTTGAGTCTCACTATTTCTATTGACATCTGCCACTGGAACAGTTAGTGGATCTAAATTTAAGAGTGAGGTGGAACCCAAAGAATTTGTCACTCTCCAACCATCCTTGGTGCTTGCTATCCCCATGCCATTCCTAGTTTTTAGAATTCTCAATAATTTTCATGTTTTTCAGTGTGAGTTTTAGTAATAAGGCCTATGTGTGTTAGACAAATTGCACAATCAAAATTCGCTTTTAATTTCACTGCTAAAATAAAATGCATTTATTAATTTAATATTTAGAACTATATTAAAGTATTTTATTCTGTATATATTAGGTTTTGGGCAGCATCAATGTTTGTGTACTACCTGTTTGCCTAGAACCTATGGAGATCAGAAGATAGGGTCAGAGCACCTGGAAATGGGGTTACATAAGTTGAGGTACCACTATTTGGGTGCAGGGAACCAAAAAATAAGACAAGACAAACCAAAAAATTATTTGCAAGAGTTATAAGAACTCTTAATGACTGAGTCATTTCTCAGGACTCAGACATCTATTAATTTAAATTGCATGTCTTTTTAAAAAAACATAATTTCATTTGATACCATTTTATAATTAGTCTTGACAGTAAAATAAGATGAACATTGAAAATATTTGCTAGTAGACTTGATAAGGTACCATCTAAAACTATTTATTTGGTCATTGAGTTTTGTGGTTAAATCTCCTACTACTTATTAAGTGAAATTGATAACATGGAGCTAACTGAATTCTTTTTATATAGACTTGTTCCACTAAGTATAGATCAATTCTATCTCTTCTTCAGCTACTGTATGCTCAGCACAATAAGCAATGGAAATACATTTCATTTTCTGATTGTTGTGACTCAGATTGAGTCGAGAACTTGAGTGAGTTAGGAGATATGGCAAATGGGGAAAATGATGGTAATGATATAGCACGGAGTTTTAGGTAACATTTTGTGAATATCATAATTATATGTACAAGTTAAAATGGAAAAATAATAATATTGTCTTCACCACATCCTCTTTGAAGGAAAGGCTATAAGACACATCTTTCCTAAAATACGCTAATATATGCTGAAAGAAGTAAGCAAAATAAATCAATAGAGTCAAAAGGGAAAGCATGCTCATGTCAGGAAATTCTTACTCAGTAGAACATGATCTGGAGACACAAGATCTCCTAGTGTGAGTCTCAGACGGACTCTTGGTTTCTACACATATGGAAGGAGACTAAACCATTAGGGGACTACTTGGGCTGTAAACTGCAGACGTTATTCTAAGCTACTTTAATGCACTCATATAGGACTCTATTGTCAGGACCTTTAGGTGGGACATTTTCTGATATTTTTATTTCGTATTCCCTCTTATGCATTTGTGCCCATGAGCTCTCATTACTCTCTCATATTGTTCTGTGCAGCTCTCATCACTCACTGTCACATCCCCCCTGAGTGTGCACCTGCTCGCTCGGAGCTGCCTAATTGTCCTTTCACCAAACTGCTTATTCACACTAACTGGGTAAAATCCTAGCGACATATCAAATTTGAGCTCACGAGAAAGTAATGAACATATTTCAGTTGATGAAAGGATTGCAACTGATTTCTGCATGAATGGGTGAACAGAGAAGAGGGATGATATGATAGTGTGTAGTCACAGGTACTACTTCTTCCATGGACCACAATCATATAAGATATAAGATACACAGGATCCCTGACCATCTAGGTCTTATATTCCAAGACAAGAAGATAGCACACTAATACATCACTAATTAGTCATTGATGAATACTATGGCAAAAACAAAATTCAGGCAATGATTCACAGACAGACAGGGACTAGAATAGTGTACGATTGTGAGTGTGTGTGATTCGTGTCAGTGGTGTGTTTGGGCATTTGCAGGTATGAATGTTTTTTTATAACTATTTAGTGGTATTAGATGCCTTTTTGAAGAACTAATATTTGTACATATTTTTGAATGAAGCCAGACAACAACATTTGAAACATCAAGTGTAATTTTGTCATCAACAAGGAAAGACATCCTAAGAAACTCTTTGTTTGTTGGCTCAAGGAAAAGTTTTTTTTTTCTTTTTAAAGGCAAGCATGACTGCAATAAAGTTAAAAAGGACATTGTGAGAAAAATGAGATGCTTTGGGGCATGAACTTCTTCACAGACTGAGTTTTATGTAAACCATGGTAGGGTACTATTAGAGATTTAAGTATAGGATTGGTGCTTTGGAAACTGAAAATAAGTACCAATGTTTGTTAATTAAAAACTATTTGTTTTGCTGAAATTGTAAAGACAAAGTGAAAACTCAAATGATATAAGTAATTTATTTCCTGATGCATAGCAACTATTCTCTAAGAGAAATTCTCTATAGTGCTTTCATTTAAACCTGAGATAATATGTTTAATAAAATTCACTGGCATAAAGGGTTAAATAGGAATAATGAAATAGGAAGTGTTAAACTAGGGTGGCAGAACAAAGGGTCAAGTAGAGGAGATGCTTTGTAGAAAGATACATAGCACTAACAAATTTTCAAAAAAGATAAGTAAAAGCTTTGTAATCTTGAAGCATGCAAACACAAATTAGAGTTAAAAATTGAGTTTTCTGTAACAAGACAATGATGCACCTAGTAGAGTTTAATAAATGAAAATACCACTTCTAGGAATGGATTCATTCATTTAGAGTTGTTTCCAATGAGTTCTCATAGGAAGTCCTTGACACTGTAGTATTATAGACTATTGCCGTTGCATTTGGTTACAATCTAGAACTTATTAACAAATAAAATCTTATTGCTGAAGGCACCACTTATTTGAGTCAAAATAAAACTATATTGGAGTAAAGCTGGGATAGATATGGAAGCTTCTTTCTTTCTAGTTACCTTTTGTAATTTAGAAGGTGATACAGAAGCTGCCAGAGGATAAAAATAACTGTCCATCACACTCACTTGTGAATCTTTCCAAATACAATAGTAGGCCTGGAAGGCATATCCAAAAGACCAAAGTGACAAGAACATCATTGCATTAACAAACCACTTTTTATTGGATTTGTTTTGCTGTGGAAGACTGAAATCATACTTTAATTCATTATTTGGACAAGAACCAATTGCCAGACAGGACATAAGACATAAGGGGAGAAACTACCACTATCAAACTTCTAAATGGATGCCTTATTTTAAACTCAAAGAGGAATTCATATCTTAACCCTCATCTGAGAAACTTTTATTTAAAATAGATGGTGTTTAGCAGAGAGAGCTACATCTGAATAAAGTTCAGATAATAATAAACTACAGAATATTCTTCCCTAAGGAGAAATATATGTGTGTGTATGTATGTATGTGTATATATATATATTGCATCTCTACTTTCAAATCTCAGGGATCACTGCAGAAGAGGTGACATAAAGAGTTCTAAAAAGGCAGATGTAGTGGACAACCTGAAGGTAACATCTCTGGACACAGTAGATATGAAATCATTTGGCTGACAACAAACATAAAGCCTGTGCAAGACTGAACCAGATCCCATCTTAGGACAGAAAGGCAAGGTGGGAACATTCCCATCCATAGCCTTGAAGTGACAACTGTGAACTGCCAAGAGAAGAATAGAGAGTTTTCCCTAAGGGTGTATCCCCCGATAGGTTGACTGCACTTTAGTGGAAGATAATACATCCAAGAATATATGAGCAACACAAATTTGGTCTTGAATATTAAAAACACAAATACACTTTAAGTTGGGAGGGTATGAAAGAGGAGGTGAATCTGGAAGAGTTGTGGAGGGTCAATATGATCAAAACATGTTCAAAGTTTTCAAAGATATAATATAAGTGAAAAGAAACTCATATCTTTACTGATGCTAATTTACTTTGAAAGCATTTGTAAAGGTAAGAACTCCTCAGCAGCTATCAGTTGGATTTTCCTTTTCTGGCAATCAACTGCAACAGACTCTTAATTGCCAAGAGGGCAGATTCCTTCCTTAGTGTCATCATATAATCTGTGTCTACAATTATTTCTCTGATTGTTTAGCCAATGACTTTAATGACATTTTGTCAATTTGAGAAACACAATTAGAGCCTAGGAAGAAGCTGTCTAATGGATAATGTCCTCAAAAACAGATACAGACAAAAGAAGTTGTAGTATGTTGTAAAGGCACAGGCCTGTAGCCCTAGCTCTCCAAAAGGAGCAGGAAGATGAAGAATTGAGATGATACTGGGCTACAGATTGAATCCAAAGCATGTCTGAACTGCACAAAAAACAGTGGCTCAAAAACCAGGGGTTTGAGATGTAATTTATTTGGAGAACAATTCTCTAGAATATGATACGAATGCTGCAATGTTTTAAGAGGAAGAAGATGAGGAGAAGAGGTGTTATCAGTTTACTGGAGACAAGAAGATACTTTTATAGTATTTACAAAAGAGGAATAATACACATAGAAAGAAATAGAAAGTCTTTAATTTAAAAAGTTTGAGTTTATAGAGTATACTGAATAGAGGGTAAGCTAGGGAACAATACAAATACAAAAAAAATCAATACAGTTGATTTGTGAATCAAGTGAGTAAATAATATCTCCATAGAAGGAAAATGATACCTGTGAATAAAGCATTCTGGCTTCTGTGGGAATGGGATGACCCTGCCTCTTCTCTGAAGCATATTCATAACAAAAAGTAGTCTTGGCTTGCCACTTCTACTTGAAGATAGAACTGGGAGACAAGAAGACACAGAAGTGGGGGAAAGGGAAAAGGCCCCATCACTTACATCATACCCTCCCCAACCGGAGAGCAAGAACAGTGGTTCCCTCCTTTATCTCCCTCTTGCCACCAGAAACAGCTTCTCCTGGTCTTCTATAAATCAATGCACAGGTCCCAGGTGGGCCTTTGTGACTATTCATTATCAAATACCTTCAATATTTACAGTTTTTGCTACATATTTAATAAATACAATCAGAGCCTAGAAGTAGACAGTCTTTCTTTCCTCGTCAAAGGCAGTGGAAAGACTCTTTCGTGAGCTACTAAGTCTGCCTCTGTCAGGTCTCTGTACACTCAGATGAATCCAACATTGTAGTGGTTGTTTCAAGCTCACAGAGCTGTTGGTTGTTCAACTCACTTTGGTGCACACCAAGTAGAGATGAAGTGAGTGTATATTTTCTAATAAAGCTTATAGTGCCATATAAAAATAGATGCTATTTTATCATCTTACCAGTTGCTGGATATTTTCAAATGTCATAGCAAAGTAAATGGTAGGATATCTAAATGCCAAATGACTTCTTAGATCATTGGAGACTCTCAAGGTAGAACATATTTCTTTGCAAACTTATTGCACTTAACTTTGGTGACTAAGTGGCAAGAGTTGAGTAAATATAACATTCCGTTAAAATACTCAGCATATACAACAAGAATAGAAAACTGCCTAGATGTTATCCTTACTGGGAATTTGCTTATTTTCTATGAACTCTTCAGATTTCATATCTTGTTTCTTGGCTTATTCTGTGAGGATTCATAGTGAAACCCCTTATGCAATGTGACTAAGGGGAAGTGTGAGGTACAGGTTACATAAAGTGACAAGTGCACGGCTAGTCTGTGAAATCACTGCCCCTGCCAGGTGCTTTCAAGTTCTTCTTCTCCACACAGCATCCAGAGTGACATCTTTAAATTGATAAACATTCTTATCACTTCCATGCTTAAAGCTCTCGCTGGAAACTTTTCTCTGAATGCTGCAAAAGAAGTGAAGGTGGGGTGTGTGATTCAGCTGTGAAGAACACTGGCTGCTCTTCTAGAGAATCCAACTTCCATTCCAAGAAGTCAAGTGGCTGCTCATGACTGTTTATAACTCCAGTTTCAGAGAATCTGAAGTCTTCTGTGGGTACCAGGCATGTCTTTGGTGCATAAACATCACTGCAGATGAAGCACCCTTACATTTACCATGGGGATGAATAAATCCTTTTTAAAAAGAATGAATGGGTGGAGGTGCTTGCTGTGCACACACAATTTTAGAAAACAAAATGCAGGTGTTAGAAATAAAGATGAGCAGGATTAACATTCCTCTGCTTTACTAAGTGAAGGCAGGTGACATGTCAAATTAAAATTATTCCCCAAAGACTAAATATTTAGAGACTCTGGGACCTTCTGAAAGTGGGGGCAACTAAGGAGACTCATGATAAAGGAATTGCCTATTGTGTGGAGTCTAGGGTCTCTACATCACAACCACAGCAGGAAAAGCCTGACCGAGAGAAGAGAAATTGCTATTGATCCTGAGGACAATAAAGCCTGTACAAATTCGAAAGGATGATGCCAGGCTGTTGACTGAGGTTTTTGTCCTGCCTGGTTCCCACAGTCATTAAGTCCCAAAGAAATAACACAGAGATCTCCATTAATTATAAACTGATTGGCCTAGTATCTCGGGCTTATTATTAACTCTTATAACTTATATTATCCCATAATACTTGTCTGTATTAGTCACGTGACTTGGTACCTTTTGTGGCAAGGTAACATCTTTCTTGCTCTCTGTCTGGCTTCCTCTTCATCTGGGTGACGACTTCAGACTGAAATTTCTCACTTCTAAAAACTCTCATTGCCCCTCCTCTACTTCCTACCTGGTTGCCCCACCTCTACTTCCTGCCTGGCTACTTCTCAATCAGCGTTTATTTAAATACAAGTTACAGTGTACAGACCATTGTCCCACAGCATCAGGCAACTCGAAAGATGCCAAAAGTGAAAACAGCAGTGTAGAATACTGAGATGGCTTTTTATTTGAGAAAGAATTTTAGACTTTTTGTAGAATTATCAAACAATTAATCTTTTTTAAAAATCCTACAGCATACACCAAGTAACTCTACAAAAAAAAAAAAACAGTTCTTAAGAAAGTACAATCAATCATACTAAAATTTCTCATTAATCAACAAAATTGTGGTCATAGTTACATAAGCACTATTATTATTTTTATTATTATTATTAGTAGTAGTAGTAGTAGTTTGAGATGAAGATGTTTTAGTATAGTCCCCTGTAACTAGCTCTGTAGACCAGGCTAGCCTCAAATTCACTAAGTTCTGCCTGCTTCTGTGCTCCCAAGTACTGTCATAAATGTGTAAGTCACAAAGTTAGCTTCTGGATTTAATGCATGAACATTTTCTAAACCTTATCTTTTATTAAATATCAGGAAATGAATGTGAGTTTTTGTAATTTTCATTATATTTTCAAGCAAAAAATAGGTGCACACCATAGTAAGTTTGTCATGATGTTTTTATGCGTAAATATCATGTACTGATCATGGTATTTGTCCTCATTTCCTTCTCTTGAGGACAACAACTTTCATAGATGTGACGAATCTTCAATTGCAGTTAGATTGTTGACCTTAATGATATATGGCGATTGCTTTAACATTATAATACTAACAGCTTTCAATTCAATGTGACTGTAGAAATTTTTATTTGACAACCACAATTCATTATTTACATTTAGATTTAATAATTTAGATTTAATTATTTTATAGAATTTGTATTAGTATCTTGCATGAGGCAAACAGAGCTTAGAAGAGGGAATCAGGTCCCCTAGAAATGCAGTGATTGGTGATTGTGAGCTGCTATGTCGGTGCTGGGAATTTAACACAGGCTCTCTGCAAGAACAGGTACTCATAATCACTGAGCTACCCATCTCGTACTGATAGTCCAGATACTTAGTAATTTCTTTAAAAGCTGATTTAACATTTGTAAATGTTGAATAGTGGACTGAGAAGTAGAAACCTGTATTTGAAACTATTTTTACACTATGAAACATTTCTATATTGAAAAAAACAGTAATATTGAAGCTACCTTCTAAAGCAGATGTTTACTGTTTAATGTTAATTTAGATTGACACAGGAGCTGTTAGCAAACTGTGCTTATAAATTCTGTATTCCTGATCCTTATAGACTTTTAATTTGCCATTTCTCCTTCATTGGAGACTATGTAGAAAAACCTGGCATCAATCATTAATACTTGTCAATAATTTACAGAACATTGACAACATGATTTATGTTAATGCTATGCACTAGTGTTCTATGCTGTGAAAAAAAAACACTATGTGCACAGAAACTCGTGCATTGGAAAGAATTTAACTGGGACTTGTTTACAGCTTCAGGGGTTTAGTCCATTACCATCATAGTAGGGGAGAATGGTAGCCCAAACTCAGACATGGTGACAGAAAGGAGCTGAGAGTTTTACACCCAAATTCATGGGCAGCAGTAAAAGTAAACCACAGGGTCTGTCTTGGGATTCTGAAACCTCAAAGCCAATTACACATTTCCTTCAACAAGGCCTTACCTACTCCAAGGCCAATACTCCTAATCCATATTGGTAGTGTCACTCCCTAAAGACTAAGCATTGAGATAAATGTAGCTATTGGGGCCATTTTTACCCAAGCCACCACATGCATAATGGATGCTCATCAAAGCTGACAGAAGTGTGAACTTTGGTTGATCTTTTCTACCTGGTGGAAACTGTTTTCCATTTATCAAGCTCTAAATTATTATCTATACTCATAAAGAATTAAGTTGCTTACTTTGTAACTGAAACAAATGAATCAATGGTTTATTTCCCAGAGGGATGTATTAGCTCTTAGATGAGTCTGTTTGACAATGGTCCACAGGGTCATTGGCATGCTATAACAATATCTCTTTTATGAATTTTCTTACCAAGGTTTGCCTTGGTTCTCAATAATGTTAAAGAACAGAGTGCTCACTCAAACAGTACTTGAATGATTTTATTAATTTGATACACTAATCAGAATAGAATATCTTCTGTGGCCCAAACACTGGAAATGGAGTCTAGAAAGCTCATAAGCCTAATGCTCACAAATGAAATGCCTTCAGGACATCTTGGTATGGCAAATGCTGTCATGTCCACATGTCTCCATATAACACAACCTTTCATAAAATTATCTCTTTAAAGATCATACCTCCAAATGTAATCACTTACTGAGATACTGAGGGTTAGGGTCACAGTATAAAAGTTTGAAGAGCATATAGTTGAATTTAGGAGATCTTGTCTTTTTATACTTTCCATGTAGATTAGATCCATGTATGTCTCGCTTAGAGTCCTCATTGTTGTTTATGTTCTACGGGATTATGATTTGTCAGCTGGTTTTTCTTTGCTTTATATCTAAAAGTCATTTACAGGTGAGTACATATGATATTTGTCTTTCTGGATCTGGGTTACCTCACTCAACATGATGTTTTCTGGATCCACTCATTTGCCTGCAAATTGCAAGATGTCATTTTTTTCTCTGCTGTGTAGTACTCCATTGTGTAAATGTATCACATTTAACTTATCCATTCTTTAGTCGAGGGGCATTTAGATTGTTTCCAGGTTCTGTCAATGACAACAAATGCTATTATAAACATAGTTGAACACATACCTTTGTAGTAAGATTGAACATCCTTTGGGTATATACCCAAAAGTGGTATTACTGGGCCCTGAGGACAGTTGTTTTCTAATTTTCTGAGAAATCACCATATTGATATCCAAAGGGGCACTGCCACCCGCAATGCAAGAACGTTCCCTTTACTCCACAATGTCTCTAGCATAAGTTGTCATCAGTATTTTTGATGTTGGCCATTCTTACTTGTGTAAGATGGAATCTCAGAATTATTTTGATCTGCATTTCTTTAATGACTAAGGATGTTGAACATTTCCATAAGTGTCTTTCAGCCATTTTAGATTCTTCTGTTGAGAGTTCTCTGTTTAGGTCTGTACTCCATTTTTTTTATTGAATATCTTTTCTTTTGATAATCAATTTCTTGAGTTTTTTGTATAATTTGGAGATCGGATCTCTGTCCGATGCGGGGTTACTGAAGATCTTTCCCCATTCTTTAGAGTGATATTTTGTCTTGTTGACCATGTCCTTTGCTTGACCGAAGCTTTTCAGTTTTAGGAAGTTCCATTTGTTAATTGTTTCTCTCAGTGTCTGGGGTTATATTTAGGAAGTGGTCTGCTGTGCCAATGAGATCAAGTGTATTTACCACTTTTTCTTCAATGAGGTTCAGTGTGTTTGATTTCATGTTGGTGATCAATATGGATCTACCTGTTGATATCCAGTTATGCCAGCACCATTTGTTAAATATGTTTTCTTTCTTCCATTTTATAATTTTGGGAGAATAATAATTTTTAATCAGTGTTGAATTACCAAACTATCTCTCATCTCTTGAATTTATATTTGGTTTAATCTGCAAGAGATAGAAACATTATCAATCATAATAAATAATATATAATTAATAAAATATTGGCAAGATGATGATGCAGTGTGTGACTAAGGCCCATCAAAGACATCGAAAGTGTGAACTTGAGACTTACTTACCTTTTCAGCTTGGGGGAATTATTTGCAGCTTGATAGAATGCTTATACTTGTTCATGTAATACCTACATTTCAAAATGCTTTCTGTGTTCCTGTATTATTCTTTAACATTTAGAAAATATTATTTAAATTTACTATATGTTTCAGAAAGTTGGTGACCAACCTGTTCAGCTGTTGTCAAGACAAATAGGAAAGTTCTTAATCATTTTTGACAGTTAAAATATTATAAATGATCTGGCATGGTGGCACATTCATTCAATCCCAGCACTTAGGAGGCAGAGGCAGGCAAATCTCTGTGAGTTCTAGGACAGACTACTCTACAGATTGAGTTTCAGAATAGTCAGTGTTTATTACACAGAAAAATCCTGTCTCAGAAAAACCAATGTGTGTGTGTGTATCATATATTATATATCATATAATATCATATATATGATATCATATTATATCATATAATATATATCATATATTATATTTTTATCTATATATTTTATATAGAAAACACATACACAAATACACAGACACACACATATATTTGACCAAAATCAGAATTATTTCAAGAAACTAAATCCAAATGGTCTTTAGTTGATGAAAGAACAAATTAGACAAATGTAATATGACATATAAAAGTATGCTCTGTAAAGTACAACAGGTATCTTAGTAGACATTAAGTGGTAATTTGTCTTCATCCTTAACCTGGTACAATTATCTTAATTATGACAATGAGTTTTCATCTATTTTAGCAAATTAAAAGTGAAATACTGAATGTTTTCTGGAAAAATTGTCAGCCTCCTAAAATGTTCATATCATTTCTGAAATTCTGGAGACATATAAATAATTAAGACTTAATATTGTGTTGCCAAGTTGGTAGAAATCAAAAGAACAAGTGATGTGGGTAGAAGAGAGGGAAGGGAAAGAGGGCAGAGGAGAAGGAAAAGACATAGGGAAAAGAAGAGGAGAGAAGGAGGGGAGGGGAGGGAAAAGAAGAAGAGGGAAGAGGGAAAGAGTCAAAGGAGAAGGGACAGAGAGTAGGGAGGGGAAAAAGAAATGTTTTTGGTTTAAGAAGTATATAAGTTGAGCAAAATCCATCTGTCTACTTACCACTAATGTACCAGGCACAGGTCCATGTCTCTGTGATATTTGGAAATGAAAGTGAAGCAGAGCACAGTGAATGCTCCTAGTAACCAAGGATAACTGAAAAAGGTGATTGAAGTTAAAAACGTATTTGCAGACAAGAAAAGAAAGAACCAGGAAAAGGTTGCACATTGGCATGAGAAAAACTGGGAAATCATGTCTACCTAGCCACAAAAGAAGAAATAATGGAGGGCTGTATGGAGTCATAAATTCATTGCTGCTCTTACTGGGGATTAAGGGGCAGTAGAGTTAAAGTGGGCATCTCATGACACACATTGTGGCATGAAAAGCCAAACTTTACCCCTCTTTGTTTTTTGTTGCTCTGATGACAACCATGATATAAAACAATTTCTGGAGAAATGTGTTCATTTTATCTTACAACTCACAAGTCAGAGCGGATCAGTGAGGAAGGTAGCATAGGGACCCAGGGAAGGAACTTGAAATCAGGAACTGAATCAGAGACCATTGAAGAATGCTGCTTTTTTGGATTATTCTCCATGCCTTCCTTAGCCTTTCTTAGGTCATCCAGGACCATTTCTTATGGCTGGCACTACCCACAATAGCCTGTGCCCTCCTCTATCAATTATTAATAAAGAATATGATCTATAGACTTACCTATGGGCAAGCCAAAGGAAGCATTCTCTCAGTTGAGTTTCCTTTCCCCAGAAAACTCTAGTTTGTATCAAACTGACAAAAAAAATCATAGAGGACAGGGTCATTTCATATGTGTTCTTAAGAGAAGCTGTGTGTGTAAACTACTCTGCCTGCGAGGACAGGTACAGGTGGCAGATGTGGGAGCACAGCTGTGCATATTCAGTCCAGAACTGTTTGTGGAAGGGCATAACATATTTATGTCATGGGTTCAGTGTGCACGTGTGGACCAAGAATTGGGGTGTATGTTTAACAGTCCGAACAGACATAGCTCACTGCATCTCCTATTGCCAGAAGGCTTGCTCTCTCTTTGGGGCTCGAGAAGAAACATCTAACATCATTTACCATGGTTGACTTACACTTTAACTTTCTAAGTATTTGCAAAATACTTGGATATTTTTCATTGATTATTGGGAAAGTTAGCACTTGAAAATCTTCTGCCTATTGAGAAGACTTCTACTTGGAAAGTTACCTCCTCCTTTTTTGATCCTCCAGTGCCTACTTATCCCTACATGAACTTCCCAGGAAAAGATGAAATTGGGAAAGGAAAGAACTTTAGATAAGGAGGTGAAGAAAGGCACTAACTGAGGGATTCCAGACTGCTTCTTCTCTGGAAAGGTGAAAGGAACGTTATGTTCGTGTGCAGGGGTTATAGGAATGAACAAAAAGTGTGTATGTGAAGGTAATATAAGAGTATAATGTATTAGAAATGTCAAGGTTTCAGGTTTTTGGCAGGGATTCAAACCAGGTTTTCTGTTTGAGTATAATTTCTACTCTAGACCATCAGAGATAATTACATCTTTTTATACTGGAGTTCCATTATAGGTAAATATCAGGAAGGTTGAACTGTTGCAGAGGAGTGGTGTTCAGAAGAAAACACACTACACTTTCAAGATGTAATAGAGGGACTGAAATGATGGTATCTTAGGGTTTATTGTGGTGGAGAGACAGTACAACCAAGGCAACTCTTCTAAAGGGAAACATTTAACTGAGGTGACAGCTTACAATTCAGAGGTTCAGTCCAGTATCAACATGGCAGAAATAAAGGAAGCATGGAGACAAACCTGGTGCTGGCTATTAGTGATCAGAAGACAACAGAAAGTGAACGGGCATGGGCATATATGAGACCTCAAATCCCACCCCTATGTGATGTGGGAGTTACTTTCATGTGCTGTGATCACCATTAATGAATAAAGAAACTTCTTGGACCTATAGCAAGGCAGAACTTAGGTAGGCAGGCAAAGCTAGAATGAACACTGCAACAAAGCAGAACGGAGTTAGAGCCGCCATGGATCCACCACTGGAGATAGACGCACTGTAACTTTGCTGGTAGGCCACAGCCTCATAGTTATATACAGATTAATAGTAATGGGTTAATTAAAATGTAAGAGTTAGCCAACAAGAAGCTAGAGCTAATGGGCCAGGCAGAGGTTTAATGCATACAGTTTCTATGTGATTATTTTGGTTCTGGGAGGCCGGGATGAACAAGTGGCCTCCTGCTCTTACACCTATGGTGACCTTCATTCTCCAACAAGGCTATACCTATTCCAACAAAGCCATAGGTCCTGACAGCACCATTACCTATGAGTTTGGGGGAACAATTAGATTCTAACTACCATATTTCTGGCCTGGACCCCATAAATTTGTAATAATATCATAATGAAAAATGAATTTAGTCCAATTTCAATAGTCCCAATAATCTATCACAATCTTAACAGTATTTGAAAGTTTCAACTCTTTTCTGAGATTCATACAATCTTAATTTTTGTGTGTGAAATTAAAAAGTAAACTTTAATTATTGACATCAACTTTTAACATGTGATTTTTCCACTAAAAACGATAGTAAAGAAAGTCAGCTGTTAAAATAGAGTTGGGGACAAAATGCTGGCCTGTGATATGGACTCAAAGTTGCAATTCTTTGGCTTCCTCCTTAAAAAATGCCAATTAAGCATTATCAGTTAATTTTTATCTTTTTAAAAGGCAGCAAATCAACACTACAATTCAAGCCTAATCTAAAGTGCACCCGAGAGTGAAGCATATCCATATGTGGAGTGGAAAAGATTTTCAAAAATCTGTATCAGATATATGATCTCCAAATGTTCAAATAAACAACCATGCCTGGTCTCAATTGAAAAGCTTAAGATATCTCAGTTGCTCTTGGATCAGCTGACTTACAGACACTGTCTTTTACCCTGTCTCTGCCCCCTCCACACATAGTTTCTTACCACACTTTCAGCTTTTTAACTTGTTTCAACTGCTTATGCTTAATACCCAAGACTCAGGCCATTGTACTACAGATTTGTTTCTACAGCAATAACTTCTCAGATCCTTATGAGCTATTCAATCTATTAACTGTAAAATCAAAATACTTACAACACACATTGGCAGAGGATATACATTACCATTTCAAAATATAGGGAAGGGAGCACAGTAAAGAAATACTGGACCAAAAATGACAAAAAATTACCTGGGCCAACTTTAAACTCGGCATTTTCATGTCTGATGTCAAAGTACCTGACTGCAACATCCTTTCTCCTCTGGGACTTGTTCCATTCTATTAAAGGAGCTCACCTCAGCAGGTATCCTATGACTTTGGCATCTCTAGGATCTCCAAGGCAATTCAACTTTACAGCTTAATGTAATGGTCTCTCTAGACCTCCATTCAGGGACAACAACCCTGGCACATGCTTGCTTTCAGTGGCTCTCCTTAGTCATGGAGGCAAATTCAGTAACCCCTTTTTTTCTATCCTTAACTCTCAAACCAGAACCAGGTGACTAAAGTTCTAAAGTTTTGCTATTTGTTGGGGCTAGAACATAGCTCCTTTGTTCAATTATATGTTCACCAGCTTTCTGTTTTGGAGTGTTACCTGTGTAAGCTAAGCTGATCTTGGATTTCCTCTGTGACCAGGCTGGACTCAAATGCAAATATCTGCCACCCTGTGCCTTCCAAGTGCTTGGATTAAAGGTGTGCACCACCACCTACCTCTAAATTTTTCCTTAGGTCCTTTTCCCAAGTTGAAAACATATTTGGGTAGGGTCATGCCCTGAGATCATCACTCCATTTCTAAATCTATTTGTCTCCTTGAACACAGGATTTATCTCTAGTCTATTTCCTAGTTTCCTTTTTCTTAATCTATACACTTTGTGGGTTTTTTCTCAGTTTATTCATTTTAATTATAAATCTTCATTAGCGTTACCATTGATAACCTTTCAACAGAGTATATGCTTGGTTGTTTTGAGATTTCTGCTGCCAACAACATTGATCCAATTCTCTTCACTTTAGCTCAGGCAGACTTTGGACAGAGGCTAAATAAAAGCAACCACATTCTTCAGCAAAATATCACAAGAATGATATCTAGGCAGCACACTAAAATTCCTCTCCTAAACCTGTAGAGCCAGTCCCTGACTGTTCAAATAACTCTTAATACCACTGTCTTCCATGCATCTACTTCCATGAAGTAGTACTTCACTACTTTCCTAACCCAATTTACCAAAGTTCAAATTCCTCCAAACAAAAACATGGTCAAGCAGAACAGTACCCTAGTCCCTGTTACCAGCTTCTGTCTTAATGTTTCTACTGTTGTGAAGGAACATGATCCAGGCAACTCTTAGAAAGGAAAACCATTAAATTAAGGAGATGACTTATTGTTCAGAGATCTGTCCATTATCATCATGGCCAAGAGCATGACAGCATGCAGGCAGAGGTGGTGCTGGCTCCATCTTAATCAGAAGACAACAGGAAGTGGACTGAGACACTGGGTGTGGTTTGTACATATATGATCTCTAAGTACAAACCCACAGTGACACACTTTCTTCATCAAGGCCATACCTACTTCAACAAAGACACACCTCCTAATAGCACCACTCCTTATGAGCTTATGGGGGCCGATTATGTTCAAACTGTCACAAATTGCTTAAATAGCCAAGAGTATATACTGCTCTTCCAGAACATCGAAGTTATATTCCCATTACCCAAGTCAATTCATTCACACTGACCTATAACTCCAGGCCTGTGGCCCTTATGGACATATACATGACATACAATCACACCAACATACCACACACACACAACACACACAGGACTAAAAAATATAAGAAAAATCTTAAAAGGCAAAGCGATAGGCTTATCAACACGTTAGTTTGTCTTCTCTTTGGGGAGGAGGGCCAACGGTCTCATATTTTCCTGTTCTAGTGTATTCTTATATTCTGGGAAATCTTTCTCATTATTGGTGCTCATAAATTTGGAGACCAGTGAGACTGTGAGTGTGTGATATCTGTGATGACATTTAATAAGCAGCATGTACTGTCTTAAGAATTTGAATCTGCCTCTACCCTATTTCCTCTTAGCCTTGAAATAACTCTGCTCAAGTGAGAAGGAAACACGGAACACCCAACAAACCCACTTGGAGTTTATTAGAGGGTGTGTATACAGGCCGGGGAAAGTCAGTGTGCAGAGAGAGAGAGAGAGAGAGAGAGAGAGAGAGAGAGAGAGAGAGAGAGAGAGAGATGGCGTGACCAGCTTTTAAAAGCTGCCTAGCACATGAACAATGCCTAGCACATAGCACTGCCTAGCACATGCAAACAAGGGGTTGGTGTGACTATGTCATATACATATAATGGGGCTCATGCATGTGTGTGGGTCATGTAGGGCTCTTTAACATCCTTGGGGCCATTAGGCACTTCTGCCTGAGGGCTTGTCCACACATGCATGGCCCTAGAACCAAGACGTGTCAGCCTTATTGTGGCTGAAATCATAACAATGTTACCTTGCTAGCGTTACAGGTGGAGGAAGAGGACTTGCGGAAGCTTCAAAACCCATCATAAAGATCAAGATAGATTTCGTTTTTGTTAGCATATGTTTTGGACATAGTGGTTGATTTCAAAGAAAATTTTATAACTTATATCATGTACATTGACTGTATTTATATCCCTTTACTCTCTCCTTCTACACCTACCTTCATGATTACCCTATTCCTTTGCCAAAATAATAGTTTCCTTTCTGCTTTCATTTCATTTAATATCAATATCCATGAATATGTTCATCGCAGGTCTACTTATGAAAAAAAATAAAACATGGTGCTTGTCTTTCTGAATCTGGCTTATTCCACTTATGACAATTCTAGTTCCAAATATTTTTATCAAATGTGATTTTGTCCTTTTGGTAGTTGGTAATAAAACCTCCTTGGTGTTACCACAGTACCTTCATAATCATGTTGTAAGACACCTGTGCTAACTCCAAAACATGGCCCCTGTGAATGGTACTGCCACATGCACAGATGTGCATTCATCTCTGTTCTCTACTGACTCACACTTCTTGGAGTATTTGCCCTCGAGTTATATAACTGGACTATGGGACATGTAGTCTCTCTCTCTCTCTCTCTCTCTCTCTCTCTCTCTCTCTCTCTCTCTCATGTTTTTGAGGAATTCTCATACTAGATTTCTAAGTATATGTGCTAATTTCTAGTTTCTGCTTCTCACCATTAGCAGTGTAGATGGAGCCTCTTTTCCCTATGTCCTAGTCTGCATTGGTGGTTATAAGGCTTTCCTAATATGAAATAGAATCTCAATGTAGCTTCGATTTTAATTTCTCAAAACCAATGTATTTACTCAACTTTCTATGAAATGAGACTTTTCAGGAATTTAGTAACAAGCCAGCTGTGGTGGCACATGCCACTAATACCAGCACCCAGGAGGCCAGCCGAGTTATCTCACCAGGACCCTGCCTCAAACAACAACAAAGGGAGACAATGGGAGATCAAACTTCCAAAAGGTTGCTTCTGTACTCCTCGGTTTTATCTTGACTCGGAACTAAACAAATGGGATGCTATAATAGTTAAAGATTGGGAGGGGCATTCAGTGAGGACCATCTGTCCAGACTCTCCTTGCCTTGTCTTTGTAACAGTCCTTCATCTCAGCAGGAGACAGGGCTCCTAAAGAGGGAAGGCCTTATGACCAAGTAATGGGAAAGGTAGGTCAGAGAATTTCTTTATAACCAGTGTCTATACAAAAAGTGGGGAATATTTGAGTTTAAGGGATTTTAAAAAGGGTTTTTTATTGAAATGCAGTTATACCCCTCTCCATCCCTTTATGAGCTGCTAGAGAAAGCAAGATTTCCTCTTATGATGTGTCTTCAGAAAGGTGGTTCTACCTTTGTGTCTAACTTTTGTGAAATGGGTAGGAATCAAGCAATGGGCTGGGAACAGAGAGTCTCTGTTTCTGAGGCCTTGCAGACTTTTTTCCTAAACAAAACACACTGTAGCTAGTTGTTAGTTTCCGATCACTTGTGTTTTCTTTATCTTTTTACTTGCTAATTTTCTTGCCTAAAGGCGATGTCTAATAGCCCAAATTCTCTGTTTTAAATACAAATTACAGTAAAGACAGAAGGAAACATCAACTGTGTAAAAAGAAACTAAACCAATTCCCACAAATACTAAGCATTCTGCTCATTGGACTTCTTCCCTGAAATCTCACTGCTTCAAGAGTAGATAGGTGTTAGTTAACAGTACTTATTCTTCCGGAGTAGAGCATCTTTGGGAAATGATGAATTACAGACAGGTGTGGATTTTGCCATGCAATATTTTCTTTGTCTAAAGTTACAGTAGCATGTACTAAAGCCATCAGCTTCACATGCATAAGGGATGGGTGGATGAATGGGCCTGGTGCTTACTGAATCAAACCAGATTGTCTGAACTGTGCCCGATGGAATAATCCCAGCAAAACCTACGGCCCCAGATTTCTTGAGACAGGGAAATAATTGATACTTTTTTATATCCTGAGTGCTGGAGTCGCTGGGGAAAATAAGGTTTCTGGTAGTTTTAAGGGACTTTTAAATGTTTGTTGTGACATTTAAGCTGTACAGTGTGAGACTGTTGCTGATGGCCTGCAAATGTATGTCCAATGACTTGCAATATCTATTTCCTGTTTATCATTATAGGCCATGATAGGAATGCCCACAAAATTGCTGCTGTCTCTCTTCTTTTCTCTAGCAGTCTAGCATCGTGAAAGCTAATGCTGGCACGCATATCCATGATAGTCTCTCTGCTGAGAGAGCATCATTCAGAAAAGTAGCCTATTCTGAGAAAGAAATGTGAGGACATGAAGTAGAAAAAACTGTATGGGCTCAGATTGCAGGAGGAGGCTTTTAGTGGGGAAGGTGTAAACACACACACACACACACACACACAAAACACAGTTCTTCCTTAAACTGGGGAAAGGGATGGTTTATTCTGTACAAAATATGACTGGCCATATCTCAGGCCAAAAAAAAAATCCCAAATACCACATTACAATGCACTTACACTTCTGTGGCATTTTATTGTAACAGAACAAATACAATTAGATAGATAGATAGACAGACAGACAGACAGACAGACAGACAGATAGACAGACAGACAGATAGATAGATAGATAGAGATACATATTTCAAGTATATTGGTGGAAATAACCAGCAGTTAGATTACAACAATGTGGAAAATATTCACCATGGGTTTTAGCTGCTGCTGCTAACTTTCATAGCTAGATCTTGACACTATGGATTTGTACTTCCAGAAGAATTTATCTAACAGTCATATATGAAGAATAATTGTATCAGAAGTTGCTAATGAATGACTACTTAAAGGCTAAGGTAACCCCAGATAGTTTGACTCTGGACCTGCAATATTAAAACTCTTACTATCATTGGTATTCTGATCAGTTGATCATCTTTGTAGAATATGTAATATAAGTACAAATTTTCCTGGAAACTTAAGTCAACAAAGAAAGAATTTTCTTTATTTGTGACTGAGTTTCTCAAGTGTAGACATATGCAAATTTGCGTAAGATAGGAGAGATTCACAGAGAAAATCACACAAATCTGTTTAAATGACAAACGAGCAATCAGAGGAACTGAAGACATGAGCATTTTCATACTTGCTTGATGGGGCAAGGAAAGTCATAGGAAGACAAGATGGGCATATTTGTGTGCTAAAGATAATAAAGTACAGGAATCTTAGTAATTAGAACCATCTAATAATCCGTTCCGGGGCCAGTATAGATAGCATCTCTCACTTGAGGGTCTTCTGATCTGCCTCAATTAGGGGGTGTCAGAGAACACCTCAAATTCCTTTAGCTTTTAATATCAAGCCTGCAAAGATGGCTTACCTCGTTTACTTATCTGTCAGCATTACCCATAGCTACTTGAAGAGGTAAGGTTTATTTCACTTGCAGCTTACAGTCCACCATTGAGAGAAGCCAAGGCAGGAACCCAAGGCCTGAGGTTGACGTGGAAACTATAGTCTGTGAATGAGTAAAGGTGGGGCAAAGCATCAGACAGAAGCAGAAATGAGTACCAAAGAGAAATGCTGCTTCCTGGCTTGTTCCTGGATTCATGTTTAGTTATATTTCTTATACAGACCAAATCCAACTGCTTATGAATAGTAACACCACAGTGGGCTGGGCACCCCTCCATCACTTAACAATCTACCTGTGTCACAGACATGTCTAAAGACCAATTTGATGGACATGATTCTTCAACTGAGGCTTTCTCTTTCAGGTGTCTCAAGTTGACAGTCAAGATTGGCCACCGCAGTGCCCTATTCTGGGACAATCCATTCTGAGACATACCACATCATTTAAGGAATCAATCACAGATAAACATTAAGTCTGCAGGAGGGAGTACTGAAATTATACTAGTTCCTTCTTCACTACTCTTAATTTTCATGATTCCACGTTCCTGTGGCTGACATGAACCAATAGAGTACAATAAGATAGCTTGACAGACACAGATGCAGAGTCCATAGTCTCCTAAATTTTATAACATGTTAGTGTAATTTTATTTTGTTGTAAGTTGTTAATTTTCTTTCTTGCTTAATATATAAATAACCAAGTGCCATAGAAGAGTATGTACACATAAAAATAAAATATCCATAGAATTTAGTCCTAACTGTCATGTTACCAATTATCAATGGGACCTTGGCATGTTACTGAAACATAAGTAAGATGCAGTAATATTCAAAAATTAAAAGCATGGAAGACGAGACTGACGTAGATGCACAATTCATTTATACAATTATCGAAGGAGCCAGAGCAGTACTAGTAATGTAAAAGCAGTGGAGAACTGGGCACCCATAAGTACCCTTAGTTATTTAGGGCTTTTACAGTTTGAGGGTAATTAAACTCTTCCATGTAGCTAAGAAGGCTTCAAACTTTCTATGTAACTGAGAATGACCTTGAATTTCTCGTTCTCTTGTTCCCACTTCCCCAGTGCTATGTGTGCAGACATGTAACATCATGCCTGGCTTACATGACACTGTAGATTGAACCCAGAATCTTTCATATTTTAAAAGGTAGGCATTGTACCAACTATGCAACATCTCTAGCTCAATTTTAATTTGATTTATTTTTTATGAATATCTAAAAAAATTAACAAAAGAATTATGGAATAGATGTAAGTGCTTAATATATCATAAAGTTATAACATATAATTGAGATTATTTTTCCTATAACCACAAATTATACACTGCAGATTTATACTGCTATATAAAACTATACTGCAAACTACAGTGTAACAACTATGGAATGATAAAAAAGAAAATGTTCAAATAAAACACATATAATTTTATGTGGCCGTTTTATCCATTATATCTATTAGCAGTTAGTTATTTGGATTTGAAATGAATTGACTAAAATACAATAAATTGATAATTTATTTTCTCAAAAATAGAAGCTAGTATTTGGAAAAGATGATGACCTCTTTATTACATCTCGCAGATAATAAAATAGTTCCATCCTCATTATGTAACATGGTATTGAAATGCAGAGAATTCTTAAGCTTTATTTTCTTTCTTTTTTCTTTCTTCACTGCCTGAGAATGCCTTTGAAGGAATCTGTCACCTCACCTTTGCTTTGTTTAAAAATATTGGGTCCATTTATGTAGGCAAAGTTATCGTAAAGCTTTCTTTTCTTATCATTTCTAAATATTTTCTATCCTTTTATAGTTTTAGTTGTTTGAGAATTCTACACATGCATATAATATGTCTTGTTCAAATCCGTATACCCCCACCGAGTTTCTCCACTATCTCTCCTATCCCTGGGCTCTGATGTGGTGTGCTTTTTCAAACCTGAGTCCACTTGGTGCTCTCTGTATGCTTCTTGGCATAGTACCACCTACAAAGAAACTGATATGCCCTACAAAGGAACCATGAGATTCCAACAGCCCTGTAGACTAGGAGGGATCTTTACTAGTGCCTGCCGCATCCATGCTGGGTTTTAGGTTGTCTTGATCTAATACAGGTCTTGCACATGGACTCATGGGTGCTCTGAATTCATTGCTAAAAAGCCATGTCATGCTTAGCAAGAATTAGTTTGCTGAAAACATCAATTAACTGATCCTTAACATCGTTCTGCCCACTTCTGTGATCCCTGTGCCTTGAAGGATAGGGAAATAAATTAGATGACCTTTTTAGAGCAGAACATCTCACAACTTCTTATTCTCTGTACCACTGGCCAGCTGTGGGTCTCTGTATTAATCAACATTGTATTAGCTATGGTTCTCTAGGTTTGCAGAACTTGTGGAATGAATCTCTCTCTCTCTCTCTCTCTCTCTCTCTCTCTCTCTCTCTCTCTCTCTCTCTCTCTCTCTCTCTCTCCCTTCCTCTATAGTAAAGGTAATCCAACAATGGCTAGCTGTGAACAGAAAGTTCAAGAATCTAGTAGTCGCTCAGTCACGCAAGGCTGGATCTCTCAGTTATTCTTCTGTATATGCTGGGCTCTGGAAGAAGTGGGCTTCACTTCCAGTGAAGAAATAAATGTGCTAGCAAGGCCAAGGAAAGAAGGGCAAGACATAATGTCACTGGGTCTGGCTTGAACACCTGAAACCTCAAAGACCACCCACAGTGAGACACCTTTTCCGTGTCTATTTTCTACTGCCTATGGCCTTGCTACTCACTAGGTTTTTGGCCCAGTTAATAGTTCCAGACTTGACTCTTATTTTGTGTGTTGGTTATAAGTATGAAAAAAAAAAAACATGTTTACTTCCATACCGTTCTTTCTACTATTGTATAAGTGGTTATATATTGTCAGACCAGTCATTATTTTATGAAACAGGATTCATAGATAAGCAAAACTGTTTAGTATTTTCTCTCCAGATCATATGTATAGAACTTTTCAGGTCTATGAAAGCTATGCAGGTTGGTAACAGGGCAATATCTCCATGCTTTATTATTCAAGTATGTGCTATCTTTGGTAGTGGGGTCTTTTCGTTGTCTGGTGGGCAATCAGGTGCAATGGCATTACCTGTGATGTTTGGAGGGTTTATGGAATCCCATTGTCCAATAGATCAAAAATAGGTAGTCCATACTTGGCACTTGGCTTTTGATAGCTTAATGTCTTGAATGTGCCCTTTTCTTCCTATTATAGAGAAGCTCCATTTTAGATATGTATATGCATACGTATATGTTTATATATACATTTGGTTGCTTCCAAAGAAGAATGTCTCCTTATGGCATTTTCAACAGACATTAATGGCCGTTATTCCATCTGTACTCTCTTCTACCCATCCTCCCACCCCCAGTGTATTTACCTCCTCATGTTCCCTTGTCCCCTCTTCCTCTTTATAACACCTGATTTTTAATCTCTCTTTCTCTGAAACTCTATGACCTCTCTTTTCCTTTTTTTAAATAGATGATTGAGAACAACCATTGACAAAAGATATTCTCTCATTATTACAAATGAGCTTTATTGTTGAACTTCTGGTATTCATTGATGAAATGAGATATTTTGACAAATCCAGAAGAATGTTACAAAGTGAATGCCTATATTTTAAGAATAGAAACTTTCTTTTTTCTAAGTCACTATAGCAAAGTCTTTACATAGCAAAGAGACAGCCATGGAGTAGACGTTATTTTTCACATTGCACTCACTTACTTTCACATTGTTGGAATTTTTCTTTGAAGGTTTTTTTTTAAGACATAAAAACAAAACAGGTAAAATAAAAAGAAAGCTAACTAAAAAACCCCCTGTGTTTTAGCTATTTTCTGGGATGGCATGCGCAGACTGTATATTCTGGCTATGATCCAAACATTTGTGTTTGTGACTGAGTTATTCTGCATCTATGTTTTTCAGATGTGGAACAAATGGCAATTGACTGGCTTACCAGAAATTTCTACTTCGTGGACCACATCAGTGACCGAATCTTTGTGTGCAATCATAATGGCTCCGTGTGTGTCACCCTGATTGAACTGGAGCTTCACAATCCTAAAGCCATAGCAGCAGATCCTATCGCAGGGTAAGAACTTCACCTTCAATGTGCCAGGTCTAGAAAAGCTCCCATTAAAAAGGGAGCAAAGCCTAATGTGAGGTTCTGTAGGAAAGCAGATGTTAATATTATGAAAAAGAAGTGTATTGATTTTAGTCCTAGTATTGCAGGAAAAGAAATGGGCCAAAAGTCAACACTTGAAACTTAGTGGCTATTGGCCGCCTAACAGGAGTGATTCCACAGACCTCTCCTGAGACACCAATATACTTCCCTTTTCCCGAAAATTGCTTGTGATCTACAAACAACCTCAGTGGAGTGTCAAGCTCATTTCTGATACTCAACAGGGAACCTTAGAAGTAGCAAGTCTCACAAATGCTTCTTGAAAAATGTACTGTTAATGTACTTGAGCCAGCATAGCATTTAGGTTTTTATAAGCTAAATACAATTTATGTTCAAGGATACTCCAACATTAAAGATATCTTTGTTACTTAAGATTATTTTTCCAATAAACATTGATATTTTTGCCTAATAATATTATTGGATTAATGAACTTAGCAGAATCCATTTCTTACTTGTTAGCTTTTTAATTTGTGATTCATTTTATTGGTTTATAAACAGTCCTTATAAGACTCTCTCTTAAATAATAGAATCATTAATCTTTTTAAAATATTGACTTCTTCTTGCTAAAATATGTTCACAAATGTTAAATTCCTATGAATTTTGTTCATACACTGGGAAAAATCTATATAGAAAAAAAATCACTTATTATGTAAACATGGCAGTATAATTAGAAGAGGAAAAAACAAAGAAGCAGGGAATTCTCGAAATCACCTGTTCATTACTCAGTGGAGCCAAAGGGAATGTGGGAATCAACAGTACAGAGAACTACTCGAGTTGAAAGGACTATTGTTTTTGAATATGCAAATTGTGGCAGACTGAAAACTGGAATTTTATTCTTACTGTCATTTCAACAGTCCTCAGGCATTTCGGCTGAAATGTCTTATGGAACTTAGCCTAAAGTGCCATAAGCCTCCGTTCAATAAAGGGGAAATATTTACTGAAGAAACAGCTGCCATCCATATGTGGACTTTGTCACTCTTTACTTAAAGTCTGATTGAATATTAAGATGCATCATCACAATGGTTCTGATTTTGACAAGAACAGCTTGCACGTAAGGACTCTGCGAGGAAGGCTGTGTTTCATAAGTCTTGAATGAGACTCTATTTGTGTTTGCAGCAGATGGTGACTTGACTGCAGCGATGCTTCAAAAGGCATTAGGAAAAGAAGTTGTATTTAAACGGATTTGTTTGGGTGGTTGGGTACAGCTAGGAGGAGAGAATTGGAGATGTACAAATGCGCTCACGGCATTCTCTTGGCATCCCTTTGGAAATGTATGTGCTTTCAAGTTTTGCTCTGATGATACTAACTGAATTGCAAATCGGCCTTGCGACAGTCGTGTCTATCCAAACACTGAGAGGTGAAGCTGCCGTGTTCCTCCTTTCTAGTCACCACAGTCTTTGCCTTTCTTAAAAACAAAGATGCCGTGAGTCTTTCCAACAAAGCTGCCAACCGAAACGTAGCATGTGTGAATGTTGTTTCTCATTCTCAGCAACAGCATGCTTTATGTTTGCAGGCAACTTATTTCTCCCTGTCATTACAAGAAAGAGCCATATTTTGTCATTTTGTCAACCGCATTAGCAGTAGAAAGCCCCAACACTGTTTGCACACATTCTCTGATGGGTTCCTTGGGACTCTGGAACAGCTTAAGTGTAATTTGCTGCGTGTCATTTGTCACAATAGGTGCTCTGAAATGTTTTGCGTGGTCTGACTCTCTTTTTCAATGCATGATCACAGATAGCAAAGCGAGAACTGCTCTGCTATTGTGAGTTCATACAGTTTGGGGCTGAGCGCTTCAGCTCAGCTCCTCCTGTGTGGGAATAGCCTCTGGACTGACAGTGCACTGATGCACGGAGAAAAGTGGGAGGAGATTCCCCTTTCACCCCACTAGGATTCGTTCTGAAGATAATATCTATACCTGAGTTACGAGCAGGGAAATGCTAATAGCATAGTACTTCTCTTATTTCTAATTGTGCAGGGAAATGGTTTTTTTGCTTTAGTATGTTCTGAATGTTCAGAAATATGAGAATATATCAGTCATCTCACCGGAATCCTGTGTGTCCTAAACTAAGGAGGCTTGAACCACAAACATAATGGTCTTATGTCCTAAAGTCCATATAGAAGAAACAGCACTCTCTTTGCTGTGTCTGTGACTTGACTTTCCTTGCCCTCTTTTTCCATTTGCACATCACAGGTGTTTCAAGATTAGCATCATTATCTTTCAAATGTTATCCTCTGCTGTGTTTAGTTGTTTGAAGTTTGGACACAGAAGACTAATGCTTTGTGGACTCTCATCATGCCCGGAGCCAATCTCAATAAAAATAGGCCAAAAAGATGTTTCTAATGATGTTTGCATATTGTCTTCAATTTTTAATTACGTTCTTCAACTTACCATTTCAGGCAATTTTCCCGAGATGTTTCTCAAGGTTTCTCTTTCATTGTTCAACAGTATTTCCTTTCAGTGGCTCCGAGAAAAGCAACAATAAATTATAGATGAGGAGCTATTAATGTTGGAGGGTAGCAAAGAAGTCATGGTGTACCAATATTAAAAATAGCCAGTCTTTCAGGTGACCATGAGGATTCTGCTTGTTTAATAGTTAAGAACTGTATCTTACTTCGTCTTACACATTGTTTCATTTTTAACAGATTTTCTTTCTGATCAGTCTCTTCAATCGGTATATTTCATGTGGACTACATTTATTTATAAAAAGAGTATGGATGAATATAAGACAAATAGAAAAAATGAGATATATGTTAAGAATGAAAATAAAATAGTAGTGGAGGGGAAATGGAGAGCAGCTGTGGGGACAGGAGAGGAGTGGGGGAAATCTCTTCCTCAAGCATTGCTATGTTCATAAGATTTTTAAAGTTTTATTAAGCTATGAAAACTTACATAGGATATAAATATTTTGGTAATGTCCTTTTTGAATAAGTTGTAGAAGAAAACAATAATTCTGTTTCACTATTCTTTTATTGGAAACAATTTTCTTTTCATACAATATATTCTAATCACTTGGCTCTCTCTCAGCAATTCACAGATCCTACAATCTCTCCACAAGCCCAATTGCTAGTTATTTTTTTTCCTCTCAATCTCATCCAGGCAAAAACACGCAAAATATTATTTAGAGATATTAACAAAAGAAAAACATTCAAAGAGCTGACTATTTTCAAATTAGCATAGGAGACTTCAAAACTGAAAAAGAAACACGAAACCAAAACAAACCATGTGAATTTTATGCTACCTTTAAATGACACCGGCACTTGTAGATCAGTAGAGTAGGGCAGAGGAGGCTGTTATTTAATGGTGGATGACTGAGTCAGGCAACGCCATGCTTCTTCAGGATCTGTGTCAACAAAAGGAGGGAACAGGGATGAAGAACAGCATGTCAGTTTGTTTATTTGCTTGGTTGTGCTATTTTTATTTTGCTTGTTTGTTTGTTTTATTCTGCTGCCTCCTCAATTGCTAAGAGATGCCATCTTGCAAGCTAGCATGATATGAACCTCACCAAGCAAGAAGGGAACAGGAAACTACCTTTAACAGTTGTGTAGACACGAATTTACATTGGCTTCATCATTTCCAAGACTAAAGGGTAACAGTGAAATTTGATGACGGCTGCTTTTGTCTGTGAACACTATTAGAGAAGGCTTGATTCAGTGCTGTGTATTAGCTGGGTCCATTGTTTTTACTGGAGATCATGGGCAAGCTAAGTCTGGTTTTTGTTCTAGTTGGGGCCTTCAGATTCATTTCTGCTTGTTTGCTTGCTTGTTTTTATTGAGCTATATATTTTTCTCTGCTCTGTTCCTTCCTCTTTTCTCACCTTCTACTCTTTGCTGTTATCCCCATACTCCCAATTTACTCTGAAGATCTTGTCTTTCTCTCCTTCCTATATAGATTCTTGTATATCTCTCTTAAGGTCCTCTTTGCTGTGTATTGCTAGAGCTAATGGGCCAAGCAGTGATTTAATTAATAGAGTTTCTGTGTGATTATTTCAGGTCTAAGCTAGCCTAGCAGCTGAAAACCAACAAGTAATCCTTCCCTTGCAACATCTATGTTCTCTGTGGTTATATACTCTAGGCTAATTTTTCTTTGCTTTATGTCTAAAAGCCACTGATGAGTGAGTACATATTATATTTGTCTTTCTGTGTCTGGATTACCTCACTTAATGTGGCTTTATTATAGATCTATCCACTTGCCTGCAAGTTTCAGGGTGCCATTATATTTTGCCACTGAATATTACTCCATTTTATAAATATATCACATTTTCTTTACCCATTGTTTTGGTTTAGGAGAATGTAGGATTTTTTTCAGGTTATGGATATTACAAATAATGCTGTTATGAAAATAGTTGAGTACATGTCATTGTGGTGTGATTGAGCATCCTTTGGGTATATACCCAAAAGTGGTATTGTTGGGTCTTCTTTTGGGGGGGGACATTTTTTTATTTATTTACTTATTTATTTTTTTATAAAAATTTCCACATCCTCCCCTCTTCACCATACCCTCCCATTCCCCGCACTCCCTCTCCTCCTCCCTTTCCAGTCCTAAGAGCTGTCAGGGTTTCCTGATCAGTGGGAAGTTCAAGTTCCTCCCCACCTCCCTCCAGGTCTAGGAAGGTAAACATCCAAACAGACTAGAATCCCAAAACGCCAGTATGTGCAGACTAAACAAGACCCAGTGCCATTGTCAATGGCTTCTCCGTCAACCCCCATGTCAGCCACATTCAGAGAATCCGGGTGATCACATGCTCGTTCAGTCCCAGTCCAGCTGGCCTTGGTGAGCTCTCATTCGATCAATCCCATTGTATCATTGGGTGAACGCATCTCTGGCGGTCCTGAATTCCTTGCTCACTTTCTCCCTCCTTCTGCTTCTCATTTGGACCTTGGGGGCTCAGTCCAGTGCTCCAATGTGGGTCTTCGTCTCTATCTCCATCAATCATCGGATGAATGATCTTCTGGTCTTGCCTTCCTTGCTCACGTTCTCTCTCCTTCTGCTTCTCATTTGAACCTAGGGAGTTAAGTCCAGTGTTCCAATATGTGTCTCTGTCTCTATCTCCATCCATCGCCAGATGAAGGTTCTATGGTGATATGCAAAATATTCATCAGTATGGTTATGGGACAAGGCCAGTTCAGGCACCCTCTCCTCTGCTGCCCAGGGAACAATCTGGGGACCTCTCCTTGGGCCAGGGAACCCATCCAGAATCAAGTCTCTTACAAACCCTAAAATGCCTCCCTTAGTTGAGATATATACTTCCCTGCTCCCATATCCATCTTTCCTCCCTCCCCCCATCCCATTCCCCCAAACCATCCCCAATCCTCCCCCTCTCCCTTCTCTCTAATCATCTCCCCTTACTTCCACCCCCAACCCCCCATATGCCCAAGTTTGCCTGGCAATCTTGTCTACTTCCAATATCCAGGAGGATAACTATATGATTTTCTTCAGGTTCACCTTCTTACTTAGCTTCTCTAGGATCACGAATTATAGGCTCAAAGACCTTTAACTATGGCTAGAATTCACTTATGAGTGAGTACATACCATATTCCTCTTTTTGGGTCTGGGTTACCTCACTCAGTAAAGCGTTTTCTATTTCCATTCATTTGCATGCAAAATTCAAGATGTCATTGTTTTTTACTAATGAGTAAAACTCTGATGTGTATATGTTCCACACTTTCTTTAACCATTCTTCTATTGAGGGGCACCTAGGTTGTTTCTATGTTCTGGCTATTACAAATAGTGCTGCTATGAACATAGCTGAACAAATGTTTTTGTAGTATGATAGGACATCTCTTGGGTATATTCCCAAGAGTGGAATTGGTGGGTCCTGAGGGAGATTGACTCCCAGTTTCCTGAGAAACCGCCACACTGATTTCCACAGTGGCTGCACAAGTTTGCATTCCCACCAACAATGGATGAGTGTTCCCCTCAATCCACATCCTCTCCAGCATAGGCTATCATTGGTGTTTTTGAGTTTAACTATTCTGACAGGTGTAAGATGGTATCTCAAAGTTGTTTTGATTTGCATTTCCCTGATCGCTAAGGATGTTCAGCATGAACTTAAGTGTCTTTTGGCCATTCGAAGTTCATCTGTTGTGAATTCTCTGTTCAGATCAGTACCCCATTTTTAAATTGGGTTAATTAGAGTTTTAGTGTCTAGTTTCTTGAGTTCTTTGTATATTTTGGAGATCAGACCTTTGTCTGATGAGGGGTTGGTGAAGATCTTCTCCCAGTCCGAAGATAGCCTTTTTGTCTTACTGACAGTGTCCTTTGCTTTACAGAAGCTTCTCAGTTTCAGGAGGTCCTATTTATTCATCGATTCTCTTATTATCTGTGCTACTGGGGTTCTACTTAGGAAGTGGTCTCCTGTGTCTATGTCTTGTAGACTACTTCCCACTTTCTCTTCTAACAGGTTCAAAGTGGTCAGATTAATGTTGATGTCTTTAATCCATTTGGACTTGAGTTTTGTGCATGGTGATAGATATGGATCTACTTTCATTCTTCTACAGGTTGACATTCAGTTATGCCAGCACCATTTGTTAAAGATGCTTTCCTTCTTCCATTGTATACCATTAGCTCCCTTGTCAAAAATCGGGTGTTCATAGGTTTGTGGGTTAATATCCGGTTCTTCTATTCGATTCCATAGGTCGACTTCTCTGTTCTTATGCCAATACCAAGCTCTTTTCAATACTGTAGCTCTGTAATAGAGTTTGAAGTCAGGGATGGTAATGCCTCCAGAAGTTCCTTTATTGTGTAAAATTGTTTTGGCTATCCTGGGTTCTTTGTTTTTCCATATAAACTTGATTATTGTTCTCTCAAGGTCTGTGAAGAATTTTGATGGGATTTTGATGGGGATTGCATTGAATCTATAGATTGCTTTTGGTAGAATTGCCATTTTTACTATGTTGATTCTCCCAATCCAAGAGCAGGGGAGGTCTTTCCATTTTCTGGTATCCTCCTCAATTTCTTTCTTCAAGGACTTAAAGTTCTTGTCAAATAGGTCTTTCACTTCCTTGGTTAGAGTTACCCCAAGATATTTTATGCTATTTGTGGCTATCGTGAAAGGTGATGTTTCTCTGATTTCCCTCTCTGCTTCTTTATCCTTTGTGTATAGGAGGGCAACTGATTTTTTGGAGTTGATCTTGTATCCTGCCACATTACTAAAGGCGTTTATCAGCTGTAGGAGTTCTTTGGTAGAGTTTTTGGGGTTGCTTATGTACACTATAGTTTGAGATCGCTGCATCTTATGATATCTATTTATCCTTTAGGATTTTTGAGGACCCTACACACTAATTTCCCTAATGTCTATAGGACTTTATATTCCTAC
This sequence comes from Myodes glareolus, assembly GCF_982192425.1. NCBI lineage: Eukaryota > Metazoa > Chordata > Mammalia > Rodentia > Cricetidae > Myodes > Myodes glareolus. The sequence goes on along the minus strand of NC_142046.1, from coordinate 25,192,751 downwards.
CAACAACATGTGAGAGTTTCCCTTATTCTTGTAATTTCGGGATAGTGTACCATCTGTTAAAATCTACTTGTATATTCTTTTTCATTAAATAATATTTCAAAAAAATGGACATATTTTGATTTTTTTTAAAAATTGTTCTTTATAGTTCATGTGTTTTTCTGTTGTAACTTCTGCCCTAAATATTTACTACTTAAAGTTTCTTTGAAAAATGGTTATTGAGCAGTCACTTGGTAAAATTATATTGGGGTGATTATCGTACTGTTTAAAAATGCTAGGTGTTATACATTAGGACAAAACTCAGATGGGCTGAGCTCTATATCCACCTGCCATGGACAGGATCAGTGGAATGATTTCTCACCTTTTATATTATTTATAATAATATCATCCCTAGGCTTAAAAATTTTGTTCATTGTGCCAAATATATTGCCAGTGTTTTTCTCTTGACAAATTACTAATGGTATCTTTCAAACTGGATTTTTACATATCTTTAAATTATTTAAATATCTATACAATTTATCTATCATAATTCCTTTCTTTACCATTTCTTCCTCGGGTGAGTCTAATGCTCCCTTTTTATAATTAGGTTCATCGAGAATGAGCTAAACATCGGCATTACCTATCTTAGGCTGGACTGTTTTGGACCCCCGGAGAGATGCCCTGCCATTCTGATATCCAAATTTTAGTTCTGGGGTTGCTGACCAAATGCACATCTTCCTAAGAATGTGAAAGAATGTGTGTTTCATTCTTCACCCTGATTCTGAGGAAGCTTGGAGTTCACAAGTTCACTTAAGACAGATGAGAGGGATCCATTTCTCTTGAAGCACTGAGAAAATAATTTAGTGTTAACGCTGAGCCTGTATTGTAACCATTGCTTCTGATGTTCATCTTTCTGCAAATAAGCACAGGCATGAATGATTCCTTAATTAGTAGCCCTGAGAATTCTCTCTGGCTGCCTAAGGTGTCTTATGCAAAGGAACCGTATGTCTAAAAGTCAGTGCACCTACAGACTGTGTCTGTGCCAGCACCAACTGCCTTGAACACTCCATGGTAGCTTTGAAATAGTTCTGCAAAGACTGCAGCTCATTGCACTGGTTCCTGAAGGTACAGTACTGGCCAAGACTGTCTGACAGTTGCTTTGACGGTTTTTGCAGCCACAAAACTTAATGACCTGCTTCCACCTGGGCCACAAGAGGAGAACTTTCCACTGAACAGCCACAACCATCCTCCACGCCACTCCACATGTACTGGAACTAATATAACTGATACAAGGCCTAGGATTTAATTGCTTTAAACCACCAATATTCATGGCTGCTGTGGGCCAAATAAATGACTGTGATAACTTGCAACATGAAGGCCTGCTTGTTGAGGTTTTCTGTCTCACCCAGTACCCCACAGCCAGCAAGCCCCAAAGAAAATCACACAAAGATCTCCATAAGTTATAAAGCTGATTGGCCCATTAGGTCAGGCTTCTTATTAGTTCTTGTAGCTTATAATAACCCATTATTCTGATCTATGTTAACCATGTGGCTCAGTACCTTTTTCGGTGGGGCAGATCACATCCTGTTGCTTCGGTGATCTGGGCAGGAGTGGGAGGAATCAGCTTCCTCCTTCTCAAAATTCTCCTGTTTTCATTGCATCACCTCTACTTCCAGTCTGATTTCCCTGCCTACACTTCCTGCCTGGCCAATTAGCGTTTATTTAAAACATGATTAACAGAATATAGACAATTCCCCTACACCAATAACTTGGCATTGTCTTTCTTAAAACTATAGAAGCAGGCTATTGTTTCAGTGTATGAGACTTTTGGGAGAAACTCTGTGTTACCTCCCCAGTGGCCTTGACTACTCTCAGTAGCATGTTCTCTTGATGAACAACAGAGTACAGTAGAATACGGGATAACAGCAGTGAGGACCATGGACATGGTTTGACAGTCAACATTCTACACAGTGGCCTGGTGTCCTGATGTTTGGCAAAGCTGTTACTTGAGGCTTGATAACAGATCACTGTGGAGGCTCCATGAAACCAAATGCAGGTACTAGGTGTGTGGTGTCTTTACTTGATGCTTGAAGATTACTACTTGTGTTAGGGGCAAGGATCACAACACCTCTAGAAACTCTGGCCCTAGAGTTGGAACCATCATCACTGTACCTGCTGTTGAAGAAGTAAAGGGGATGAGCAATGATGCTTTGGAGCTAAAGAACTGGCAACTTCTGTTTCACCCAGTGCAAGCTTGAACCCAACATGTCACACAGTTGGCCCACATCCTTTTTGTATACTGAGATCCTCTCCACAGGAGAATATGCATATGCATGACTGTTCTTGGCAACCCTAGACTGACTCTGTGGATAATCCCTTTCTTGCACTGTACTAACAGAGGCAGGTTTGGAGTCCTGACACAGAGAGAACAACAGTTGCTAGAAGACCAAGACGATCATGAAAACATGTAAGAGAACCTGCTTGAATGGAGCCATAGGGAAAAAGAATCACAGGCCTTGGTCTGCTGGGTTCCAGAAACTATCAATTCCTCAGATGCAATGATCTCAGACCCAAGCTAAGAACACTAAGGGTCCTCAGAACTGAGGACTGATGCTAGAGACCTGACCAACTCATAGCTGCTTGTCAGTGTTAGCTGAAGCCCTGAGCCAAATGACATGCAGAATTTATAACACTATTTTGTAGATAAGTGATAATTTCATCATCAGTCTTGTAAAGACTTTCTGCTCTTTCTTCAAGTGGTGGGCGGTACAGTTTTACCTTATTCTCTACACACTGCTGTAGTGTTTCTCTTATAATGTGATGAGCTTGGGAACAGGCAGGTGATTTAGGGTAAATCTCCTGTCATATGGCCTTGACTAAAATGTAGCCCCTGCTGATATAACAATCCTGTTCTTCATCTCACACCATTCCCAAATGTATCATCATGAAAAAATGTTCCTAAAAATATATACACACATACATCAAAAAAAGGATTCAGTAGACTGTCAACATGTATATATGATGTGTGTTTGTGTGTGTGTGTGTGTGTGTATATATATATATATATATATATATATATACATGTATATATATGTGTGTGTGTGTGTGTGTGTAGATATATATATATATATAGAGAGAGAGAGAGAGAACTATGTATGTGTGTAATGTGTGTATCTCTGTGTGTATAATGTTCATACACATATATATTCAACAATAATAAACAAAGAGATAGACACTATCAATTTGAGATTAGGGAATGTACTTGGGAAGGGTTTGATGGAGGAAAAGGAATGAAAGCGTGATGTAATTCTGGTAAATTAAACATTAACAGTAAAGTTGACTGAATGGAAGAGTTAAGAAAGTCCCCATTCTTTCTTGCTGTGCTGCTATTGTTTCTATCTTCATGGTGTAAGTTTTGTAGGTCTGTTAAACTTGTTTCTAAATTACTGGGTTTACAATTTTGTTTCAATTAACCCTACTCAGTGTTGGTTTAGCCTCCCAGGAATGCTTCTGAATTCCCTGGTTGATTTATGATGCCACTCAGAAAGAGGAAGTATCACAAAATAAAAGTAATAGCTTAAGAAGAGATTTATCACCTTACTTAAAAGTGTAGATCTTAGGTAGCCCCAGGGCTGGTTACTTAGGAACCAAGTTCGAAGTGTTAAACAAATAGGTTCCTCACACCTGTGCCCTGAGAGGGGCCCAGTTCTTCTCACACTAATGCACTTGCTCCTCGAGTGTAGAAAAGGTCCCTGACCAGAATTTCCCTTTTCATCTGAGACAGAATTGTTGTGCATATCCATGTAAATAGATTGCTTGGTTTTTGCTTTTAGCAGATGGAGGCCAGTCGCATGGAAATGAAAAAAGGTCACACAAATGCGACATGGAAAGGGTTAAGGGCTGAAGTCATTTGCTCTAACTACCATCCCAAGTTCTTTTTCTCTTCATGGGGCCCTCAGGAATTGAGCAGCCTTTTTAAACTTAGCTCAGCATGTTTGAAAAGGCAACAAGTACAGCTTTGTTCCAACTCTTTATTCTATTTCCTTTCATTCAGAATCCTATAATTGCTTTCTGGGTAATATTATTTTCTATTTTTAAGATATATGTCTGTCTTTAACATGTTATGTGACACCAAGCTGCTGGGTATAATGCTAATAACATACCCATTATTCCTACTTTTGTGTTTAAAAACATTTTATGAAAGTGATGGTAGTTTTTATTCTTTCTGATTGATTCCCTGATACAGGCAAACTGGATATTTCCTAACGCTAGGTAATGGTAAATACATTTTGTTTCACTTATAAAATGATTGTCAAGTGGCGGGAAAGCTTTTTCACTCTCTGCCATAAAATAGATTACATTCTAAAACAGTCTCTGCTAATAGTATAGAGAATTGTTTAGAGTTTCAAACAGTTGAAAATGGTCTCTAGCTGTTTCTCGCTGGGAGTTTTGTCAAACAGGAATTGGGTAGCAGGCAGCAGGGCTGCTACTTCAGTAATGGTACACATTCCAATGCACTGCAGCTCCCACGGTGCTTAGGTGTGACGAGAGCATCAAGGGAAGTTACACAGCTTTCTTGAAAAGCTAGGAGAACAAAAGAGTTACACGTGGCATATCAGATACTATGAGAACTTTGGGATATAGTTTCTCCAAATTTTGAATTATTTTAAAATACTAGGCAGTTATTTTTTATTTCTTTTTAAATTATTCAGGTCAATAATAGTTTAGGTGAAAAATGAAAATTTCAAAACCCAAGAGAATCTCATTTTATAAAAGCACACGAGGAAAGAATATAACTAAAACAATACAATAACAATCTTATTCCCTTCTACCTGCACATTACCACATTTTAATATCTGAAATCAACTTATGTTTTTATCAGGTTCCATAGTTTAGTCAATAAAAAAAAGAAGTGAAACCAGTTTTACGTTTTTATTCTGAGGTTTGTTTTGTGCTTCTGGACTGCTGAAATTTGCAGTTTATTGAACCGAAACTGTTTCCCCTGGAGCCAGACTCTTAGTAGGTTGAGTATGTAGAAATGGACTTCACTCTAAAGTCAAAATAACAGCTGAAAAAGTAGTTAAATTTGATTATTTTGTCATGCAAAAAGAAAAAAAGCAAACGTTGACATTAGTTGGGCTTTTTTTTGGGGGGGGTGTCTTTTCTTTGAGAGAGAGGTGTCTTTGTATGCAAGTGAAACAAAGAACTGTACTTAAATTAAAGAGCAACTATAACAAATTATCCCAATTGGATTCAAAAGTAACTGAATGGTTTTTCAGAAAGCAAAGCTAGCATTTTTCTGCCATTAAGTTAGTCAATCTTATGAGTTTGGTTCCACTTATATGAAGAGTCTGAAACACAACAGTCAGCATAGAACCTCTAAAATGGGATGCTGTGTGATTTATGTATTTATAGATGTCTATTTCTTAGTTTTAACTCAAAATTATTTGTTGACTTCTAGATTCAACTGGTCTAACATTCAAGTGTATGCATAAAAATTAACTTACTATTTTGATTAATTGAAATAAGTATATAATTCACAGACTACCCATGAGCTTTGCTCTGTGTTATGAAATCAAGGAAGCCTAGCATTGTAATAGGCAATTGTTTGATCCTTACAACACAATTCATGGAAATGAGAACATGAGTGTACAATAAACACTTGTCCATTGGAATCCTACATTGTGGTTCCTAGATATACATGTGCATACCTTCCCTTATGTTCCCATTTGAATATTCTCCAGTTAGGCTGAGGTATAAGACCTTCATTAGCATCATAATTTTTGTTTGTTTTGGGCACAGTCATCTGTGAACCAAAATATAGAGACTCTAAAACCAATACTCTCTCCCACTCTGAATAAAGCAACAAACCATGAAATTTCAGCAAAATATTCTCCTTTAGAGTATAAAAAGATAGCTAGACCTAATAGTTTTTGGTCAGGCCATATCTGTGGTCAACTTGCTGTATGAAAACTAAGAAATATAAGGTATATGTGCACCCTTCTTGGGACATTGGATAGCAACCAGTCAATGATTATGCACAGTTATTTCTTGTTCAAGTTTTCCCTGGTCCTATGTTCTTTCTGTATGCTGTTCTTTATATTTTGTGATGATCTATGTTCCATTGATGGAAGGGTCAGTGTTCTACTCCTGGGCTCTACATATGTCACAGGTTATTTTTTTGTCCTTTCCACTTTAAATGTTTAAGAAAATGAAGGTATTTGTAACCTAGGCTTGTGGCCTTATACTGTTTGAATTTGGATTTGTCAGAATTTGTTTGTAGATCCTAAGTAAAATCAGTTTCTACTGAATCATGAAGACCTTGCTGATGGTGAAGAATAATGACTTATAAATAGATATCTGAATACAGTGGATTTTCTATTAGGAAAAAATAATTGGAAAAACAAAGCTGAGATCACTTCACTGAAAATAGAAGAGAAATATATGGGACCAATATCATGAGACTGTTTACTGTGGAATGTGAGGTGCTTGAGATTACACTGCATTTTTCAGGATGGATATGTTGATGCTTTTCACAGGAGGTCTGCGTGTGCTAGATAAGTATGGCAATAGCCTTGATGATGGTGAAGACAGAGATGCAGTGACAGCTACATCAATAACTGTGGCAAAGGTGATATTCACCTCAACAGAACTATTCTCCAAACTGAATGGATGACAATTTTATTAAGCATACAAAATTTAAAGACAAATTCCTAGTTTAAATCCACCGGGAATGAGACTTCAGAGCTCACTAGTGATGTCTTAATCTTGAACATAGAGCCTTGAAAAGTTGAAGAGAAGGAAAATTCTAGAAACAAATATGGGCAACTTGATGTAAATTCTGTCCTATTTAGATCTTTTTACTCCTAAAATCTTCACATGCTCATACTACTTGATTATAAGCTGGACCCAAGCAAATGGGTCAAGGTTTCCTAGCAAAGAAAACTTTTAACCCACGTCATAAATTTTAGGCTATTCTTATTTTTATAAAATAATAAGAATAAAATTTAACATCACAAAATCATGATGTCTTAATTTATGTATCATTTGATTTAATATTACATCAAATATTAAAGATGTATATTCAAAGGTAAGTTTAAATTTGCTTTATTAAATTTAATTAAGATAAATAATAAGACACATTTATAGATTATATAACTATTTTTTATTATAATGAAAGTCAAAGAATGACATAGCTAAACCCAAAATCCCAAAGTAGTCTTCTCAGTAACTTTGAAGGTTCTAAGTTCCTTGCCTTCAACTTTTGTAATTCACAGAACTTGGGTGGCATCTCTGAGTAGAGACATTTCCAGGAAGTGGTCAAGATGCATTTTAATTGAGAAGCACATTGTATTTGCACATTTATCAGGAGAGTGTTCTTATAACTTGTGTAGTAAATGTCTAGACAAGTCATTCCAGACAGCATTATAGCTTAATACCTCATGAGGTCTCCTGCTCCACATTTTCTTTCTTTGCTAAGTCAATACCAGGTATTTTTCATGAAGAACACAGTGATCTGATGCGAGCTCTATGAACTAATTCATGATGAAACTGATTGCATGATTCCTGCATGCAATTATAAGTGCCCCAGCTCATCTTGTGACCATAATATCATTTCCATAAGCATGGAACTGTTTTTGTCATTTACATGAACACAGAGTCAGTAAACTAGTTTCGCAACACATAACTTCTTTTCATAGTATTTTGTACTCCATCAAATGTAGTTCGTTTGTGTTTCGATGTAGGTTTTGTGTTTCTAATTGGGCCAGTTTTCTTTGAAGGACATCCAGAGAGAAAAGAAAAAAGAAAAAAAATACAGTGATAATGTACCAAACAATGTGACTGCAGGTTTTTTTTGTTCTAAACACCTTCCCTGTTTTGGCCCATATAATCTTCCTATGTATTAGAAGGTACTTAGAGTTCCATTTTTCCCTTATGCTCTTTTATATATGAGACTTGAACAGGTAAGATTACTTCCCCCTAGTTAAAAACAAAAAAAGCAACAACAGCAAAAACAACACAATTTATTGAAATCAAGATTTAAGCTTAAGAATGTAACCCCTTAGTTTACAATTTATCTTCAAAACTTTTTTTTTTAGAATGGTCTTCATTTTCAATTCAGGCATGTTTTGAATCTTAAACTTGTTGCTTAAGTCTATGGTATGGAACTCATAATATTCCTGCTGTAGCCTTCCCATTCTTGTGAGTGTAAGTGTGTGACAGCATGCCAGCCCATAGCTTACATTATTTTTTTCACCATATTTTTATCATGCTGAGTCATCCTGAGCATATGGAATTAAAGTTGAGGTAGTTGCAAATTTTTCCCATATCAATATTGATCTATAAGTATAGGTAGCATCCCAAAGGGAAATGAAAAATTACACACTATAATTGTATTCCATAGCAGGGGACATTTATAATTTCATCTAAGCTCTATGAAGATCTTTAAAGAATACTGTACAATTTGTAGCCAAATTTCTAAGAGAAGATTTTTGAGAAAAAAACTGCATGCCATTTCGGGAAAGATCAATGGTTACCCGTATATAGCATTATGAAGGAATTATGGATGAGCAGGAAAAGTATGGGGAAAGAAATGATACTAATGAAATGATTCTGTGTGACACTGTCACACAGAAGAACATAGATCATTACACTTTTGCCGAATCCTATAGAACTGAACATCATAGAGTAAGTCTTTGTTTGCGTGGTCTGAGTCTTTTTTGTTTGTTTGTTTGTTTGTTTGTTTGAGACAGGGTTTCTCTATGAAGCAGTCCTGGCTGTTCAGGAAATCTTTTTATAGACCAGGCTTGCCTTGAACTCTCAGAGATCTGATGGTCTTTGCCACCCAAGTGCTAGGATTAAAGGCATGTGCCGTCACCACCAGCGTATACAGTGAGTCTTAGTATAAACTATGAGTTTATGTTCCTAGTAATGCACACGTCTAAGATTCATTGCTGTAATATGAACTATTGTGAGATGTTATTGACAGGTGAATCACTGAATGAATGAGTTAGAACACACGCTGGAAAACTATTTTCTGCTGAATTCTGTAAACTTAAAACCCCTATATAAAAGTTTAAACCATTTAAAAGGAAGAGAAGCAAATTGCCTATGATGAGTGAGCATACAACTGTATTGTGGTTTAGTCAGGAAGCTGAGGACTTTCCTCAGAATTACTGCATGTTTTCTGCATTGTGTTAATGTTCAAGAATCCCAAATCTTTTCTCAGAATTAAATTTCATAAACAGTGTTCTCTGTATAACAAACTACCGAGCTATGAATTACCAGTTAATCCAAATCTCTTTCTTGTACATCTTGTGCCCTAAATGGAAGTCTGGGCCGCTAATGAAGCACCATTAACTTTGAATGGCCACAGAGGCACAAGTCAAGAGTGTCTGAGTAGTTTCCATAAGTACATAATGCACGAAAATTTTCCCTTCATTTCTTACTATGGTTTTAATGATGGGTGTCTATTTTCCTAGGCCTCCTGAGGTCACAGTAGAAAGCTGGCATTTATGAGGAATATTATTCTCAATTTCAAACAAAAAGCAACTTATAATGACTGTATACAAAGGAGGTGTGTAAACATTACCATTTCTTGTAAAGCGGAATGGAGATTCATTCTCTGTGCCTTTGCTTACCATTGAAATCACAGTTTGACAGAAGGAAATGGCTTTCCACACTGAGAATGTCAATGGCCCATCACTGTGTTTTCCCCACATAGCTCAGGCTCAGTGTGAGGCCTGGCTGGCAATGCAAGCAGTATGAAGGAAATCAAATGGTTGTTAGATAACACAGGCTAATGAGAGCTCAACAATGCCATCAGAAATAAGAGCTGGTGTATTCACTTGTGTATGATAAAAAACACTTTTCCATTTTTTTGGAATGTGAGTTTTTGAGGGCAAAATGTCTTGGTTGTCCTCAAGAGGACAATTTTCAGCTCGAAAATGACTGACATGAGTTACATGAGCCTTATTACCATATCCACCAAATAAAGCTCTCGTCTAGAACAGTACAACATGTTGTGATTATTGTCAATCACTGTAAGTTACTATTATAATCATTTTCTACTCTGTTCTTTAGAAATCTTGTAGTCTAGGCTATAAAATTTTATAATTCTATAGCTTGTGACTTTAAATTTTATTTATGACTGAATATGGTTGATGTTCATTATCACACAGTATGTTTTCCTACAAGTAACTGACACATTTTCTTTGTGAAACTATTTTTAACAGAAACTAGTGCCTCCCTGCCTAGGTCTTGGAGAACAATCCTGTTGTAACACACATCGTTTATAATAAATATAAACTGTCAGGAAACTTCCATTAGCATAGAACGCTGAGTCTGACATTTATGTTTAGCCTCAATTGCTGAAATACAGAATGGCCCACACCGATGGGAGAATTACAAATACCTTACCTGACATATGATAAACTCCTGACATGCTAGCTTCTGTTTTAGATTTCTTCTTTTGTCTCCTTAATCCATAATCTCTAGTTCTATCTTGCAGTAATTACTTGTCTCAGGGCTCTCACAGTTTGCATTTTCATAGGTTTATTTTAGTTTTTATTGACAATGTTATTGGACATCATCTAATGTGTATATTTGGTCATAGTTAAAAGCAGATGAACAAAAGTCCAACAGAGTAGATTTGAGTATTATTTGAAGGATGACTACTTACTGATTAGATGAGAAATATGTTTTACCCACCAAAAGTCTCTCTTTCTCACTCTCTTTTATACTAACAAATGCTTTGAAACATCATCATCCTTACCGAAGCTATTTTTAAATTTAGGTCTCTAATATAAATCATAAAATAAAGGATCTGCTAATAATATCTTTAGGTGGGGAGGGGAATGAGGAGTAGCTGGGAGCTTACAAATTGATCTACAACCACAAGGCAGAGAGTAATTACTGGGAGTGACATGGGCATTTTGAAATTTCAAATCCTAGCTCAGTAACACACCTCCTACTCCTTCTCAAACAGTTCCACCAACTAAGGAATAAGTATCCCAAAATTTAAGTTTGTTGGATCTGTTCTCATTCAAACCCCTGCATAAGGTAAAATGTTTGCAAAAGTGACAAGTCTATGGATGTTTTCGTATCACTCATGCCAATTTTCTTGTTTTTCCCAATATAATATTTTTATTAATTATTTAGGAATTTCACACAATTTACATTGGTCACACTCACTTCCCATTCCTCCCAGGTTCACCCTCCCACCCAGCCTTGAGCTCTCACCAGAAAACAAACAAACAAACAAAAGAACCCAAAAAGCTCCCCCAAATTGAATCATGTTGCCCATATACTCACGCTCCTAGCTGCAGCCCCTTAGAGAAAACTGAGTCCTTTCCCACCCTTCTGTCAGAAGCTATGGACTATAAAGAGCTTTATCATCTTTCTCACAAATTTTAAGGATTCTCTTGAATAGCTCCCTCTATCTTCACTATTTTTATTTATTTTGGAGGGACAAGGAGATGTCACAGAAGCCTTCAATGCCTCTCATTCTCAGTTATGAGTCTGTAGTCTTCGATACCACTGAAAAAGCACTTTTCTTGTCCATAGCAGCTGCTGGCAGCATGTCTTATAAAAACTTCCACATGGTTTCTGGAAGCAACACAGACCCCAGACATCCAAATGGCTGGTAGCAGTACAGAACAGTATACGGATCTCAAAATGGTTTCCCAATACAGCACAGATCATGGACTCCAGCTCCAGCATGGATCACAGACATCAACAGTGTCTGGGGGCAGCAGGGACTACTGTGGCAGCCGTTACCATAGACACCAATGTAACATGAAGGGAAGGCTTGTTGGGGTTTTTGTCCTGCCCTCTCCCCCAGCTATTTAGTCCCAGAGAAAAATCACACACAAATCTATGTAAGTTATATAGCTGATTGGCCCATTAGCTCTAGCATTTCACACTCTCACATCTTGATTAACCCATTTTTCTGATCTATTTTAGCCATGTGGCTCAGTACCGTTTTCAGCAGGACAGCTCACATCTTGCTGCTTCAGTGATCTGGGCAGGAGTGGGAGGAATCAACTTCCTCCTCCCCAGAATTCTCCTGCTCTCCTTGCATCATTTCCACTTCCTGTCTGATTTCCCCACCTACACCTCCTGCCTGTCCAATCAGCGTTTATTTAAAACATGATTGACAGAATACAGACAATTCTCCCACACCACTTCCCCCTCTTTTTTAAAAAAAACAAAAAAAACAAAGGAAAATATCCATAGTCCATTTTTTGGGAATTTGGGCATAGTATTTCAGGCTACTTTCAGCTGTTTAGGGGTGCTGATAATCTTATGGGGACCTAAAGAAAATTTAGAGCTATGATCAAGTCCTGACTGAAGTATCCTGTGAGTCTTGATCATCTCAGGCATCAGTCTTGAATCTGTTCTGAATGAAGAACTCAGACATCTGAGCCATCTGTTCCTACCGGAGATTTTTCAGGTGGCCTACCTTGATCAAAGGTGATTTTTCTTAACTCTGAATAATTCCAGAGCCTCTCATTTTCTGTGGAAACAAAAGCAAAATCTCTTCTCCAAAGTAAAATACCTTTTGACTTCAATTTTGAAGCCAAGATATTTTCAAAATATCTATCTTGGATTAATTCCGCAACATTTATAAGCAAATATTTTTTAGCAGCTGTTGCTCCTTCCTCAGCATTTAAATAATTCAAAGAGAGTGTAATAGCATACAGTATCAAGATTCTCTGTGTATTTTCCCTCTTTATGGAGCTTTATTTTAAACTCTATTTCTTTTATTTTTATTTTTGCTTTAAACTTTTGGCCTTTTGAGACAGGTTCTCTGCATATCTTTGTCCTGGAACTCCCTCTGTAGACCAGGCTATCCTTGAACTCCCAGAGATCACCTGTCTCTGCCTCCCCAGTGCTGGGATTAAAGGTGTGTACCACCACAACCAACTACTCTCTTTCTTTCTTTCTTTCTTTCTTTCTTTCTTTCTTTCTTTCTTTCTTTCTTTCTTTCTTTCTTTAAAAAAGAGGGGGAAGTGGTGCAGGAGAATTGTCTGTATTCTGTCAATCATGTTTTAAATAAATGCTGATTGGCTGGGCAGAAGGTGTAGGTGGGGAAACCAGACAGGAAGTAGAAATGATGAAAGGAGAGCAGGAGAATTCTTGGAAGGAGGAAGCTGATTCCTCCCACTCCTGCCCAGATAACCAAAGCAGCAGGATGTGAGCTGCCCCACTGAAAAAGGTACTGAGCCACATGGCTAACATAGATTAGAAAAATGGGTTAATCAAGATGTGAGAGTTAGCCAGTAAGAAGCCTGACCTAATGGGACAACCAGCATTATAACTTATAGAGATCTCTTGTGTGATTTTTTTCATTGGGGCTAAACAGGCTGGGGGAACCGGGCAGGACAGAAACCCACAAACAAACAGGACCAGCCCGTTCATGCTACACACCAACATGGCTTCTGAGGCAGGATGGACCATAGAAGTCTTTTGAGGGTTAATCCAGAAAACTAATAATTCTTCATCTTGGATGTTGTTGCTGCTCAGAGTCAGGGTGATCACAGAATTGGGCAGCATGTTCAGGATGGCAGTAGCTACACGAGCCTTGCGCTGCTGTACAACACAAGTGCTAGCCACCCTGCTGGTACCCCAGCTACAACTATGTTCTTTTCTTTAAAGCCCATAGGCAGACCATGCGTAGTCCATTCCTCCTGTAATAATAGGATCAGCAGCAGCAGCAGCAGCAGTAGCAGCTCCCTACTCTGTCTACTGGGCAGTAACAGGGCAAGGAGACACAAATTTTCTGTATTTTGAAAGTCTTTCAAATATGAAAATTAATTTTAAAATAGAAGGTAAGAATATCAACCAATTCATGTAACTATAAAAATGCATTAATAACAACAGTGACTGATTATTCTGAAAAAAGCCTCCTCAAGAAGGTGCCGTATGGAAGCTTATCTGAGAAAGAAGTACTGGGAATATAGCTCGACTAGCAGAACTTTGATTCAATTCTTTCTTGACTCCAAATTTGAAATGACAAACCATACAGGGGAAAGTGAAACTGTAGACAGGGATTAATATGGAGAAAGCTTTATTTTAAGGAAGGCATATTTGTGATCTAGGAGAGAAAAAAAGGAGGATATGCCTGAGAACCTGGAGGAAAATCACTGTGGCTAGAACGCAAAAGGAGGAAGAAGCATGCATGTTTCAAAGAGTGTGAGAAGATGCAATACTGTAGGTATTATGACCTACCTAATATGTAGGTCAGCTTGGGAAAAATTAAGCTGAGAGTATATGTGTTATCTCTACATAAAAAGATGTACTATTGTAAACCATATGAGTATGGGATGGATGGAAGATTAAAATATAATGGAGACATTAGTTGGACTGTTTAAATAGTTTTGGTTCAAGAATTACTTACAGAGCTAAGGGAGTGTCCAGCACATTGCAGGAAATAGATCATTGTAAAATCTGTGTAGATATGACATGGAAAAGGCTCTGATTATCAGAACCACCTCTTCCTTAAAACTCTATTTGGATATATTGCTAACAACAGTAGTATGCTTAGCATTTAAGAAAATATTTGAACTTTCCTGCAGTCAGTATTGAGTTACCAAGACTTTAAAAGCATCTTATTTTTATGTGAGTGTGGAACGAATAATGAGTAATCATTTGCTAAAAATTCATGAATTTCAGATTTTATATTTCTTTTATGAACATATATTAATTCATTTTTGTAAATATGTATTTACTTATTTTTAAGACAAGGTCTCACTACGTTATCCATACTTACTTAAAACTTTTATTCTTTTGTTTCATTTAAACAGAGATAACTTATTGCAAATCTTCTTCTGAGTGTTTCATTTTTACTTAAGGTAACTGATAATGCAGTTTCATCTTATGCTGCTCACAGATGCAAAGGAAGAATGTATATATTGCACGGTCATCTTGTATATGTTCTACATACTGAGCAACTAAGAAATAGGTTGTGGTCAAATAGATAAATGGACAGATGGATGGGCTGAAAAAATAGCTTACTTTGTTTGTAAACATATATCCAACAAAGAGTGACAATCTTTCTTACCATGTATATTATTATTTATTAATAAATTTTTTTTTACTGAAATTTGACAGAGAACAAGTGTGTTGGTGGCACAGAGGTTCACAGCATACTGTGAAAAACCTGGTTTAATTAAAATGATTTTACTACCAACTCTGGATCCTAAAAATTTTGTTAAATTCTTCACTTTGATTTCCAAGACTTCTTTCAGCACCAAATTCTGTAGTTTGTTCATCTATTTGTTTTATTTCATTTTGGGATGTATAGGAGACAAGTGATCTTTGACTTTTTTGTCCAGGTATTCATGTTTATTTCATATTCTTTATGTATGATTTTTTTGATTTTAAATTATATTCATACACTCAATATGCTGGCTTGTTTTTGTCAAAATAGATTTGTTTGGAAAGGGAACCTTATTTGAGGAATAAGACCAATCTGATTCTCCTCTATCTATGAGAGATTTCTTGATTAATGATTGTCACAGACAAATACGAGGGACAATTCTGAGTTATATAAGAAAGAGATCTAAGAAACCATGGAATACAAACCAGTAAACAGTGTTCCTTCATGGTTTCTACTCCAATTTCTGTTTCCAGATTCCTACTTTCAGTTCCTGAACTGATTTCCCTTCATGGTGGTCATAAATTATAAATTGAAATAATTCCTTTCCTCCCAGGCTGTTTTGGTCAGTGTTTTGTAACAACAGAAATGTAGTGAGTAGAGATACATATGATGAAGCTTTTTCATTATATCTGTTTAGTGTATTGAGCAGGAAGTTATTGAAAAGAGAGAAAAGATAAAATGGAGGGCAGTTTGCTATAATTAGAAGTGGGACAATTTAAAGTCTAAGTCACTGAATAGCTGGCTAAGTATAAGTTCATAGATAAGAATACACAGATTTAAAGGTTGTCTACGGACCTGCTATTAAAGAACTCTTCCACTGGTTGAGGGATTCTGCTGCTTCTGTCCTTTTAATTCCTTTTATTTTGTATTCTGTAAGCACTAGATTTTTTTTCCATTTCTTTTCTATTACAAATTGGAATTTAAAACTGCCTCCCTGGATATTGATTTCAGCAAAATCTGTTTGCTATTATGAGAAAATGAAAACTGGCCCCTAAATGGGCATGATTCTAATGAGTAGATCAAAGGAGAGTGGAAGAGAAGTTAGCATACATTTGGCTCAGATTTAATTTGGTAATAACTGGTTGCTTTATGAAACTCTGGAAAAAAATCTCTTACCTGACATCCAAATTTAGCCTCTGTAAAATGTGAAAGATTTTGTTGGTCCATTTATCCTTGTTAGAGAGACATGACAATTAAATGCAGTGTGATGTGAAAATGTTTAGCTATTTAGAAATGCTATTCCTGCACGTTCGCTATTACTTTTATCCAACAGTTAAGGCTATTTCTTATAATCATTCATGGGTACAGATGAATACTAGGGGATTTCTTCACCATTATAAATTGATGTTTATTACCCACAAGGGTTTAATGGTGAGTCAGGAATATCCCTCATCTGAAACTAATTAGAATGAACAACACAAACCCTCATTTGTCACAGCTCCTCAGTAGACCCTGACAGGATCTTTAACTTCTCTGTGTCATTTTGATTCTTTCCTGTATCTTTCATTTGCACCTCCCACCCTTTTTTCTAAAACAATTATTGATTCCTTTGCTCATAGTAAAACTCGCTAAATAGCCTTCAAATCACATAACAACCAGAATTTAATCCCACTGTTTGTGAACACAGTTCAGTCTAAAGCTTTTACAGGTCTGTTTTGTTTCCCCCCACTAGTTCTAACGCCCACTTTCCACACAAACCAAAACACAGTTGTGGGCATTGATAGCTTCTTAAGAATATGTCATAATACCTAAAATTAAGTATGTTCAATATATGATTTATTTCTGACAGAGAATGGTGATTTTGAATTGCTATCAAACCATAGATGGCAATTTTGACTTAGACCATTTATATACATTTATCATTATATAATTTATTATACTAATTAGTTCCTGTATATTCACATGATCCCCCAGCAAAAATTTTTTGCAATATACAGTGTCATTGTAAATAGGCCTCTAAATTCATTTTTCAAGATTCAACTCAAATTGTATCTTATAATATAACGCTTTAATTTTAGTTTACATAATTATGTAGAACTGAGGCAAGCTGATGAAATCCCTCATGAGCACAGGCATGTTGTGGACCCCAATGCATCCGATCCAAAATCGCTGCCAAGACTTAAGAGCAACACTGGGATGTTTCTCTCTGAAGTGAGGCTCCAAGAACATCCTTTAAGACAAATGATCCTGTCCCTATTTTGTCACACCCCCCCCCGACCAGGAAGTAATATAATTATCCCTCCTTCAAGTAAAGATACTGTACTTTTACAGAAACAAAACCTTTAGTAGCCTCTCTCATCTGTCCATCTTCCATCTCATCTTTATCCTGGAATAGTTATATTGAGATAGAAAATAGTATCCATAAAATGCAATTGGAATTATTTTTCCCAATTTACATTTTTTCCATCTTGCCTATAATCTCATTGCTGAAGCTGTGATATTACATCAAGGTACTCTATTACTTTTTGTTAATCGATGTGCCTACTTTTGTGCCAGTACTGTGCCATTTCATTACTATGGATCTGTAGTGTAACTTGACATCAGTCGTGCAATGTCTCTAACATGTAGGTAACTGCATTTTGTTCAGAATTGCTTTGTCTATCTGGGATCTTTGGTGGTTTTGTATCAATTTTCCGAGAGTTTTCTTCTATTTCTGAAGAGGATGGCATGCAACTTTTCATGGAATTGCATCGTGATTTCAGGTTCTTTGGATAATGTGGTGGTTTTAGTAAAAATGGCTCCCATAGGATCATGTATTTGAATGTTTATTCATCAAGAAAAACTCCTTGAAAGGTATACAAAGATTAGGAGGTATGGCCTCATTGGAGGAGGTGTGACCTTGTTGGAGGAGGTGTGACACTGGGGGTGGACTATGAAGATTCAAAAGCTCATACCAGACCCAGCCCTTTTCTCTCTTTCTGCATATACATGAGGATATAGCTCTCAGTTATTTCTTTACTATCTACCTGCATGATGCCATCATCCACAGCATGACAATAATAGACTCAACCTCTGAGACTGTATGCAAACCTCAATTAAATTCTTATAGGACTTGCTGTAATAGTCCTGATCATACAGTTTGTTGGTGGAATAAGGACTTTAGGTATTTGGATTAGGAAAATATCTGAACACTTTAAGTGAGACTTAATGGGCCGTATTAGTAGGAACATGGAAGACAGTGCCGGGGATGATCTGAAATGCAGAAGCCCATCTGAAGAAGTTTTAGAGAGAAGAATATTAGCAAAGGACTTAGTGATCATTCTTGTGATATTTTGGCTGAGAATGTCACTGATTTCTGCCTCCCCCTCCCCACTATGTTAAAAGGACCTGTTTTGAATTAATGGCCTTGGTATTGGGTTTCAAGCCAGTCTCATATTGATGATATCATGTGACTGCCAGTCATCACGCTGATGCAGAGCTGTAGTGAACAAGAGCAAGCTAGATAAAGAGAAATGCAAAACGTATAGTCTGAGGAGAAAGGGAGCCCTAGAAAGTATAGTGGATTCTAGTGCTCTATCCATGCTTAATGTTCAAGGAGGTAAAAAGTTTACAGAAAATTTTAATGCCAAGTAGAATAAAAGGGTGCTGACCTCTGAGCAAGACTCCACACAACTAAGCTTCCAACTTGTGAAAGGAATTAATGAAAAACTTAAAAAATGTTAGAAGGTTCAACAAGAAGCTAATCTAAATGTAATTGAGGAAAGGGTACAAATTTCAGACCCATCTGTCAGTAGAACCTGGCAGTTTTGGCATTTAAAGTCAAGGATATAAGAAGGGGTTGTAGAATCTCTCTCTGTGGTTCAGTAAAGCTTCAGAGACCATGCATGTGTCAACAGTGCTCCTGAGTGGAGGCCTAAAGGGACCATTGTCTGTTTGTTGACTTTTTCAATTTTCTTTTTACAATTGTTTTATGTATACATGAATGGGAAGGGGGCTGTGTATGCACATATAGGTACCCACGCCATGATGCCTGTGTGACAGAGGACAACTTGCTGCAGTCAGTTCTATCCTTCTGTCTTGGGTTCTAGTGATCTAACATCGTCAGGTGTCAGGCTATTTGCAAAAGTCCTTACCTGATGAGCCTTAACCCTGCCCTCTTTGTGTTATTTTGGCTCACTAGAAGTGTTTGCAATGTGTGTGGTAGAGTTGAGATGCCATTTTGTGAGTCTGTGTGTATTGCGAGAGCACAAGTGTGACCGTGCAAGGACCAGTGTTCAACTTGTGTGGACCATCAACATGTAATACTTTCATTCAATCTAAACTTTTAAAAATATCTGCAACTGCTTAGATACTGAATATCTGATACTGTTAAATAAATGAATGACGTCACAGATATATATGTTTACATAACTGCCAGAGTAAAGTATGTACAGAAGACTTAAAGGACATTAATTCAGGCTATAAAAACCATTCAAAGTATGTTTGTATTTTTAAATGGAAATATTTCCCATCTAGTCTGTGGAGCCCAGAGTATTATATTCCTTCATTTTGCAAATGCAGCTATTTGGATTCTAAAGTTTAAAAATACATATAAAAATACAATGTAATATATAATAAAGCAATGTTGCTTTATTATTTTAAAGAGTAAGCTTTCATTTCAATGAAAATTTTATTAATGATAACTTTAATTTCATCTCTGATATTGCCATTTTCTTAAATAGCTATCATTAAATTCATATTTGTTTTTCAGCGACATAAAAAGAAACAGAAATTTTTTCTTTAATCAGAAATCTACTTTTTCACTATAACAAGTATTTTAATAATTCTCAATGTTTAAGAATCTGCCAATGAACCTTGACTTTCTATGATCTTTTCACATTTCTAATAGAAATCTTAATTTATTTTATCCACCTCTTTGGTGTAGTGTGTGTGTGTGTGTGTGTGTGTGTGTGTGTAAAATGTGTGACTATGCATTTGTGTATGTGTTGTGTATGTGTGCACGCACACATGCACTGCACATGTGATATTTATACTTGCTTCTTACTGTGTTTAAATGTGTCTGTTCAAATGCCCTGGTGAAAGTGTAGAAGCTAGAAGACAAACATGGATGTTATTCTTCCCTATGACCTTGTTTAAAACAGTGTATCTTCTGGTTGTTACTATATAAGGAAGACTATCTGGTTTGTGAGTTTTAAAATTTTCCTGTCTCCACGACCATTTCACAGAAAGGGGTTACAGATTACAAGAATAGACACTGTGTCTTGCTTTACAGGGACTCTGTGACACTAAACTTGGTCCTTAAATCAAGGCGTCCTGCTCTTTATCCACTGATGGATCTTTCCAAGCCTCTAAACACTTTTTACAAAAGAATTGCACTTCAGTAGCATTATTTAAAGTTTACATTATCATTATTATTCTTACAAAGTACAGTACCATTTAATTTAAAAAAGATTTTCCCTAGGCTATAATGCGTATTTTCTGTGATTGATGAGCAGCGAACACAGAGATAGGTAAACTAGTTAGCAAGCAACCAAAGCACAAGGAAATTATAATTTGTCTTTATTTCTAGAAATAACAGTACAGATAAGGTGAAATCAAATTAAAGAGTCATAGAGATAGTGATGGATAAGAAGTAATGAAAAATCGGGATTAGTGTGTGATTCTCACCTGAAATGTACCACAGTGAAGCAGAAAATAAAAAGGGGAATAGTATTTGGAAAAGGAAAAGACCTTGAAATATGTTATTGATTCATAAAGTTATATATTAAATTTAACATATGAATATCCAAACATACAGACACAGCCACTTAGAAAACAGTCAGAGATCATACCCCATGCTCTGAGTCACCAGTAAAAACAGAATTGGTGACCTCAATAAGTACAGAAACTGAGAAGAGGCTTTAGAAATATGTGCTAAGTAGGACAGGCATCCTCTGTCTGTAGTAACGTCAATGAATTTTGAATACTTTTGCTTAATCAAAAAATAAAGTGATGGGGAAATGAGACAACAGAGAGGTGAGAGCCTGGCATCTCCATGAAATCTTGATTTTCTGCATGATTTAAGAATATGTGAACAAACAAAGGGAACTAATTGTAGAGAGAAATTTCTCTCATATAAGCAAAATTAATTTTAAAAGAGAAGTGTAGCCATTAGTCACATTAAATAGGAGGCAGGGTTTGTAGAGAAGTAAACTTAAAATTTATGTTCCAGACTCAGGTCTGTCTTTAAAATGTGGGGTGGGAACTGCTTGCCTATGTGTGAGGTACATGAGAAAGTGTGAAATGTCAATAATGGGGACTCAGGCAGCAACACACTTATTTTATTATGTCAGTGAGTCTGCTTTTAACATCCTGGTCACTTGCTTCCAACTGAACAATCCAGCTTTACAAAAAAACAACCTTGATTTAGTGTTGGGCATCTACAAACACCATAAGGACTTGGCTTCTGCTCTAGTTTACCTCCTCGCTGTTACCTCCTTCATTTCCATCCTTCATGCTAACTTTCACATAGCAAAAGAGACAATGTCAGTGAGCATTAATGCTTGACCATCACAATCCCTTAGATGCCCTCCGCTCCTTAAATACACTTCTACCCTAAAGAAATTGATTGCTCTTTTTCTTCTTTGCTTTCATATTCATTTTTGCTGATATATTTTAGTGAACAATTTAATTTTGTTTTCTCCTCACAAACTAATCTCAAATACTAGGACAATGCACAGTTGTAAAGGTAATCCTGGCTCCCATGATTTCAAAAGATGTCCAAGTTCCCACATTAAACAACAAACAAACAAAGAAAAATACGTAGCCCTCAGCTATATGGACAGTTAAGTTCAAACATAAGTAAATTTATACTTATATGTTTCTGGAAGTCTGAGTTCTGGTTTAAAGCACAAGTTATACTATACAAGTTTATATCACTAAAATGATGAATGTTACAAGGTCTAATGAAGAACTATGTACATTTACATGCAAGTGGATAATTTTTTACTACTGTTTAAATACTCATAGTTTCATGAGTATGGTCAGGCTGCTTCTTAAATAATGTATAGGGTTCTATACCATCATCTCCAAGGATTGAAACACTTTTAACATATGGGCTAAATTCAGAGAAGGTCTATATAAGATTAGAAAGCTTATGTTGGCTCTTTAAAGCTAAGATTGTAGAAAGAAATCATTCAATTCTGACATGAGGGTAAGGACAAGATCAAAATGATTATCCATGAACTCTAATGAGTATATTGGCATTGGGATAAAAAGGATAGGCAATGATGCGCTTTCACCATACGTAACAAACAATTTGTAAAAGATCTGAAAAGTTAGTTTCCATTCAGAGTAGAATATGGCAGGAGCATCTGAAGGGTGCCATTGGTAGAATTCTTGTGTAGCATTCACAAAGCCCTGAATTCACACCCCAGCACTGTGTGAACAGGGTGTAGTAGTATGAAAGTCTGTCGCTTGGAAAGGAGAGGCAAAAGAAACAGAAGTTCAAAATTATCCTCATCTTAGGCTTCAGAAATTTACATTTCTTTATTTAAGAAAAGGAAAGAAAACAATCTGTGAGGAGCAGCAGGGCACGTGTACACTGCTCCCTTATCAGCTAAGGGAGCCAGGCTCATCTCACAGGCTGCGCTGTGTCAGCCTGGTCTACATTTGCATGGACAGTGTTTTTGGTGCTGGTAGATTTCTCTAACTTGTTCTTTTCAGTGTTCATGTTTGCATTCCTGGCTCACCGGCTGAATAAAAAAAGCGGAGTAGTAGTTTGGACTTAACCTACTCCTTACAACTTGTTCTGAAAACGGTGCATGCTAAGCCATCCTTTCAAACTAATCCATTAGTTGCTGAATGCTGAAAGTCTAGTTGTTACAGGTAAGCCCTGTGTTCCGTGTTTTACAAGCATTCTCACTATATTTCATGTTGCAAGGGGTGGAGGGGGTGTTGTGGGTTCCCGGCCCGCCAGGCTAGCTTACACCTGAAATAACCACACAGAAATGGAACTAATTAAAACACTGGTTGGCCCATTAGCTCTAACTTCTTATTGACTAACTCTTACATGTTAGTTTAACCTATTTCTATGAGTCTGTGTATCACCACAAGGTCATAGCCTACCAGAAAAGTTTCAGCACGTCTACCTCCGGCCACAGATCCGTGGTGTCCCTACATTACACCTTATTCTTTCCAGCATTCAGTCCAGTCCTCTCCACCTACCTAAGTTCTGCGCTATCAGGTCAAGGCATTTTCTTTATTCATTAACCAATACAAGCAACGTATAGACAGAAGGACTTCCCACATGAGTTTCAAGAATTTGCTATTGTGATTTTTATTATAAAGGTGGGAAGTCTGAAGCTTAAAGAATGTGTTCAGTTAGTGAGTGGCTTGTCTACCTAAGTAATCCATTTCTCCCCTTTCTGATACTGCTGCTTAAAATAATGAGGCAAAAGGAAGAAATGGGTAACTCACATACATCATGAACCAATTATATTCTTTTTTGTTGTGTCACTCAATTAAGAAGATTGTCACTGGTGGTTGCCTTTCTCCTAGACAGAATTGTTTTCTAAAAATGTCTGGTAATAATTCATCAAATTAATTCTCCTCTTTATTCTAGCTTTAAACTGGCCTCTTGTCATATTACTAAGGGCAAAAACACTTTGTCCAGTGGACTGGACTTTGTCCACATCCAGTTTATCTGTATGCTTGTTTGAGCAAGAATTGAACCCACATTTCCTGTGACAACAGTCTGTTGAGACAGAAACTGTGTAACGCACAGAGTTTGTGAGTATATGTATCAACCCAGAGTAGATGAGTCTCGAGGGGAAGGATGAAGAAGACACCGAACTGATGCTCACTCAAGGCTGCAGAGGTGCAAACCGACATCACAGCATTACCATTTATGATCATTAAGTGATTAACTAATAAAACAAAAAGTAAGGCATAAATATATCATCTAAGTGTTGTCTAAGTTTTAAAAATGGTAAAGGACAAAAGGGGAACCTATTACTTCTTGGCATAGTCATTAGGTAGTCTAAAAGTTAGACATTTAGGCTAAATGTATATCATCATCAGTTGAAGAGTGAGGATAAGAGATGGACACTCAAAGCAATGTGATATTGATGTATGTGACCCAAAGTTTACCCTTGTTAGAAAGCCCTGCTCCATTTTTCTCATGTGTTAGATATGCATGTAAAATATAAAATAAATTACTTGAATTGCTTATAGGCAGACACTTTAAAAGCCATGATATAGTTACCTACATTTCCAATTCTTAGCTGGTAATTGTGAAAGCATGTGCCAAATGGAGCACCAATTTCCTTAAGCCTGTAAGTGACTGCAGATTGGACAGCTTTGCATTGAGCTAACGAAATACTCATGAACCCTACTTTGGAGAGGGTTTTATTTAACCCACAGTTTGCAGAGTTCATGTCCAAGGTCAGGCAAACAAGTAAGGATCATTTGTTTGGATGGTGGTGAGGGCAGCAAATAATGATTACCACTGTTGGACCTGTGTAAGTGACACCTTGTAAAAGGGTACAGTGTTACAACAAGCTGACTCCCACATCAGTAGAGAAAGGGAAAGACCAGTTTCCCAGTTTTTGTCCTGAAAGTAGAGCCCCAATCACCTGGGTTGATTTCCGACGCCAGGTGTTTTCAGGTTCTTGATTTCTTAGCAAAGAATAAAAAATAAGTGACACAAAAAATTTCAAAAAGAAGCTAAATAATGTTATTTGGAGCCAAGCAGTAGTACAGCTTAACTCTGTCAAAAATGACAGCAGGGTAAAGTAAGGATCTCAACGTTGTCTTCTACAGTCTGGACTTGCTTTTTCTGGGACCTAAAGGAAAGAGGGGCAAGTAATTAAAGAGTGTGTTCTGGGTGGCATCTAATTGTAATGATAAATTCAGTCATATTATCATTTTATCCCTTCCCATGATGCACCTGATCAAACTCCCATGCAGGTGCAATTTGTGCCTAAGCATAGGATGATAAATAGGGGATTCTCCTTGGGAGTTTTAGAGAAGACACAATTTTAAGTTGCTGCACATACACCCCAAGCCAGTTCAGACTACATCTGGATGGTCTTTTTATTCTTCATCCCTAGATACATTGGAGGTACATTTCAATTGAAACTGTATTGAAATAGTATTGTTGCTAGGGGTGAGAAAATATATACTATTGTTCACAGTTAGGAGTACACATAGCCCAAAGCTGATAGAGGGCAGGGGCTTCCAAAGTTGCTAGCTGCACTGTTTGGTACATATACATTGCATGTTCAGGTGAAAGAATTAGACTGCAAATTATTTTATTATAAGAAGGAAGGGGTCAGGCATGTCTTTAATTTCAGATCTTGGGAGACAGAAGTGGTGAATCTCTATGAGTTTGAGTCAGGCCTCATATACGAAGTATCTTCTAGGCCAGTCAGGGCTCCATAATGAGTCCTTGTTTCCAAAATAAAATCAAAACATAAGAAGTGTCTGTACATAACTAGAACTAAAGATGTTCCTTGGCAAAACTTGGTCCTATTTGCCTGCCTCACACCTGCTGTGAAGCTCCATTCTCTTTCTATGTGCCTGTCATCACTCAGTAGGAAATACCAAGAACTCAGCCTTTAATCTCTGTTTGTCCTTGGGGGGATACAAGCAATATTCAAACCACACAGACCTACAGTGACAAAGTTAGAACTGAACTATTATTCTGGGATTTGGTATTTAAAGTTACTACTGCATAATAGACCGGTCTCTTCTGCTCCATAAATATCTTGTAAATTTATTTATGATATGAATTAATTCTTACTATGTTATCCCCACTATAGAAACAGTGTTATAAATACCAAATCACTGGAATACTTAATGACTGAAGAAGTGAAGATTTGCTACACTGTTTGGGCACACAGGCTTCCATGGCATAGCAGAAGCAGCAGTGTAAGAGCCATCTGGAAATGAGGAAAAGTTATTTGCATAATGTATGGGCTATAAATAAATGTATTTCACTGCTACATGGCAAAGGTTACCACTAATTGTGTTAAGGAGCAGGAAGAAGAGCCTGGGGACTTTCATTAGTGAAGAAGCCTGAGGTTCTTGCCAATCACAAGAAAGGCAACAGGGAATTTTAAGGCGAAAGGACTGCCCTCTCTCTCTGTTTTATCTTGTTCACATGAAACATAAAATGTGCCTACCACCACAAATTTATCTGTAGCATGTATGGCTGTCATTGAAAAAACTTGCTCAGAGCAAGGCAATATGAAGGGGACTTATGGATTCCCTAGTGACCCAGAAACACAGCCATTTCTCGTACATGTAACAGAGAGAATGGTTAATAGCAAAATATGTATTATAAAAAAAAGAAGACAGGAATAAATATTAACTGAGAGAAACAGACACAAAACACAAGGGAGTTGGTTTTCTTAGGTGACATAGTACACACCTGCTTAGACATCCTGTATTGGCCACACATGACGACTGCCTAGCAGCTGTTTAGAGTGGTCCGAGAAGCGTGTACATATACTGACTGGTGACTCTGGACATACGTGATGGGTCAGGCACTGTGAGTGCAGCCAATAGCACAACCGTTGCACGATTCCTCACCTCGCTGTGCTGGTTACTTCCTGTTCCCTCCACCTTCCCGATTTCCTTAGGACAACCGTTTGGGGAACTTGTCCCTGAAACCTCCAGTAGAACTTGGGGACCATAAAGTGCTCCACCCCATTTCCACTTCGCATGCTTATACTTCTCAGGCCTCCCACCCACCTGGGCTTCATTTTGAAGTTCTTTACAGGTCTATTCCAAGTACTCAGAAAACTCCTCGGCTTGGATTATGGGAGCACTGTGGGAGGAGTCCTATTGCATAGGAAAGAGGGCTCTTTGGCTTTTAAAATCTTGCCTGCATGCAAAACCAATAATTCTTTTCTTGCTTGCATTTTTGCTTGCTTGATATTTTTTCTTTCTTAATCTTAAACTGTGAGCTCATGTTGGCCTCACAAGTAAGGATTCCTTCCTCAGGCTCTCAAGTCTTGTAATTTTAGATGTGTGCCAACACTCACAGCCAGTATGTCTGACTTTAAATCTTCCTTCCTGAACAAGGTGTACTATCCTTGATAATATGCCCACCCCTTTCATTAAAGTAGAAAATGTATTACAACCTCCGGGAGTCATTTCCTTCCACAAGTAGCAAATTGCCAATTCTTATAACAAAGTCTATATCTGAAAAGTGAAGACCAAAATGTCAGCAACATCGGTGGTTTCCTTCAAGTGCTGTTTGGGGAAGAATAGGAATGCTCTCTTGAGGAGGAATTTGCCGTTCTCACAAAGAAAATGTGCAGGCTTCAATGAAACACGGCAAAACCTATGAAGATACTGTAGATTGGAAACAGAAGAGAAAATATTTCAGAGTGTGCCGTGTCACCTACTCTCCCATTCCCAACTCCTGTTTGCAATGAAAGTAGACAAGAAGTTAGATATTGTGGTGTGCATCTGTATTGCAGGGGCCCAAGGTAGGCCAGGAGATATTGAGTTTGGGGCTATCCTGTACTAGATGCCAAGAACATCTCTAGAAAAAAGAAAAGGAAAAACAAAAGCAAAACCTTCCTATGTCCTTTAAAACTGGTAGATCTTCAGGAGGTTGACACACAAGGGTGAAGGATGCCTCACAAAACTCAGAGAAAACACTGGGCACTTCGTATTTAGATGTTGTCTATTTGCACAGCTGGGGGGGGGAACCCCAAACAAAACGAAGCAACAATAATGAGAAGCCCAAGTCTCAAAAGCTTAGTGGGTTAGCAAAATATCAACTGTATCTATGTAAACTTTAGGTTAAGTGGCTTTCCAGAAAACCAGACGTCATGACTCTTGGTTTCTCAGGTTGTATGGGGGCAGCAGTGACAGGAGGATGTTCTTCAGAATCTGATTGCAATATCAACACATGTGCTCTTCGGAAACCAACCATTCAAAGAGGCCATATCCTAGGAAAATGACAGCTCTTTATCCTACAAGAACTCACTTTAGTAACCGTAATCTGCTTTTGCTATTTCCTAAAATCTGTAAGAACAACTTCATTTTGTCACTTTTATAAAAAGACCCCAGCTAAAATCTAAGCAAACGTGCCCCTCCCTTGTAATCAGATTGATGACTCCCTTAATAGACATCATAGAACCATCATCATCCAGTAACTGATAGTAGCAGAGGCAGAGATCTAGAGCTAAGCACTGGACCGAGTCCAGTGGAGTCCAATCATAGAGGGGGAGGAGTGATATGAACAAAGGGGCCAAGACCATGATGGGGGTACTCACAGAAACACCTGACCCAAGCAAGTGGGAGTTCGCTGACTCCAAACTGACAGTATAACACCAACGTAGGCCTTCTGAATGTGGGTGACAGTCGTGTGGCTTTGCAGTTATGCATCCACTAGCTGTGGAACCAGTGCATGAACTGGCTCTTTGAAGCCCATTCCCTACGGATACCTTGCTCAGCCTAGATACAAGGAAGGGCCTTGGTCCTGTCTCAAGTGTTGAAACAGACTTGGTTGACTTCCCCATGGGAGGCCTCACCCTCTCTGAGGAGTGAATGGGGGTGGGGTGGGGAGAAGTTGGGGTAAGTAGGAGGACTGGATGGAGAGGAACTGTGATTGGTATGTAAAATAACATTTTCTTAAAACTTATATCATTGTTCTTCTAAAATGGTGTGTAAGAATAACTCCCTACAGCTATCTCTTTAATACTTGCTTGGAACAGAACAGAATTTTCAAAAATGAAACTCCGTAGAACAGTGTGTGAGAACCATTGCTTCTGACTGCTTTTGAGTCCATAGGAAACCCAGGTGTTTCCCATCATGTGGCATTCCCAGCCCCAGGAAAAAAAACAAACCTAAGGATGCTTCCCTCCAAGTGACTTCTTCTAGAGATGAGGCTGCTACCCACCCACAGTGTCTTTGTCCTGTAGATTAACTACATGGAAACTCATCTACATAAATTGATTGCTTTCCCTTTGCAAATCAACACACACAGCTGCTTTAGAGGTGTGTGTGTGTGTGTGTGTGTGTGTGTGTGTGTGTGTGTGTGTGTGTGTGTAAGACTTATTTTTGAAAGTGTACCTCGGAGCAGAAAGTGTGGAGAGGAAAGAACTCAGTTCTTCGCTGTTGTGTGGCCTCCAACTGGTAAAATTAACAGTGGTCACGTTTTAGAGCAAAGAGAACAGAAAAGGATATTTTGTATTGGTTTGTGTGGGGATAGAGTATAGGAAATTGAAAATAAAACAGCAGAGTTGCTATTTGTATTTTCTAATTCCTTTTTCATATTCAAATGCAGATAGTAATTTACACTTTTGAATTCAGGAAAATGAATGAGACTAACCGTAAAAGAAAATGAGGGATACTTTTTTCTATGGTTGTTGCATTGCTTCTTAAGGCTGTAGAATCCTTAATAGATTACCTTCTAAATGTGTTCCTGTGTACATACTATCATATACCCAACTCTGATGTAGCTGTGGTTATACTCTCCTTATTTCTCTCCATTGCTTGCTCTTCAGTGAGACACATGTATTCCAAATGGGCTTGGTCACTGTCTCTGTACGTTTGCATGACCAAATCAGAAACACTTGGATTTCCTTTTTCTCTGGTATGTTTCAGAATACACTGTTCTTCAAGTTTAAAAGTTGTGCTCATTAACTGAAAATTGATACCGAGTCTTTATAAGTAAATCTGGAATATGCAAACAAAAGTTAACACTATAAACTGTTCATGCACTAATTAGCATAATAAAATATTTTACTCTAAAGAAATAATTTTTTATCCATACATAATTAATTACAATGTGGATGCACATGAAAGCATATCTAGGCTTCTGAATAATAAAAAAAGAAGTAGAAAAAAATGTAAGGATTTCATGTGGTGGCTATAAATAAGTATAATGAACTATGGGTCACCCTAGGTTACTTAGACTTTTTAAAACAGTGTATGTAGTATGAGAATAGTTGTTACCAAGTACTTCTTATAGAATAAGGCCCCTCAAAAATAACTGAATATTCTATTCAGACAATTTATTTAAAATGTGTTTTGTTCTTTATTGATATAGAAGTAAAAACATATATGAACCATTATAATTTCTAGAATATATGTAACTTCCAGCTCAAGGAAAGATATGTTTTAGAAATCAAAAACCTCCTTTCCAGTTAGTCCTAAACACATATAAGAGGTAAATGAACTCATTAGGTTATTTTTAAATTTATATCTCTATCTATCTATCCATCTATCTATCATCTATCTATATCTACATATGAATGTAAAAATAGTAATTAAAAAGAAGCAAAACTCACCTTTCAAAATTCTTATTATTTGCTTATGACGTTTATTAAAAAATAAACATTTTAATTAACAATAATTTTTGAACAAACTAATAGTTATCAATGGGAAATATTGACATATTTTGTAAAATTCCAAATTTAGCGTCCACATTAAAAAAGATACAGTGAAACTCTGAAAATAAAAGCTATTTCCTTGTTTTTAACAGGTAAATAATGAAATCATTTAGTTTTAGCTCAAAAAGAGGTTGAGTCGTTTGGAAACAAAACCAGTTTGTCAGTTTGCTCGGCACTTGGTTTTGGGAATATTAGTTAACAAAGAAAGTGCTAATAGCGTTTGGAACATTAGCCTGAGAACCATTTTCCATTTAGTCTGCAGTTAGTTAATCGAGTGCACGTTCATTTGTCCACATAGGCCATAAAATCCTACAATGAAGATGTAATTATAATTAACATTGCTGACCAGTTAAGAGGCATAAACATAGCATGCCCATCAATACGCTGCCTCTATTCGCTGACATTCCCAGTTCTACCAGATGGTGACTTTAATGATGGTGTCTGGTGGTGCTTCTAACGATTTCTCTGCCTGATGGTTCTTTTATAGGGTCTGTCACATCCTAGAAGGCTGAAGGGTAACTTAATAATGATCTTTAAGCGTATGAGGGGTCATGAAGTATATGGT
Organism: Myodes glareolus; assembly: GCF_982192425.1. NCBI lineage: Eukaryota > Metazoa > Chordata > Mammalia > Rodentia > Cricetidae > Myodes > Myodes glareolus. The sequence continues at coordinate 25,161,712 of NC_142046.1, read as the reverse complement.
TATGAAGTGACCAGCTGTTACTCATTCAAACAAGCAGTAGTACATTTCAACTGTTCTGGGAAGATTTGACTTGGATGGAAGGTGGAGCACCCTGATAATAAAAGATGTTTATGGGCAACATACCACAATATTTTGAAGTTTTTTCTTAAAAATAGAACATGCTCATGTTTTCATTAATTTTGATGAGGTATCAGAATCATTTAAGATTTATTAGTCTGTAATTTTAAATTTTCATATTCCAACATGAAGTTGGATTGAATCTTGACCGTCATTTAGAGGCAACAAGACTTTGGATAAATGAATTACTCAACGCTTTTTGTCCTTTGTTTCTCCTTGAGAAACCTGGTTCTCCTGTAGGCTCCTCTTTAACTACTCACTATCAGTCCAAAGCTGGATAATTAACTTCTCTACATTCCATTTTTCTCATCTGAGAAAAAGAAATAAACAAAGATCTGAGAAGCTAGTACTGAGTGATGCATTTTGCTGTCTCCTTTCCTGAGGAACAGAGGCACTGTGGGAAGGTTGGGGAAGAACATGCAGCTAATGGTGAGAACTGTAGATTCTGTACTTCAGCAGTTATCTGACACTGAACCAAATGAGAAGCATTGGTTCTGATGAATGTCAAGGAAAAGAAATGAACTAAACCTCCAGGCACTTGCTTACGAATGATTTGCTTCACAAAGTGTATGCCTCAGAGACTGTACAAGATACCCAGAGTTTATTGGAATCAAACAGGGAGAAGGTGAAGTCAGATCATGATGGGAAGATGTGATTCTGTAGTCCAGGGAGGCTTCTCTGAGGTCCAGACATTTGCTGTCTTCCCTGTTTTAAGGAGATAGATCCAGGCATGCAGACACTGAAGACAGGTTCAGTGACCATTGAAAGTAAAGATGCTAGCAACCTTTGCCTACTTCTCTCATATAGATGTGGGATGCCAAACATACAACAGTGACAAAAATATTGATTAGTTTAGCTCTCGTTTCTGTCAGCCACTGTCTGATCTCACTAATCAATTCCTTTATGGGAAAAACTTTGCTTTTCACCTTCAAAATACTTAAAAACGCCTTTCAGGTCTGGTTTTGGTTGTTGTTTTTGGTTTCTTTTGGTTTGTTTGTTTTTGTTTTGTTTTTAGAGACAGGGTTTCTCTGTATCTTTGGAGCTTGACCTGGTACTTGTTCAAGGCTGGCCTTGAACTCACAGAGAGCCACCTATCTGTGCTTCCAGAGTACTGAAATCAATGGTGTGTGCCACCACTGCCTGGTACCTTTCACGACTATTTTATGTTAGAAATAAAAGTGAAATGGAATGGACTGAAGTCCTCGTGTTCACTGAGGACTCAATTCTGCTGCTTATTATTTCTGGTTCTGAAATTGCTGTTTTCATTCATCTTGCATTGATATCTACTTTCTCAAAGCCTAATCCAGTTGTAGGTGTATATACCTTTAGTTCTCTTACAGTATGGTGATTTACCCAATGTACTTAAAATTTCAAATCCTACAATTTGTCTTGAGATTTACTGTTTCCCTGCTTGGAGTTAACTACAATTCTGAAACAAAATGCAAATTCCCATTTTGCATCTTAAGTGTAGTTGTGAAAGCAACTTTTTAGATTATTGGTATAATAAAATATAAGATAAATGCTAAAGATGGTAATATCAATTAGAGAGTTAATTTATGCTAACTAACACTTAGAGGAGGGGATAATCTATTCTACTGTAGTCCCCTGGAAAATGTTATCTCTAGAAAACATTGCCAGAGCTCGTGGAAGCAAAAACTGAACTTAGTGTTTGCAATAAGGTGGGGACTGAACAGCTCAACTCAGTCTAATGATTAATGTTTTGCCCAAACACCTGAATTTGCCGTCACCACAGAACACTCTTTTCATGGTTCAAAGGTGAGTTGAGACACACAGTGTGAATGTCTTAGGATCCTTTCTCTCCTCATGATGTAGGAGCTACATTAAATCAGCTGAAGAAGTTAGTTGTAATCTTAGTATTTTACACAATACCTTTCGTAGGCAAGACTGCTCATTCCTTTTAAACCGTATCTTGATCGGTCAAAGTAATAGTTTCTGCTGTACTTTGGAAGCAGCAAAATACAGGCTTTTCAGGCTGTGTCTTGACAAGAGACACTGTTTTCCAAGAAGTAGCAGACTCTCTTTTGAGTGCAAATGCAGAATTAGCATGACTCTGCACCCTGATGGACATATGTATGCACACCACCATCTGTCTAGCACGCTGCAGTAGGCACGATGTAATAAACACCTTACTAGTGGAAGGAGAAAGGGAGATTTTTCTATAAATATCATATTAACTGGAAGCAGAGGACAGGTGTGTATTGAAATCATATCAGGCAGATCAGTCTCAAGATCAGATGCAGCACTCTAAGGAGAGGATGCGATCCTTACTTCTGCAACTCGAAAAGAGAAGCACAAAAATACTCAAATGGGGAAGGCCTCACTGGACTGTCATCTCCCTATCCATTGTGTGCATCAAGTCCCTGACAGGCAGAGATCTGATTGTGCCTGGGGCTCGCCTTGGCTCTGTTTCTGCTGTTGTGTGGCTTTCTCAATTGACCTTCTGTCTATCCACCTTTCCATCTGTCTGTACCTGGCAATCATCCATGTGCCTGACCACTCATATGGACCTGGCTCTTCTTGACCCCAAAGCTTGGCTCAAACCTGTGACCCAGCAACAACCTGCCCTTCCACAGTGTCTCCAGCAGACTCTCATCTGGTTCATTACATTGTATCCACAGACAGTTTTGGCATTCCTATGAGCTTTTTGGCTTCTGTCTCTAAGGCCTTTTGAAACTCCCTGAACTCTGCTATGGCTTAGTCTTTACCATTCTGAAGTTTAGATAGGCAAATCGATAAATGATTGATAGATAGATAGATACATACATACATACATACATACATAGACAGATACATAGATGATAAACTGATGAAATTATTGTTAATATTGAGTTATTATTGTTACTACACATGTAACTGTCAACAATTAAAATTGAAATTAAAATTAGGATTAGAAAAAAAGAACCAGCTTTTCCGGCTGTCGGGATCCGGAAGGCTGTGCCTAGTCCACCTGCACTTCATGGGCCCAGCAGAGCAGTGTGGGGCTGTGGCCGCGGCAGAGGCCCCGGCTGGTGGCGGCTGCCGGGTGCCCAGCCATGACCGAGTCGGTGGAGCGGGTTAAGGAGCTGGAACAAGAAGCTGGCAGGGCGTGGGCGGCCGGACCCCCATCGACAAGATGAGCTCGAAAGTGGTGGACTCCAATCCCTCCAGCGGGCTGATGGCATTGAAGCGGATGGGGATTGTCGGTGACTATGAGAAAATTCGTACTTAAGCTGTAGCAATAGTAGGTGTTAGCAGAGTTGTCAGTGTGACTGCCGAAATACTGACAAGATGTGGCATTGGTAAGTTACTGCATTTTGACTATGACAAGGTGGAACTGGCCAACATGAATCGACTTTTCTTCCAGCCTCATCAAGCCGCACTGAGTAAAGTTGAAGCCGCAGAACACACCTTGAGGAACATTGACCCTGATGTCGCATTTGAAGTTCACAGCTACAATATCACCACCGTGGTGGAGCACTTTGAGCACTTAATGAGCAGAATAAGTAATGGTGGCTTACAAGACGGAAAGCCTGTTGACCTAGCTCTTAGCTGTGTGGACAACTTTGACGCTCGGATGGCCATCAATACAGCTTGTAATGAACTGGGTCAGAGGTGGATGGAATCCGGGGTCAGTGAAAATGCAGTTTCTGGGCACACCCAGCTCATGATCCCCGGAGAGTCGGCGTGTTTTGCGTGTGCGCCACCACTTGTAGTTGCTGCAAATATTGATGAAAAGACCCCGAAACGAGAAGGTGTCTGCTCAGCCCGTCTCCCCACCGCCATGGGTGTGGTTGCAGGGATCTTGGTTCAAAACGTATTGAAGTTTCTGTTAAATTTTGGCGTTGTCAGTTTTTACCTTGAATACAATGCGACGCAGGATTTTTTCCCTACCATGTCCATGATGCCAAACCCTCAGTGTGATGACAGAAACTGCAGGGAGCAACAAGAAGAATAGAAGAAGAAGGCGGCGGCCCTGCCCACACAGGAGGCTGGACCCAAGGAGGAGGAGGAGATAGTCCATGAAGACAATGAGTGGGGTATAGAGCTGGTGTCGGAAGTTTCAAGAAGCGGAACTGAAGAACTCTTCCGGTCCCATTCCCACCTTACCTGAAGGAATTACAGTGGGATACACAGTCCCAAAGAAACAAGAGGGTTCTGTTGTTTCTGAGGTAACAGTGGAAGATTCTGGTGAAAGCTTGGAAGATCTCATGGCCAAGATGAAGACCATGTAGACCGTGGACTAGCATTTGGTTTATTTTCTGTACTTATTTTATTCCCTTAGTATTAAAACAAATCACAACTAATAAAACTTAGGGCTGCCTTAACTGGCGTGGGAATCTTTCCTGAGTTATCATTCTGTATGGAACACTGGTGGTTGTTTCCCTCTACAACATAAAGGAGACGCGAGGCCATAATTTCCTTTACAGTAGTTAATTCCTTATCTATGGACTGAGGCCCTGGACTATAAGAGTGCAGATGGAGGATGGATGTTTAGCCTGGTAGCTGTGGGCAGGAAGTGTCTTGAGTGTCTGAATAGCTTCCTACCAGTTACCCACTACTACTAATCTGACGAGGAGTGACTTCACACAGTCAGTCTATAGAAAAAAGGTCCCTTCAGATGTTTCTCAGGGAGATATGTCTTTTTCATTGGCAGTGTGTGAGCCTGTGAGTGAAATATTTAAGACAAAGCATAGATAAATGCTGTCTTTGTGGACAGACAAGTAGGTTCAAGAAAAAACATCAATTGTATTCTAATTTTCACTGCCCAAGAAAAAGGCATTGCCTTCTGTAACAGAAAAACCTGGAGTCGCCATGTTACTGAATAACAGGCACGAGTGCCGTACATTATAGGGACTGTGTACATCATACTGTGTACATCATAGAGACTGTGTGCATCATAGAGACTGTGTACGTAGAGACTGTGTACATAGAGACTGTGTGCATCATAGAGACTGTGTACATCATAGAGACTGTGCACATCATAGAGACTGTGTGCATCATAAAGACTGTGTGCATCATAGAGACAGTACATCATAGAGACTGTGTACATCATACTGTGTGCATCATAGAGACTGTGTACATCATAGAGACTTTTGCAATGAGTGACAGGTATTTGTTCCCTGGAAGGGGTTCCATTTCTTGACTGTGACCACTTAAATTGTAAACTGATGTCTGATGTGAATTATTGATGACTTTTACCATAAAGATAATTGAATGTATAAATGTCTAAATTGTGTATATTGGGAAATGTTAACAAAAGTTATCATTCCTTATTTCTAAAATAAAGTTGTAAAGACAAAAAAGAAAAAAGAAAAAGAAAAAAAGAACCAGTGCTGACCTCAATTATTTATAAAGAAAGTCACAATTGCTTGGCAAGCTCTTGGCAACAAAATTGCTGTTCACTGTGAATTGTTATTCCATAAACTGTCATCACAAGACTCATATTCAACTGAACTGTTGAAGGAACAGGGTTACAACATTGCTTCTTTGGTCACACTATGACCAGTATGAAGTCAAGGCACAATATTGTGAATTAGCTCCTTACTAAATTATGGATATTTAAATTAATTAAACCATCTTTTCTTTCTTCTCTTCTCCATTACATTTCTCAGTGAACCTGGAGCTCAGTTTTTCCAGCTACACTGGTGGCCAGGAATCACTAGGAATCCAAGAAACCTTCTGGTCTCCACCTTTCTTTCACAGTTTTGGGATCATAGTCACAAAAAGGCATGCCTGGACTCTCACATCCATGCTGGAGATCTTAGTATCAGGGCCTCATAATTACACAATGCATATTCTTACCCACTGAGCAATCTTGAGACCCAAATATCAGAGTTTGAAAATAAAATGCTCATAAGATTGTTTTGTGGACTTTCTACTCACCAGAATTTTCCAAAGATAGTTTATTAGGGTGTTTCAGTTTCCATGAGAAAATGTGTAGTCATTGTTCTAGAGAGGAACAGGAAAAGTTTTCTGGTTAATTCCTTTAGTGACATCCTCAGAGAACAAAACCTTCTACAGGAAGAGAAGCACATAACTTTATTAACAAGATTTCTGCTTTCATAGGCTATGGCTCCTTTTTTTGGAAAAAAATTATAGTAATGTTCTCTATATTTTTAAAATACAAAGATTCCCAGATATCAGTACTCTAGTTTGATGTATAGTATCTGCAAATCACTGTTATATTATGAGCTTTAGAATAATGTGAGATAGCTAAGTCTATGTGAATCTGTAAAAGGTCAGTTAGCACCATCTAACAGAAGGAGGGAGGGTAAGCTCATGGAATCTCTTCTGGGACTCTAGTCATCACTTCTTAATCCCATCCCAGTTTCAGGTTATCTTGGGAGACTGTGCTGACAAGTCTTAGGTCAACTTGACACACAAACTAGACTTATTTGAAAGGAGGGAACCTTAATTGAGAAAAAGGCTTCATAAGATCTGGCTCTAAGGCGTTTTCCTAGTTAGTGATTCATGGGGAAGGGCCCACTCCTTTAGAGGTGGTACCATCTCTCGATTGGAAGTCCTAGATTCTATAGGAAAGCATGTTGAGAAAGCCATAGGAAACATGACAGTAAGTAGTACTCCCCACATCCTATAGCCTCTGTATCAGCTCCTGCATCCAGGATCCTGCCATGTTTGAGTTGCTGTCCTGACTTCCTTCAGTGATGAACAGTGCTGTGGAAGTAATAAGCCCTTTCTCACCCAACTTGCTATCCATCATGGAGGTTTGTCATAGCAACAGCAATTCTAACTATGACAGAGAATAGAGCGCATATTAAGGGAAAGGCTAACTGAAAGTGGTATTTTAAGATGTAGATTCCATGAGTCACCATCCATGATGGGAAGGGACTTTGCAGTAATGCAGCTGTTTGAGGATCACCTAAACATCTCTATAAGTAATATATGCTCAAGATGAGTCCAATAATCTCACTATCTCAGAAAATTTTGCTTAGATGAAATTGTTAATTTGGTCTGTGTCTTCATTGTCCCATTAGGGTGAATAGACAAATGCACTCAGTTCACCAGAGAAAAACTTAATGTAGCAATTAAACACACACACACTCATATGGATATAAAACATATAATAGTTGAACAAGCTTTGAAATATTGTGATATATAAACAAAATGACACTCAAAAAGAATTAGGAAGAAAATAGCAAAGTCATACAAATATTAAAATTTAATTATAAGGTATCACAAGATCACAGAAACTTCTGTCTAACTAACTATGTATATGGGAATCAGTATTATCAAGCACAAAATTGTCTACAGTTGTTGAAGAATAAATCAGTATAAATTTTGTGACTTTAATTTGACAGGTTAAGATTATTCCGGCAAACCTGATCCATACACAATATGTTTGATTTTTAGAAAAAGTTTAGTAGTGGGACAGTTTATTCTTTGAGGAGGGAACACTCTCTTAAGATTATGTAGAGACCATGAAGAATCCTTGTGGTTTCAGGAAGTCTTTAGCACTCTCTTTTATTAGTATTGACTCTGAGAAGCATTCTGGACAGCGCAGTAGGTACCCTGTGAAAAGCTGTGTGTTTGAAGTGCATGGAATAAAGGAGAATCAGCCATGGGTTTGGGGGTGGGGAGTTTTAAAACAGTGGGGATTTGAATTTGGTTTGAAACTTAAAAATCACAAAATCCACTGTGAAGTCCTGAGATTACTTCAAGGAGGATGGGAGGAGAGCCCTGTCATAAACACACTGACTGTCACCTGAGTGCTAAAAAGACTTGGAAGTATCACTAAAGAAGCAGTGGTTGTTCAGAGCAGTATTGTTTGTCATAGCCAGAACCTGGAAACAAACTGAATGCCCCTCGACTGAAGAATGGATAAGGAAAAATGTGGTGCATTTACACAATGGAGTACTACACAGCAGAAAAAAATAATTTTGCAAGAAAATGGATGGAGCTAGAAAGCATCATTTTGATTGAGATAACCCAGATTCAGAAGGTCAATTATCACATGTACTCACTCATAAATGATTTTTATACATAAAGCAAAGTAAACCAGCCCAAAATCACAATCCCAGAGAACCTATATAACAATGAGGACCCTAAGATAGACATACATATATCTAACCTACATTGGTAGCAGAAAAAGACAAGATCTCCTGAGTAAATTGGGAGCTTGGGGACTTTGGGAAAGGATTGAAGGGGAGGGGACAGGCAGGGAGGGGAGCAGAGAAAAATGCAGAACTCAATAAAAATCAGTTTTAAAAATGAAGCAATGGTTGAAGATACCTTAACAGTGTGCTTATTGTTATTAGATATATTAATTATTTAAGCAAGTCTTTATATTAGCTTATTTACAGAACTCTTTTGTGAGATAAGTCGACAAGTGAAGAAAGTTCTACCCTGGAACATCAAAAGTCTTCCAATCTATTTGAGAATTGGCTTCCCATCTAAAATTCAGTCTTTTCAAAAATGCTTCCCTTGGTCAATTTGCCCCGAGTATACACATCACTAGGTTTCTTTGAGAATGTAGCAGACACAATTCAGAGATAATTCAGCATTGATGAATGTAGGTTTATTTTCTGCTCTCTAAAGAGAATAATACCAAAAACCTGGCCTTCAGAGCTAGGGAGTTCTGGAGGAACACACATTTATTATGTATTTTGAAAACTCAGATTTGATATTTTTCTGCTTTAAGAAAAGTTATATACTCAAAAGAAGTTATATACTCATAAGTATATGATGGAAAGGTGGATTGAAGTTATATACTCATAAGTACTTCATGAAAAGGTGGATTATATTTTATTTCAAATGTAAAGTTCTTAAGATCGCATCATAATTTATCCCTTATTTTCTGGTATACAAAAAAGATCTATAAATAGAAATTTGTCCTATGCTATGATACCTCTATGTTGGAAATAAATTATTCAGTTTTTTAAACTTAATTTCCATTTAGATTTTCTGAAATAAATTTGTTTCAAGACACTTAATTTCATGTCATTATGTTCTTCATTTCTGCCTCTCTGAAAACAATACAGAAACATCTTATGAAACAAATCTTTGTTTGGGCTGCTGGCTACCTGCTATGGGAGCATCATGTCTAGAGGGCCATGGCCAAGCTCAGGTCATAGCAACATGAGCACATGGAAGAGGCTGCCCATACCACCTTGATCCATGAAGTAGAAAGAACAGCAGAAACCAAGAGCAAGCTATAACAAAGTCACTACTCCAGAGTGACTTTCTTCTGTCACCCAGCTCCACCACTTGCAATGTTCTAGACCTCCTAGATTGATCTATGGGCTTTGGACAAACATTCAAAACAGGAGCCTGTGAAAGGCATTTCAGATTACATAGAGATATTCACAGTTCAACAAAAGTAAATCCCTTGGATGTCTTGTCTCACAAGCGGTTTGTGAAAACTCTAGTGTTTTTATAAATATATGTATATATTTGTGTGTGTATGTATGTATGTATGTATGTATTTAATCTTTTTGGGAAAAGAACCTGTTTACGATTTAAGGAGAAGGTTCCTTGTAGCTTTCCTCTAAAGTTTACTGAATGGATGTCAGATTTTATAAACTGATTTACTTTTGGCTTAGATTGAGATCATTTAGCTTGTGAGTATGATTAATTATTTTTATTGAAAGCTAACATTAAGGAGCACTTGTATTATTGGCATGAATTCTACCACTTAGTCATAGCATCCTGGCTTTGCAGGGGGTCAGGATTGATTTCATACATGTCACAAGGCTGTTTGTGTGTGATGCTCTGCAGTTGCTTGTTTGTAAATAATCATGATCCTGGAGTCTGGGTAAGGCTTGCCTCAAGATGAGTTGGAAGGGCTTCTGTTTGTACTATGAATTTCAAATTTAGAAGGGTAACAGTCTTATAACAACAATGTAGAAATAATATTCCTTTGACTAATTTCAATGTAATGGTTAAAGTCTTGTAGGCAGAGGCTGCTTGTTCATTTTCCAGGCACCCGGATGCAAATAATCACATAGAAACTATATGAATTATAACATTGTTTGGCTAATAGCTTATGCATATTTCTAACTAACTCTTACACCTTAAATTAACCCATTTCTATTAATCTGTGAATCATCTCAAGGCTGTGGTCTACTGATTAGTTTGTGACTAGTGACTGGCATCTTTCCCTTTTGGCAGCTACATGGCATATCTTTGACTCTGTCTACTTTGTCTCTATTCCATTGTTTGGAGTTCTTACCTTGCTTTATTCTACTAAGCCATTGGCCAAAACAGCTTCTTTAATAACCAATGGTAATAAAGCATTTATTGCATACAGAGGGGAATTCCACATAAAGTCTTGTCTCTTATTTTGAAGTTTGGATTCTAAAAGTACCACTTCCCCTTTTAGTCTTATGAAATTATTATATGGATAATGTGTATTTTAATGGTTACAGTCTTTTCTCAGATTTGTCAAGACATAATAAATAAAATTATAAGCTTTTGAAGTACAAAACTTTATATAAATTTTTATCATACTTTCAATTGACAAATGGTATCAAAACCATTATGTGGGATGAAGAATGTTAACTAGTTCACTGGGCATTCCACAATGCATGCAAATTTTACAACATCACGCCATAGGCTGTTACGTTATTAACTTTCAATACTGAGGCAGATACTTCCCAGAATCTTTCAACCCATCACTGTAACAAGCACAGCTTCAGATTTTATCAAGGGCTTAGAAATTCTGGTAAGTTGGCTCGATCCTAAGTCCAGTAAGTGCCACAGTCTCTGGCCAGTATTCCAGGAACAATGACATATGAGCCTCAGTTCTCAGAACCTACAGAGATGGGGGCACTTTGCTCCCCTCTGGGGCTATCATGTAAACTAATTTCCTAATGCTAAGTGTATTAGGTTGATGTGCCCTAGACCTTTAGCATGCAGCTTTAAAACTGAGTTTAACAAAGCACTGAAAATTACAACAAAGGGAGAAACAGCTTATAAAGGGAACATTGACAATTATTCAAAAAGCCCTTCTCACCTCACATTTTTCACAATTTAAAATCCACCCCGATTTAGTATTTGTGTCATTCACTTTTTTCAAATAATCAAAAGTTGTATATTTTGCTAACATCTTTATTTTGGCGGCGTGTGTGGATTTACAGGCAGATAGTCTGCTTTCAGTCCGCTGGGAAGCATTTATAGAGTTGAGTGTCAGATACAAAAGCTTTCTAGATTTATTTCAATTTATATATTTATATAATCCTTTCAATCTTCCTATAGTGTACATTCGTTTTAATTTCCTTTGATAAGAAATTTTAGCATGCTGAAAATCTAAATCAGCTTCATGGCTTAACCTATATATCTTTCCCCTCCCCAATTGGCAGCTTCAGGACATTAACAACAATTTACATACTTGAGTATTTTGCAGGGACTTACGCAGAGGTACATTTTTCCTAATCCATTTGTCATCAGATCAAGTGTACTTTTACTCATCATTTTGCACCCGGTTCAGAGTACCAAGCACATAGGGGATAAATTGAGTTATATGAATAAAGGAATTATATTTGATAAATATCAAAGAAGGGAGAAAAATAAAATTTAAGGTCACTTGCCTTTTGACAAATAAAACTCTCATTATGGATGAGTGGATTCAAGATGAAAAGGCACCTTCTTTTGTCAACCAGTTTTAGTTTTTCTGTAATTAATCATTGCCGTACAACTTAGAAATCTGAGCCCAGCTTTTGCAGGCTTGGAAACACTTATATTAGCAAAAGTGAGCACTGGATGTCTAAAATCAATACAAACATGAATTGATAAGTTCTTGTGGACATCAAGCTTTACCTGCTACTCTCTTTATTATAATTTCCAGTTAACTCCTCAAAATTTTCACAGCACCCTCTGCACATACACATTTTTGGAAACTGATAAAAGTAGCTAAAGCAAAATATGATAAGAGACTTGGTGGAATCCAATCAAATTTGTTGGCGGCAGTGCTTTATTTTTTCTTGGTCTCTGTTTTATTTGTCAGTATAAACTGACATAGTCTATTCTCCATTGCATGTCTAAGTTACATGCTGTCATAATGAATCACATAAAACACAGTCCCGAAATAACTTCTCATTACATAGCAAACTATGTAATGTTTTAGGGGTAAGTTTCCCCTTAATTATGTCTTTTTTATTTAGAAGTTGTTCACTATTCCTTATTCACTACGGCTTGGCCTATTAAATCCCATATGGTTCAGAAGAAGTTCCAATGACTAGATTATATTTACTCTGAGCTGTAAAGACTTTCAATGTCAATAAAAGAGAAGTTATACAGAGGTGGAATATGAAGGGAGACATTATACAATTGAAATGCACAGAAAAGAGAGAAAGTGGATGGTATGAAAATGCAGAAAGGGCAAGAAAGAAGAGGAACTGAGGAATAAAAGAGACTGGAAGGAATATACATTGAGTAGTTTGATGCTAAGTTCAAATAACAGCATCCAATAAAGAGACTGGCAAACAAAGTAGAAAACGCAGGAGAGCAGAGCTAACTCCCAAAGGCTGTTCCTCTGTAGGTAAACTGACTTTTCATCTTGTGGAATGTTGCATCAAAGACGTCTGAAAGGAAGGTTATGTAACAAGATTTCATTAAGAAATGATGATAGTGTAATTTTGAAGACGGTCTATCTAGCAAAAGCCTGAGGTCAGGTGATGTGGCTGGACACTGAGCCTATATTCCATCTGAGACTGATGTGCAGAGACAGGAGAGTAGTCAACTCCTATAGTATGATAAGACTGCAGAAACAGCAGGGAAGGATAGTGGGCATGGGTTACATGAGTGGCAAGTGGATCAAAAGTGACAATGTTTCTACTTTGACACATGGACTAAATGTCTACCATCATTGAGGCTGAGCAGAAGACACCGATTTTCTTACTGGATGTGTTAGTGAGCCTAAATTTCATGTGTGCTCAGGGAATAGTCCAAGAATTTTATTACAAATAGCACTTTACGAAGCCCAAAACTTTACATAGAGTTGTCTAGGAGGAAATGAGTGGTATGACTCTGGGAGGTAAGAGATAGCCAAGCTTCAGGTTTTAAAAACAGAAGGAATGATTACATGAGTAACTAGAACCTGTGTGAAAACCACTGCCTTACACTAATGCATAACACATATGAACAGGCATAATGCCTTCCAGCCATGTTGTCAAGAAGACGACATGTTCCTGGTGGATTTCCTGAGTTTCACAGAGAAGCACACATTACCCATTCTTTACTGTGAGAAAGAGAGAGTATTTGTGGAGAGTCCTTTGTCTGTTGGGAGATTGTAACGGGCCAGATTGTTATGGCTCTTACCCTCACAAGAGTCTCATGGGAGAACTATCTGTGTTCCACAATAAGGAAAGCTAATGAAAAGAATAGGTTTGTGGTTGAGTTGGTCTGCAGAGTGAATTTCAGGACAGTCAGGTTGCACAGAGACGCCCTGTCTAAAAACAAACAAACAAACAAACAAAAAAACAAACAACCTACTATATTATACTATATTACACATTAGATAAGTGTCGTAAATCTCTTGCACAGAGACCCCCTGTCTTAAAAAAAAAATCCCTACTATTACTGCACATTAGATGATTCTCATAAATCTCTTTTCAAAGGTCAGAATCTTCAAATAAAAAATTTTCTTTAGGGAGTTTTGAAAAAAGAAGGACTAATCTAAAAATAATGTTAGCAAATGAGTATGAAATTGACAGGTAACCAGAATAATTGTAGCTATAATTTAAAATACTTAATTTGGAAGTGTTATGCAAGAGATTCTGGAGAGAAAAGTTTTGAAACTATTCTATATCCTATGTGTTCTTTGCATTCACTGACTTTCAACTATTCCCACATTCGGGCTATTCATTTATTTTCAATCAAGATCAACACTGATATTACCTAAAACAATAGTGACAACATGTAATTAAGGTCAAAATAGATGTCACTGAAAAAGGTTAGTGGCATAACATCTTATTAGGGTGTATTTTTCATCTCATGAAACATTTGGAATTACCACGTCCTTTAATGTGTATTCATTTTTGACTGAGCCAAGCCCTCAGTACTTTACATTTTGGTAGTACACATACCATTTCCTGTATTTTTCCAGAAGTTTTGAGAATGTGAAAACTGATATTGTTTGTATATATCAAATAGTTTATTTATTACAAAAATAAAATAAATGTCTCAGCATTGAATGCGGATTATCTGTTCAGTAATTCATTATTTTGCATTTTCAGTGAAAAAATTGTTATCATTGCAAGATAGCAAAACAAATATTTCATTTAAAAATTATTCTTCTTCCCTGCAATTCCACCAATAAAAATTAACTCACATGTACATACTGTATGCTGCACACACACATATGAGAGATAGAGTGACCAAGTCCATATATATTCAACTTTCCTTAAATTTAATCCTTGTAGAAAATATTGGCAACCTTATATAACAGCTTGTATTCCTTAGAGTATGATCACAATAGATTTTAATACCATCACATTATTACAGTTTCACAAGTTGAAAATGTTGTATTTGGGAATTTTACCAGATGAGTATATGAATTAGTAATAGCCGTATCATTATACTATGCTTTGGAATTTTTAAATTGATTCCATTGCTACTTAACTTTGCGACTGAGGAAAAAATTTAGGTGAGTATACATAGTTTGTTAACAAATAAAGACATATTTTTCTATCTCAGTGATAAATATTCTCTCATAATTTTAAAATGTACTTATTAATTTTTTGTCTATTTAGGATAACATAACCTATCATATACAACATAAAGCATCAAGTTGAATTTGTCTTCTTCTAATTGCATTATTATCATTTAGAAAACCAATTTCTAATTCAAATAAAAGTGAACTGTCAACATTACCAAAAGAAGCAAAAATATACAGAAGACCCTAAAAGCAGCAACCCAGTACATACATGGGGAATTTGATGACGACATAAATTTGAAGACATAAATGATACTCTCCTCTGTGCATCAATTTATGAATTGTTAAATAAAATGAGCCATAATTAATATTCCATATTCAGGTCATTTCATTTCAGCAATCCAATCTCTGCTTTAATAATTGTGGTGATATCTCTTTAATGGCTATACAGTTATTATTCAAGAACTACCTCCCGTTGCCGTTCTCTAGATTCAGATTGTCGTTTTAGCACTAATACCTCTTTAAAGATAATTAGCCAAAGAGCATTTCTAAGAAAGCGAAAAGTACCACATATTCAATATTTTAATATATGTCTCCAAATATTCCTTTATAGAGAACTGAGGAACTAACACTACAAACAATACAAGTATGCCTGTGAGTGGGTGAATACCTGCACTCATGTCAAATTCTATGTTAAATTTTAATATTCACTAACCTACTAAATAAAAATACTATTCAAATATAATTTTCCTACAAGGAATGAGTGCAAGTCACCATCCTGAAGTATAACAACCACTTTCGTTCTCCAATTTTTAGATGTGATTGACAACAGGCCCCCTCATGTTACATGTGATATCATTTTTATTATATCTTCTTCAGATACTTTAAATTAATTGCTATCTGTTGTCTGTGTTGCAAGTATTTCCAAGTTTTCTTTTAGTTCTGTTTACTCTAATTGTCTTATCTTTGTAAATTTACTTTTAAATTAGTTAAATTTAACAATTTTTATAATCACTCAACTTTGTTTCAAACTAAAAATAAGCATTCTACCACATAACTTTTATAATTTTAGTTAGTCCAGGTTTTTCTTAGTACTTTAATGGCTTATTTAATATGACCAAAGTCTGTATTCATTTTCCTAAAAATTAAAATGTATAGGTACAGTCTATGGTTTCTTTATAATTTTATAAAAGTGTTTATACAATTTTATATGTTCTTATAAATGATATTAACCAGTTTTGCTCACCCAAAGGGGACATTGGGTCAATTTCATTTCACACAGGAAATTTTTTGGTTCCTAGATATTTCTACATTGAATGGATATTGCTTTTGTTGGTACAATACCATTCATCTGTTGTGCACTTAAGTTCTTTTTAAAAAATACTTATGTTTTGTACAAACTGTTAGGTTTCTTAGATATAAAACAGAAGTGTTTGAAAATGCTTATACTTTCAGATTTCTATCCATTATTTCTTACCTTCTTCGGTTAATTTAGCTTATAACTCCAGAACAGTGTTTTTAAAATGATCAGTTATACCTTTTCCCTTAGTATAATGGCCCTGCATCACCTGCGATGGAACAGGTCCATTCTCATTCGTACTCACATTCATTTTCTCCCCCAAGAGGATCTCATGTAGTCAGGCTTTCCTGGAACTCTCGTTCAATTCCATATCCTTCTGCCTCCATCCATTACATTCTGGATTACAGGATTTTGTTCCCATGGCTGGCTTCTACTTATCTTTCTGAATTTTATAAGTTGGTTCTTTATCAAATTAACTTTGGGATTTTGGTGTAATGACACTTAGTATAGTAATTTGGATCAATGGAATGCTATTATGTACATGGTAACTCCAGCATACACACTTACTTCTTGATTTTAATATCAATGAATCTTATTCTTTATGTACAGTATTTTCTACTGTGTTCTATTTAAGAATCTTAACCATGTTCTGTCCTGCTTTACTTTGCTTCCTTTTATTTTCCACTTCAATTGCTATTGCTTATTTATTTTCATTAAAGCAGTTTCTTGTTCTTCTCAACCTTACACAGAGAAGGATGTGCATAACAAATGACAACATCTGTAAATACAAGAAACAATGCTGTTAAGTTTGAATATTACTATGATTTCTATAGAAAACAATACGTCAGAAGAAAGAGAAAATTTTTTGAAAAGGTGTGTTAAAGCAAAAAGGGATCTTCAGTGAAGAGTTCATTTGAAATGGTAGATCTTGACAATACTGTACAAGGTTCAGGGGCTAGCTTTGAAGCAACAAAGAGAAAAGCCAGGCCAGAAAAAACAGAAGACACTGGGAGGTTATGAAAGGAGTAAAATCTTCCATGAAACAGTAAAATTACCAAAGATATTCCTGTCCTGAGAATAAAGACAGGCTTGAATGAGAGGAAGTAGTAAAATTTTCAGAGGGTATGCATAAAGATTCCCTAACAAGAAAGAAGTAGTAGGTCTATCTATAACTCTATCTCTATCTCTATCTCTATCTCTATATACATATCTCAATGTCATACTAAGCTCCTTTCTTTGTTTCCTGTATAGATTTGATCCAAGAATCAACCTAAGTGTCAGGAACACATTTTCTCCTAATGTCTTTTACAATGCCTAGTGTCCTTATATACTAAGAAGAACACATAGTCTACTGTGTTCTGGCTGTGAACTGACTATAGTGTCACTGAGGACAATGGTAGAAATAAGTCAATGTCCTAAGGCATCACTCAGGCTACCAAAGAGAAGAGTCAACAAAATAGAAGTGCAGCAACATAAATCATGAACATAAAGTCTGCTTCCTTGCATTTCTCTGTGTGTTCTTTCCCTCCTAGATTTTTCTACTATTTTAGGATAAATAGTCATCCATCTGTTCTCTCCATCTATTAATCATCTATGCACTACTGTGCACTGATAGACCTTCCATTCTGTCCTCTATCCATAACCTTCTCAGGGAAAGGAAAGAAGAAATGAGCCATGGCAGTTTTAAACTCAGAACATGTGTTGGTAGCATCCTAGTGGTTTGAAGAGGTCAACATAGCAATTTTTCAAAATAGTACAAATTGTAGAAGTTTTAAGACTCTTCATACTTCTAAAATGAAGGTTGATGTTTTGGACATAAAATATTGTATATGTTCCTTTATTCTCTATAGCCTTTGGATTAACCTCTAGTGTTTCTATCATTTCATTTATTTAATATCCTGATTTTTCACTATCCTTTTCTTGTTGTGTAAATCATCTTAGGTATAATGGTGAAAAATAACTTTTTTTTTTCTGGGTCACTAAACTGATAGCCCAGAAAGAAGAAGATTAGTAGTCCAGGAAACAGATATTGCTGATTTTATAACTTTTCTGTGTGTGTCTGTAAAATCTATCTCTTTCCCCCATCTCAAGTTTTGTACAGTAATAAAAATAAAACTGGTTCTTTTCCTGAGATATAAATGTCATAAAGCTACTTTTTAGATAACTTATAGAATATGAAAACCTATTACTGTACTTGGGGTCATTTGTTCCTTTTAATCCATTCTTTGAAACATTCCTTTTGGAAAATGGAGATAATTCAGTCAGGGAAGTAATTACCTGGCAAGTGTTAAGAAAGGCATATGGTCCCTCAAATCCACATCAAAAGCTGAATTAGATAATGCTGACCAATAATCCCAGAACTGAGGTGACACAAAGTGATGCCTGGAGTTCACTGTAGGACATGAGAAGCCTTGTCTCAAAGGAAGTGGATAGTGTTCGTGAGTCCGACACACAAGATTGTGCTTTGCTTTCCATTCAAACACATGAATGATCTCACACACACACACATACATAGTAAGAAGGTGGGCTGCTTGTTTGTTTCCCAGCTGCCCAGACTGCTGAAATAATCACACAGAAACTGTATTAATTAAATAACTGCTTGGCCTATTAGTTCTAGTTTCTTATTGGCTAACTCTTTCATCTTTATTTAACTCATTTCTATTAATCTGTGTGTCACCCCGTGGCCATGGCTTACTGGTTAAAGTTCCCAGCATCTATCTCTGGCGGCTCCATGGCTTCTCTCTGACTAGGTTCTTCTTTTTCCAAGCATACAGCCTAATTTTCCCCCACCTTGTTCTGTTCTTCCATGCTCAAAGCAGTTCTTTAATCATTAACTCATAAAAGCAACACATAGACAGAATGACTTCCCAACACACACACACACACACACACACACACACACACACACTCACACACACACACTTGAAAGCCCTTCATTAGGCATTAAATCTTATTAATGTAGCTATATAATTGTTTTCTATACAGTTTTATGCAATGAAAAAGATAAACTAAAAATAAGGTAAAGTTGAACAAGATCATAACGTATGGAATAAGAGATATGGAAAAGTTTATCTTTAGAAGAAATATGTCTTTTCATTCTAATATTGCCTGGAAGAAAAAGGAAATAATAAAAGAAGAAAAGTAAGAAAAGGAAATATTTGTAAGCTCCCAATGATATTAAAGTCAAATATACAAAAACCAGTGTAAAAAAATACCTAAAATCTGAGGTCACTGAAGTCTATTTAATCTTAATACAAATTTTAGATTTTCCTTGGCTATGTATTTTGTTTTTTATATAAAAATTACATTTTTATGTCCTAAAGATTCAGACTATAAATGGCAAAACAATAACGTGTTTTGCTTGTTTTATGTCTCCTCTCACCTTCCCTTACTATGATTTATTCCTATGCTCATTCAATTATAAAATCAAAAGCAATAAGCGCTATGGTACTGGCATTAAAACATATGTAGACACATGGAAGACAACTGAAGAACAAAACCTAAGTACATATGACTACAGTGTTCTAATATTTGACAAAGATTCCAAAAACACACTTTGGAGAAAAGGCAGAAAAGATGGTGTCTTCAACAGATGAAGGTGGAAAAACTGCGTGTTCACATGTGGAAATATTATATTAGATCCATAACTGTCACCTAAATGTGAAACAAAATAAACGACGGTTTCAGGAGAAAACACAGGCTGCAACCTACTGGTTATAGGTTAGGTTATAGGAAAGGACTATCTGAATATAATCCTATTTGTATACGAAATTTAGTCTAAAACTGAAAAGTAGAACTTCATAAAACTTTTCATATTTTTACAGCTAAAAACAGTCAATTTAATGCAGAAAAATAGAAGAAAATCTTTACTGCCAAAAATATGACCTTTCACAAAACATATGAAAAACTAAAAACTATTATCTTTTCAAGATTGGGCCAGGTAACTGAGTAAATAATTCTCAAAATAAGAAAATAAAATAAATAAGAAACATCTTTAAATTTTTTCATTGTTCAGATTTAATTGACAAGTCAAAACCAACTTGAGATTTCATCTTACCCCAGTCAGAATGACAAAGATCAACAAACTAATTGGGACCTGTAGGGAGTGTGGGTGAAAGGGAACTCTCAGTCACTGTTGATGGGTTTATAAATCGGTCCAGCTACTCCAGAAACCAGAATAGTAAAATCCCAAAATGCATCTACCACATGATGTAGCTATCCCATTTCTTAGCATATTTCCAAAAGACACCATGCCTACTCCACAAATAACTTGATTAACCATGTTCTACTCACACCTAGGAAATGAGCACCGTATAAATATACTTCAGCTAATGAATGAATAATGTAAGTGCAGTTCATATGCACTCTACAATATTGTAAAGTTGTAAAGTAAAATGAAATCATGAAATTTTCAGTTAAAGGGACTGAACTAGCAAAAATCATACTGCATGAGATAACTAAGACCCAGAAGAACAAATATCTCATGTTCTCTATCATTTAAGTATCCTAGCCCCAAATCTTCAGGTGTGAATACATATCCTAGAGTAACACCAGAATCCAAGAAAATAAAAAGAATCCGTTGACTGGATATGTGTAGGGCAGCAAGAAAGGGGATAATATTATGGTGAAAGTCTTTAGGGGGTAGAAATGTACAAAACAGGAATGACATTTTAATTGGCGAGGGTAGAGGGAGAGAAATCCAGAAGCAGGAGGAATGATAGTAAAATAATAGCAGTTTTGTTTTAAAAGTCCTAAGAAATCACATTAATATATATTTACCTAAAATTACATATAGTAAATATATCTATGTATATGTATACATATATTGATTAAATTATAATTTTACATTTGGATTAATAATGTTCCACCCCTAAGAACTATAGGCTCTTAAAGAAGAAATTCCAACACTAGGTATAACCTTTGTTTGAGTTGTTAGTCAGTGTTGTCCAAGAGATTCTCAAAACACGCCATTGCTCTTATCCTTGCTCCTTCAAGAGATAGAAAGATTACCTTATTGCTGAAGACAACATGCACTTTGAGCCCAGGAGTATCTGAGCTGTTTCTTACACGAGGACTTACGTGAGGAGCTTTTATGCTACCATAATATACCATGCAAGCATCCAAGGGAGGGAAGGAACCAACAGTCCTAACCAGCTATAATGCCAAGAACCATGACTTGTTTTTCTTAAGGGTACAAATAGTAACACACCTCATGTTAGTAATAACCAAGAGCTGTCTAATTGGAAATAAACCCACTTAACAAGAAAAGGTCCCACCCATCTTCAATGATCTTTCCTTGAAACCAAATGAAGCCATTAAAGAGAGACAACACAGAGCAAGTTGCAGAGGACATAGGATAGTGAGGTGCCTTGTCCCACCTGGTGCATCGCTAACAACGCCTCCACCTACAGTTGATGATCATAGTTAAAGAAGAAGTGCAAACATTCTAAGAACTGGAGAAACAGGACATTTTCTCTTAAATTCTGTCTCCTAGAAATGTCAGAGAAGCAATGGTTGCCTAAACAAGACCTCAAAACAAGAAACTAAATATGCTAACATGGAAAGGGGAAAACTCATGGGGTTTCCACCTTAAACAAAGAACTGCAAAGGCAACCAAGACATGCAGAGTGGAACAAATAGTCTTCTCCCATGAAGAGCCTCTGGACTGATGATCCAATATCAGGTTGTTAAGTCTGAAATAATATATAAAGAAGTGACATTATACAAGTAAATCTCTAATTATACAGATTGACCAGCTTCTATTTACATACATTGGGATATGTCATTTGACATCAGGTAATAAAATAGAGGCCATAAATTTACAGCAGAGAACAAGGAGCATGCCTGGGAAAGGTTGGAGACAGAAAGGAATGAGAGAAACAACGCAGTTATATTTTAATTGCAAAAATATTTTTAAATGAATCATTTTGTTTTTTATTCTGAAAAGAGTTGAGAATTTTACCGGTTACTTAAAGTAATTCAACCTGAGAAATGAAGCAGGAGACTTGTCATCTCTCTAGTTCACTTCTAATCTAAACTTGCTACTTATTTCTAATAGTAGAGCATTGAAGGAGGAAACAGAATATAATAAACCATTTAATGAGTTGGAATAAGATAACTGTGAGGAAAGACCAATAACTGTATTTCTCAAAATATAAGACCCATAATTATGGAAATGAACTATTGGTTTGGATTATGATTTACTTGACTAACAAAGAGCTACTAATCTTACAGAAAAGTTGTTCAGATAGTAATATTAAGTAGCTATATACAAATTAAATATTTCACAAATCACAAGGAAGAACTTTTATAATTCCACATGATATTAGAAAGTTTGTTTTGAGAGAGTAATAGCTACTTTTTAATTGCCTTTAAAATAGGAAACCTCTTAACATATTAAGACACTAAAGGAAATTGGGAAACAATTTCAAAGAGTTAATGAATAATTGATAAATCTATGTGAATGCTTAGCATTTACTTCTTTCTGTATTTTAATTGTTTTTTAAGTGTTTTGTTATTTTTATTTATTTATTTATTTATTATATTCATCATTTATTTGACATCCACATTTCAGCCTCCTCTCATCCTCTCCTTCCAGTCTTTTCCCCCCACTCCCACCCCCCAACTCCCTCCTTTTCTTTCTTGATCCAGGAAAGGGCAAGTCTCCCATGAGTTTCAATAAAGCGCGGCGTTTCAAGTTACAGTAAAACTAAGCACCTCTGAGAAATACAAAATGCCCTCTTTGTCTCTTTTGATTGACTTTAGTTTGAAGTCTATTATTAGATATTAGGATAGCCACATCTGCTTGTCTCCTAGATTTATTTGATTGGAAAATTTTTTCCCAGCCATTTACTCTATGATGATGTCTGTTTTTGAGGTTGAGGTGTGTTTCTTGTATGCAGAAGAAGGATGAATTCTGTTTTCGTATCTAACCTGTTAGCCTGCGCCTTTTTATAGGTGAGTTGAGTCTATGGTGATTGAAATTTTTGTGGTGGTCACTCGCTCAGGCCTAGTCCTCTGGAGGTGGCTAGCTCAGGTCTGCTGGAGGCTGTTGGCTTGGGCCTGCTCTGGCTGAGGTCACTGGCTTGGGCCTGCTTTGGTGAAACTAGCTGATTCAGGTCAGTTCCAGTGGAGGTTGCTGGCTCGGTCCTGTTACATGGGAGGTCATATAATATATACTCACTTATAAGTGACTTCTAGACATAAAGCAAAGATAAACCAGCCTACAATTAGCAATCCCAGAGATCCTAGACAACAAAGAGGACCCTAAGAGAGACATAAATAGATCTAAACTACTTGGGAAGTAGAAAAAGACAAGATCTCCTGAGTAAATTGGGAGCATTGGGGACTTTGGGAGAGGGGAGAAGGTAAGGGGAAAAAAAGAGGATAGGAGCAGAGAAAAATATTTAGCTCAATAAAAACAATTACAAAAAAAGACTAGCACCTTCCTATGTATTAAGATTGAGCAAGCTGACCAAGTATGAGGTCTCAAAAGCCAGTAAAAGAGTCACAGCTAGTGCTTTAAAGATACTAAAGAAAAAAAAAATACTGTCTTTTGGCATGGCTAAAACACTGTTGCTTCAATATTCTGACTTGTTATGACTGCACCCTAATCACAAGACATCAACAGATATATCTTTCCTAAGGCAAAGATTCAATGCAGTGGTGCTATAAATCCCTGAAATATAATCACTATGAAATATCATATTTGTAGTGGGATATAAAGGGACTTCTAAATAAGGCAAAGCTTAACATTCACATTGATTATTTAACTTAAATCTAACAATTACTCTGCAAGATTTTTCTCTGATTGATTTTTCTATTTTATATGTGAAGAGAAAGAGATTCATTTAGGTTAATACCTTCTCAATGTCTCAAAGCTGGCAGAGGACATTGCTTGAACTTATATACCAATCACCTCTTTATTTCAAGAGGCTACTCTCTTAAAACATACAAAAGGATTAACCTAGAAGCTGTTACAAAGTTCCCAGTAAAAGTACATTGTTTTTCTTATTGCTCAGCTACTATTTGGCATTTGATATTCAGAATGACTGAGCTAATGCCTAATCTGAAATGTCCTAAACATAAGTTTTAATGCCCCTTCTCTTACTTTTCAAAATTTGTTTCATTTGTCACCATTCTTCTGTTAATTTGGGTACTTTTTTTTTCAACCAATCTTACTGATTTTCTCAAAGAACCAACTCACGATTTCATTGAATCTTTGTCATTTTTATTTGTTTTTATTTATATTTTATTGATTTTAGTTCAAAGTTTGAATTATTTCCTGTGTATTCAGTGTGCTTTTTCAATTTCTTATATCTACCGTAACTTGTCTTTTGTCCCAGTTTGTGGACAAATATGAATAAAGTTTCATGAGATGCTAATAAGACAATATTTTCTGTAATGTTTGGGTATAATGTTCTATAGATGTTTGTTAGGTCCATTCGATTTATGATCTCATTTAGCTTTAATATTTCTCTGTTTAGTTTTTGTCTGAAAGACCTGTCTGTTGGTGAGAGTGACTTTCTTGAGGTCAGCCACTATTACTGTGTAAAGGTTAGTATATGGTTTTAACTGTGAAAGAAATACTTCTATAATCTTGCATGACTTTATGTTGAGCACATACATGTTTAGAATGGCAATATCCCTTTGGTGGATTTTTTCTTTTTGAAGGAGTGCGCAGTATTCTTCCCTATCCTATCTGATTGGTTTTGGTTTAAAGTCTATTTTCTCTGATGTTAATTTTGCTATTCCTGCTTGGTTATTGACTACATTTGCTTGGAATACTTTTTTCAAACCTTTAACTTGAAGAGATGGTATCTGTCTTGATGTGAGATGTGTTTATTGAATAGAGCAAAAAGACATACCCAAGGATTAAAGGTGCAAGGATGAAAGATATGAAACTCCCAAGTGCTAGGATTAAAGGTGTGAGCCTCCCAAATGCTGGGATTAAAGGTGTGAGTCAACACTGACTGGTGTCTGTGTTTCTCTGACTAATTCCTTTGCTGCACAAGTAGCATTAATTTGTTTTATTTGTTTTTCTGTTGTGTGCATGTGTGGGTGGCTTTATGTACATGTATGTATTCTACATGTGTGCAATGTTTAGTTTTAACCTCTTCATAGTTTTGTCTTGGTTGCTTATACTTTGGAGTTAATATCCTAAATCTACTCACCTAAACACATGTTCTAAAGAATCTTCCCTGTTTCCTTTTAGGTTTTTTTTTCCCCTTATAGTTTCAGATACTGCCTTTTGACCTTTTGACCAAGTGTCTAGATCACTTATGGAAGTGTTCTAATATATCTGTGGAAACAGACACTGGGTTAGGTGTGGCTGTACATACTTGAACATCCCAAAACCTGTAGGAGAGGAAGGACCTAAGTTTGGGACAAGTCTGGGCTATATAACAATTTGTGTTTTACAAAATGGTAACAACAAAACTAAAATGGAAAAGCAATCAAGAAAGAAAAAAGAAAGGAAAAGATTAAGGAGGGATGGGGGTAAAGGGTAGGGAAAGAGTGAGAAATGGAGGAAAGGGGGAGGAAAGAGAATAGGAAAAAAGAGAGAGAGACTGCCATTGATATTGCTTTAAGAGTTGCTTTGAACCTGTAACTCACTTCACATATAGCAAAGATATTTGAACAGGAGTATTTCTACAAATTCATGAATGTATGATATCTTTCAATCCTCTAAAACTTATTTCTTAAACAATTTACTATTTTCGTTTTGGACAGTCTTCACTCTCTTATTTAAATCCATTTCTATTTTTATAGTCATTGAAAAGGAGATTTTTTTTTTAAGATGCAGAATGCCCCATTTCATGTCATGTCTGTAGCATGTGTAGTCTCTTCTGGAGAACTCTTCAGTCTAGGCTTTTGTCCATTTTCTGTTCCTAGTACCCCTACAAAACTGCTTTTGCTGATAGCATTTCTCTGTACTAAAACAGTTCTTAACTGTGGAAATTAATTCCCAAATATGTAACAGAAAGGAAGTCATTTCTTTCAGCAAAAAATCATTCACAAAGCAGTAATGCCAAAAAGTTTTGCCTTTTGGTTTAGCCTTTATCAGATCCCTTGGTTCTGATAAGCCTATCACGAAAAGATGGCTGAGCAATTACTGTATAATGTTGCAGATTTTAGTAATTTATTATCATGAACTGGGGCTCAGACATTTGAACATCAAGAGACAGATGCCATGCAAGTGCTTTGGCACGTCATTCAGAATCATTGTCTCCCAGGAGCAATATCAATGACAGACCTAAAACATAGCTGAGGTATTTTTCAGAGACAGTGCCTGCCTATGTCAAAGAAGAATTGGAAGAAAAGTCTAGTGGTGTTTATTTCCAGAACATAAAGACTTATGAGCTGTTAGAACAAGTCAGGCAAAGAAATTAAAAGACTGAAATAGTTTGATGTGGCCACCACCTTGAATTGTTATACCAATAATTATACAACAAGCATATAATATTTGAAAGATAACCCTTACTAGTTGTATTTGTATTATTTATTTATTTAGATTCTGTTTTTCAGACAGGGCCTCATTATGCATTCTAGGTTATCCTCAAACTTAAGGCCCTCCTGTTTAAGCTAGTTGGGTGCTAGGATAACAGGTATGAGCTAACATAATAAAATATCTCTTAGAAAAAAAATTTGTGAATGTATTTTTCTCTCATGTCATATATGATGAATGGATTTCAGCAAAAAAATACAAAAGTTAATTCATAGAAAAATCTCTGTATGGAAAAATGTTAATAGATGATTAAATGATCCCAAAGTCATAGTCTGTCTTGTGAGCATGATTCAAGTATTATCAAGTACTTCTTCCCTTTTTGCCTCCATTGCCCCTAGTTTACATAGGAGATCTCAATTAATTCCCCTTTCCTGGGCAATCCATGGGGGAGGGGCTTGGTCCTGCCCCAACTTAAAATATCAGACTTCTTTTACTCCCCATATAAGTCCTTACCTGTTGGGAGAAGTAGAGGGGAAGTGGGCTGGGGAAGTGGGAGGCCCAGGGCAGGGGGAGAACTGTGGAATAAAATTAAAAATATAAAGTAAAAATTTGAAAAGCATGTAAGAGCTAGAAGCTCAGGGGGAAAAAATGAGTACCTCTCATGCCAAGAAGTGAGTCACTACCTTCACCACATTGTCAGTCCTGAATCTTACCATATGAGCCATTAATCAAAATTTGTAGGGTTTAGAGAAGCAGCATCTGGTCAACTTGAGGAACTGTTTTTTTTTTTTTTTTTTTTTTTTCATGTTGTTTCATTCCCTTCATAAACTATGCCTGTTTGGATTGTTAACATACATTCAGTCTGTAATATAAAAACAGTTTGACATGATAAAAAAAGTAGTCCAATCACTATTCAAGGCTAATGTGTCTCTTCAGGTAAATGCAAATCTTGGAAGCCTTAATAAAATAAGAGAGAAAAATAGCAGTAACAATGATTTGTACTATAAACATGTCACTTTTTTTAAGTATGAGTGTTTTAGAGGAAAGAGAATCCTCCTTGCATTTTTGCTTCATTGAGCCTACTCAATGTTTATAAGGTAACCGTAGTAAGAAAGGTACATTACTACAAATGTATTACAGAAGTAACTACCTTCAAGGGTACCATTTGGCTGGCATGAAGCACAGCTATGGGATGCCCCTCAGTAAGAAATAGAACATTTCTTGACACCAGTAAGTTGTTTTCTTAAAATGTGAGTGTACAGGCAATCTTATTTTTGAGTTTTCCTCTGACAATAATTTTAATGCCATTTTCTTAATTTAATTTTTCTTTAATGTTTTATTATAGCTCTACAGGTAGGTTTATCTATTAAATAACTACTCTTCAGTATTTCGGGGAATACTGTTAATTTTAAAAAGTGCATGTGTTTTCCAACTGAACCTACATGTACTTTGTGTAACATATATATGTGTGTGTGTGTGCGTGTATGTGTGTATGTATGTATTTATATATAGTATATATGTTATAATATGACTCCTCCCATCATTTAAGTGAAGAAAGAAAAAATGACTGTGTAACCATCATAGTCTTTTATTTCCTTTTATTGAAAATCAATTTTTTTCTCACATAATATTTTATGATTATGGTTTCTCCTCCTTCAGATCCTCTCAGTTCCTGACACCTTCCCTTTCTTCTGGGTCTTTCCCCTTTCTATTTCTCATTAGCAAACAGTCTTGTAAGGGACAATAACAAACTAACACATAGGAATTAGACAAAACAAACAGAAGGAAAAGACCAAGAGAAGGCATAAGAAACTGAGATCCACTTGTTTGTATGCTCTGCAATCCCATAAATTCATTGCACTGGGAACCATAATACATACACGGAGGACCTGGTACGGATCTGTACAAATGCTGTGCATGCTGCTTCAGTTCCTGCGAGTTCATATGAGCTTTGATCATGCTGATTTTGAGGATCTTATTTTCTTGATCACTTCCACCCTCCCTGGCTCTTACACTCTATCTGTCTCTTCTTCTACAGAGTTCCATGAGCTCTGAGGGGAGGGATTTGATAGAGACCTCCTGTTTAGGGCTGGGTGTTCCAAAGTACCTCACTGCATGATGTCTGGTTGTGGGTCTCTGTATTTGCTCCCATCTCTTGTAGAGGAAAATGTCTTTGATCTATTAATTAGTCTTTTTAATGGTGAGCAGAGATAGGGTACTTACATTGCAGGACTTTAATTGTATTTAACAAACTAACATTCAAAACGCAATTGCATTTTCTGTCAATTTAAGGGTGAAATATTGATATTTTAAAGACAATTTTTTTCTAACACTTTAACATTATTCTCACTGAATTCCTCATGGTCATCTTTAATTTAAATTTATCTAAAGAAATAGTATTTATAAAAGAAAGAAAGAAAATGAAAGGAAGGGTGGAAAGGAGGAAGGAAGGAAAGAAAGAAGGAAGGAAAGAGAGAGAGAGAGAGAGAGAGAGAGAGAGAGAGAGAGAGGAGAAAGAAAGAAGAGTAGATTTTATCTGGGGATGTAGCTCTGTGTTAAGGCACTTAGTTAAAATAGACAGTATTCGGGCTCAGTTTCTACTACCACACCTCCAACACATAATGGAAAAATGAAACATCTGCCTAGGAAACTGTCCAACGAGTGTGAATATGGACTATCTTAGTCAGGGTTATTATTGCTCTGATGAAACACCATGACCAAAGCAACTTGGGAAGAAAAGGACTTATTCAATTTACACACCCACACCATAGTCCATCACTGAAGGAAACTCAAGCAAGGCAGGAACCTGAAGGCAGGGGTTCCCTTCTTTCATATAACTACAGTTTGTGTCAAGTTGACAGAAAACTAGCCAGGATAGGGGACTATGCAACTTTATTGAAACACTGAGAACTGGAACTCTTTAAAAGAACCAAACTGGTCAGCTGTTTCTTGAAAGGACCGTCACTTAGCATTGTGTTAGCAAAACGTCATACAGATTTTTGCTATAAGACCAATAACCTTCACATCGTTCACTGTTCAATAAAGTTTTTGGGCTATCTCCGGGAAACATCTGTGTGTGTTTTGTTTGTTTGTTCTGGGAGATTCATTTGTTCAGAAAACAAAATATCGTGAATATCTTGAATTAAGTGTTTTCAGTGATAGAGATTTTTCCTCACCAACAATTATTCCTCACTCGCCTTGAGAAAATACGTGTTATGTCTACACCTCATGAGGGATGAGGAAGATATTTAGTTTTACCTGTTTGCGTCATTTTAGGCTAAGGCAAGAATTAACCCCTTGTTGGTGCAGATTGCTACAATACTACTACAGATCAATAATGAAGTAGAGGCAAAGACTTGAACAGCATAAAGCTTTTTCTACATACTCTCAGTAGAATTTAAAGAATGGTGGACCATTATATATTTTTGTTTTAGTCTTAATTTAATTGCACCTTTCTCAGCACTGGAATACATTTTTATACATCTGATAAGGATATTATGCAGGGCCATATTCTTTGACTTGGGTTGTTTGGATTATCAACCAGTTTTCATTTTTCAAATACAGCTGATTTTTGTTATTTTCAGGATTTTATTCTTAAAGATACCTTGACTGCTTATTTGGGGAGCACAAAATCATTATTTTTATGAAAATACAAGATTTTATTTGTGAAAGTTTTTGCCAATATTATTTTTCACTGTTCAGCAATATCGTGTGGTTTCATTGTTTTTGTTGTCGGTGGTGGTTGGTTTTTTTTTTTTTTCTTGTTTTTCGTTTTTGGGCTTTTTCTGTTGAAATGTACATTTTAATGTAAACTGTTTCTTCTAAATACAGAATTCCCAGCCAGTAGAGATGTATACAGGGAATCTTCTAGTCCAACAGCAGAAATAAACCTGAGGCAAAGATAATGGTGTAACAGGCAAGTGCATTACAATGGGAGCTTTTGCTCAAGAAGAGTGGAATGGTGGTACAGAAATCTGCAGAGAAGAAATATGGTCCAGATTCTGGACATTTTCCACCACCTGTGAGGCTGGCATTTTAAAGAAACACCTTTCACACATAAAGATCAATGCCTAGTTTATCTTCAGAAACATCATTGTGACACCTGGCATCTGGTGGTTCTGGTGTTGGGATAATGATTGAGGGAAAGAGGATTAGGATAATGGATGGACACTGATAAGGGGAGACTTGCCTCTGAGTCTAGTGGATAACAGATTGTGCATTGAGAACTTCCGTTCCTATGAAGAACCTGTTCTATTTCAATCAACACTGAATAACAATAAAAAAAATCTCATGTAACATATACCTTTCCTTAAGTCAAGCCACACAACAATCCTGAGGCCTGGCTCTCCCTCTTTACTCTTTTGGCTTATCTATTCTTTGTTTTGGGTTTTCCTATTGGACGTCAAAATTGTGCTTATAAACTTGTAATAACTTCATTTGTTTTAAGTAAATCAGTGATGTTCATGTTGCAAACTTTAGTTTAATGGTTTTATTGGCAATATTTAAGATATCTTTAACATGTTTTTAAAGCTTATAACAGTTTGAATATACACACAATAAGCATCTCCGGTCCAGATTGGGTTCTATCCATTACTGGCCAATTGTTGCCCTGTACAATGTCTTCCAGGAGATCTGACAAGTTGTAAGCATGCAACATCTTTTCTGAGAGATAAACTCCTCATCTGATCAGGTACTAGGGTCATTCTTTTCCTTCTTCCAGCATGAGAGTTCAGTACCTTGGGATCTATCTTTTCAGAAGTCAGACAGAAAAAAGGCCAGGACAAAAGTTTGTCTTTAGAATATCTTCCTTTCTGACAGGAATGTTATACTTTTAGATGATAATGCTGAATTAAAAGGTCATAGTCCTATTATTACACAAGAAAGACACACTTTTAGGTTGTCCTGGTTGGTTATGGGATGGTTGATCTTGACTTTTAATCATTATGTCAGAATCTGCCATATAGTAGAATCTGCCAGGGCAAGGGTAGGCATTCTCTTTTTTGCTACTTATTTGTTTTGTATTCTTCTGTTTTGTCATGTTAATTAAAAGCATTTCAATGTGGCTTGGAGACCCATTTGGAAGTCATATTAAGGTTTTTAAAACCTGAAAGCACTTCAGATTCAGCAAACATGGATGGAGGCCTATTCACAGATCTTACCTTATCTGGTCAGAAGCAGAAAATTCTGGGAAATGAGGCTGTCATAAATCCTCTCTCAGGGTGGCTTCTCTCCCAGTAAGAAAAAGTGAAAGTGAAACTTACATAAATTCTTTCTCTCTGAGAGCTTTTATGGTCAAGGAGAAAATGGAAAAGATCCCTGCACCTGTATAAACAGAAATCCCTAAATACAGAGTTTAAATGAGCCACTTAAGGTGAGCTTTATATGAAGTTACCCTCTGAGGCTATCCATCTCTGCCAAGCTACCTTTCAGTTGCAGTGGAAAGAACTGAAGCACAATGAGCTAAAATCTGAGAAATAGTTATCCACATCTTCATAAAAAGAAGCAAAGGCAAAACACAATTGACATAGTAATGATAACTGCTTTCTTTATCTAACTGTGGTTTGATTGATCTTGACACAAAGAAACAATTATCTTAGAAACTGTCAAGTATTTTGTTGGTTCACTGTTACTGAGGCTAGGACATAGGTAGTTTAAGTCACTTCTCTTAAGATAGTCTTCATTTTTTGGTTACTGTTAGATGCCTTTTTATATTTGAATATGGGAGAGAAAGAAAGGGTGTGGATTTAGGTGGTTGAGAAGTTCAGGAAAATCTGGGAAGGACTGGAGGAATGCAAAACATAATCAGGATCTATTTTAGGGAAAAATTATTATCAATAAAAAAATAAGAGGAAAAAGTGGATGAGCAGGAAGAGGAAGAAGAAGAGGAAAACCAAGAGGAAGATGAGAATGAAGAAGGAAGAAGAAGAAGAAGGAGAAGGAGAAGGAGAAGGAAAAGAAGAAGAAGAAGAAGAAGAAGAAGAAGAAGAAGAAGAAGAAGAAGAAGAAGAAGAAGAAGAAGAAGAAGAAGAAGAAGAAGAAGATCAATAAGGATTGTTGTTTCTGGATTTCCAGATAACTACAGAAAAAAAAAATTCTAGGGAGCGAGTCACGAATAATGGAATGTTGTCAGTAGCCTGGCTGTCTTTCCAGGCCACAATTCTATTCTGGCGTTCTGATGGGCATGATGCCAAGATCAGAACCCCATCATTATAGGTACACAGGTGAGTCTGGAGAGCACCAGAGAACATGCCCATGTACATGTATTATGGAACAAAGAACTGGATCATAAATCCATGAATATTGATATAAATATAGGCAACGTATGAAGAGATAGACATTTGTGTCAGTAGAA
Source organism: Myodes glareolus (assembly GCF_982192425.1). Taxonomy (NCBI): domain Eukaryota; kingdom Metazoa; phylum Chordata; class Mammalia; order Rodentia; family Cricetidae; genus Myodes; species Myodes glareolus. The sequence goes on along the minus strand of NC_142046.1, from coordinate 25,128,885 downwards.
GTGGACTAGAGAGTTAGATAACGTCCAAGTCTCAAAAGTTTGATTCTGAGAGTCCTAATCCTTTGTTGGTAGTTTCAAGGTTGTGCATCTTTTTTTGTTATAGGTAGCCTGTGATCCCAGGACTTTCCAGTTTCCTTTGCTAACTGCCTCATACTGTCTGCTCAGTGTGCAAAAGCTGTGAAGTCTAAGATTCCACTGGTAACCTATGCACCGTTCCCCAGACATCAGGATACAAGCAATACAATTTTGCTCCAGACAATCTTCGTTTTTGAGGATAAGGATTCAAAATTGCTTTATTTCCCAAATATCTAATCAACTCAATCAGAAACAGAGGAGGATCTTTAACTCTCGAGTAAATGACCTCCTAAACTTAAAATAGTTATCAGGTTTCTTAACATATATTTCCCTGCACTGATTGTTCTAGCATGAATTTCTTCCTGTGGGACCTTCATAAGGTAATATAATAGCAAGCAATAGGTTGTGGTTTTTTGATCCAAGAGAACCTGAACATGGACAGACAGTCATTAGAACTTTGAAAAAAGTTTCATGTAATTGTAACCTTTTTCCCAGATTCTCTGCTTTCCTCTAAAGGCACAATAAACAGTCAGGATTAAATACTGTCCATCCATGTATGATAATAAACAAAAATTATGTTCTGAAACGTACATGTATTTGACATCAGTCTACAGAGAAGCTTCTGAGTGTCTCTTGTATTGCTGAACACCTGTTATTGGAAATGTGACAGTGACTCTGATTGTTTCCAAAGATCTAGGATCTTCCCTCAGGAGAAATGGCATAGGCATGTGGGCTGGCTAGATATATCTCAATTTGGAACAAGCTAGAGTAATTTGGGAAGAGGGAATCTCAATTCTTAAACCACCCCACCAGGTTGGCCTGTGATACCTTTTCTTTATTGATATTTGATGTGGAAGGAACCAGCCAGTAGTGGGCAGTGTCATCCCTTAGTAAGAGGTCCTGGGTGCTTTAAGAAAACTGGTTTAACAAGACATGAGAAGCAAGAAAATCAATACTTCCTCTTGGTCTCGGCATTAGATTGTGCCTTCTGCTTACTGCCCTACTTGAATTCCTGCCTTGACTTTTCTCACTGGTGCTCTGGTACCTGAAAATATAAGATTAAACAAACCCTTTCCTCTGTAAGTTGTTTATAGCCATGATGTTTTATCAGAGCTATGAAAACCCAAACTACAACTGAAATTGGTGCCAGAGAGTAGACTATTGCTGTGACAGACATGACTGTGTTCTGGGATAATAGTAAAAGTACTTCTGAATTTTGGCTGAGAAAGCTTTTGAATATTGAGAGATCAGTGGACTGTTCTGTGAGAACTTGGAAAATAAGAGCGTTGAAAGAAATGCAAACAATGGAAACCTGGCTCAGGAAGTTTTCAAGGGGAGGTTAGAGGCTCTCAAATAATTCATCAGGACCGTTATTCTCATGTTTTGAATTAAGAATCTGTTGTTCTGGTAAGCTGTGCCTGAAGAATCAGCTATGATTAATAAGTGACACAAACCACTAAAGTGAAACATTTGTCTTGCTGGACAATGGATGTTGATCCATTGGGGCAGGAGCATCCGTGATGATTAATTAGAGTGCAGCATCACTGAGAAGAGATCTTCTGGGAAGTATTTCCTCAGGGTCAGCACACAGAAACTGTCATCCAGAGTCAGGCAAAACTGAATCTCACGTCGACAGATGAACTTGGTAACATGGAAGAGTCAATCAGAAAGTACTGGTTTGGAAGGTATGAAAGCGTCATGAAGAGAAGTTGAGGGGTGGCACTGTGTAGCAGGGCTGGAGTTCCTGAAAAAGAACACTGGTGAATGGATAGCCTCTGTCATATTAGAAACTCCAAGACTGAAGTGTTCATGGAGACAGTCTGAGACTCGGAACCATGAAGCCGGATTAGTGTACCTGAAGAGTGCTCCAGAGAGGCTATGGGTGAAAGTGTAGTTCAGTTGCAAAACATCTTAGAAATGACAATACAATGGATGACCGCCCATGATAGCAGAAGCCGTGGAGAGGAGCAAGTCTGAGCCTAGGAGACAAGCTCTATGTGCAGAGGGTGGAGCGGGAAAAGTCACCCAAGTCCTTTTCAGGAGTACAGAAGATTCTGAGTCAATCCCAGACATTGGTATTAAGATTTACATATTGAATTACAGTTTAGCTTCGTTCTCACTGTGATTATGTTCTGATCATTTCCTCTTGGAGTTGTGGACTATGGAGTTTTACAGAGACTGTGGGCATTTTAGTGAAATGTTAAATTTAAAAAATGATTTGGGATGGTTTTATTAAAGAGGCTGAACTAAACATTAAAGTATTTGAAGTTGCAAAGGCTTTTAAAAGCTTTTAAAAGTTGGAATGTTTTATATTGTGATACTCCAGTTACTATGAGATCTAAGGACTGAGCAAAAAGGGGAATGTTATAGTTTTACCATACTGTGTTTCGATATGTATCAACTTAACAAGGGATCAGGAATGCTTCATAGTTTTATGTCAACCTGATTCAAACTAGAATCATTTGTGAAGATAAGGCGTCATTTTAGGAAATGTCCACTCCCCCACCCCAAGACTGGTCTTTGTGCAAGCCTGTGTAGTTTTTTCATGACTGATACTGGTTGTGAGAGGGACATGCTCACTGTGGGAAGTGCCATCCCTGGGCTGGTTGTTCTGAGCTCTATAAGAAAACAGGCTGAACAAGTTATGAGGAGCAAGTCAATAAGCAGCACACTTCCATGGCCTCTGCATCGACTCCTGCTTCCAGGTTCCTGTCTTGAATCCTGACTTGATTTCCCTGGATGATAGACAATAAGCTGCAAGGTGAAATAAGCCCTTTCCTCTCTATGGTATTTTCACAGCAATAGATACCTACCTAAGACAACATAGGAGTTTTTAGATGCAATAGAAATCTACTCTTTATATGCCTTCTAAGTCCTTGTATTTTTTTGTTCTTTTTTATCTTCTGGTGGGAGAGAATATTGATATTTTACTCTAATAGAGGGTCTTGGGACCTAAACAGAAGGTACTTCAAAATATTCCCTGTAGCTCTTAGAAAATAGGCCCTGCTTCAGAATGGTGTTATGGTTTAAGCTTCCATCCATTGGCAACAATTTTCCATTACACAGCTTTTATCACAGCCAAATAGTGTAATAGAAAATATTAGCCTATTTTTCTTCAGATTTTCAGTTTCAAAGCTATTTCAGTTACTGAGACTGTAGCATAGTCAGAAGTCCAAGGAAAAATACATCAAATTTACTATGGTGATTATAGGGGCTCTGGGGGACCAGGGCTTCTGGAGTGGAGAAGAATTCTTCTCCTTCACTCTGAGCCCTCAGGAAGACCTGGCAGGCTAGAGATCTCTTTCCCAAGTGTCCCTGGGAAAGTCTGAACATAGCCACAAGAGAGTTGGAACCACTCGGGGGAGTCTGCGTCTCCTCTGAGGTCACTCTTCTGACAGGTTCAAACTGATTATATACATTGTCCTTCTCTTGGAATTTAATCTTCTCACACAGAGATGCAGATCAGCACTACAGTCTTCTCTGAGGCTATTTCTGTTTCCTTTAGTGCGATAACTTCTCCCAAGAGAAAATGTGTGGGAGCAAAGGGGAGCATTTGCACTGCTATCAGACCGCTAGTTTTAGAGAAGATGCTTATTTATTAATGGTGAAACGGGTGGAGTTGTGCTTCACTGCGCATCATACGCAGAGGCTCTCATCACATGGGAAATTAAATCTGTACTTTTGGTAGTTTCTGCCTACAGTAAATGAAGGGAGAATTTGGATACCGTTACAAAATGATCAGTAACACAGTGATGAAGAAAGCACAACAGTAGGAAAGTTGAAACCCCTGTTAATTTAAACATCATAATTCTATGATGGGGGAGAACTGATTGTCCTGGAATGGTGTCTCTGATTTTTGTCTCTAGGCAGCATTTTTCCTGGGTTTCCATGTTTCCAGGATACAGAGCTGTCAGTGCCTTTCAGATCTCTGGGCCCACTGAGATAGGATTTGAGATTATAGATTTTTGTTCCTATCCAAGATTGGTCCTGAATCACAAATTTGAGTCTGCTGGTGCTGATGGGATCAGCACAGCAAACTAGTTGGGACCCGGAGGACAATGAAGTCGGTCTTCCCATAACCTCCATCTCTTGATCTGGAGCCTCAGGCTGAGAGGCGATTCTCTGGGGATTACCGCAGGTGTAAGGAGGGAGCAGGAGAGAGTCTCTTTGGTTACCATGGTTATTTTCATCTCACCGCCCTTAAATCATCTTCTAGAAGGTGTCTCACAAGGTGAGCAGCGAAAAGATGGGAGCAATGGGTGAAAGTATAGTGAACTGTAATGATGTTCAGATGTGTTGTAGCCACATGGTTGACCTTGAACGGGAGCAGTATTGTACCACATGTTTGTGGGTACTGTCATCCAGGCTGCACATGTGGTGAACATCATGTTTGATCATTCACGTGATCACCTCTGCTTGTGGTCAGCAGGTAAATTTGAAAGTCCACAGTCCAGTAACCACCACAGCATAAGTTCGTGTGTGTAGGGGTGTATTTTGCCTCTCTGATCTCCTGACTTGGTGTTAGTTCTCTGGAGATAGTTTAAATGTGAACCCAGTCTACCCTTCTCGCATTCATAGGTGGTAACTATTGACAATAGATACGCTTCTTTGTTCCTGCCTAAGCACAGACCACTTCCCCTTGAACTTAGGTTTACCACAAGGTGCCATAGTTTCGCAAGTGAAAGAAAGATGGTTATATCTGGTGCTCCAGGTTATCATCAGGTCACAGGTGTGAGTTTGCCCACCATTTCCAAGAATTCCAGAGAAAGTCAAAATGGTAGTGGGGGGGGGGGGGGAGGAAGCTATGCCTGTATGACCTGTGTGTTTGTTGAGAAAAAAAAGAGGCTGTATCTCCTAGCCAGATGTTTATCAACAAATCTGAAGAACATATCTTGCTTGGTCCAGAGGACCACTGACGATTTCTGCAATATTTCCTGGAGAAATGACTTGAATCAGGTATACATGAGTCATGATAGCAGTAGAGGCAATGTACTATTTGAAACATTCTTCTGAGATTAGAAACGTGTTAAAGAGCTGGAAATATCCAAGGCTCAAAAGCCTTGTGCCACAGAATTCCAGTCTTTTACATGTTATTTATCCAGCACCTTCCTTCCCCTTCTTTAGGAGGTGGGAGGGTTTCCTCCTGTTGGCTGATTTGTTCCTGTAGTTTAGCTGAGCTTGGTGGAGTTTCCAGTCTTCCTTTACCAGCTGTCTCCTTTCCTTTGTTTATCTTGAACCCTCTTTCTCTAGTCACAACATAACCCCACTCTTTCACAGACAGACGCATTCTGAGAAGATCCCCATGTCCCTACACTCTGATTTAATTGGTATTCATAATCTGTGAGGAATAAAGGGAGTTTTTTTTATAACTTCCTGTGTCCACCTGTTGTTTATTTGTTTTAAACCTTTGTTGCTCTATTCTGCTTTGTTCAGAAGGTTTCCAGACTTTTTCTTTTTATGTGTTTTTAAATATTTTATGTTTGCTTGTTTGTTTGATTTCGAGAGAATCTGCATCCCATGCTGGCCTGCAAATCCCAATCTCTTGCCTCTGCCTCCTCCTGTGTTACAGGATAAGGGCAAAATGGGTTTCTGCTCAGCCTGTATTTTCATTTAGTCCATTTCTTTTACTTTGAAGATGCTCCATAGAGCTTCCACTTCTCTCAATGTCTGACACTTCCTCTTTGGACTTAGATGCACCATTGAGCTTTCCACTCAAAGCAACTTGAATCAAAGCATCCTACTTGATGATTTTCTTTTTGCTGGCATTTAAAATAATTTTATTAGAAGAAATATATTGCTATACCATAGAATAGAGGCTTTCAGATATTTTTTTCATTCAGAATTATTTGCATTTTCAGGAATAGAAACTGGATTACAAAATGGTTATAAAGAGGTTTATACTATCCACTGACTTTATTGCCTTACTCATTAATGTATTACTGTTTCTAACTCAGAAATCACTAGCCTGAATAACAAATATGTAATAGAGCATTTTGGTATTTGGATGGCAGGGCTCACTTGGGGCTTCATGGATGTCCTGTTTAAATAGTACATATGTTACTGGTAGGTAGCTAGGTGGATAATAAATACTGCTTGCATTTATTTAGTCCACTTATCTTATTCTTAAACACACACGTAATATAATGTTGTCTACTCAAATGACAATATGAAGTTTCCATGAAACCGTCTACAGTGTTTAGTGTTTGCAACTTAAATGTAAACTTTCTGCAATGGCCCAAATTCACCTCCTCCTGTTCTAGCAGCTGAGGTCCAACTCTCAACTCAGAGATTCTCTAGTCTGCAAATGGAGCACTCTTTATTGAACAGTGGCTTTATGATCTGCTTGTGGTCAGTGGCTTTATGACAATGCACAGAAAATTCAGAGAAGGTTTTATCATCTTGATTAAAATACAGTCAGCTCTTAAGGTCAGACCTTCCTCATTGTCAAACCTGGGTAAGCTGGTCTGCATTTCTCACTTGGCAACAGGAGTTTCATCTAAGTGTAAGAAACCAACCTTAGTCTTGCTCTCGTTCAGTCTTTCTCTAGCTCAAGTCTTCTATGTCTGTCCATTCTTGTGTTTAGATATCAGGTTGTGACCTTTGTTGTTAGGTTGCAGGTTGGATCTCATCTCCACTTCCAAGCAGGGTGACTCTCATCTCCCCCACCAACAGGAAGGCTTACAGAGCCTCCTCTGTAATGCCACTGTTTGGTAACAGTGTGAGAGTTTACTTTCCTACACCACATATCACTTTGATGCTCTCACATTGTCTAGTTTTTCATATTTTATTCTTTCGTTTATCATTGTATAAACCACGCTTTATTATGTTGTTTGTTTAAAAGTGCTTTCTATTTTTTATCTTTTCAAAGTATCAAAATAAAACATGAAATAGGGGCTATTCTAGTTTTACTTTTCTTTTCCTTTTTTGCCACTGCCTTTTGGTTTCTAGGATTGTTGATACTTTTGACATTGGCATCGTATATATGATCGGCATGTGGACCATTAAACTTTATGATTATTATATTGGTTTATCTCTTTCATTTCTTTCAAAATTCTTTAATATTAAAAAAAATTTTCCATTCCAGAACTTGTGATTTTATTATTCTTCCAATAGAATGGTATATTATTCTAGGATTCTTTTCTTTCTTTTTTTTTTTTTGAGAGAAAATTTGTATTTAATTAATTAGTTTATTATACATCCCAACTTTAGCCTCCTCTCCTTTCTTTTCTCCCACTTCCTCCTCCAACCTCCCCTTCACTTCCCTTCTCAACTCAGCCTTCCTTTTTATTCACCCAGAAAGGGACAGGCCTGCTCCGATTGTCAAGAGTCACACAAATAGACCAAGCTATATAACTGTCACATATAAGTAAAAGGCCGAGGTCAGCCTCATGCAGACTCCTCGGTTGTTAGTTCAGACTCTGAGTTTCCATTTGCCAGGTAGCCATTTCTATGGGTTTTCTTGCATTGTCCTTACTGGCGCCCCCCTCCCCCCCCCCCCCCCCGGCTCCTACAATCCCTGTTTTCTCTCCTCAGCGGGCCCTCCTGAGCTTGGCCCAATGTTTGGCCATGGGCTCTGACTCTGCCTCCATCACTCACTGAACGAAGGCTCTCTGATGTCATGGGGTAGTCACCAGTCCTGTCACAGGGGATGGCCAGTTCAGGCTGTGCAGTCACTGCTGCCAGATATCTTGGTTGGGATCATTTTTGTAGACTCCTTGAAGTTTCCCTTGCATCAAATTTTTCCTCTACTCTTTAAAGTTCTCCTTAAGGCTGTTTTACAGGCGTCTCTCTCAGCATTCTCCCCCTCCATCCATCCCTATGAGCCAATCTGTCAACTTCCAATGCCAACCTGCCCCCAGTCGAACCAGGACATTGCTTCTATTCCCCCTTCTCTTAGAGATCCATGCATCTCCCTTGGGCATTCCTCGCTGCCTTGCCTATCTGGTTCTGTGGATTGTAGCACATTTCCTCTTTTTTTTTCAACAGATATATACAATATCATATTTTTTATTAGGTTTGTGTCTAATAATTATTTCTGATTCCTTTGCACATGAACAACAAGCATCTTGTGAAGTTACAGACCTGTTGGTCAGGAGACATATTCTTCGCAATATCCAGAAAAAGTCTTATAGAGTTAAACATTAAGCCTCATAGGTTCTTTAAACTGTCCAATATTAGTCTCTCCATAATTTTGGGGGGGATGATTAAAGTAGCTTTACTAATAAATAATTACCATATATTTGTCTATATACTGCTTAATACATTTGCTCTTGCATTTAGAACTGCTTTGCTTTCTATATTTTATACCTGTAAGATTTTGATAAGCCTAAGGACACTTCCACTGCACAGCTCAGCTGCTCTAGGCATAAGTATCTCAAAGACAGCACATTTAATGGTGTGGACCCCATGGGAGGAAAGCAAATTACTCTTCCATTGCTGTCTTAAATATCAGTTTTAACTTTCTGAGGGACAGTCAGCAAAATGCAGTGGCCACTGATAATAGTTTAACATTTAACTAAAACGCACATTTGCTACGTTCACGCATCTGCAGTGAGAAGTTCTGTGCTCTTCTTCCAACTGTGTGTTGGAAATGTGTGATTTACCAATTCTTTATTGTAAAACTTCACATAGGATGAAAATAGAACTTGTTGTTCTAAGGATAGATAGCTAAGTAGAATTGTGACCGCACCAGAACCAGTTACAGATAAAAATGATGTAAAATTACTACCACTCCGCTTTTTCAAATAAAAAAAAAATAGTTGAAGTAAAATAAATGTTATTATAAAATACAAAGTTTCACCATAGTTGTATCTTCAAACCAAATGGAAATCACACATAGTTTGAAACTGCTTCTTTTAAAATTGACTTCTCAAAAAATAGATAGTAACGTACAGAGCAGCCAGCCACCCCTGCAGCTCTGAACAACATCCCTCCGGGCTCTCCACAATAAGCCCCAATGAAATTTCACCAGCCACACAGAGGAAAGGACATGAAGCTGGGAGGAAGACTTCTTGGGAAGACAAAAGGTTTCCGTGGAAAGAGCAGGAGTGTGAGAGTAGATAGGGTGTGGGGGCCTCAGACACAAGCCTGCTTCACCTTGATTAAAGGTCAGAGAATTTGAGCTTGCTTTTACTGTTTTGAAGTTGTTGACTACAGTTGTGACTGTGAACAAGAGATCCTGACCTGGGGTGTGGTTAATTAGCATTTTGAGTACACAGATGGATCTGCTCCACCTTGCTGTTCCTATTCCTTCAAAGGAGACTGGCTGGAATTTCCTGGAAGTAGCCCCCTGAAGGATACTTGGTCTATGACTTTTATCATGTGAATGAAGTCTATTGCCTCTCCCCTCCCCTTTTAGAGTAAGGTATATAAGCAAATGGAAAATAACCGCAGGACTTTCAGTATGTACTGAATTTTCATCAGATGCTTTGCTGTGTTCCTGTTTCTTTTTTCTCTCATATCTCTGTTCCTTTTGCGTAATAATTCTAATCCTCATGCTCCTACCCTGGAAGGGTTGAATCTTGTTGAGGCTGGACCTTGACAACAGTGTAGGTACACATACATGACTGACTATGATTTATGACTACATGTATGAAGCTGTAGCTATTGTTGGCACACATAACTATGATTCATTTTCTACATGTATGAAAATGTAGACAGTGTGAGTACACATAAGTATGCTTCATAACTACATGTATGAAGCTGTGCACAGTGTGAATGAACACAACAATGATTGATTAATTATCTATACACATAAAACTGTGGACAGTGAGGGTGCACATGTCTATAATTCATTTTCTACATGTATGAAATTGTAAGACAATAAATAAATAATTTAATTAACTGAAATATGCATTAAACTCTATCCCATAAGAAAATTACAAAACACATAAGTCACTTTATAGATATAACTACAGAGTGTCATCTCGTCCTACAACTTGGAGCACTAACACAAAACACTTTCAGAGAGCTGTGCCACCAGCTAGCTGCTATTCCAGGGTGTGAAAAGAGCCTTCGGCTGTTTTACTTATTCTATGTTCTTATAGTAAATGCCGCAAAGAAAAAAATGAGACAGCATTTTTTTTCTCACAAAATTCCTATTAAGGAAATGATGAAGCTCCCTTGAAGAACAGGGTAGATTCAATAAAAATATTTATTAGTTTAATAAAGAATAGTATAATGTTAAAGTGATGGAGGGCAGACACTGGTCTGATTGTTGTGTATGCAATAACTCAGCAGAATGCTGGCCCTTGAGAAGATCACTTTCATAAATATCCCTTCTCTCTATCAAATATGTTATGCTGTATAGTTTTTATCAGAGTACTGACGGTCATGTAATAATGGAACTGTTTTAAATATCAGGCCTGAATTAACAAGGTACTTTTCTTGGCTCTGTGGTTCTTGAAATATAAAGGCTTAAGTGAAACGTTCTTGTCACTCCTTCGGTTCACAATAAAGGACTGAAAGACTTCACAAAAGAAATATTTTATTTTGAGAAAATTGTAAAACAAATCTTTTTTTATAGAAAAAGCTCTTGAAATTGTATTAGGTTTATCAGTATGAGATTGAAATTTTTAAATGCATTACTGAACAGCAAATCAAAATGAAGTATAAATTATGAATGAGCTTTATGAATTTTCAGAGAGAACGTAGTGAAAGATTAATTTAGAAGTCACTGTAGGTCAGAGCAGTTTCATGTTTTCACAGTGAGGAAGTGATCAGACATTGGTTTTTTTCACTCCCAGAGTCCTCAGCTACTCCAGATGTCTTTTTTTTTAAATATGTATTTATTACATATACAATATTCTGTCTGTGTGTATGCCTGCAGGCCAGAAGAGGGCACCAGACCCCATTACAGATGGTTGTGAGCCAACATGTGGTTACTGGGAATTGAACTCAGGACCTTTGGAAGAACAGGCAATGCTATTATCCTCTGAGCCATCTCTCCAGCCCCACCAGCTTTCTTTGTAAGGGATAACGGGATTAAGTTTAGCTGTTCATGGGATAGCCTTGTTTTGGTTCTGTAGCTCAGTATTCACGCAAACATTCTAGAAAATTGGTAGCTATTCACCATGATAAAGACAGTTTAGAAATGTGTTGATTGTAATGAAAATGGAAGAAATTGTTGAGTTTCGAAAATGTGTACGTTTTTAGAAAAGTCAAAAGTCCTCAAAGAAAAACGGGTTCCTGTGTTTAAGTAATATCCTTCCTATTGAGTCTTATACACTATATCTTTCCAAACAGTTTGTATGGTTTTGAATTTAACAAACTAAAATGAAATGAAAGGTGTTGGGGAGCCACTGCTATGAGATGGTTATATAAACAAGTAGTTTTCTGGACTTTCTCTTCCTCTCTCGTATCTTCTCTCAGTCTAAAGCCCTCCACTGTGACACATGGGATAAAAGGCTTTACCGGATGCTGGCACATTAATATTCACTGCTTCATACCCCAACACTGGGAGACATTTTCTTTCTTTATAGTATACTGAATCCCAAGTTCTAAACTATGAAGCACAAAACAGATTGTGGCAATGGAATAAATGTTACTTGTTTTTAAAGACTAGCATGATAAAATTCAACTTGGCACGCAATGATTGAAATAAATTAGCATATAAACCCTAGTTTTAAAAGGACACATAAAATTTAAACATGGGGAGGGTAATGAAGAAAAGCTAATCCTAGAAATTTTTAATATTTCCCTGAGGGCAGATTCTAGACATCAGGTTTATGGCCCCATTAGGGAAAATAATGTCTTATCTAAATTAGGTGATTATTTGAAGACATTTAGACATTTTTGTGATTTCTAATTTTAAACCAACAGCATTTACAGAGCACTGGTTATAGAAAATTCTTGAAAAAAACACTGTGTTGGGAAAACTATCATCAGAGATTAAATGATAACCTATATATTTTTTCTCTTACAACATTCTCTATAGAGTTATTTCTCAGACTAAGGTGTCAGTGGCTTCTCCAACTAATCTGATATTAATTCAATTGAACTTGGCTGACTGTCACTGAAACCATTTCAAAACATTGTACTTTCTCCCTTTGCTATGGTAAAGTGAACTTAGACCTCTTTCGCCCATTTCTGTTTACAATGGAAGCATTACTTGGAATGTGCCAGTTGTGCGTGAAAGTGGTTTGAACAGCAGACTATCGAGAAGCTTTTCTGAAAAAAGTTGAGATAAGAAAGCACCAATAAGTATAAGTCGAGCACAGCAATTCAAAGGTGCTTATGCTTTAGAAACATAACCGTCGCAAATTCTCCAAAGCAACAGACATGCAAACACCTTATCTAACTGAAGTCAGACATTAGCTGGTGATATGAAACCCAGGCAATCTGCAGAGATCTTTCAATCTTTCTCTGCAGTTAGAGACCAGCCACAGAGCTTTGAGTGACCTACAGAAATCAAGGATGGTCCTTATTTTTGCTGCAGGAGCAGTTTCTCCTTGATAAACAATCCATTGCACTGAGTTTTACTGATTTAGGTCCTGCGTTACCCCAGTTGTGCTTGTTCGACATCAGGTTTTTATGAGTTAAGTCTGATGACCACACTTCCCTTTACAAATAAGTAAACGGAGGTGAGACCAATCCAAGTCCCTCGTTTCAGTCCATTGGGATTAACACTAAATAATGCATATTCTGCCAGTAAAAAGACCATAATCTCAAAATCCTACGAAAGGGGCAAGCATAGGTTAGATATATAACTTTTACAGCAATCTAAAAAGTGGAATGTGTCAAAACTGGAGAGTGCCATTCTTTTTTTCCCTCCGAACATGAGAGGAACAATTGAATCCCAGTGTGTGTTGCTTTGGAAATGATTCACACCCTTTATTTCAAGAAATTTTTAAGACAAATATGAATGTGATATTTCATATGGCCATTCTGATTTCAAAGTTTGAAAACTAGATAAAACCTACAGAATGAATCTAACTTCATCTCAAGCATAACCTTGCAGCTAAGAAAAAACATAACGAACAAGTTTATGACATATAGTCCATGTTAAAATTAGTCAACTGAGATAGTCATTTTTAAAAATATTACTGTCATACGAATATCTTTATGGTGTCTCAGGCTCTCTATGATTTTCATAATTTTTCCAAGTCATCAGTCCACATTAGAAGATGACATTGCAAAGACTAAAATATATTAATTCCATTTTTCTTGCATCTCTTCCCCTATAACCTTCTGTCTATCTGTCTGTCTGTCTGTCTCTCTCATACATACACACACACACACACACACACACACACACAGAGACACACATACACACACATGTGAGCAAACACATACGTTTGGTTTCTATGAACAGCGATAGAAAATCCAGAAGATAATTTGCACTGACACATATTAAAGAATTAGTTTCTTCTTTCCTCATAAAACTCTGTAGAAGAATCCATTTATTTCTCATACCATGCTCTCTGGGATATTTAATAAATACAAAGCAAATCCTTCATTAGGGATGATAGACATCAGATGCACACACAACAGACAAATAACAGACATCATCAAGTTCAATTGGAAGACACAGGCAGAGATACAGAGAATTCATATTTAAGTTCACTCTAACTAAACCTGTTTAACTAGTGCTACCTGTGGTTGTACTTAGTTGGCAGCTTTTTCTTTAATGTAAGAATGGTTGTACCATTGGTGCAAAATTCGTTACCTATCAAAACACCCCTTTGAATAGCGACTTGGCTAAATATGAAAAATAGATCTTAAGCATTTTGGAGTTGGAGGAAGTTTTACCATCCATCTATCATGCACTACATATCTAGATTATTTGATGGGTATGCAATTCAGGTTTAAATTGGCTTTTTTTAAAGACAGGGAGGGTTTCTCTGTGTAAAATCCCTGGCTGTTTTGGAACTCATTTTTTAAACTAGGCTGGCCTTGAATTCACAGAAATCTATCTGTCTCTGCCTCCCAAGTGCTGTGATTCAAGATGGGTACCACCATGCCTGGCTGAAATGATTTTTGATAGCATCATATTTTCAAGTTCTCATAGGACTGTTGGAACATATGTCTTAGTTTTCCAAAGCAAGAGTAACATAACTTATTTCATTCTTGTTAAATATTCACCTGTTATACCCAGAGGAATAGAAAGCATTAGAATCTTCACACTACAAGCCTATTCTTGTGTTCATGACTGTTTCATACGTGGACAAATGACCCCATGTATGGATGCTAGTGTATTACAAAAATACAGTAAACTACAATAACTCCAAGCCACCTTTGGTCCCTTGGTTCTTGAATAAAAAGAAACCCCATAAATTAATACATAACTATAATGTGAAAGATCAACTAACTTTAAAGCACTTTTATGTTGACAGATAAAAATCAGTGCTGCTAAGTTGAATTAAAATCTACAATTTTCAATTTTCATACATGGACCTCGTAAGAAGTCAACAGCTACCCAGTTTAGCATTCTTTGATGATTACTTGAGAATTTAAAGACTGGTACCATTTCCGGTTTTCTCTTTCGTGCTTGTGGATCAATGCATGGACACTCATATGCCGTGCATGCCTGCTGCCCTGACCCAGCCACTCTGGAGCCATAAGTAAAAAATATTTTATTTCTTCTATTAATTTCCTTGATCATTGTGTTTTGTCGCAGAAATAGAAAAGTAACTAACACAGTATTTCTAGTCCAAGGAGATTGATTCTAAGATAGGCATTCTCTGTTGAAGTTGCCTCTTTCTGGAATCATCGATACTCTAGGACTGTTATCTTTTTTATATCTTGACATTAAAATTTAAGCATCAATAGCTCTTCAGCTACGTGTGGAACTTCCGGTTCACCTTTTCTCTCCATGATAGGATTTTGTATGACTTGAGCCTGTGTAAGTGTTGTTGATGTGGTCACAACTGTGGTGAATTCTCATCCACAGCTGCCTTGAAGTGTCCAGAAGAGTTTCTCTTTAGTCATCTACATGTCTGACCCTTATATTCTTTCTAACACCACCTATAAATTGATTACTACGTCTTAGGGAAGGGCAGTTATGTCTTAGCTATTTTTTAATTGCTGTGCTGAGATGCCATGACAAAAAAAAAAACCTCAAAACTTATAAAAGAAAGTATTTAAATTAGGACTCATGACTGCAGGGACTTAGAGTCCATGACCATTGTGGCAGGAAATGTGGTATCAGACAAACAGCCTTGAAACTAGAGAAGTAGCTGAGACGAAACCCTACATTTGATTCACAAGTGTAAGGAAAATAGAGAGCTGACTTGGAATGGCATGGGCTTTTAAAACTGCAAAGTTCACTCCAAGTGACACACTTCCTCCAACAAGGCTCTAACTATTATCCCTTCCAAAATAGTTCTACCAACTGAGGGCCAAATATTCAAATATGTGAGCATCTGGCAGTCATTCTTATCAAAACCACAACAGGGTGTGATATAGTGACCCTATTTAGGTATGAAAAAAATCCACAGTCTTTTTTTCTCTGCAGCTTGACTAGTTATGGGTCTCTGCATTAGTTACTGTCTACCTTAAATAGCAGTTTCTCAGATGAGGTTTAGAGTTGTAACTAAAACTAATGTTCCAGAACATTCACAGGAAAACAACTACTTCTGTAGCTCCCAAGATACCAACATATACATAGAAAAAAAGCAGTTTAAATAGAATTATCCTGCAACAGAGCAACAAAATTCCTACCAGAAGCCTCAGACTAACAAATACCAAGTTCATTGTCAGGAAGGGGTTACCTCTCCTGAAATTCTGTGTGATTATTTCGGGAGTCTGAGTGACTGGGAAACAAACTAGCGGCCTCCAACTACAGTTGACCCTCTTTGTTACCCTCCAGAACTCGAAAATAAGATGCTATTGTTGCTAACATCACATACCTATGTCACAGAACACAGAGAAAGCAATCTGCTACTGACCTGGTAGCTGTACTGTTACAGGCTAGTTTTCATTGTGTGGGAAGGTTCTATGCACACTTCCAAAGGAGGAAAGGAACCATTAATCTTATGTACTTGTGCACTCCCTGAACTATAATGATGATCTCCCTGGAAAGATAGTGCCACCGGTGCTAAAGCGGCACAGATGTCAAAGGATTACACCTCCACTCTCTGACTGGATTTATGTTTTACTCCACAAGATGGAAGCCATATTTGGCACATTTAATAGGGCCAAGATCCTGCGACAGAACAATTCATAATCCCCAGGGAAGAACATCCAAGCATTCCTTTACTCATAAGACATAGTATCACAAATTGTTTTTTATTCATATCCCCTACTGGTCTTTTCTTCTCCCATCTCCTTTTCTTTTCCAAATAGTATTTTCTTCAGCTTTTATGCTTCATATATTCTATCATCATTTTCCTCCCCTTTCCTTTAATACTATAATCTCTTTCTGTTTCAATTTCATGATACACACACATGTACTACACACTTATATAGCATGTTCACATAAAATTACATATGCATATGCAGATAAACTGAAAATTAGGTTCTGCATATCTGAGAGAACATGCAGCTTTTCCTTTATGAGTCTGCTTTGTTTCACTTAAATAACCCCAAGTATTTAAACGTGTAACTGCATGAAGTTAAAAAGTGTAAACAGAGATGGCATTTTTGCTTCCTCACAACTCAAACCCAAATAAACATACAGAAATTACATTAATTACAACACTGTTTGGCCAATAGCTTAGGCATATTCTTAGCTAGCTCTTACATCTTAAATTAACTCATTTCTGTTATTTTATATTTTGCCATGAGGCTCATCATTTGTTACCTCTTGCTTCTTAGGTGGTTTCATGGCATTTGTCTGAATTTGCCTTCTTTCTCCCTGCATTAAGTTCAGTTTTCCTGACTACCTATAGTCTACCCTGCTGTCGGCCAAATTTGCTTCATTATTATCCTATGGTAATAAAATATATTTATAGATTGCTGAGGGGAATTCCATATCATCACCCCTTTTTTGTCTAAAGAGACTATAATTTTACCTAAGTAAACAGGAAGTACATTGTAAGCAACTTCTAAAACTCTAGAATTGACAAAGATATTTTGCTGCCTGGGCATTCACCCATTCCTAAATTGGCAGTTCGTCAGTCACTTTCATCTATGTCCTGCAGAATGTCTGGCAGACTCTTTAATGAAGCAGGAACTCTAAAGAATGGTCTCACCTTCTAAGGCAAATTCATTAGTCAATTTTTGTGGGTCCTGCATGTCCAGTTTACATAGTATACCAACAAACAGTCTAGGCAAGAACAGCTTCTTACCCAAATAACCAGCCTCTTCACATTGAAGGCAAATTCTGCAATGAGTTTCTTCAATATCCATCAACCTCTTCAAAGTAATTGGTGCTGCCAGAAGCAGTCATGTTTCATTGTTGAGAAAAGTATAAGTTCTTAAAACTTTTTATATGCCATATTTTGTTGGTCTTTGAAGTGTTGAGGATTATCTAACTGAAATAAATCTCTGTATATCTAGAAAACCTTGAATATATATATATTTTATATATATATAAAATAACTTCAAGTTTGACTATTATAAATGACTATTTATTAATCTGTAATTTTTAATTATGCATTATATTTTTAATGAACTGCATAAACATAATACCTTAAAGAAGAATAGAAACATACACATAACAAAATTGAACCTAAATTTGTATCAATAAGTCAAGATCCAAACCAATGCAAAATATTTATCTCTGTATCATATCCTCCTTATTTTTTTAGAGATTGACTACAACCATTGATCATTGATAATAAACCCTTTTTAAATGATAATGAACATTTATAAACAATATTTGGGAAATTGGGCATAGTTCTATAGACTACTTCCTGCTGATTGTTGGGAGAAATATTTTTAGGCTTCATAGAGGTCTTTTGGGGGGCTCTTGTTCCATCAAGTCAAATTAGCCTAGTAGGAATCCACAGGTTCTCATCTTCTGTGGAAACAAATGCAGAACCTCTTTTCCAAAGTAACATATTTTAAACCCAAATTTTGAAGTTGTGATACCTTTAAAATATATATGTTGTTTTAGCTTAGCAGTCCCTATAATCAAATGTTTCTCTGTAGTCAAGAAATTCAGAGAAAACACAATAATATGCATAATCCAGTCTCTCTGTGTATTTTTCATCTTTATGTGGTTTAATATGCAAATATTTTATTACTGTATTTCTTTTTAAGAATTTTAAATAATTTTAATCTATGATGGCTTCTACTCTTTTCTCTTTTCTAAGCCCATGCACATTTATCATACTCACTGTGACCTGTTCAGATGTCTCTTATGTCTAAATCTTTTTTATTGTGTATCTGAAATCCTTTTCTGATGAGGAACACTTTTAAATGGTTATCCCTGGATGCTGGCTCAGCCTCTTTTGGCCTTCTAACATGGCTGATGTATTTTTACTGGCAGCTCTGGGAGTGTGAAGAGGGAGCCATGTTTACCACCTCAACTCTGGGAAGTAGCGTGCAGCACATAAACCCTTTTTGTCTGAGTAAAAGCTATGTCTGCCATGCAGCACACTGTACAGTCTGGAAATGTCTCTGTGTATGGCGGCAAGAATCCACCATCTTCTCCTGCCCGTGCAAGCCTAGAAGACCTGAGCTGGCCAGTTGCCCAGATCAGAAGTGGTGAACCTCTGGAGAACTCTCGGTTACTTTTCTCCTAACCCTCAGTGAGAGCATACGTGTATAAGGACCCAAAATAGGTGGCTGGCCACATGGGTTAACAGATGGCCCATGGACTAGTTTCTCTCTGTCCACCAAGTTTGTTCACTAGGCCTGCAGTTGCTTATGAAATAACCATTTTTAGGCTTAATATTAATTGCATACTCTTTGGCCTATTAACTCAGGCTTCTCATTAACTAACTCTTATATCTTAAATTAACCCATTTCTATTGTTTTAAATTTTACCATGAGGTTCCTGGTTTGTTACCTCTTGCTTCTTGGGTGGCTCCATGGCATCTGTCTGACTCTACTTTCTTTCTCTCTGCATTCAGTTTAGTTTTCTCACTTAGCTATATTCTTCTGCCCTGCCATAGGCCAAAGCAGATTTTTTATTAACCAATAGTAATAAAGCATATTCATAGCATACAGAGGGGGATACAACATCAAAAAAGCTTTTGCATAGATCAGGAAACACTTACCTATATAAGGAGACAGCTACAATAAGGAAGGAATCTGTGCCAAATACACATTTGAGGGATGTTACTATCTAGAATCTATGAGGAACTCATTAAATACTGAAAAAAAAAAACCCAAATAACTCAGATAGAAGGACTCAATAGAAGGACTAACAAACTAAATATACTAGTCTCAAGAGGAAAACAAATAGAAATTCAAAGTAAATATTTGAAAAAGCGTTCAACATCCCAAACAAAATTAAATCACTATTGAAATGAAAAGTTTTGAGATTGCATCTTATCTCTCTCATAATGGTTGTCATAGAGATGACAAAGGAGAACAAGCAGGATATGAGGAGGGTAAAATGCTATGGCCATTGAGGAACTCAGTGTAGCATCAGTGCCAAAAATTTTAAGTCAAATTCCACGGAAATATGTGCACATCATGATTATTGCTGCACTATACACAATACCCCAGCTATGGATTTTATTGAAGTGTAAAGATTGGAATTATGACAATCACTGGAAAACCCTCATTTAAGAAACAGTTTTAGGAATGGGTTCACTCTAAGTCTGATAAATATGAAGGAAATTTTATCCTCCATTTAGCTTTCTCAGTACTCAGTAGACAATGTTATTTGAATTGCTTGGGTCATAAGGCAATTCTTTTTTCACTCTAATGGTTTGAGTATTGCATGGATAAAAGCAGAGGATGTGCCCCTGCAAGTGGAAAGGACTTCTATGCAGCATCTTTTCACTTGGGAAGTGCTTATAAAATTTTAACCACCCCCATGACAAAAGGGCTTCTGTGAGGTCACTATGCCCAGTCTCTGTTGTCAGAGAAACCAGGTGCTCGTTGCAAATTTAACAAGGTCCCAGTGAGATCAGAGAATGGCAGGGCTGTGATGGATTTAGCATGTTAACTCAGCACACTAAAAACTAACACTCTAACATGCAACTGATAGAAAAATGGGTGAGGTTTTTTATCAAAAGAGGCACTAACAAGACTAAACCAGCTATTAGCTGATTTCAAAGTTGCATCACATACTTTGTATATATTATAATCATTTTTCTTTTTGTATTTTTAAAAATTTTCCTGTCATATTTTTTGTTATTAAGTATTGTTTTGTGGGACAAGATCTCACTGTGCATCCAGACTAGTCTTAAATTCATAACCCTTTTTCAACCTCCCAATTTTTGGGAAGAGGTGGGAACCATAATTCTCTACATACAGAAAAATTTTAAAAATACTACCTTATATGAACCAGGAACTTAGGATGACACATATCATTTTCAGACTTTTTACCATATATATATATATATATATATGTGTGTGTGTGTGTGTGTGTGTGTGTGTGTGTGTGTGTGTTTGTGTGTGTGTGTGTGTATAATTCAAAGGCTTTATATTTACTTATTTGGTATTCACAGGAATCATGGGAAGAGCTTTCCCACATACACATTGCTTATAGTTCATTGAATTTGTTAACTTACTTATAATTCCAATATTCCTCACAAAATAGATTCCTCTTTTCTAATCCAATAAATTGAAATGTTCGAGAATGTCATTAACTTGTTTCATGAAATAAATCAATCATGAGGAAATATTAAATATCCATTTTACGATCTGTAGTTTTCTATATGAAAAGCATTGTTTAGCATTCTTACTCCTACAAAATCATCTTTTTAAATTTTTTGTAATGTTAAATATGTTTTAGGTGTGTGTGGGCATGTGTATGTGGTGTGTGTGTGTGTGTGTGTGTGTGTGTGTATACTCTTACGATGCAAAATGTTATAAGTCATAGGACAAACCTAGTTTTATTTAGAGTTGAATCTCTCCTTCCACCAGGTAGGTTCTAAGGAGCCATACTTGCCTGCATGCTCCTTTACCTATTGGAGCACCTTTTGACACTGTTGTATATTTTTTATTGTCAAATGCAAGATGTACTGATCTGAATTCATCTGTATGAAGTAGACAATATGATATTACCTATCAGTTCTCAAGTTCCCTGTAGGTGCTTTGTAAGTTTTCAAGTAAATAATTGAATCACACCCATGCTTTCTTTTTCCTGTTCCACTTATTTGGGCTTCCTTCTTTGCTATCTTTTCTAACCATTTCTCAGATATTTGTGCAAGAATCATCTTAATGATTCTTAATGATTCCTGGTAGAGGAAGTGACAAGCTTCTGGTTGAGCAGCAAAACCTTAGTTCCTGCTTTTGAAAATTGAAATTTGAAATAGTTTTAATAATTATTTAATTTTTATCATATTAATTTAAATAATTAACTTAATTATTTAAATTTTTAAAATTTTTTAGATGTACTGTTAACTGATTGAAAAATATTACAGGAATATTCACTTTGCTCTGTTAAAAGATTAAGTCTAAGCAGAATTCAATATATGACAAGAGAGTCAATAAGCATTAATTAAAATACCAGCTTTTAATTATCTTACAAATATGCATTGAGGGCCCACTGTGTATTAGTTGTAATGCTAGCAGCAGCAGGATTTTGATAATGTATAAATTTCCTGTTGTCATAAAGTAATTAGTGAGAATAAGCTCTCCCTGTCAAGATGATATATTTTAGGAGCTAAGTCCTTTCTTTGAACAGCAGTCATTGACAACCTACTTTAATCTGTGATCTCTGCCCTCCCTGCATGACTTATGCTTAAAAACATATGCCCTAAAGGTACCACTATTACTTTCCACTGCAACGTTTCACAAGGTTACATAGCTACCAGAACTCATTATGGTCCTGGCTTATTACAGTCAGTCAAATTGGCTCACTGATCATAGCCTAAGTTACATGTCTGTGTAACTAAGATGCACTTATTAGCCTATTGTTACATGACTAAGTTTTCTCATGAGAATTTACATTGGACTCAAAGGTCTTTTCTACATGTGTGGCAGAGATACTAGATTGAAGGGTAGCTATGAAGTACAGACATATTATATGTAGGTTATTTTCTTATTTAGGTTTCTACTTCGCTGATAAACACAGTGACCATACAAAACATGGAAGGAAAACCAAACATTTATTTTATCCTATACTTGCAGATAACAGTACATTCCTAAAGCATAAGCAGGACATGGTCTCAAGAAAGGCAGGAAGTTGAAGAAGACATGGAGAAGTGCTGCTTATTGACTTGCTCCTCATGGCTTGCTCATCCTGCTTTTTCATAGCACCCAGAACCACCTACCCACAATAGGCTGTACCCTCCCACATAAATCAAAAGAACATTCCCCATAAGCTTACTTACAGGCCAATGTGTTGGGGGCATTTTCTTAATTGGGGTTCTCTCTTCTCAAATAGCTTTATCTAGCCTGTATCAAGTTGACATTAAAAACTAGCCAATGAAACTATGAAGAGTTCCATTTTTTTCTTATTTAGAAAAATCATTTTTGATTGTGTGTGTGTGTGTGTGTGTGTGTGTGTGTGTCCACGAATACAGTGTCCTTGAAGGTTAGATGAGGGGGCCTCATCACCTAGCAATAAGTTAAAGGAGCTGGCGAGCCATCTAAAGTGGTTGTTATAAACCAAGCTCATACTTGTATAAGCAAATACAGCATACACTCTGAGCCACCTCTCTAGTTCCCTAAGCATAGATATGTTGCCACTCAATTAATTATCGGCCAAAGACATGTCATTGCAACACAATGTAGCCAGGAACTGAAGGTGATTTCCCTTCAGAATCCAGAAGACGAAATAGATTTCTGACCTTAACAGTTTTTACTTGTTTGTTTGCTTGTTTGTTTATTTGGTAGGAATTGGAAGGGGGTAGGTGGGCAAGGTTCCTATCACTACCATGTCACCTGGCCTGACTTTGGTATTATGTCAAGGAACATGCAGAGGCAGCCAATAGGGAAGGCCACAAACTTATCTTTCAGGTTGCAACAGGGGAGAGCTGCAAGATCACAGCATGGCATGTTTTCATATTGACCCTTTCAGAGAGAAAAGAATGAGGAAAGGAAGGAGAGAGGGAGAGACATTATGGAGAGAGGAAGAACGCAATGTAAGGACTTAGGGAGAAGGAATAAAGCAAATGGGTGGGGTCTGTGTTACAACTGTCTGTATCTTTTGCTATCATTTCTATTTATGAAAAACATTTTCCATTTATCCTAATGTACTAACAGCAAAGTAACCTTAATTAAAACAACTTTCAGTAGCTACTTTTCCTCTTTCTGCTTTCAGGAAATGCACAGTTTGCCTACACTCTTTGCAGTTCTCACTGAATAGTCTCAATAATCACTACAATCATGATGTCCCTTCCATTCTTCTTCTTAAATTTTTCTCATCCAGATGAAAATGAGCTGAATGTGCTCACATCCCATCATGCACAAGTTCCTGGTACCAACTTCTTTTGGTTTCAGGAAGCCCGTTTGTTTCTGGTTATCTGTGCAGTAGCTGTGTCTGTTATTAGATATCACTTGGATATCTTGTTTTTCTTTCAAATTTCTGACCTGAAAACCTATGAGGGTAGTAAATTAATTCCTCCTTCACTCTCCTTTTTCTGCTTTCATCTTCCAGTAAGGTAGAAAACTTTGTGACTCTAAATAGACTGTGCAGAAGACTCCCAAAATATATCTTCTAACCAGACTGCTCCCATCACTTCAGATTTTACAGCCAAGTATCTAGACAGCATCCGTTCCATGAACTCTGAAAGCTATAACATTTCATATCCAAATTTGAACTCCCCTTTCTCAATTTTTCATTACACTTAAGCCAAATACTTTATTCTTTTTTTTTTCATACATTAGATAGGCAAACAAAATTGCTAAGGTAACACAAAGGCATTAAGAATCCAATGCTTACCACTATGAGATGCAGCCATTCGGGGAAAGCATTATCCTTTGGCCTTTAATGTAACAACAATGATTTGATGAGTTTTCCAAATGCCACTCTTCATTTCCTGTTCTCTGCATAATTTTCATAGATATATTTTAAACAGACATCAGTCACCTTTTGCTTGTTTATAAACACTTTGTTTATAACTTCATAATAGCTGTCCATTTTCTAAGTTTCAAATACAAATCTATCCAGTGGCCAAACCTTTCATGGATCTGTTTTCTTCCTCTCTTGCTCTTGTTCTCTTTCATTCCTCACTTCAAACTGTTCAATTCTAGCTTTGATATACAGGAAAAACTAATTAACTTTTAAAAATCATTAGCTTAGTAATTATACACAAATCTTCATCTATCTAGGAGCTCGAGTTGATCTATTCTTTACCCTTAAAGAAATACAACAACATAAATACAAGTTTAATTTTTAAAAACTAAAAAAGTTTTGGGAGATAGAAAAACAACCTTCTCTAATTTCTACTTAATTTGTGTCTTTAACACTTGTGAATTTTCCTTGTTGAATACCCATGTCTAGTGATGCAAATACATATTATAGTGACATGAATAAGTAACAAAATCTCCCCTCAACATGTCAACATACTAATGTAAACTAAGCTAATTTTCAAATGATGACTAGAAAAGTGGTTAAAATTTCATTTAATTCCTTTAATGAAATATGAACTTCTAAAATTGAATTAAATCATGTCTCATAGAGATATAAGTTGTGATATTGTGTTTAAGACAAGTCATAATATTGCTCTTAAGACCAAAGCTAGATTTTTAACCTGTATTTTTGAAAAAAATTATCAAATAATAAAATCTACATATGGAAAAAAGAGATAAAAATTACCTGATAAAGACCTGACATGTCTCTATGTCTGTAGTGAATATAAGGGCCTAATATTTAGCATAACTTATAAATTTAATTCTTTATCACTGTAATATTCTAACAGATATTATATTCTGCCAAATTGTTGAATATTGGTTAAATATCCAAATTCTTAAAGCCATTTTTTTTGCCACAGTACTTTTGCACATGACTATAGATCCCCTGATGTGTAGACAAGGTGTACAAGAAATTAAACCTGAGAGTCTTCCTTTCTTTTGGCGGATGATAAAATACTTATTATGCAAATGCACCACCACAATTTTCATTTCCTTGAGACAGTTTTGAGATATGCTTAATGTTGGGCTCTATAACTTTTCCAGTGGGATGAAATTCCACTTTTCATCCACTGTGGGTGCTTTTCTAACACAGAAAAGCCTGTGGCCACCTTCTTTTCCTTGTTTTATTTCTTCATTCTTCCACTGATATTTTATTTTTTGTTTCAATTTTAGTTTTCTCTCAGCATCTGTTTCTACAATAATATAACAAAAGTATGCATATTGAAATATTTTTGAAAAGATGCTAATCTTATTTTCAACTCAGAAGAATGGATTGTTACTCTTTAAAGTGAAAAATCCTATATTTTCTGCATTTAATGCTTTCTGTTTCCTTTCCTGGACATGGAATTATTTTTATGGACAGACAAATGATAGATTTTTTAAAGTAGTATGCAAAATAATATCATACTTGTATTGCTAATTAGGTAGTTAATCTCAGAAATGAAACCAGAATTCAGAAGAATAAATACTATAATTTAGATTTTTAAAATTTTCCCATTAACTTTTGTTAAGAAAAATTGAAATTACATGTAGTAGTAAAATGAGGGGGTAATCACACACTTAAGACACTTAGGGGAATTTAAGTAAGAAAAAGTAACGCCTCAGTTCACAGTACCTTAAGAAAGCCCATGACTGGTTACTGCTGTTAGTTTTCTCTTCAGACTCTAATGGGATTTAAGCTCCATGCTGTTAAAACATTCCAGGATACACAGATGTTGGAAGAATATCACCAGGTAGTCACTTAAAGTGTTAGGACTCATTTGCGTTACCCCACTTTCCCCGAGACTGTCTATAAAAGCCATAAAAACGGCTTTATAAGACTGATAAAGATACAGCATGTATGACTTTCTGTTTGTTTTTATTTGTGAAGGTCCAGACACAGCCTTTTAACGTTGTCTCCAAGGGCTATACATCAAGTTCACTGTAGCCGTTGGGTGTTCTCTTCTAGGATAAGTTGTGAAGGCAAAGCATGACATTCAGAACCATTTTGACATCTATTTTAAAGGACTGCTGTGTTTCTCTTCCATCTCTGAGTAGTACAGAAATGCTTTCTCTCTTTTTTTCTCCTTTACAGACAGTGTTTAGATAAAGTTGGAGACCACGGTTTCAGTTCACCTTGTCGTTTCTAAAGCACCCACTCTGGTGCTCACTAAGGACTAGTTACTTAGAAATGCTGTCAGCTGCAAAGGAAAGAGTGGTTTGTCATTCTGTCCTTAGGATCTCAGCAAAGAAATTCAAGCCCCATTCATCCCACATAAGAGAGAACTACCTGGGGCTGTAAACGAGGAAGTGCTTTATACATGTTTTAGGTGCATTTCTTTAACAATCTACAGCATGTTAGCCTTCATTTTCAACACAATCTTTCAAACTGGACTTCAGAAAAGAAATAAAAAACAACTTCTCTTAAACATTATTTTTACCCACTAGGTTTTTGGAGTATTCAGCAGTTCTTTTGCATTGGCTATAGAACAAAAGAGTCTTCTTGATTCTGGAGATCTCTGTGTGCATACACTAGCAAAATGCTCATACCCAACCTAAGGCCAAATTTTCCTTCATGAACATGAAGCACAAAGAGACAATAGATGCCCTTTTATTCAGCTTGCTCAAGTTCCCAGCAGTAACTAGCTGGGAGTACAGAGACACTGGAATTTCAGACTCTTCTTCAAGCAATGACTTAGAGCCTAACTCTATCTCACACACTACTTCATTTTAAATGAGTTTCTCAAATTGTTTGAATGTTTGACATCTAAAGAATTATAATGTCTCTCCTATTACTAGGTAATTACAAGGGAAGTTCTATGTGAGGACTTCTTTGGTGTGACATCTGTGATTACTGAGTTGGAATGCAGTTTGCTCATTCATCTGGCCTTTTCCCACACTTTCCACTTGTGCCAAATAAACTTGGCCTCTATTCTCCCTTTAAGTCTCTGGACAAGTTTCATTTTTGCTTGCTTTTCCTCTGGCAGATGGTCCCTTCCGCTTGTACCTCCTGCGTGTTAATTGTTTACATGATTATTTCCTGTTCCTCTTTTGGCTTCTTGTTATTAGTTTGGTGTCTGTTCACCTGTCTAGTACTTGCTCATTGTCTGGTGCACTGTTACAGTCCCATAGGTACTATAAATACTTAGTGATTGAATTAGCAGTGAACAGGTAAATATGTTTCAATCTGTACAAAAATGCTAACAAATATTATAGCAATATATCAGGCTGTGGGTCTCTTGCTTGCTTTTCTGAGTCCTGAACAGCTGACAGAAAGATGGGAAGAAAGAGCATTGTACAAGAAGCAAAAGGCAAGTACAAGTATCAGATATCATATGACACTGTGTGCACTAGGAAGCTCTCATGTCCTGCATGGTT
The DNA here is from genome assembly GCF_982192425.1 of Myodes glareolus. Lineage (NCBI taxonomy): Eukaryota > Metazoa > Chordata > Mammalia > Rodentia > Cricetidae > Myodes > Myodes glareolus. The sequence continues at coordinate 25,101,369 of NC_142046.1, read as the reverse complement.
TACTCCTGGAAATCTGTCAGGGGTGGCACAAGAATGAAGAAATGATGACATATATACAGAAAAGCTAGGACTGGGTGGGGTGTGCTCTCTGTAATGAAGAGCACCTTCTATAGGACCTGGAAACACGGCATGCTTCTTATGTATAACATAAAGAGGAAGAATTAGCTAGTCTTGGTAGGAAGTTGTCATTGAAGGTAAACTGTTGACCGAGGTTTCTGTCCCACCTGGTCCCACAGATGTTCAGTCCCAATGAAACACACAGACGTCTACATTAATTATGAACTGATTGGCCTGTTAGCTCAGGCTTCTTATTAATGCTTATAACTTACAATAACCCATAATTCTTTCTGGGTTAATCAGGTGGCTTGGTATCTTTTATATACCTCATCTTGCTTCCTCTGTGATGACTGCAGACTGACTTTCCTCTTGCTAGCATGCTTCTGCTTTCGTTGCCCACCTATACTTTCTGCTTGCCTACTGGCCAATCACCAATCAAGAGTTTTATTAAAACCAATAAAAGATCATTGTCCTACAGCAATTCCCCACTTCTTCTTTTTTTTTTTTTTTCAAAACAAGAACTCTGAATTCAATTTCTGTTGCTTGGCTTTTTTCCTGACCAATATCCATAACAATGTAGGCCACCCACTGCTATCAGAGATTTTTCAAGTAGTTTTCCTTCGACAAACCTTATTTTTCTTAACCCAGAATGAATCCACAGCCTCTCTTTCCTGTGGAAACAAAAGCAAAGCCTCTTCTCCAAAGTAACATATTTTTTGACTTATGACTTTGAAGACAAGGCATTTTCAAAATACATAGGTTGTATTAATCCAACAGCATTTATAATCAAATGTCTTTTAGCAGCTGTTGCTCCTTCTACAGCAGTCACAAAATTCAAAGACAATACAATAATATACAGTATCTGGGCTCTATGTGTACTCTCAATCTTTACATGACTTTATTTTAAGCTCTATTTCATTTTCTTTTTAATTTTTTTTTTGAGACAGGGGTTCTCTGTGTATCTCTGGCTGTCCTGGAATAATTCACTCTGTAGACCAGGCTGTCTTTGAACTCACAGAGATCTGCTTCCTACACCACCCTTTCTTTCTTTCTTCCTTTCTTTCTTTCTTTCTTTCTTTCTTTTATATGACTTTATCCTTCTTCTTTTCTCTTCCAAGCCTACATATATTTTAAAACACACTCTAAACCATTTAGAGGTTTTTTTTTTTCAATTGAATCTATCTTTACTTCATATCTCTCTTTTTCTGACCACATGAGTCTTTAATTTGCTAAGCAGTGTGGGTAGAAGTAAATCTGTGGCTTTGATGGCTGATCGAGCCTGTTCTTTAGCTTTCTGAGAATAAAGCCTCAGAGTGGAGGTACCGGCCAGAACCATGTTTATTGCCACAACTCTTTGGAGTTCCAAGGTCCCTGCCACCACAAAGAAGCATAATGTCATTCATTCATAAACACCATTTAAGTGTTTGGTGGTGAGACTTCTTAAAAGAGCTGCAAGGTTTTTGCAGCTAAAGCTGAGTCAGGAAATCTCTCTTAAATGAGACACGCTTGCCTCTAGCAAACAGAACCCACGTGAGAAAAATGTTTCTATCAAGAAGCTGTGCTTGTCTCTGTTCTTTTATGTCTAGAATTACTTCTCAAACTCGCTCAGGTTTTAAGTGGATTTAGCGGTCTGCACTGGTGCCATTTGTTGACAGAGGTTTCTGTCCCTCCTGCTCCCACAGCTGTTCAGTGCTAAAGAAACACCCAGAGATCTATATTAATTATAAACTGGTTGGCCTATTAGCTCAGGCTTCTTATTAACACTTATAACTTACATTAACCCATAATTCTTGTTTGTGTTAGCCTCATGGCTTGGCACATTTTATCAGTGAGGCATTCTCATCACACTTCCTTTGTGTCTGGTTTCTTCTGTGACAATTGAATCTTTCCTCTTCCCAGAATTCTCCTGATCTCATTGTCTCACCTCTACTTCCTGCCTGGTCACCACGCCTATACTTCCTGCCTGGCTACTGACCAATTAGAATTTAATTAAACCAATACACGACCATTGTACCACAGTAATAAACCGAGTCAGGATGCAGGCATCTCGAAAGAAGAAGCTTCAGTTGTCAGTTTTTGCACAGCTGGCAACTTCATATGAACTAGCAGAAGAATTTGCTACTTTTCTGAGTTTTATCATTGCCACCCCATGGATTTCGACGATTAAAGTGATTGACATGGCCATGCCAACAATACACATCCACTCAGGGCTTCACCTGCTGTCCGCATGTACCAACATAATATGTAACAGAAGAGGTGGCAGTGACAGATGGTTTAGAAATTAAACCTTCCTGGATTCAGAGACAACCAGAGTTCTCTTTCCAGGATGTACATCAGGCTGCTCACAATTCGGTAAACTCACTTTCAAGGGATCCAAAAAATGTACCCTTTTCTGTCCTTTGAGGGTACCTGTCAACACACACACACACACACACACACACACACACACACACACACACACACTTACACGACAATAGTACTATTAATATGTAACCGCAAATTGTTTCCAATATTTTTAAAGGGTTACACTTCCTTTGGCTTTATGTACTGACTGAACCTTTGCAATAATCAAGCTATTTACTTTTCCTACAGTCTTTTTTCTTTGATGCACAAGTTGATGAATTTACATTTCTACCTCAACAGTCCTATGTTACCATCAACAGTGCTTAAGCACATGGCTAATTTTGATGTGCTACTTCAATAGGTGCCATGTAGTTCCTTCTCATTTCCACAGCATTATGTATCATTGGCAGCAATGAAGCTATCGGAGTGCAGAGCAATAGGCAATCTTCCCATGATTGACAGGTTTGGTGCCACCCTGCTGTTTACTGAAGGAGCTTCCATTGACTGTCTGCTGAGGGCATCTGTTCATGAAGAATAACATGGCTCTTTTTTTGCCACCCCATGCTGGGTTCCTCCTAGGATCACTGAGCATTGAGTCATCCCCATAGAAAGATTTGTATACCCTTTTTGTTACCGATATCTTTCAAATATTGAAAGCAATGTTCTGTATATTAGAAATGACGCTAAACTATAAAATGTATTATTCTACAACCTTACTTCTTATGCCCTTAGGTAAATAACATTAGCTCCTTTAGTTTGGTTTAACCTACTTGTTTAATATTTACTGTTTAAACACATGCTTTGCAATAAAACTTACATTAAATACCCAAAGATTAAAAAAAAAAAACAGGAATGAGGGAGAGCTCAGGAGCACTGACAAATTGAAATATAAACAACATAAACTTCAAAATGAATACTGATTATAATCAATTGTGACACATTAATTAGTGAGAGAATAATGTAGTGAAAGTGAAGCAATTATAAATAAACATATGGGCATGTTGAGAGGAAAAGCGCTTTTGTTTGAAACAAGGCTCTAAATAATTTCCAAGGAATTTTGTAGTAGAAATCATCATTTCCAGGTGTTAATATAACATTTGATACAATGAAGAATCTGTAGTATAAATGCTAAAGCCAGGGTGAGATGGTGCTGAGGATTTTTCAAAAATTCATGTTGCAGGCACAACCTTAACTACTGGGGAGAGAGTTCCTTTCAAGGAGAAACTTATAAAACAGTGAGTTAAACAAGTCCCTGAACTGGGCATCACTACCTAAGGGACAAGCATGCCTGGTGTTCTGCCAGGTATCACTAAAACTGACAGAACCACAGGAAACTAAAAGAAAAATCTATGCTTTTAAGACATTATATAATATACCTAGTCTGCATTCTTTAAATGTCTCTGTCATGAAAGAGGGGGGGTTGGCGGAGAAATAGTTTGCATTAAAGGAAGTGAGATAAAAAAAAAATCCACAGGGAAGTAAATATCTTAATTTAGGAAGCCATTTTAGGATTTGCAAGAGACTTGACTCTAGAGGAGTTTCCAGGTCCAAGGAGAGGTCCCCAGATTGTTCCTTGGGCATCAGAGGAGAGGGTGCCTGAACTGGCCTTGTCCCATAGCTACACTGGTGAATATCTTGCATATCACTATAGAATCTTCATCTGGCGATGGATGGAGAAAGAGACAGAAACCCACATTGGAACACTGGACTGAGCTCCCAAGGTCCAAATGAGGATTAGAAGGAGGGAGAACATGAGCAAGGAAGTCAGGATCACGAGGGGTGCGTACACCCACTGAGACGGTGGTACTGATCTAATGTGAGTTCACCAAGGCCAGCTGGATGGGGAGTGATGGAGCATGTGATCAAACTGGACCCTCTGAATGTGGCTGGCAATGAAGACTGACTGAGAAGTCAAGGATTCTACTGCATGGACTGACTTTGTGGGAGCCTGGTTTGTTTGGATGCTCACCTTTATAGACCTGGATGGAGGGGGAAGGACCTTGGACTTCGCACGGGGCAGCGAACCCTGACTGCTCTTAGGACTAGAGAGGGAGGGGAAGATGGGGAGGGGGAGGGAAAAGGGAGGTGGGGAGGAGGTGGAAATTTTTAATAAATAAATAAAAAATAAATATGAAAAAAATCCACAGCAACAAATGATTCCGGATAGAAACAAACAAACAAACAAAAAATGATAGAAGACAAATTTAATAGATGAAGATGTAGTTCCTTTGTAGAATGTTTTGTGTTGTGCAACACAAAAGAAAAGTTAAGAATAAAAAAACTATTTTGAACACAGAGTAGTTTTGATTTAACAATGTTAAATTTGTTGCTTATTATAATAACACTTAGGGAATTTTACATTCATATGCTAGTCCTGACATAGCTACAAACCATTGATTGGGTTCCCTATACCCAGTTTTGGGGTCTAGGAGTCTTAAAAACAAGTTTCTAAAGAGTTGGTATCCCCTAAGACTTCTGTCTACAGCTATGAGTTGGTCAAGATTAAGCTAACCTTATACCACCTTCTGTGTGCTCTTCTGCATGCATATGCGTACGGATTTTATATTCATATAAGGATACCCACAAGATTGGGTTAAGCCTCATGCTCATAACCGCATTTTAATCTGATCACCTCTTTATCATCAATTGTTGTCACCTTCTAAGATCCTACATATTAGAACTTCAACATGAGAAGGGAGGACGATAATTAAGTACATATTGGTTTAATGTTCACGAATTTTCTGGTCCTTTCATGGCGCATGTATTTAGGAGCTGTCACTAGGTTTTCAATTTATTTGAAAAAGTTCCGTTGGAGAAAAGACCATATAATTATGTGCCCGTATACAATAAATAGAAATTATCCTTCTTTCGCTATCATTCTTTTTCTCCTTCGCTTGTTCCTACCTTCCCTGACCTAGCATTTTAAAAACTGATCAATCTGAATGAAAGGTATTCTTTCAGTTAAGGTTTGAAATTTGTCAATACTATAAATTGGGGTAAAGAATATAATATATGATCTTATTCCACAAAAAGTGTGTAATGTACTTAAGAAGTCTACAAATGAAATTTATGCAAAAAAAAGCAAATGAGAAAATGAAGTTAGATAAATGTGACAGAAAGCAGCCATTTCAATTACTCAGCTTCTGAATTTGTGGCTAGAGCAAGATTTAAATGAATTAATAGCACACAATAACACACAAACAGGAGATGGTAAGGTTGTAGCAGATGGTGATTTCTCAATGGCTCAGTTTTTCGATTGTATATATATTATCAATCCACTGCTAGTATCTCTACGTGAAGCTCTTAACAGTTTGTTTTCTGGAAAAAAAAATTCTTTCACATCCAGAATCCTTGTAATAAAAGGTGAATGTTTAAACTTGAGGACACTTTCAAACAATGAGACCAAGCACTACTCTGTTAGTACATGTAATTACTTTCCATAAAAATATGTTTCATGTTTCATTTAAATTTTCCTTTTTGTTACTCAAAATTTACAAAGACTTGAACATATTTTTGCTATTCATCATCTGATAATAATATTTTTAAATATTAGATTTTATTTGAAAATCAGACACTTAACATTACTTTCTTAATTCTTAATATAAAATATTTTCTCTATTTTGATGGTAAGATCATGAAGTCAAAGAAATGTGAAGTAACATTTAAAATGAGTAAGTTAATGAAGCAGGATTTTATTTGAGTACACTTTTCTCATAACACAATACAAAAAAGCTGCTAAATACAATATCTAAAATACCGAGAGAAAAAGTCATTTCTGTAAAGTTAGTAATTTTATCTTATTTAGCCTTATTCTATTCCATGAATGAACTCTTAGAATTTGTTTTAACTCTCCTTTGACTCCTTCTTACTTAATATACATTTACCTTACCACCATTGAATGTTTCCTTTTGTTGTTACTGTTTTTTTGTTTTTGTTTTCTGAGACAGGGATTCTCTGTAGCTTTAAAGCCTGTCCTGCAACTAGCTCTTGTAAACCAGGCTGGCCCCAATCTCACAAAGATCTGCCTGCCTCTGCCTCCCAAGTGCTGGGATTAAAGGTGTGCATCACCACCGCCCAGCTCATTGAAAGTTTCATATGGAGGATTTTAATGAATGATAGGTACCTTTTCAGATTATTTAGTTGCTCAAACACAGCTTTTTTTTTCTTTTTTTTTTCTCAAAGTTTATTAAAATACAAAAGTCTCCATTTCCGCCCTCTTCCCAACCCTCTCTCACTCCCCAAAGCCAGTTGACTGGGACTGAGCGAGCACGTGATCCAACGAGATTCTCTGAATGAGGCCAGATTCTCTGAATGTGACTGGCCCGGAGTCTTTCTGAAAAGCCATTGACAATGACACTGGGACTTGTTTCCTCTGCATATACTGGATTTCTGGGATCCAGTCTGTTTGGAGGCTCACCCTCCTGGACCTGGAGGGAGGGGGGAGGAGCTTGAACTACCCACAGGGTGGGAGACCCTGACTGCTCTTGGGGATGGAGAGGGAGGATGGGAGGGAGTGGGGGGAATGGGAGGGGGTTGGGAGGAGGGGCGGAAATGGAGAGTTCACCAAACACAGCTTTTTTTTTATAAACAGTTAACTCAATAACATTCAAGAAACCCCAAAACAAGTATTTAAGTTGTTGAAAGATTTAGAGACTGAAATTGGTAATGTTTTTCCTGTCGTATTAGGCAGGGTTCTCTAGAGAAACAGAACCGATAGAATATATGTGTGTGTGCCTCTGTTTGTGTATGTACACACATATATGTGTGTATGTATGCACACACACATAATTAATTAGAATGGCTTACAATTTATGCTTTGACTACGTCAGCAATGGTTGTCTTTGGTCAGAAATCCAAGAATCTAATAGGTGCTCCATTCATGAGGCTGGCTGTCTCAGATTGTCTTTGATATGCAGCAGAATCCTGAAGAAGTAGGCTTGAAAGCCAGGAAAGAAGTGAATTTCCAGACAGAGTGAGGGCAAGCAGGCAAAGGGAGGAGTTTCTTTAGTCCTTGTCCTTTACATAGGCTGCCAGCAGAGGGTGGGACTCAGATTTAGGATGGGTCTTCAAAACTTCAAAGATCCAGACTTGAGGTGGGTCTGAATTAAGGTAGATTTTCCTACCTCAAATGATCAAATTAACTAAAATTCCTAGGCAGTTGTTTCTATCAGCTTGGGATTTTAGATAATTCCAGATGTGCTGACGATGACAACAAAGAAACAGGCATCACCATTATAAAAATGCCTTACCAGATTCTCCTTTTACCTTCTTCCCCAGGTAACAATGATGGACTTTAATTGAACAACTCATCAGAAGTAATTCTGTTCAGCTGATTCACTAGATTAAAGAGATCATATACTATTTTTGCTGTTGACTCAGGGATTCATCCTTGACTGGAGCTTGTAGAAGTTTGAGAAAATTAGTGAAGGATTGTATGGTATCAGCATCATTTTTGTTTTGCCAATTTTTTTTAACAGGAATTTTGGAAAGATATTCACAAAATGTACCTAGTAGAGGAACGTTGGACTCAATAATGTCATAGATTTTTTTCAATTTATTTCCAGACCTTTCTATTCCACACAAAAGGAAGAATTACATTATTTCACTTTTATAAGAATAGCTTACTTCTCTCCACTTAGCCCTGATCGTACTTTTCATCTTTGATTATAACAAAAGCTTTATTGAAGCTCATTGTAAATTTATAGAATCTCTGGAACTAGCAAAAGTATTCCATTAAATATTCTCTGTTGCAACAATTGCACAGATCAAATAATATTTCCAATTTTTCTTCTAATCTGTCTCTTGTTTTGGCCACTTTAGCACATTAGATGGATGCCCTCAGAGAAAAATTTCTTCTGATTATACTAACAATAAAACAATTAGAAAAAAGACATTAAGTAAAACGAGACCACCTATGTGGATCAATTAAGTCATAGAAGTAGGACTTAGTTTCCTACCCAAATAATTATAATTCTCTCTCTCACATACATACTTTGTACTTGCTCATTGGAACCTCATATGCCCATTTTCTTTCTGCCAAGTTAAAACTTGCAGTATTTTTCTCCAATTTATGGCCATTGACTTGGCATTTCTCTGCTCCTCTAGTAAAAGCTCAGTGCCAACTGATAACTTGAGGACTGTCGATGTCGGCTTCTCTGCAAGTATTTATTCAATAATGGGATAGGAACTGTGCTGGGAAACAGGTGTAAAGGTCTTCTTTAGCCTTCATACAGACAGGTGATCACCTTTCTCCACTGTCATAACTAAATCAATATTGAGTCACGGAGAAAAGGGTAAATAGCTTTAATATAGAATGAGATAAAGACTGTGAGTATCTGAAAGGCAATATTTTGATGAGCACCTTTTTACTAAAAATGGAGTTGAGTTGTTGGGGTAAGATGACAGGGGATTGAATTCACACTTTCCCAGGGAAGCTGTGGGAGATGTGAGAACCTGGACTGGATGGTAGTGATGGAGCAGTGGGTCTTCTTCATTAGCCACTACGCTGTCTTAGGTCCTCTTTGAGCTCGGTTCCAGTGAAGCTGTCCTGTGGCTTTTTGCAAACTTTGGGTTTTCTTCTGGGACTTAACATTCTGTATTAACATGGAATTTTCTAGTTTCCGTGGTGGCAAGCAAAGCTCTCTGAGCTATGTCATCTATAACCCTTCCACCCACAGAACATGGGTTCTTTGACAAAGCTGTGCTTCTCTAGAAAATTTACCTCTGTACAAAGATAAGTATATAACTCCATTTGTAAGTTCTTATGATTATACCAAACATCTCAACAAAAATTGTTTGGACCACAGGCCTTTTATTGTTGTCAACATAATTGCTTTAAATCCTGAACTTTAAATAAGACTTGAGGATACTAGGACAGAAATTCCAAATAAAACTAGGCAGATTCTTAGAAAATAAAAGTTTTATAGATGGAAGACCTTAAATTATTCAGTTAAATTGTTTCCATTCTAATCTTGAATCAAAATAATTTAAGTAGGTTATTTTTCAACAAGCATTTCATTTGAGTCATAAAAGTAACCAATCTGCCTTTAACCACTGCTTATTAATTAGAGTCTTAAGTGAGCATCTATCTCTTTAACTTCTCCATCTTCATATGGTTATTTGTGTATATATATATTTGTGTGAATTCTAACTGAACGAGAGAGAGTTGTTTTTAAACTTTTGAATGAGGAAGGATAGATGATAGGAGCGAAGAATCAGAGATTAAGTGGGTTTAGAGCATCGTTATTTACAGGGTCATTATCCTGTGTTTAAATATTAAAAAGCTTGTGAGTCAGCTATGCTCACTTTCATTTCGTAATTTCAAAGCACTTCAAATGCAAGTGCTATCATCTTCGCTTACATGTGTGGGAAAACAGAGAATGATCTTGCATGAATTAACCTTTCACAGTGCTTTAGGACATTCGTTATTTCTATCATCCAAATATTCCAGGAGAGACTCGGCGCTGTGGTAATGTTACCGCTGTCATTTCTCAGGTACAGACCTGTTTTTGTTCTTTGACAATTTCACACATACACGTAATGAATTTTAATTGCTTTCTCCCCTATTCCTCTCTCCTTCCCCTTGCTCTTCTGCTGAAATATTTCTTCCCAACGACGTCTGCTTTCTTGTCTCGTTGTTAGTGAGTAGCTGAATTTAATAAGGGTTGCTAGTCCAAGAATGGATGATAAAATATTTATTCGTCATGCCGCTGAACAAAGAAATACCCACCCACCCACACCCAGTGATTAACTGCCCATATTATCTGAGAGACCAGTGCAGTTGCCAGAGCCTCTCTCCCAGCTCCATTAAAATGTTGAGAGGTTAAATCCCATGCTGGTCTTCTGCAGATAATCCTGGTTGTTGTTTCCTATGGCTTTATTTTGCCTCAAAAGCACCTCTCCTCCAGCTCTTACAATCATTCTACTTCCTCTTTAGTGATGCTCCATGAATTTTGGAAGGAGTAATATTGATGTCTACTTTAAAAAGGCTCTACCAGCTCCTATCCTTGATAGTCCAGTATGTTAAAAGTCTCTTCACTAACTATATAGTTAATGACTGTATTAAAAAGTTTCTTTTATGAACGCTGACAGTAACACAATCGATAGGCTTAGATATAAATATATAGTAGGCAGTTTTATAACATGTGCAGTTGGTAAAAGGAAGGTTCCCCAAAGGGCATCTGACCTCCCTAGCCTTGGACTTTTGACCAAGTTTATAGTGCCAGGCAAATTCCCTCCTGTGGAACGGACTTCAAACACAGTCAACAGAACAGCCAGTTTTCACTATTGTTCTGCTGGTACAAAGAAATACCATGACCAAGGCAACACATGAAAGGAATCGTTTAATTAGGGACTTGCTTTACAGTTTCAGAGGGTAGTCCAAAGTCATCATGGCAGAGAACATGGCAGCCGGCAAGTGTGGTGATGAAGCAGTAACTGAGAACCCACAAGTGACCTGCACACTTTAGACTGGGATAATGGGACTAGTAAAGGTGTGCGCCTTTGAAACCTCAAAACCTATCCCCAGTGACACAACTGCTCCAACAAGGCAACATCTCCTCCAATAAAGACACACATCCTAATGAGTCTCAAGTTTTCAAACACACGCACTTACGGGAGCCATTCTCATTCAAACTACCACACCTCCGTTATAATTGTTTCACTAATGCAGCAGGAGCACATCTTATCTAGACAGTCTTTACTGCAGTCTACAACGTTCACAGCTGGATAAGTCTGTTGATGACATGACTTTTGTCCGCACAGCCCCCGCATAGCACTTTGTGGGACTATAAAAACTAAGCAATATGTTGGAAGTTGGGTTCCAGCTTTACGTTTTTGGGCTCTAGGAAGAAAGTATGGGATATCTGTAGCAATCGGGACTTGGCATCAACTTCTGGGAGAGGGGGAGAGGGATAACGGAGAGCAAGGGGAAGAGCCTGTACTGTTTGAGGGCCCTCAATGTGCCTTAGTGACCAACAGCACATAGGGTTACAGTCCACACCTTGTTCTGGGATTTTCATTTAATAGGCTATAACTTTTGGAAAGAGTATCATCGATACATGTAAAATGTTCAAACACCTTTTTAAATTTTATTTGATATCCTCATTAAATAGCAGTTTTTTATATGTTTCACATATCCAAGCTATTAGTTGCCTTTTTTTTTTTCTCCTGGCTCTGCAGCCAGTCTACTCCCAAATTAGACCTTTCTACGTGTATTGCTCCCTTCTCCACTCCCATGTCACGTGTGTTCTTCTAATCCCCTTCTCTTGTGGCCTCTTCCTTGTTTTTCCACTCTCCCTGGAATGTATCTTTGCTGTCTGCCTGACTTCTATAGGGATTTTGAATTAAACACATTACCCTAAAAATGTCAAAGGTTGGAATGTCCATGGGAAGAAACATACATCATTTGTTTTCTGAATACCGGTTACCATACACAACGCAATATTTTCCACCAAGAAGCATGGAACGTTTTTAGTAGTATGTTGTTATATTATGCATCTCATTTTCTATTACCCATTCAACAGTTAAGGCACATCTAGATTGTTTCTATTTCTTGGCTATGATGTTGGAAAAGCTATATATGCATTATCCAGGTAGCTCTGGAGGAAGAGAAAGAGCCTTTGGGTTTGTGTATTGGTGTACTATTGTTGGGTCATAGGGCAGACCTATTTTTAGCTTTTGTGTAATTTCCATCCTAACTTCGGGAGTGATTACATGAGTTGACAGTTACACCACAGTCAAGTGCGTTTATCATCAGGGACATCACTGCTTCTTCTCTGCACATGTGTAGGTCAAATATGCTGAACTTTTCTACTGCAGTCTCAAAAATTATAACATTATAATATAAAATTGTAATAAATGAAAATATTATATTATGAAAATCAATTACTAAATATAGAAGCAACAGTGACCCAATAGACAAACTCTCTGTAACTTTTGCCTTTCCCAGTAACACCACAATGAATAATTTAGTGTATTGATCATCTGTGCAGATATGTACCTTTAAAATAAATTTCTGCAACAGTAATAACATATTAAAAGAACAAGGTGCTGTTTGTGTTATATATTATCGAAGTACCTGCCACAGTGGATTTTTGGACTTGGTTTGGAGATTTTTAATTGTTTGTTTTTTTGAGAAAAGCTTTCACTGTTTTAATTCTGACTGTGCTGGAGCTGGAACTCGCATTGTAGTTCAGGCTGGCCTCAAACTCACTGCCTGCCTCTTTGTCCCAAGTGCTGGGAATAAAGGCATGCACCACTACCAACCGGTGAATTTGGAGGTTTTTACAAGGGATATTTATTTGATCAGTACTTTCACAGAATTTCAGAACCATCAGTTTGAAGCATAGACATCTATCACTTTGATTATGAATTCTTATCTCAGAAAGACACAGCTGTATGAACATGTACATACTGGTATCTATGTCAATATGGCCAAGCTTGATTTTACCGATTCACAATTCTAGTGTTCATCCAGAAATCTTTACCTAATAATAACCCAAATGCACATTTTTCAAACTCAGTAAGGAAAGCATTTCCAGAACAAACTTCTCTTGATCTTCTTAGTTGTCCCAACTTAGTTGAAGTTTGGTGTTATATTTAAGCTTCAAGCCAAATCTAGAAATTTAAATAAAACTATTATCAGTAAGTTATATATATATTCAGTCTTTTTTCCCTCTTATTATATATTTTTTTCTTTTCCAGCTGGGTCAATGAACTCTGAAAAACAATAAAAATATTATTATATTTTTGTGGGGGGTGTTCGTGCATGCCTTTAATTGCAGCACTCACGAGGCAGAGGCAGGTGGATCTCTGTGAGTTCAAGACCAGCCTGGTCTAGAGAATGAGTTTCAGGACAGGCTGAGACAAAGCTACACAGAGAAACCCTGTCTCAAAAAACAAACAAACAAAGATATTGTTATGTTTTTACAGTGTGATTATATCTACATAATCATAGGACTTCTTGGTAGTGAGACACTATCAAACACTGATAAGACATGCACATAGGTATAAAAATGTGAAAAGCTATACCTAATTAAAAAATTCATTTTGGTTGCACACTGTGTTCTACCATTTCAAAAGAATTTAGAATAGAAATTGACAGTGTAGCTATTTGGTAATTAGTGTAGCAGGGAACCACATTTGTTTGACAGTATGCAGCTTCATGGACACTTAAGGAGTCTCTTTCAAGACAGTCCTCTGTGCTATTACAATTCAGAAGAATGCCTGTACAAAGCAACAGAGTTTCCTTAAGCGTCGAAATTTGGTTCCACCTCTTTGTATGTCTCAAACAGAAAATTCTGAGTTCTAATATATTGTACTGAGTTCAAATATTTTACTGTTTTTCATGAATAAATTATATTCAACATGTTATTTAAGTCTTGGGATCCTTAAAACTATACGATTCCTAAGTAAGTACTGCCTTTGGTCAAAGTAAGTATTCTACATAGAATATAAATCTCATTCTTTAAAGTAAAGGAAAGGGCAATTTATAAGATATGTAGATTATAGAAATCTCCAGTCACAGTAAATTTTAAAACTAAATTTTAGAAGATGAAGGTGTGGCTATACGGTAGAGTGCTTACTGAAACACACAAAACCCTTGGTTTTATCCTCAGCACAGAAAAAGAAAGTGTGGTTGTGTGAAATTTAATACTGTACTAAAACGCAGCGGGACTCATCAATATCTCCAATTTTTAAGGCCCATGGCCTATCTTGAAGTTCTTCTGTTTTCATCCCTTCTGCCTATGATCAATGCATAACACCAAGATGGAGTTTCTGAGTGTAATACCCAATATTTTCAGTGAGATTATCTTATAGGTGATGGTATCAAAATTTATGACAATTCAGTTTAGTTATGTCTTACTCTAAAGTAAAGAAAGAAACAGAACTTTGCTCGATTCCAGAATTAGATAGTCTAAACCCCTTGAATATAGGCAAGTGTTATAAGATGGTATCTGTAAGCTGCAGTAGTTTGACTGAGATGTTGCTAGAATGAAAATTGATTAGACAAAAGAGTCTTCAAATTTAACTATGCATAGATACACTGCCTCCTGGAAATTCTTTAAATGGAAATATGCAAAAGAACAATCTAAACATAGAAAACAAATCAATAATTTATTAACTAGTAATTGAATCCCTAGAAGAATTACAGTTATCTATGCTAGATAGTGTGGAAAAAACTTATGTCTCTCTGCTAGAATGGGATAATGCACTTCATGTATCTTCTAACCTAATTTTAAATCTCAGACTTATATTTTATCATTTCAATACAAGAAAATCAGTACAAAATTGAATATATATACATTCCTCAATTTTTGTACTGATTTTCTTGTATTGAGATGTGTGTGCATATACACACAGCATGTGTCCTTTTAACTGGCTTTACAATGCATGTGCGTCTATTTATTTTATACAAGAATCATATAGAGCAATATTAATCAAACAATTTTCAAAATACCATAATGTTTTGTCAGGTTGACTGAATGGATATTTGAAAACTGAGATCAGAAATTGACATTTAAATGAATAAGTGAAGCCCCATTTGAAATAGCAGAGCAGACAATAGTTTTGAACCTGAGAAGAGGTATATGTAGTTCAGGAAAAAGACAATGCTTGACTACTGAAAGACCAGACATTGAGAAGACAGAAGGATGTTGCCATCTTGTAGGGGATGTACCTGAGTTGGAAGGACGCTGTTAGATGAAGCTAGTGATTCAGCTTAGACCAGATTGTGCTCACCACTGTTGACTATGTTAAAAATATGACTTTTACCCTGATTGATGCCAGCAGCTATAGGAAATTTTATAACACATGACCCTCTTTTATTTTAATGGGATATCCTTGACAACTATAAAAAGAATGACAAAGAGGGGGAACATGTTGGAGAGTTCTGTTACTCTTTTTTTATTTTCCGTGGTGGGAGTGGTGAGACAGGATTTCTCTGTATAATGGTGCTAGCTGTCCTGGAACATGCTTTGTTGACTAGGCTGGCCTTGAACTTAGAGATCCTCCTACCTGTCCCTTCCAATGGATGGAATTTTTAAAAATTCCAATGATTGGATTGGAGGAATTCACCATCATGCCTGACAAGTTCTGCTACTTATGTTGAATCTGGACTTAGGTTGAAAATGACAAGCTGAAGATGAAGTGTGACAGAAAGTTGCAATTTGATCTTGAGAAAGATAGAATAGACTTTGTCATCCACTACTGTCAATGAAAGGAAGATACTCCCTTAAATTTTTTTTAAATAATTTTTTCATTTATTTTGCATAATGAACACACTTTCCTCCCCCTCTCTCTTCTCCCTCCATGCCCCCTTTGCTTCATATACTCCTCCCACCCCCATCTACTCATCCTCGGTCTCCATTCAGAAAGAGGCAGATCTCCCATGGACTTCAGCAAATACGGCACATCAAACTGAGGCAGGATTGTACTCTCCCCCTTGCATCAAGGCTGTGCAAGGAAACCCATCATGGGGAAGAGGGTTCCAAAATCACCTAAACGCCAGGGACAGGTCCTGATCTCACTGTTAAGATCCTTACAAAGAGACCAAGCAACACAACTGATAAACACATGCAGAGTCAAGGTTAGTCCCAGGCAGGCTTCCTAACTGTTGGTTCAGAGTTCACGAGGTCCCACCAGTTCTGTCCGTTGTCTCTGTGGGCTCCCTTGTCATGATTCCCCGGCTCCTATAATCCCTTCACTCTTTCTTTAGCAAAAGCTAAGCTCAGTGCTTGGCTATGGATCTCTGCATCTGTTTCCATCAGTTACCTGATAGAATATCGCTGATGACAATTAAGGTCATCACCAATCTGATTATAGTAGCTGGCCAGTTCAGTCACCCTCTCCACTATTACTAGGAGTCTTAACTGTGGTCATCTTTGTGTGATTTCTGGGATTTCCCTGGCATCAGGTTTCACCCCAATGCCAAAATGCCCCCCCACACACAATTAAGATGTCTCTTTCTTCACTCTCTCCATCCTGCCCTCAGTCCTCCTCCCTAACCCAGCTTGCCCAACCTGCTCCCTCAAGCTCCATCTCGGTTCCCCTTCACTCCCAGTTTACTCAGGATATATCCTATATGTTGCCTTCCCAGTGAAATCCATGCATCCCTCTTTGGACCCGCCTTAAAAGATAATCTCTTCTTTCTACAACAGGATGCAGAGGAAGCGACATAGGTGAGAGGCTGAAGAAAGAAATAATTGAAATTATTTTTCAATGTGTCCGGCCACGGAGGCAGAAAGATGGAAGATAATCTTTCCATAGCGGACAGGAATTCTATGGATAAAAGAGCTGGAATGAGAAGGATGAAGGAATGAGAAGGAGTGAGAAAGGAAAAGAGAAGACTAGCTATGAGAGAGATAGCCCCCAAAAATCAGTGGGCACAAGGTCTCTTTGCCCAAGAACTTATGCACTGAGAACCCTCAGGAAACACTGAGTCACATAGATGCAGTCTGGACCCCAGCATGACACTTGAGAGCTATGATTTGAGTGTTTATGGAATTTTAAATGAGTGAAGATATTTCTCAAACAAACAAACAAACAAACAAACAGAAAAAAATTCTAAAGATTCAAACGCAGCTCCTCTCAAACACTGGACAAGCGTTTCGCCACTAAATTATAGACCTAGAATTCATGTTTCTTTTTAAAACAGGGTCTCACTAAACTGATAAGTTGTCCCTGAATTCACTCTAAACTTCTAAAACCCTTAAACTGAGAATTTTCTTATCTCAGCTTTCTGAGAAACTATGATTACAGACCTGTGATGTGCGCGCGCGCACACACACACACACACACACACACACACTTTATTTTTAAATAAATTACTGTGTAATATCAGTCTGCTTCATGTTCATGGAAAGCAAGAAAGATTTCAGATAATGTCTATGTTTTTAAAATTAATTTCTTTTTATGTAAGAATCAGAATGTGGAATGGAATTATATTTGGTTTATATGTAACTCTTGGAATGGCGCATGCCGTAATGTCAGCCATTCAGAACAGTACTTCCTGAATCATACAATACTTACTCCAACAACATTTTACAAAGAGTTCTTTGAATGTCTGTTCTCATCAAGCATTATGGTGGATGAACCAGGGCATGCTAGTTTCCACTATGGGTGCCGTTTAAGCCAGCTCACAAAAGTAGAAATTTTTAAGGGAAGCATAGATAATGTCTCGTGTCTCCAGGTCTAAGTCCAGGGGCTAGGATGGGCCCTTGTGGCCTAAAAACATGGAAACCATGTTCTTCCCTTCCTCCTCTCTATCTTCTGGTGTATGCACAGGCTCCAGGATTACTTTCTCCTTCCAGCCCACCCTGCCTGCCAACTTGACCTATTATAACACATCTGCCCATGGGTGGACTCTACACCTATTGGTTTACACCATTGAGAAAGAAAGTCCTAGTGGCTCTGCAAAGCCCAGCCTTTCATTGTGGGTTCACTGTGACCTTCTTCTCTTTGAAGGGGCAGAGTGTGTTGCCATTAGAAATTGCCTATACAGCTGAGAATCTCTACAAAGTACCTTAGAGGGGTAACATTTTGCAAATAAGCATGCAGAAAAGCCAGCCATACCCCCACTATAGCCAGTGCACAGACACTTCTGGGGAAATTATTAGGAGAAATGTTTGCAGTATCCAGAGACGCCAACTGAGAGTGGGAGCCTGCATGTCAAGTTTAATTTCTGTGTGTTTATGTATAGACTGAAAACCAAGGACAACAGAGGTTTCACAAACAGCAGAAGCGAAAACGTCAAACAAGTAAAAATCAATAAATAACTGTCTTGCAGGCTTAGCTAGACAGAGAAAATAGTTTAATTGTTTATCTTCCACAAGCTTAAATAGCAAGAGCTAATGGAATTTGAATTTTAACCTCTTGTAAGAGAGACTCATTACCCATTTGGATTCACTATTGCATTCAAGAATTGTGGTGTTAAATATTTAATATTCCTACTTTAATTCTGAGTATACTTTAATTACTCTATATAATGTGGAAAAATGCTTTCTTGTTCAAATTTGTATATATAATGGAAGAAAAATATAAAATTGTATTGTAATTGATGCTCTTTGGATAGCACTAAATTACTATAAAAACAACAATACAGAATTAAGTTCTCAGTATAATTCTTTCGAAGAAATTATATATCATTTTGCTGAAATGGTTATCATCATTAATAAATGATTATTAGAGAAGGACTGTGTGCTTGGACTTGATTAGAGCACTGTAGACATCCTGAAGTCTGGTATACGTGGTCTTTGTATCCACCTTCTTGAGAGTTCTTATTGTGAATATTGTTATGTGAATTGCCTTGTACTGGAGTTAAATGAATATTGTCATGTAATTTTGAGACTAGTTGGAACTTTCCTCCCTCCCTCTTAGCTCCAGCATTACATTCTAACTGAAGATAAAAGGGGAAGGACAGATGACACAAAAGTCCGGGTGGCAGTATACCTACAGAGCCTGTGTCCTTCAGAACAAGTGCTTGTCAGTGCTATGGAAGCAGATCCCACTGTCCAAAGTGATTCTTAGATTTATCATCAAACAAAAAATCCAACCAACCAAGCAAAGACACCCTCCCACCAAGGAAATCAAAAAACAAGCAAAAATTTGTTTTAACATGTATGTGTGGAAATTGTTTTGCTTTAAAATTTCGGGATGGTTGAAGTCGCACCTGTAAATACAAAACTTTATCACTGCCTCGGGAACTTTTCATCTATGTTGGGGAAGCTTACCAATGATTTTCAGAGTTTCCTGCTACCTTCCTTAGAAGCAAAATGTAGACGTCTATAGTAAAGTAAGACCTTGTTTACAGTCAGTCTGATATTAGAGTGATATTACTCACCATATGTGATATGCTAATGAATGAGAAATAATTAACTCCTCTGTACTGGAGAGGCAGAGATGCAAGAACTATGAACTCAATGAGTAGCTAAAAGCCCCCAAAGCATCCCCTTCTTTGGTGTACTCTTAGTTAAATATCTTAGAAACAGAGATTAAACTTAGACTATTGCCTCATTTTAGTTTGAGATTTGATGATTGTACAAACAAAAATCTAGAAGGACATTCAAATTAAATGCAGAACAATGAAAGAGTCCTCTGTTTAGGGTGTGTAATAATATGGGAAAAAAAGTTGCTAGCACAGATATGGAGACAGGGAGACAAAGGTGGAGCTGAAGTTCTTAGAGAGTGGGAAGGGTTCAGAGCAGGACAGGGCTGGTCTCCACGAAGCAGTATAAGCCAGTGGTTTTCAACCTTCCTGATGCTGAGACTCTTTAATTGAGATCCTCATGTTGTGATGATCCCCAACCATAAAATTATTTCTGTTGTTACTACATAGCTGTAATGTTGCTCCTGCTAAAAATAATAATGTAGATACCTGTGTTTTCTGATGGTAATAGGGGCACATGACACACAGATTAAAAACCACTATATAAACCAACAGCTGATTTCTGTACAGATCTGTCTGTACTGTGTGGGGACTGCAGAGGAGGGTGACTGGAAAGGATCTGCGAAAGAAAGACTGTGGACTCTCAAAATCAAGAGTTAGCTATTTAGGGCTGGAGAAATCAATCAGCAATTAAGAGCACCAACTGCTTTTACAAAGGTCCAGGGTTTAGTTCCCACCAACTCACAACCACCTGTCACTCCAGCTCTAGGGGACCCAACATCCTCACCTGGCTTTCTGGGTTACTGCACTCATTTCCACTAACCCACACACATATGCCCATAATTATAAGTAAAATCTTTAATAAAGCACTTAAGTGTTCAGACAAACATTAAAAAAATAAAAACAGATAAAATTGAGTCCCAAATCTCATTTCTAGTTACTTTTTGCGCAACTTCTGGAGTAGGTTGTAGGCTGTCCTCTTGTTCTTAATCCAAAAGGCAATAATAACAATGGACAAAATTATCACATTTCAAATAAAAATGCCTAGCTTAATCTAATTAGTAGAAAAATCAGGCAACTCCAAAATCAAATATTCAAGGCAACTAACTCTCTGCTGCTTAGAAATGCTCACATAAACAGCAAAGAAAGGCCTGGTTGATAAACAGTTTCAAAGGAGGACCGAGAGAAGGAACAGTGCTGGCCTATGTTCTGAACAGCAGGAATCGTCACGAAGAACATTAGTGAGGCATATACGGGGGGAAACTTGTGTAATGCCAACATTCGGGAGAATTACCTACTATCTCAACATAGATCTGGGTAACAGAGAGAGAGACCCTATCATACAAAGCCAACAAGCCAACCAAACACTAGAGGTTAGTGGAAAAAAACTTGAAAAAGAGTTGTATAATGTCTGCTGTCTAAAATAATGACTATGACAGGGGCATTGTGGTTATGAGACCAAGCACTTGTTCTCAAGAGGTTTGAAGAGAAGTATTAGCTGGAAAGGGTTATAATGTCTGTGTGCCATACCCTCATATGATTCAGAGTCCAGGATGTACAGTGAGGGCATCAATTTTGAAAAATTGGTGAATTTACATGTAGACCACCACCAGTTATATGTTCTTCTACAGGTAAAACTTTTGTTTAGATTTGAAATTCCTTCAAAAATAATAGAACCAAAAAAATGGCATGGGGTTAATTCTGTTTTTCTTACCATGGCAAATTATATACACTGAACATCTTTCATCTCTAAATGGAAATAATGTTACTACTATGTGATAATGTCTGAAGATAATAGAATAATGTGGATAGTGTAATAGTATTTACTCTGGTGAAGATTCAAGGAAACTTAAGAATGAAAAACGATTTTCAGTCTAGAGAACAATTTAGCTTTTATTTTCTAATAATTGTAGATATTTATTTAAGTTAAAATAGTTTCTCATGTAGCCCCAGTTGAGCCAAAATGTGCTGTGTAGCAGAGGATGACCTTAACTCTCTTCCGGTTCAGCTCTATTTTATACATCCAAAATTCTTCTGTTTTCTTTACTTTGCATTTACACTGAAACAGTAAAATTTAATAAATTACACACACACAAATATATATATATATAGCAAATTATGTGTATGTAGTATATATATATGTTATATATACATAATAAATTACACACACCAACATGCACATGCATACACACCCATACATAGAGTATTCTAGAGTTTCTATAACCTTGATTATTATGATGTTGAACATACCTATAAGTCATTTGTTTTATTCCTGAAGCTGTTGCTCAATATCACTGAAAAACTTGTAGAAGAATTATTTGTGTATTGTCCATTATAATCTAATTCATACCAATAAATTATTCCTCCTCAGAAGTACCAACCTTACTTATACTCTAACAAATATCATATTCAATGGCTTCCTTTTGAAGAATACCTTTATACTATTTGTGAAGTTTTGACCACATCAACCATTCTAATCCTTCTTCCTGAAATGTTTCAGACACCTATGAATCTCTGTTTTCTCTGACCTCATATCTCTTCTGATCTCTGAACTCCTCGGTCTTCTTTTCTCCTTCTGCCTATTCCTACAACAGTAGGCTTCCAGGGTGCTTATCTCACCCTGATCTCTTTATTTCTTCTGGATATCATCCAATGAAACCAACTCAAGGCTTCAGATAAATCTTTATTTCCAGACCAGTCTTTTCCTTTTTTGTTGGTTTGTATGTTTAGTTTTCCATGTGTTAATAGATAGATAGATAGATAGATAGATAGATAGATAGATAGATAGATAGATAGACAGACAGACGGATGTGTGTGTGTGTGTGTGTGTGTGTGTGTGTGTGTGTGTGTTTCCTACGTGCATATCTCTGGAAGTTCGAAGATGCCAATAGACATCACAGAAGTGTTCTAAACTGCAATGTGAGTTCTGAGACTTGAACTAGCCTCCAGTACTCTTCTGTCTCAACTGTTGGGCAATGTTGTTTCACTGTATACCTATACAGTCTTTGAGTACCACACAGTTCTTGTTGTTCCAGCTTCTGCAGCCCTCAATAACTACACATTCTCTTCACTTACATGAAATGAACTCATTTGAAACAGGGAGCAGAGAATAAGAAGCTTTATGTCCTGGATAGACCTCTTATAATAATTGCAGACATTCTTCTGCTTAGAACATACCTGAGGATGGGACTCCTTATGTATTTCCTTAGTGTGTTTTCAGTAAAAGAAGAAAAGTAGTACTTGTAGTTCATCTTGAGTGGGCTATAAATCCAATTAGTTAAGACTGAGGAAGGTGGAGCTATCAGAAGAGTGCAGGGAACAAAGAGGGAAATACAGAGGGAGAGAGAAGGGTAGCACTGGAATGTAGTTATGCCTTTTCATTTGTTCTTTGCTAAAATAAAAAAAACTCTCTGTCTTCACTATCACTTGAAGTGTTTCACTTGCTTAGATACTATGGTCTTTCAAGGACTCATAAAGAATTTTTATCCCATCAATACAGAACACTACACATTAATGTTTAAAAGCCTGCTATGCAGTAAGGACTTACCTAAAATTACAGTTTAAATACTACTTTTTTAGCTTGAAAGATACCCCATTGTGTTAGATAATTCAAGATTGTTGAAAAAAGTAACTAAAAACTAATTCTCCAAGTTTGTAAAATTCAATATTCTATACTCCAGGCAATCTTCATATTGCTCAGTCACTGTAAATTAGATTATTCTTGAGATTATATTTAAGTCAAGGCAAGATGGTCTTCTCTTTACAAATGCAATTAAGTCTCATGAGTGGAAATCTTGTTAACTATTGTCAGAGTAATTGAAATTGATTTGTGTTTACTAAACATTGTGAATACTAATCAAATATTAAACACTCAAGTGTTCCAGGTGCATTTAAATCTTTGGCAGTCTCAGAACTGCTTGAAACGATTTCTTGTCCCAGAAGTGAGTATTTTGTTTCAGCGTTTTCTTCAAAACGTATTAAGAGAAATAGAGAAGTGTCCTTCATTTCCTTCATGTACTTCCCTTAGTTGGGAGGCATTTGGAATAGGCCTGCAGGTCATGTTATTTAGGTTTTATTTTTAGTGCTACAGACAACAAGCCTAGATTTTCACTGCTTCGTTCATTTCTGGTTTGCTGGTCTCTGCGCTTCACAATGTTGCAGAACTCCACAGAATAGGTTTTATAGGAAACAAATATTACCAGCAATTTGAAAATCAGGTTGGATATAATGTCTGGTGGCTCACATGCCCTGGTTTGATGACTTGGCTTGCTTCAGTACCTTGTCCTTAATGGGATGATGCACCGGCTATATGAAGCTTAAAGAAACTCTGCTGATGCAAAAATAAAGCCACCACAGCCACTGGCTTTGAGGAAATTTTACAGTTGTTGCTTAACCTGCTCCCTTATGCCCTGCAATATTCATTAGCAGATTCCTCTGTTTATGACTGATATTATATGGAAATGGTTATGGGAAGCAAGCAGATGTAACTACTGAAATAAATTAGTAGGAAAGTTCTGCTTTTTACAGATGGCTCTATCAAATATGTTTCCTCTCTCTTCATATGAACATTTATTTGTCTTTCAACAGAAAACTTTTCTTTACTGACTCTGGGGATGTTCCTAAAGTAGAGAGATGTGACCTGGACGGGATGAACAGAACAAGAATAGTTTATTCAAAGGCAGAGCAGCCAGCTGCCCTGGCACTGGACCTCGTCAACAGATTGGTTTATTGGGTCGATCTCTACTTGGACTATGTGGGAGTAGTAGACTACCAAGGAAAAAACAGGCATACTCTTGTACAAGGTAGACAGGTAAGTACGATTTTGTTAGAAAATGCAGCTACCATAAACTGAATATATGATACTCTTCTAAAGATAGAAATTTGAAGCATTCCTTACAGGTAAGATGTAATGGCTCACAAACTCTAGATGCATATTTTATTTGGGAGGATGTTCTAGTCACAGTATTACTAGGATATGCCTGTTGAATTTATCAGGTTCTTCTAAGGGGATATAGTGTGTGTGTGTGTGTGTGTGTGTGTGTGTGTGTGTGTGTGTGTGTAAAGGGAATTTATTAGCGTGGTGTAGAGTCTTGATTGGATCCGTGGTCTAGTTAGTATAACAATGGTTGTTTCCTGATGGAAAGACAGAAAATTCATAGAGACTGGATGACCTGCAGGTTTCAAGAGCTGCTGGAATTCTAGACTGGAATCCCTAAGAACTGTGTTTTAACATCAGCAAGGGAATGCCTCAACAACAGTATTGGTGACCTTGCCTTCCAAAGCCATGCCCTTTTATTTGAACTGCCACCAGAGAAAATTTTAGGGTGCCTGTTCCCATCTCAGATGATCTAGACGTAGGGCAGATTGTCTGATCTCAAACGAGCCAATCAAGACAAATCCCTCATGAGTGTACTTTTAGTTGAACCTGGATGTTGCCCAGTTGGCAGTTAAGCTCAGCCACCACAATCATGACACTAGACGCCTCTTGCTCCTTTGCCTCCCTGTTGAAGGCAAACAAACATAAGCAAGACCACGAATGCAGAAGTGCTATATTCACAAGAGAGGGAGAGACTCCCTGCAACGGGACAAATGTCATGACCTACTTTCTGAAAACTAATTCAAGCGTTTATTCATACGGAGCTGCACTGCCATCTGTCCCATGGGACATTAAAAATAGTTTGCTAGCAAAAGCAAATGTGTGTTCACAAAAATACCCTAATTATTTTAATAGTGTTCGACTTAATTTTGCCAACTGATTCATTTGTGTGCTTCCAAAATGAGAATTTTGTAAAATTTCAAAGATCAATATTCTTGACTGTGCATTAAGTTTTTTGTGGTTTTTTGTTGTTGTTTGTTTGTTTGTTTCTATCTTTCTTTCTTTTTTTTTTTCAGGTAATGGTCCATAAATGCCTTAAAAAAGCTTAGTTGAAGCATGCCTTTTCCAGTGGTATTTCTCCCCCCTATTTTTCTGTCTCTTATATTACACCAATCTTTTGTGAGGTCTCCAGTGAGTTAATAGATTTAGTAATTGAAACCCTTTGATTTCTGACATAGTATGAGATAGGCATGTTCTATGAACCCCTTACAGTGACTTTGTCTCTCATCACCTTTATAATGCAGTTAATTATCCTTGATACATAAAAACCTTTACATGGGTTATATATATAAACTATCCAATGCTGGGACAATTTTTTTTTTCACACCTTCACCTGTCCTAAGGAATTCACTGTTTTTGGCAGGCCTTGGTTATGCCCTTCTGTGTAATAATTTCTAACATGATTATGAGAGACTTTATTTTATTTGCCATTAAAATTAAATATTGAATGGAGAATTCAAATGTTTTCCTCCTAATTACTTGGAAAGTCTTTTAAGAACCTGTAAAGATGGCTTAGTGGTTAAGGTTACAGCTACTACAAAGGACTGAAGTTCAGTTCCCAGCACCCACTTATATTGCTCACAACTTCTAAGTTGAGGAATCTGACACTGTCTTCTGGCCCCTGTGAACACGCACAGAAATACACATATATGAATATTTTAAAATAAAATTGAAATGACTCTTTAGAAAGGTTAAAATGTCTTTTAAATGTCCACTCTCCTCTTCACCCTCTCATTATTATTGTTGTTTTATTTGGTTGTATAGTGTGTGCACATGTGTTTTCATGAGTGCAGCAAGACAATGGGAGCAAGGTCCCTCAGAGCTAAAGTGATTGCAGGACTTCTAGCTAGTGTTGTAATTAAAATTCTGGTCCTCATGATTATGCAGCAGGTTCTCTTTACTGTATGAAATCTCCGTATCCTGTGAATGGAGTCAGGATGCTTACAAATGCACATTTATGGAGGACAAAGGTTATTTTGAGGTGTCCTTCTAGCATTTTTTTTGACAGCTGCTCTGGTTGTCCTGCATCTCCAGTTTAACGGCAGAGTATATGGATCCGCCTAACAATGCAACACCAGTTCTAAGATTGCAAAGCCACGCTATACGTAACTAGTTTTGGGTGAGCTCTTGGAATGGAACTCAGTTCTTTCTCTAAACATGGGAATTAGTAAGACAATTGCTTTACCAGTTGAGCTATACCCCCAGCCATCAAATGTTTAGTTATCCTTTTCTCTTGCTTCTAATGCCTGTGTTTGGCTGGCTCCCTAAACATATACTAAGTCTGTCAGCAAATAATATGATGTAGAAAAAGTCTTTAAAAGTTTTAAAATATGGAGAAAAATTTATATGAAGAGAAGTGAAGAGGTGTTGAATAAAACATAGTTTTTGCCATGTGAACAGATTTTCTACCTTGGCCAATTGTCTCTTATATAGTAAGGGTTTCCTTTATAGGATATGAACTGACATCTTATATAAAACAATATTGAAGTGTCATAGTGAGACACAGCATGAGTAGGGTTTCACACTCTGACCAAAGCAAGGAGCACAGTTTGTTTATATCTTCAAAGGTGAGAAAAAGCATTGACCAAATCAATACTAGGTCATTGGTATATTTGGAGGCTATGATATCATCTTCATTAAAAAGGATACAGGTAAATGCACATGCCCCCCCCATTGCAAAAATCTGTACACCTACTTATTATAACAATGGAATGTTGTCTGAGGGCTTTAACATAGAACAACCCTTTACATTGATTCTTGCCACTCATTTCTACACTAGACAAGAAGAAACAGATGATCTTGAAACAACACCAAAGTCAGTTTTCTTTTCCTCACACCTCACAAAAGGACCAGTGAATGACAATGACCCAGACAGGCTAGAACTGTATAATTGGCCAGGTATTCTTGTTAAGAATGTTTTACAAATTTTTATGAGTGGTTTCACAAACACATCATGCATTCTCACATCCTCGGCTGCAGATCCTTGTGTTTTAATATAGCCTCGTGTGGTCTCTAAGAAAAGTGACCAGTGACTCTCATAACAGCCAGTAATTACTCCAGATATCCAGACCAGAACCTTTTCAAATTATGCATAATTGAATAAAACCACTAGGCTCCATTCCCAGCAGTTCAGAAAACAAATGATCAGTCTTCTTTTTACCCTACTTTCAATGGACTTCAAACACTCAGTTTGCACCTCAAGATGCAAATATTTGCCAAAAGAGAATGAAGTTACTAGTCTAATAGTATGCATATCCATAAGCATCATAATTGCATTCTACTTGCCAGTATGGATACGTTTTAGAAATAATGACATTTTTGAATGAAATGCTCAAATTTTATTCATCATTTTGCACATATGTGATTTCTTTCTGTACTCTTCTCCTCACTGCATAAAGCATTATTTTAATATAACTTAAGACAAGAATGTGACTTTCAACATATGAAACAAATATTCAAAGGTGTTTTCATTTAGAGATCATTAAGGCATAGCTATGATTCTGCAGTGCCTACATATCTATATGAGCAAGTAGCCTCTAAAATGTCTCAAATTATATTAACTCTGACACAGCATATTAGTTAATGCATTTCAAGGTCTGGTTTTTACTAGTCTTGGACAGAAACTATAAAGCATATATTCCCAATGAAACATGAATATAATTATTTCCCATGCATATAAAACTATTTTACCCACTACTCTATTTTATCTTTCACTAAAAAGAGTAGAAATTATCGGAATGTTTCTTTGAAAGAAAATAGAAAATAAATGATAATATTCATCTGACTTTGGACATTCTTCACACTTGTAATTGTATTTTTTTGTTTCACGTTCGAAGCAGTAGAATTAAAAATTCTAGGAATATTTGGTGCTCTTTGCAGGTTAAGCATCTGTATGGCATAACTGTATTTGAAGATTATTTATATGCAACCAGTTTCGATGACTTCAACATCATACGAATAAACAGATTCAATGGCACTGATATTCATTCAGTAATTAAAATGGAAAGTGCTCGAGGAATCCGAACCTATCACAAAAGAACTCAGCCAACAGGTAAGCCACGGGGTTCCTCAACGACCTCCCTAACAGCAGCTTCAGTGAGAACATAGTCCTTGTGCTTCTGTGTGGTGTTACAGAGGATATCATAAATTCTTTCTTGACAGCAAAAATGTACGTGCCTGCTTGATAGAATAGAATAGAGATCACTTCTCAAGTCTAAATGACAAACTACTCAGCTCCTATCAAATCGTTTCTCCGACCCCGGGGTTGAAATGATGACTCGATTTAGCCCCAGCAAACAACTTTCCGTTTGATGTATGTAGACAGGGAGCTCGGACACTAAGGCTTATTTCTGAACTTTTCTGCCATTTTTGGAAGGTAAATTTTGGACCAGGTTATTTGCTGTGGCACTTGTCTCGTGTCCACTAGTGGGAGTTCTGATTCTCCTTGTTTAATATCCCAATTGCTTTATGTTTTTTTTTTTTAAAAAATGCCCATTAAAAAACAATTAAAGCTAACTGCAGTAGTGTTAAATATTTTTTAAAAACACAATATAATGATTTTTAAAATAGGTTAATAATGCTCGTCAACAGTCCAGTTTAGGCCCAGTAATACAAAGCTATTTGAAAGTAGAATAACACCACCCCAGATTCTTGTTGTCTTCTATACTGATATTTCAAATTAAAACTGATCTAAAACTATTAAATGTTAATGTACATCTATCCGAGGAAGTGCACTGTCACAAACAGATTTGTAACAAATTCAGTTTTGAAATTTGAAGACAACTGTAATAGAATTCTGTAGTTTTCTGTATTTGCTAATTATCCATGGACAATTATTATGTAGCAAGATTTATTCTATATGCTGGGAATATACTACTAAACTAGACACAAAGTAGCTTTTGCTTTATGGAACTTAAGTCATATTGGAGACAATATAATACAAAATGAAAAAGTAAATTATTTATTTCATTAGAAATAGTAACTACTATCAAAGAGAAAAAAGATAAGGAAGATTTAAAGAATCAGGCATGGGGAGTTGACAATTTTTTTGTCAAAGAGTTCTAACTAGAAAAATGACATGAAATAAAAACTTCAAGAAATTGAATATAAGAAGCCTGGTGATCTCTGGAGTAAGCTGTGTGCAGGGAGAAATGACTAAGTTCAAAGCCATGAGGGCAGAACAAACCTAAACTTCACTGGAGCATCCACTGGCTTATATGTCTGAAACAGAGTGACTACGGACAGGAAAGGGAAAACAAAATTAGAGAAATCATAGATTATATAATATGTAGGAGCTTGTAGATGATCTTAAAGTACTTTATTTTTTCTATTTCATGAAGTAGGAATCATAAAAAAATCATTCAGCAGAATTTCATAATAACAGTTATGAACATTCCATAGATGTATGGAATTGATGCCAGACTGTCCTGGGGAGAAGTAGATGATTAGAAAAGATGATGGATTGTTCCAAGAGAGTAGTAGTCAGGTAAATAGACGTAGGATCTTTATAAACATATATTTGATGGGACATAAAAGATAAAGAGTCAAAAATGATGGCATTGAGTTGCTAAGAAATTGAAACAACATAAATTGTAAAAATGAGAAACAAAACAATTTAGAAGAAAAGACTGAGTTCAGTCTTGTGGGTTATTTCAGATGTCTATTATAAACTTAAATCTAGATATTTAGAGATACATGCATACACAAGACTATGTATTAAGTTTGGAGGAGAAGACCAGGATGGATATAGCAGTTGGAGTAGTTGACAGAGAGGCATTATTTAATGCCATTGAATGGCTGTGAACATCAGGGATGTAAGCTGATGTGGGGAGGAGTTTCAAATAATGACATTGGAACATATCACCAGTAAGTCGAGAATAGAGAAGCCAAATGATGACACCAAGAAGCAGTTCAGAAAGTCAAATGGCCTTTGGACTTGACAGTGTGAAGCTTATTGACTTCTGACAGTGACATTTTGATGGTGATATGTGACTAAAGTCGATTTGAAAGAGACAGAAGGAATGGAAACAGAGAAAATTAGCAATGGCCATGGAAAACCATGCACCTTAGGTGAATCTATGTAATGAGAAGCTGTTTTTTTTCCAAGTTGCATAAATACTGGAATATTTGCATACTGATAGGTAATAAAGAAAGAAAACGTGGAAATGAAAAGGAGAAAGAGAATTGATGATGATAACAGAATGGGTTTATTACCTAAGCTGCTTTTTCTCCATGTTACCTAAGCTACTTTAGAAGCCTTAGGACATTACACAGCAATAAAGCATTCACTGAAAGAACATTTCACTCATTTTTTTTCCTCTTTGAAAAATGATGGATACAGAAAGAAGAAAGCATTATTTTTAAAGTAAGCTAGTTTGGCTATAAAATAAGTTAGCCATATATTCACCTCTCTTTTAACGAAGAGTTGAGCAACAATTTAGTTTTAATACTAGCCAGACTCCCAGGGACACAGTGACAGTATTACTTCTCTTCGGCCATTATCTTTCTTATTTGCATGGTCCTATTTCCATTTTATTCTTCTCTCATTCTAAACATTAATAAAGCACATTTCCACACCATGATTTTCTTGTGGTCTCAAATACTAAAAGCATTTGTTGTGACTTAGCATTTCTCATCAGCTCAGACGATGTCTCTCCCAGTGTGACTGCCCATATGCTGATGAAGACTAAAACCTTTTTAATGTCATTTAAATAAGCACACAAAGTTTGGCTCCAAAACAAACAGAAATGTTAATTTTATTTGCATATTTATGAACACAGTAAATTAATATTTCTTCGATTTTTATTTTAAAATTTAACCCAAGAAGATTCTATCAATCCCCTCCCTCCCTCTTCTCTGGCGTTCATTTTTTCCCCCCATGTTATTAATATAGTACTCCACAGTGGGGTATGCAACATTTTGCTAAGATTCCATGTCCTTACACATAATTGACTTGTTCACACATAATTGACTTGTCTGGTTTTCTCTCTGTTGCAGTCAGAAGCCACGCCTGTGAACTGGATGCATATGGACTGCCAGGGGGCTGTTCACACATCTGTCTGTTCAGCAGCAGTTATAAGTCACGTACCTGTCGCTGCAGGACTGGCTTCAACTTGGGGAGTGACGGCAAGTCATGCAAAAGTATGTTGCTACACATTTTGCCAGCAGGCACCACTTCTGGAGAGTTGTGGGTGTTTTGTCTTTTTTTTTTTTAAATTAGAAGCATACCCATCAGTAAGAAGAACAAATGACTTACAGTCTTACAGTGATATTTGCCAGCAAGTGCATGCTAGACATTTTCCCTTCTCAAATGATCTTCCAAAAAGGTGTCTTGTTTGACTGAAGAGCACACACAATAAAGCAGTACCATTGGATCTAACAAGACAGCACCAGTGCACACACATCTTTGCACAGCAGCAATGGGACTGAAGTTTGCTTCATTATTTCATGTTTCATTAGCGATGTCAATCACGTATCAATCTTTCGAACCACTTATCAGAAAGTCTCCCTTAATTATAAGTTGTTACAAATTTTTTATTTAATTTTTGAGGTTTGGCACGATATTTTAATGATTATTTTTGAGCAAGCTTTTAAGATTTTTTTTGAAAAAGAAAATAAATAAACAAAATACAAGCTAATTTGTGTTTCTGGCTTTGAGCTAAATGGTGGAAACATAAAGATATCTGGTCTCAGTTTCCTGAGCCTGTAGGAGGAGGGCCTGCTTGTTAGTCTGGCTGTCCAGAACCGAAATGATCACACAGAAACTGTATTAATTAAGTCACTGCTTGGCCCATTAGCTCTAGCTTCTTATTGTCTAACTCGTATATCTTAATTTAACCCATTTCTATTAATCTGTATATCGCCACGAGGTTGTGTCCTACCAGCAAAGTTTCAGCGTGTCCATCTCCAGCAGTGGATCCATGGTGTTTCTGACTCTGCCCTTGTTTCTCCCAGCATTCAGTTCCTTCCTACTCGCCTACCTAAGTTCTGCCCTATCAACAAGCCAAGGCAGTTTCTTTATGCGTT
This sequence comes from Myodes glareolus, assembly GCF_982192425.1. Classification (NCBI taxonomy): domain Eukaryota; kingdom Metazoa; phylum Chordata; class Mammalia; order Rodentia; family Cricetidae; genus Myodes; species Myodes glareolus. The sequence goes on along the minus strand of NC_142046.1, from coordinate 25,069,183 downwards.
AATGGTAATCACAGCACAAAAAGGGGACTCCCACATCATGAGCCTATCCAGATAACTGCATTCATTCCTGGATTTGAGGTCTGCAGATCAAAGCAGCTAAATGAATCTGCACAGTTGTTTAGCATAACTAAAAAGACCGTTGCTCTTGAGAAGTGATAGTATGACATGAAATGGTATAATCACATCCATGTATACACACAATGTACATAAATACCTTTAGAGCTTAGAGCTGCATTTAAGAGAACTTCTATGGACTACGTCCTTTAGGTGCAAAACTCACCACAAACAATTCTAACTATGATGAATAAAAATAGATTCAACAAAAACTGAGTCTTGATCTTTCAAACTCTATAAGCTCCCTCTCGCAGAAAGTCAGACATCTGGCACTATCAAAGGTCAACATAACATCAATCCACAGAGGGAAAAGGTTAATATAAAAACCAGAATGTTTCCGTGGAGCTCAGGGGGTTAGAAAACTAGAAATGAGGTTGCTAGTTCCAGAAAGACATCCTGTGGGCCATCTTTCCCACTCAGGTGGAGATGCCCTGCCCCTTTTCTTTGTTATTTCCAAGGGTAAATGGCTTGGAGAACACTGTAGTGAAAACATGTATTCTATTCTGTTTATCCACAGAAACTATAAATAAACCTAATCCCACCAGGCAGTGGTGGCGTGAGCCTTTAATCCCAGCACTTGGGAGGCAGAGGCAGGAGGATCTCTGTGAGTTAGAGGTCAGCCTGTTTGACAAGAGCTAGTTACAGGACAGGCTCCATATCTACAGGGAAACCCTATCTTGAAAAAAAAAACAAAGAAAGAAAAGAAAAAAAAAGAAAGAAACCTGTGCCTTCACTTTAACAGTAGAATGGAAATTGGAACTTAAAACCAGAACCCAAGTTCTGTCGCTATCTAATTAAATTTCACACATACACACACAAAGAAATTTTAAAGTAGGTATCAAGGAATGCCTAAACTAAGACTGAACAAAATATAAATACCTTTCTTACAATTTAAAGGTCCCAAACAGATATGTTCCAGCAATGACAGTCGAAGATTGCCCAATAAAATTTTCATATTCATTAAAAATGCATATGAAAATCTGCTATGATAGATTCCTGACTCTGGTTCCTTAGTCAATGGAGTATTATGCTAGAATTTAAAAAAAAATGTTTTTGAATATACTTTAATGACATAACAAAATATCATTAAATTTAATGGTGATAATATTTGAAAAATAAATGAATATATGCACACATTTGTCCAAAACCATTCTATAATTTCAGAAAAGGAAGCTCCTAAATGAACTGATACTAATTTTATGACATATAAAATGTTATTTTGAATGAAATATTACTTTTGAAATCAGTACGATATCAAGAGCTTATGAAAGCACAGATAAAGTCACTAACTCACTTTATCTTATAATTACATCAAAGGAAAGGTGCAGAATAATAGAAAAGGAAAAGGAAAATCTCATCTCAGTGTTAGCATAATCTTAAAGCAATATGTAAATGGCTCAGCAATCTTCTGCTAAGTAATGGGAACGATGTAATACTTAACATAGTGAATCAGCTCCAAAAATAGTTTGATGTTAATTTAAATAGAAAAAATGTTTATAACATGGATCTTCCTTTTAAATAATTATAAATAAAAAGAAGGAAAGGAATTTAGGCTTTTTGTGAATTTAGGAGCTAGAAGCTATAGCATACTACATTATGTATTTAAGTAAAATGCCGTTATGAATTCATCATTGTATTCAATGAATATGTGTCAACAAAAAATAAATACATATTGCAAAATATATGCATAAGTTAAATTTGAAGAAAAAAACTACACAGTAATGGAGTGTACTATATAGTTAAATCCATGGATGGCTATTGATTATAATGAGAATAAAATTAATTTACAAAGTTCAACTTGCAATTCAACTAGACAAAATGTACAACTTGACAAAATTAAACCCTCCAATAACGGAAAATGCACAGTTTATTTACAAAATTGCTTTAAAAATTCTTGATAGACACTGCAACAATATCTAAAAATTGCCTTTGTATGGAAAAAAAAAAAGTAGCAGAGAATTGATAGGTGCTCAAACAGCTTGAGCAGGCTTTATTTAATGCCAGAAAGTTGACATCTCTCATTCTGGTCACAGGATTAGGGCTTAGTACTTACTCAATGACTACTCAATTGCCAGATTTCAAGAGAAAGCAGATTCATGTTTCAAGCTGGAGATTTTGTAGCTCAGAATATGTAAGTGGCGAGAGGATTTCCTTGTTTGGTGACAGAATATGGGCCAAGCTGTTCTTCTTCCACAGTTGATTTTTGAACTTCAGGGCCCATTGCCTTCTTTTTGCAAATACTGGGTGTCTGAGGTAGTATAAAGTTTTGCTTCCATTTATTCCAAATAGCTGACTTCCTGGAAATCTAAATTCAGTTTAGGGCATTGGTTTTGTGTGTGTGTGTGTGTGTGTGTGTGTGTGTGTGTGTGTGTGTGTGTCTGTGTGTCTGTGTGTCTGTGTGTGTGTTGGGGAGATTTCTAAAAGTCAAGGTAAAGAACCATGTGACTGACCTGAACCTGACCTGAAAGTTGGGAACATGGATCCCAAACCCCAATAAGATTTCCTAGCACAAGATTATGATGTTTATGGAATAGGTGTTGAGTGCATCTGGCAGGTGGTTTTCAAGTAATTCCTCTGTATTGAAACACTGCCCACTAGACTTGGATGCTGATAAAACTTAGCCCAGATAGTTCAAAAAGTTAGAGATTTGCAAGGCTCCTTCCCCCTTTTATAATAGCAACAAACACACGTCAGAGTCGACAGCTTTGCAGGTCAAGCAGTCACCTGCAGGACTGCAGATGAGCAAGAAAGTTGGTGTGTGTGTGTGTGTGTGTGTGTGCTGAAATGCTTCTTAGTGAGTGATATAGTTGCTTTTAAATTGCCCATGCTTCTTTAAAAGAAAAAGCAAACAAACAAAAACAAAAAAGAAAACAAAACAAACAAAGCTACAACAACAAAAAAACAACAAAAGAAAACACAAGAAAAAAGAAAAAGGTAAGAAAGGCCACCTTGATTTTTCATTTTAGTAGCTATGGAGATCATTTCTGTTTGTTTGGAGATTTGTGCTGTTTGTTTGCTTCTGTTTAGCTCTGTGTTACACATCAGATTTCCTGGCAGACGACATCGTCTCTGACATTACAATTAAGCTACAAAGTAAACCGATGCCATCAGCTGGCACTGACTCGTTTCTTATACACATTTGTCACCTGTTTGGACAGCAGGGCACAATAACATTCATGTTAATCTCTCTGATAGCCTGTGAATCTTTTGTTAGCACTCGCAGTCAGTTTGTGTCAGCTCCATACTGCAGAGTTTTAATTGGCCTGAAGTTTTCAGCACTGTCAAATGTAATGAGTGCAATAGAGAGTATCTTCAGAAAGCGTTAGCTTGATTGTAATGAATTATACAATTAAATGTACCGGATATTTTAATAAATTTCCATTTCACAAGTTACAAGTTATTCAATGATCTGTCATGTTTTTGCTATACAGACAGAAGAATAATTAACTAAATATAATCCATTCAGTGAAGTCATTTCTGGTTTAATTAAAGTAATGCAATTAGCCGGCCTTCTTGCATCAAGATCCGTTTGGCATATTTCAGCGTTTAATTTCTAGTATTGAATTTTAAAAAAGTCTAATTGTGCCAGTTAATTAAACAGTGGCATTCTGCAGTGTAAAGAAGATTAGGCAGCATGGGTTGTTTATGTTTGTAATCTTTCTTCTGCAGGGCCAAAGAATGAATTGTTCCTGTTTTATGGGAAAGGACGCCCAGGAATTGTTAGAGGAATGGACTTGAATACCAAGATAGCGGATGAATGCATGATCCCCATAGAAAATCTGGTGAACCCGCGTGCTTTGGACTTTCACGCAGAAGCTAATTATATCTACTTTGCTGACACCACCAGTTTTCTAATTGGCCGGCAGAAAATAGATGGGACTGAGCGAGAAACCATCCTGAAAGATGGTAAGTGACCCGGTGACATTAACATCAAAATGCCCAGAGATAAAGGCCTTTAAAAGGCTACAGCTAGTGTGTTTCATTGTGCTAAGCAGATTCCATATTCTTCTTATTCATTTAAGAGCATTCTATAATTTTATCCTCTTAGTGACACTAATTTCTACCGTTTTCCAATTCTGTATGCTAATATGTCAATGAAAAATGAAACTTGAATTGCCTACTACATTTTAAACACTATAGTAAGTAAGTAGTGATATTGTTCACTTTTTGGCAAAATGTGGAATTACAATGGTGCTGTTATAGACTTCATGGTACAATATCATGCTTAACAGGTTGTCAAAGAATTCTGTAGTATTGGTCCTTATTAGAAAACTGTCTATCTCAGTAAAAGCACCAATGTTCCTATCGCCATCAAATTCCTGTGTATTCTTTCTTACTCTATCTGTTAAAAGGCAATTGTAAAACCGTGCTCTTGAAGTAGCAAATATCTTTATAGAAACATAAAGATATACTTACTTTAATTTATCAGTACAAATATAACAAATGTAGTATTTTGTACACCTCACATGCATGCACTCTGCTCAAACCAGTATAAAATAGTTTTAGAAACAGCCAACAAAATACCATTATTAAAGATAGAAAAATATCTTAATGCTAAACCAACACATGATTGAGTAATGTCCTAACATAATTCTGGGTCTCATTTTCCTCATACATAAAGCCTACACAGTTCTTGAAAAGAAATCACTGAATCAAGAATCATTTACTGAATATTTATGAAGTACAGTTTCTGGCCTATTGTGTGAGTTAAAAGTTAAACACAATTTCCAGAAATGACTACCTTGATGGACAATATAAACACATGGAAAATTTAAAGTATTTCAATATGTGATTAATGAAATCCAAGTCGCCCTAGAAAAAACACGTAGTTCATGAGGATTCCCTAGGCAATGGGCATCTATAGGAAGTGGTAGACACCCTTTCATACATATGCTCAGAGACTCCTTATATACCATGCCATTTGTGGGTACACCTTAAAGAGGAGATGTTAAAGGCAGAGAGGAAACATTTATGCATCCAGAAAAGTATGGAGAAATATTCTCCAGAAATAGGACGGATACTCTCAATGGATCACTATTTTGGCAGTTCAATTTGCAGATAATAGTGAGGGAAGATAATGCAAAGTAGAAATGGATAGGATGAAAAACCTTGAATGCAAAATGAAGGGGTTTGCATAAAAATGATGCAATGAAAAGGATTTCTGATATAAGAAAAAGTGTGAATAAAGTCATATTTTAAGAAAACCCATCCAGAGGTAGGATGCACAAGGAGTCAGAGAACATACAAACTGAACAAGACAGCCCAGGAACATTCACATGGGTCTGTGAAACAGAACCAGAGATTCATAAGAAGATGATTCACTCGGCTTAGCTATAGTTCAAGTCAAATTACCAATGACAAAACGTTCACTCTCCAAGAGAGGCAGATGAAGTTTCAAAATGAAATATGTGGCAGTTTCACGCTTTAAAAATAGCTTCCTGAATAAGGAAATACGTCACCCACGATTTTGTATTCACAAGAGGCTTTATTAAGCGTCTTGCTTTCATTGACTCTGGCAGAAGCTTTTGCTACTGGTCTTAGAAGTGGACTATCAAATTTTGGGAAAGCGACCTGCCCTGTTAGCCAAGCAGATTGTTGGGGGATATTTTGGTTTCAAAAGAATTTTTCAGGAGGCATGAAAATATAATAGAGAGGGTCTTGCTTTCCTTTCAGAAAGTGTCAGTTTCTGAGCTCTGACTAGAGGTTAGAAGTCAAAAATTAAAAAGAAAGGAAAAGCACAGTAAGGCTAGTGGTTCATAGCATCGTGATAGAGAGAGGGAGAAGGAAGGGAAAATACAATGAAGATCTGTAGGGCAGGAAAAGTGAGGAGAGAAGGGGATTTGACCAATGATGGAATGAAGAAAGAAAGATGGTTATGTACTGTCAGAAGACATAGACCCTGCAAACCAGACAAGATATGGAGGAAAGAAAAAAGAAAAAGGGGAAAACAGGTTAATATTCCTTAAAAAATGCTGGTGTGACCACGTGGGCTCGCAGAGCAACCACTAGTCCGGCAGAGACAGCTGTGGGTCCCTGCAAGGTCCCCAGGGGCCATGTCAGAGCAGGCAGGAGCGCATCCCGGGAAGGTGGTGGATAAAAGGCTTATAAGACATAGAAAATAGACATAAAGCTAAACATAAAGCTGAACATTTATTACTTAAAAGAGAAAGAAAGACAAAAACAGAAACGGAGAGAGAGAAAGGACAGAAAGCACATGTGCACACACCAAGAGAGGAAACAGAAAGATGGCAAGGAGAGGTCAGAAGTCGCTGGGAGTGGGCGTGGCTTGTCCCTTAAAGGGACCGAGAGCCAAAGGAATAACACATGTAAAAAGTAAGAGTGGAAAGAAAAAAAAAAGGAGACTAAAAAGAAGAAGAAAAAGAAACAAAGAAAGCAAGGAAGGAACAGAGAAAGAAAGGAAGGAAAAAAAGAAAGAATGAGCAACATAATAGAGCAAGAACATAGCTGGACCAAGCTGTCCTGCTAGGGTAGCCTTGACAGCGGGACACAGATTTGATGACACACACGGAAAGAAAGCTGGGTGGAGACATGAAAACTGACTGGACCGATCATTGGCTCTCATCTGGATTCTCTCCTGTTCTTTCCTTGGTACTGAAGGTCCTGCAATCGACAGTCCAGTGTTCTGCTCTTGAGTTGCTCTCCAGATAATCTGTTGACCATTCACAAGTCATTCATACGTTGAGGCTGCGATCAGGTTACAGCTTTGTGAATTCCTCCTGGGCTTAGGTGGCAAATGCTGGGCCACCCAAATACAGTGCTTGTGAACTTTACACAAGGCTCAGGCTCCAAAGAGCTCTAGAGGCTTCTATAAACAAATCTCTTCCCACCAGACTGTGCTACACAACGACAATCCCAGCACTTCAGAGGTTTAGAGAGGAGGTTAAGAAGTTTGATTCTGGTAAGGTTATATAGTAAGAATTTGTGGTTAAAAATAGAAATTGAAAGCAAGAAAGATGCTTATTGTCATTATTATTAAATTTCTAGTATGAGCAACAGAATACTAAAACACTTGGGGGAATGCTTATTGGTCACATTGGTGTGTGTGCTGAATACTTTGCCCTATGACCTAAATATATATATATATATATATATATATATATATATATATATATATATATATATATATAAATAATCTCTAAACACAACTATTAAGGTCAATAAGCTTTTCTGCCCAATGCAAAATTTAGTTAAGTTCTCCCCACCCCCTCACAACCATTCTGAAGCCAAACAAACAAACAACAAAATAAACAAAACCGAAGAGTTTTACCTGTGATTTTAAGATGAAGTACAACCTCGATATGGGTACTAGAATGTATGGCTGATGATAGAGACATGTATGAAAATCCAAGCCCAGTGCATTAGCAAGTGCTCTGTGCCCATTTGTGGGGCTTTCTGAAGAGCTGGCTTTGCTAACAGATTTACTTCCTCTCCGAGCACTCTGACTCTCATTCGCAGCCCTCATCGTCACTGCAGTCTGCTAACTTGGTCTCTGCTTTCTGTACCTCTTCCCCTTTCAGCACTGGTAGACTGTGGTAAGGAAATAAGACTAGCCTTTTATGAACTAGTCGCGCTCTAAGCAGATCTCTTTATGAGTCTGGGATAGCTTTAAAATTAATTATATCTTTTTTTTTAATTTTTGGCCAAATGTAAATTTGTAATCTCACCTGAGGCAGGAGGATTGACTGAGACCAGAACTTCAGGGCTAACTTTGGCAATGGAGTAGGAATCCCTATCTTTAAAAAGTTAAGAAATAAGAGAATGGAAAAAGAAGATAAATGATCCTTTTGAATGGTAGCTGTCAATTATGTCTGTGTCCAGAATCTTTCATGGGGGATTACAGCTGGTTCTCTCTAATTTCACTTCTCTTGACCAAAGTACGTGGAGCTCTGTGCTTGTGACTTCTTGTCTCTGAGAGTCCATGGTTTTTGATGGTATTTCCTGTTCTTTTCCTAGCATTCAGCTAGTGTTGCCTTGTTAGTACTAAGAAAGTTTGGTCGGTGCAGTGGAGTGCCCATCTCCTCCTCAGAAACAAGGGGCTTGACTTCCACCCTCCTTGATGACAGCTCACCTTTGAGCTTTTTTTTATTTATCCCATTCCTTGCGAGGAGGTTCCCTGTGCCTTTGCCAGCTGCAGCTAACTTTATTTCTGCACCCCTCACAAAGGGATGTTCTTTGTCCTGTCCTGGTGGGTAGAAAGGTCTCCTCACCCTTCCCTGGTGGTTTAGCTGTTTTCTTTAGTACATGAGCTGAGTGAGTCTGAGAGATGGATTGAGTTTCTTGTCTGTGAGATACTCAGGGGTCTCTCAAAGGTTTCCTGTTCTGCTTTTAGCCATTGTCTGTGAACTCAGTTGAAGGAATTCTTTGTGTCAGGGGTTCTCGGGGACGCTAAACTCACACATCAAACAACATTTACTTTCAAGAATTCTTTCCTATTTTAGCTTTTAAATTTTTCTGCTTTCAAGACCATTGCCTTTCCCACTGTGCCCTGCCACAGAACAACACTTCATGGGTCTTGCTGTTCCTGTCAGAGGCCTGTGGCCCTTCCCATCATCCTGTGGATCTCCGCTTTATTCAAAATCAAGGAAAGCTGTGATCTTACAAAGCTTGGGTCTTCCTCCTCTTTCATGTGTTTCTGTAGTCCCTGTAGTTTTCAGCATCTTGCCTGTGGATGAGCTCTGAATGCTTTCATTTCAAATCCTCGAATGCAAATGGGAATTTGAAAAACAACGTGGAGATATTTTTAAACTTTTTTTTTTTTTATCTCCTTCACCTTTCCATTAGAGTAAATTAGAAAGCATTTTGTTCTTCTTAGTGGATGAGAACCCCTGGTGATGCTTTCTCAGGCTCCCAGTCTATGCAGTAAAGGCATTTTGGTTGATGCAAATTAGGGGTCATATGCTTTCAATTGGTTTATTTTGTACAACTTTAACAGAAAAAGTAAAATTAGAACTAAGAGTTTTCACTCCATAACAGAAAAAAATCTTTTATAGATTATATTATTAGAAAATAAAATGCTGATTTTTTTTATTAAAGAGATGGTACAATTAGTATCCATCTCATGCACCATTGCAAAATAAGATGTTTATTTGATATTAAAATGCCCATCATTTGCTTGTAAAAACTTTTAGATGTGCATAACAGCAGGAAAGTGAGCACCAAGTCCATGTGAAAAGAGCATTCATTGTGTTTAGGAATTGGTACCCTTATTGAGTGGACTTGCCAGCCGTCAAATGCATTGATGACTGGATGAAAGAGTGAGAAAGCAAATCAACTTTTTGCTGTATATATCCATGAAATTACTCCAAATTTATTCTTAAGAAAACTGGAAATCAGCACTGAGGAATCCAAACATGAGCCATCAGCATTCAGGAGGAAAGAGCAAACCCAACCTAGAATGCAGATGGCAAAGACTGACAGAACAACAGAAACCACAGCCTGGAATTGCAGGGGTGTAATAAGCTTGAAAACAAGGTTCAAAGAAAAACCACTTGCCCTAAAAATGTATTAACATTAATAGAAACAAAAGGTGTTGGAAAAGTAATCTTTAACACAGTTTAATAACTAGCTGAATCCGTTCAATACACATGCCAGACATTAATTATACGCCCCAGAAGCACTCAGAAATGAAACTGGGATGTTTCTGTTTGGGGTAATAAAAGTTTCAGAGTTTACATCGTAAATTATTTTTTAGTCTTAAATCTAAGGAACATACAAAAAATAAAATTTAAGGGAAATATTATAATATTAAACTGTGGACCATTTTTAAGGTAGGATAAAATCTAGAAATGTTTAAAATGTAAATTCCAAATTGTCCATTTTTATGATAAAATAGACCATGAGCAAGTACAAATGCAGAGGAATACCTGGACATAAAATTTTCAGGTTGTGAGTAAAAGCAAAACATTATGTCGTAGATTGCAACAGATCGTTTTATAAAGCAACCTAACCAGGGTTTACGAAGGGTGTTTCTACACAGGCAAAGGGAGATCTTCAGTTCCTTATTAATTATAGAAAGGTGAATTCATACAAGAAGATTACCTTCTCCACATCTGTAAAATAAAATAATAATGATTAATTTAAGGAAATAGAAGAAAATCTAGGAGTTTTTCATACCCTGCACAATCGAGAAGGATATAAGTTTTACATACTGATCAACCTATCAATCCTAACATTAATCATTTCTTTTACATGAATACATATGTTTTAAAAATCAGCATATTTGTATGAATAAAGAAATTATAAATGATATAAATGTTTACTCAGAAGGATGCTGTGTATTTTGATGGGAAAATGCCAGTCAGAGGACAAATCTGGGTCTCTGTATACACACGAGCACATCCAGAGACAAGCTGACAAGCTGATAGTAAGCACACTCAACTGAAAACATTTTACCTATGCAAGTACACTAATTATTTTTGAAGAAATGTAAAGATTTTATAGAAAATAAGTAGTTGTAGAGATGCAAAACATATTTTACCTGTACCTACTCTTTCAAACTTATAGATCATATCCATTCATATCTACTCAAATTGAAATGGTGTTCTTTTACAAAGTGAAGTGCAGTTGTGAGTAGGTCTAAATACATGGGTTTTCTAATGTGCTAGTGAATTTTTTTCATATTAACATCAGTGGACTTCAAACATTGTGGTTTTAAAACAAGTAACCCTAAAATTTTCTTACTTATAAAAGAAAGACATTTTAGTTCATTTCATGTTTTGGTTATTAAACTATTTCCCCAGAATCTTTTCACAGCAGATTATCTTCAACCTATGTTTATGTGACAATGCTTTTCTTAATGTGTGTCTAATTGTGCTACAGTGCTCCCTAATCTTCAAAACTATCTGTACATTTTCCAGGATGGCTTAACCAGTTAATGAAAAAAAAACAAATTCATGATAATTTTTTATTTTCCTTTTTAATTTATTTTACTTATGTTTTTGTGAGTATATTTTTACATGTATTTGGGGGTAAGTGCAGAGAAGAAGAGAACGTCAATGGACACCTTGGAATTAAAGTTGAAGTTTTTAGCTGTCTTCCTCCTCAATGTGAGTTGACAATGACCTAAATTCTGGCCTGAGTGTTTGATTGAACAGTCAATGTACTGTTACCAATGAGTGATCTCTCTAGCCACATGGTTGATTATGTTTATAGTGGGCACATTCACAATTATTTTGGTCTGCATAACACTTTCATTTGAAACTGAATTGGGAATTATGAAGTTTAGTGCACTGAGGTAACATAAGTTTGTGGCCCATAAGTCATTAACTTTAAGACATTTTGAGTATAAAATGTCAAATTATAATTTTAAAAGATTTCCCTTGAGCGCAGGCATGTTCATGTGTGTGTGCATTTGTGTGGAAGTTCCTGGTCAAGTTCTGGCACTGTTCTTCATCTCTCTATCTTGTTTTTTGAGATAGGATCTCTCACTAGCCTTAACGTTGACACATCATGCTTAGTTGATTGGTCAGTAAACTCTAGGAATTCCCCCATCTTTGCCTCACCAGTACTGTTAATATGAGCATAAACTGCAATGTCTGGTCTTTTACATAAGTGTGAGCAATAGAGCTCATGTTCCCATGTTTCCAGAGCAAATATTTTATTTTCTGAGAGATCACCCAAGCTTTGCTCCTTAGTTTTCGTCTACTTACCCATAAATAGAGGAACCTGAGAAAAAGGGTCCTCATGTCTTTGGGGACATTTTCTTGATTAATGATTAATAAGAGAGACCAAGTTCATTGTACATAGTGCCCACTCCTCGTCCTGTGATTCTGAGTTGCATAAGAAAGCAAGTTGAGCAAGCACTGATAACAAATCAGTGAATAGAGGAGCATGGTGGTCTCCAGTTCAATACCTTCTTTCAGTTCCTTCCAGTTTGCCAATGATGGTGACATGGATATGTAAATTAAATAAAGCCTTTCGCTTCAAGTTGCTGTTATTCACAGCAACAGAAAGGAAACAATTGCACCTGGCCCTTGCCAGCCCCAGCAAGTTCTAAGTCCTGGGCGTATACTAGTATATAGATATTACTATTTTAGATATTGGTTAAGCTAAAGGGATTGAAATAATTATCAATTATTGTATTCAATAATTTCGCTGCTTGGCTTCCTAACTGTCTGGCACTACAGTTGCAGATCAGGAGTGTTCTAGTTCATATTAACAATTAAATAACATGTATGAACTGCTCCCTGCAAAAAAAGATTGATGGAAATCATCATTCTCTTCATTCATTATCTATTTTCTCTCATTAGTTCTATGTAATTGAATAGAATGAAAGTTGTCATCAAAGTATGCTTCTAGGAAGTAAAGAGAGAAATGCTTAGGAGTTAAGAGCACTTATATTGCTCTTACCCTAAGCTCTGTTCTAAGCAGCCCTATGGTACTTCACAATCTATCATAACTGCGGTTCTAGGGTATTCAGCACCATGTATGTGGTACACTACACACACACACACACACACACACACACACACACACACACACGTGTGTATACAGAAACACAAATATTCATTGAATACAAACTAACTACTCATAAAACAAAATAAAATTTAAGTCTATGCTTTTCCTAGTCCATAAGCTATAAGACAACAAATTAAAAGCCATCCATCAGTGTAATATGAGTCCCCTGAGAGCAAGAGGGTCTTTCTTGTCTTCCGCGGATATGTCTCAGGAGTGTGGTACAAATGTTCATGGTCACCTATCATTTCCAGTGGATCAATGACTTCAGTACTTGTCATGTATTCATAGAAAGCAAAGGCCAGCTTTAAAGAAGCGTTTTATTAGAGGCAGAGCTGTAAATGAGCATGAATAAATCAGAGTTCTTACACAAGCAAGTGCAATAGGAAGGCACCGAGAGTGGGAAACGGACAAAGACTGCAGGGATTTCTATTGAGATTGGCTACTTCTCTGTGCATTTAAAAAGTTTGAACTGGTGGAGGAATCACACCCTCTGTGCATGTACCCTGGCTGAAACAGGGAGAGGATTATATACTATTCATATGTTGCTTGTTAAATGGAGGGAATAGTGATGCGCTGACGTTTCCTGTTTCTCTCTGACTTCTAGGATCATCTGCTGACCCATCTGCTAAATGCCTGCCTTGGATGCTTTTGCATGTGTTGCTGGTCACAGACCTTGGCAGGGTCTGCTAGCCACTAATTAAAGGATGCACTTTGGTTTTCATTCTTCCATGACCAGCTTGTACTTTATCATGGGCCTTTTTTCCTTACTGTGTATAGATAGCTTAACTCTTATCACAGTTTTCCAGACGTGGCTTTAGTTTTTCTTCATTACTTCGTGTTTAACTCCTTGTCAAATGGTGGTCTTGTGTGGTCTCTTTTCTGTAACCAGTGGATTAAAATGATTAAAATCCACCCTTGCTGATAGTTCAGTGTGTTATAATTAGCTGCACCAGGAGAAAGACTATATAAAAGACCACTTTGTCTTGCATGTGTTTTTCATGGTTTCTTTTGAGTCAATCAGACTAGCTATCAACACTGGATCCAAACCTATCCGTCCTCTTATATGTTCAGTTTGGCTGGCTCAGACCCAGATTCACACCCCTTTGCCTCTTAACCCATGTGTTTCCAACCTAAAGTTTTAAATTTAAATTTCCCTCTAGCATTAATGTTGACTCTTACCTCCGTTGGTCATTTTCTTCTACAATCCTGTGTTCAAATTTGAACAGGGAGTAGAGAAGATACATTGAGCAACAGTACAGATTTTAAGCTTTCAGTATTGATTATTAAGCAAATGTTAAGTCACTTACTTCCTGGTTTGCTATTTGTTTAATGTAGAAGTTGAAACATACATACCATTTTAGCTTTCACCATTAAAATAAAGAATTAATAGCAAGTTGCCTCCTAATCTTATTATTAATTTTGCCCACCTCTTACTGCTTTTTTAAAAAAAGACTCTCTATGGAAAAGAAAATTTGGTGAGGGTGTGTTTTCTTAGATGCCTATGAAGACTTTTGCAAAGATGAACTACCAAAGTAGTTTGCGTCTGTTAGCACATTTACACATAACTTACATGTGTACTTTGTCTGTATCCCTTCTCCCTAAATATTTATGTAGTTCTAAAGCAAGTATACCTTTGTTTAATTTAATTTGGTAAGTAAATAATCACCAGATACATGGACATATAGGATAATAAATATTCTTTTTGCTGTAGTAATTATAAATGTGGTAAATAATACAGTTTCTGGCTTTTAATTAAAACTTAGAATTTAAGGGTAAGTATGATTTACTCAACAGTATTCTATTGTGTCCTGTACTTCCTGCCATGCACGATGAATTTTTCCTTTATCTCCATTGAAATTTCAGTTAAAAATTATTAGTTACAGCAATGCAGTTGTATTGTTAATGTTTATATAGCAAAGAACAAACCCCCAAACCACATTAGGAAATATAAACGAAACCTAACTATGAAACTCCAATGACGTTTGTCTACTGATAAATATGCCTGTCACATTTAATGAGAGATAGAATGAGCAATTTGCTATTGATGTGCAAGGCTTCAAACGATTTTATTTTTATAAATTATAACATAGGTGTGGAAGCAAAATGAATATACAAAAATGGCTCTGTCATTTAACTTTTAAGAAGGTGACGGGATTTTAACTCTGTTTTAATTTTTAAATCTTTATTTACTTATTTATTTATTTAGAATACAATATTCTATCTGTGTGCATGCCTGCAGGCCAGAAGAGGGCACCAGACCTTATAACAGATGGTTGTGAGCCACCATATGGCTGCTGGGAATTGAACTCAGGACCTTTGGAAGAGCAGGCAATGCTCTTAACCGCTGAGCCATCTTTCCAGTCCCCTGGTTTCTTTTAATAAGAAGACTAAATTGGGTAATAATAAGTTGTCCATTGGAATGACTTTCCACTTATTCACAACTAGATCTCTGATTTCATCCAGAAGTTCAAAGTGTGATATCATAAAATAAAATTTGCAAGCACTGGGTATTTTTAGGGAGTTCTTGAATTAGCAGCTACTTGGCCCCATGCAATAAAATATTTTCAAGAGTGAATGGTAAGAGTGGTCTTTTGTCTAAATCATAATTAAAATCATTTTCTGATCACAGACTTGGTGAGAATGTTGTGCTCTCTGGAATAAAAAAAAAAATCCAGCAAGACAAAAATGAGGGAAAGACAGAAAATGGGGCATTTTGCAGCTTGGGCTGCCGACCTGAGCCATGGTGTCATCAGGGCTCATGTTACTTCTGAAGGCCATGTCTGGGCTCAAGAAGCTGCTGTAGCTTGGGTCTTTGTTGATGTTTGTGGCCTGTCTTACAACAAGGGATCATGGGAAATGTATGTGATAAATTCATAGGGTTGTGCTAGGTTACCTCACCCTTTGCAAGAAGCTCCAATGCCCTGGACTGACCTGTTCAGGTACTGCCAAGAGAAACAACCAGTACCTTGAGTTGGCCTATCCTAACATCTACCACAATATGACCTGCCCTAGTATATGAAGGGACTGGTCCCGTGGAATGACATCTACAGAATGTCCATGAATGAATTGGTTGTGGGATATCTAAAAGGAGTTTTGGTGAGGCTCTACTGATGATGGTGTACCAGAAACCAGAGGCCTTGAACAGACCAATGACTCACTGCAATCAACATCTGCAAGTAAAGCCAATTGGACAAAAGGGTGTACTGTGTGACACATATTGATTCACAATGTCAATAAGACAGATGAAAAGGTGTTGAGCATGCGGGAAAAATGGATAAGTGAAGAGGTTTGTTTTTTTTTTTTTTGTTGGGGGTTGATGCTGTAAGGATGAAGTACAGGCACAAGGGGACTTGGAAATGAGTTGTATTGAGCTAATGATGTGAAAATCCTAAAGAATCACTAAAGAAATTATGTTATAAAAAAGAATCAGTTTGTGGAATTGACAGTAGAGGTTGGTAAGATTTTTATTGTAGGTAGGGATGAGTCCAAGGACAGTTGAAATCCATAGTCAGCCTGCGAGCCCAGTCACTCTATCTGTGGGGAACTTGCTTTCTTCTCTCAGCGTTTTCAGTTCATCGGATGAGATTAACCATATAGTGGAGGGTAGCCAGTTTTACTCAGTTCTGTAGATTTAACTGCAAATAGGAAGGATCTCAGTAAATCTACTGTGAAGGCAACAGGCAGACGGACGCTTTACTAGATACTTCTATGGTGTGACCTGATCAAGTTGATAACAAAATGAAGCACAGTTCTACTCATTAAATGGAGCTCTCCTGTACCAACCTCCTGCTCCCAAATAATTAACACAGAGGCTTGATAATACTTATAAAAACTTGGTTGATCACTCAGGCTTGTTACTAGCTAACTTTTACACTTAAATTAACCCATATTTCTTATTCTTATCTATCTTTGCCATGTGGCTCATGGCTTCTTGCTTCATTATCTATTCATCCTGCTCTCTAGATGGCTGGATGACATCTCTCTTGACTCTGTCTTACCTCCTGGAGTTCCCTATGTCTGGCTGTCCTGCCGATGATAACTCCTGGTTGGCTGCCTGCCTGTCAGGCTTTATTCAACAATAAGAGTAATACATATTTACAGTGTACAGAAGGATTATTCTACAGCAAGTACACACCAAGAGAAGATTTACATAAAAGCAAAAGCCTGGAGCGCAGAAATTAAATCAGTATTTGAATTTACATAGCAATTTATTTGCTCTATTTGCATGTTACTCCTAAATAAGGAATACAAAACCTTTCCTTGGGATACTTTCTCCCATGTCTTCTTTACATTTCTTTGTGTCTCAAAATGAAACATCCTAGTAGGCAATTGTCATTGTTGAAAGCACAATGGCCTCAATATAAGAGTTTGAAAAATAGGTTTAGTCAACTTATGGTTCTGAAAATTTAAGAGCTGGGACCTAAGTCTACTGAAAACCTTCTAGAGGATATCACGTTTCAAGAGAAGGATCAGGGAATCAGCAAGATACAGACAAAGACATACAAGTGTAGACACTCCTCTTCTACTCTTTCTTCTTATGAAACTAAATATATTTGCTCCTTTGGTTCCAATCTAATGCTTTTATCTAAGTCTAATGATTTCCATAGTTTTCTTGCTAATAGTCTAACAAGAGACCTTCCATCTTATTAACATTTCACAACAGCAACTAAATTTCAATGCCAAAGAAACTGAATTGTTTTTTAAGTTTTACCAGTGAAAGAAAATTACTGATTGCTCTTTTAAAGACAGATACAGGCTAGAGAGTTGGCTCAGTGGATAAGAGCATTTATTAATTTTACAGAGTCACCAGCACCCATAACCCTGGTTTCAAGAGTTCTGACATGACATTCTTGATATTCTTTGCTGATATCCAAGGACACTAGACATTAATGTGGCATACCAATATAGCATTAAGCAAAACACTCATAATGATAAATTGAATCTAAAAACAAACAAGAAGTTTTCCATTTTGTATATGAGTACTTATATGGTCTTTCTTGATTGAAAACTTACATTCAAAGATTACTATCCAAAGATTTAATGTTTAAAAGCATGGTTCAAAACCACAACTTAACAAAATCAGTCTAAGCTAAGTATTTTATTGTTATCTTAATTGGCTAAAGAAAAGACTACAATAGTAGCTATTAGTAATAAACAGCATTTATACAGATTAACTATATAGTAGGCATTGTTTTAAGCAATATTATAGTTTCACCAAAGTTAAATATTTTTAGAAGAAATGGGAAATTAAGTATAAAAATAATTTCAAACATTCTTTTAATCCTCAGAAACTTCTTGTGAATTAATCACTGTTTCTGTTTGCATGTTTAAGTATAAGAGGATTGTAGAGAAGAACAATTAAATAGTTTATTTCTTGATCTCGATAGTAAGGTACAAAGTAGTTCACTACTGTGATTGTAATCACTTCTTACTTGCAATTCAGTTTTCAAAGTCAGAATAAAACAATTATGTAGCACGATTAATGAAAACTCAGAGACAGAAATTGGGGTTCAACCTGAAGGTCAGAGAAGAAAAACAGCTAGCCGCTGCCTCTGACCTCTATCTCAGACCAAAAATGGTGATCCTGCCATCAGAATCTCAGAATGACACTGTGTGAGACCTGTTTCCTCCTGTTTTATTTTCCCCTCTAGTGCTGGGATTAAAAGAATGCACCCACTACTGCCTGGTTTCTATGGCAAACCAAGCTTTATTTATTAAAATACAAACGAACCATCACTGCACAATTAGACACTAGTTCCTTTCAAACTGTGACACTTAGAAATAAATTTAATTTTACTATGCTTTCCTGAATCACTCTATATACTATTTTCAGTTGAAAAGGATCACTGGTAAAAATGTAAGCAAATAATACTGAGTCAGCATTATAAAAGATAAAAATGTAAGACACCTAGACCATCCATATAAATTCTTTTTCTTTTTTTCTTTTTGTGGAGACAGGGTTTCACTCTAGCTTTGGAACCTGTCCCAGAACTCACTCCTGTAGACCAGGCTGGCCTCGAACTCACAGAGATCCTCAAGCCTCTGCCTCCCGAGTGCAGGGATTAAAGGAGTGAACCACCACCACCCGGCAATACACATATTTTTTTTTCAAACCTTGATAAAATTGATAATAGATAAGATGGTCTAAGAAGTTGCCCTATCTCAGGGAGTAGAGTTGGCGTTCCATGCACTTATGACCTCCCTGCAGGACTAGCAGCAGGCTATGCACTGATTATGACCTCAGTGCAGGGGCAGCAGTTGTTTTACCCTGGGTTATAACTTCAGGGCAGGCACTATTATTGATTTCTCTCTAGAGATAGATCAGTGTGATGATTTATTTACAGCTCAAGTCATGAAATTTCCATCTAAGAGTTATAGGGACTGCTTTGTGTGACAAAACACAAAAGTTGCAAGTCATGTGGCAACAGTGAAATTGTAAAAACTAGAAGATCACCCATCTTGACTGTTTATACCGAGATTGATTTCAAATAGAATATGATTCTGAAATTCACCCTTAAAACATGATCAATAGAAAAGGGCAAATGGCAATTCTCCATTCTATTAGAATAGGAGAGTGCTCAGGTAAACTAAACATCAATAAAATACAGAATAATTAGCCATTTTCTTAAGCATAGGCAAAAGAACCTATGAAGTTATTCTGGAGTGCTGAAGCTTTGTGGACAGAAACCATGAACACACAAGTTTGCTTTGGAGTGTTGATTTCGTAAAATAGAAGGTTTGAACCAAATGAACGTTAAGTTTCTTCTAGTATCTCTGCCTTATCCCTGTGTCTTTCAGAAATTTATGGTGGCTACTTACAATGTTGTACAGGCAGCACCAAGTATACTCAATGGGAGAGAGAGAGAGAGAGAGAGAGAGAGAGAAGAGAGAGAGACTGAGAGACCACATGAAGTTGAGAATGAAAAATAGTGGGAGACAGAAGAAGAACTTAAGAGAAGAAAAAGGGGACAGATTTCATAAAAAATAATTATTTGAGAAATTCTTTATTAAAGTGCAAAATATTCATAACTTTTGCAGGTGTTCTTAGAAGTCTGTGTTCATACTTATACATTTGTACTTACACTTTTATGCTCATGTAATTTGTATTTTCCTTTATTTTGTAGATCATTTCTGTTACAAAATGCTTGCATTCAGTTAAAATAGCATATAATCAGTTTATGAACACTTATAACGTTATAATCCTTGTGATGAGAGAAGGTCTGAGATTTGTATAACAAAGTATTTAAAATAAAATTTTAAAAAATCTATGAGAAAGCATAACATGCCAAATTGTACTAGAAAGATCTTAGAATTCAGTTCTTCTATGATTGTTCTTTGTGTGTTTTAGGTTGGTTTCTTTTGTTTTGTTCTTCTGATTCATCACTAAATGGATCAGTAATGGTGCACATAAATTTGATTTTAATTGTATGATTAGGTTTTCTTTGTCCTTACATTTTTATAGATCTGGATAATGTAGAAGGCATTGCAGTTGACTGGATTGGAAATAACCTTTACTGGACAAATGATGGTCAACGGAAAACCATAAACGTGGCCAGGCTGGAAAAGGCTTCTCAGAGCCGCAAAACCCTGCTGGAAGGCGAAATGTCCCATCCTAGAGGAATTGTGGTTGATCCAGTCAATGGGTATGTAAGCCTGCTTCGGATATCTTCTGTTTTATACATATTAACAATGGCAAATTTTTCTTTAGATTCATATGAATTTGTATATTTCCCGAGGAATAGACAGATAGAAAAATGTACTTACTTGGTGAGTTTCTAGAAAATATATTTGATAAGGACAGCAAAGAATGATTAATTAAATAAAATAGACAATTACTTGTAGAGAGAATATATTTTCTTAAATATTTTCAAATAAGCATTATTTTAGACAATCTGACACTAGCAGTAAACATACAAGCATTGACTCTACTTTTAGATTAGACAAAATTTTAGGTTAATGATTTAGATTTAGATTTTGTGTATTGAGAACTAACGCACATTCTTGACTTCTGCTATGAACTAAGCATTTTGTCAGAGTCGTTACTATGTTCCTGTCTGTAACAGACACATCAATCCTTCGGATGGTTGTGCCTATTCCCTTCCTGTGAATAAAGGAATAAGTGAACCTGGATCCAATTCCATGCAATTGTGACAGAGTGTGATTATAAACCTATGCAGCCTGCCCACAGAGGTTTCTTACCCTCTTTGTTCTATTCCTTTGCATGTATCTGGAGTGATTTGAAGCTTACTTACATCTCTCACATGGGAACACCACCATATAGTTTTGTGGTATTTGGTCAGAATGAAATATTATATTTCATAATTTTATCTTATCCTTCAGACCTATAGCATGAACAACAAAACATATTTATAAAGTATAAAAGAAAAGCGAAAATTCCTTACAGAAATTAAACATTAAATGAATCGATTATGTAGTTTATGTTTCTAGTGTTTGTGTGAATGTTTACTTCCATGCCAAGGAAATATGATCAAAAGTGCTTATTCTTTTGATCTGGTGCATACATTAAAAAATGAATAATGTTTGAGGTGTCCATTGTATACTGAGATCACTGAAGTGAAGCTTCTAAATAACTTCAAACACAAGCAGGGCACATCTACCTAGGGAGTAGAGGAATCAATCTGTGTGTGACTTCAGCAGAAATGACTATACTTTCATTCTGACACATTCATGTATGGCTTCCATAATTATCTGAAATACCCATTTCCTGTTGCCTAACCCACATAAATCAAAATGTTCTTGGTGAAGATGAAGTGGTAGAGAGAATACGAGCTTTGTGTTTTGTCTTCAGTGGAAGGATTGACTTGGAGGTGACAGGTTCACCTTTGTTTTGAAGAGCCTAATTTTACTTATGCCTAAAAACTGGTTTAGAAAGAAGTGGGAGGGGTCATGGAAGTCTGAGCCACAAATTTTTCAAGTAGTTACTGAAAATGTGCCTGGCAGTAAAAAGAAAGTATTTGCCCAGGAAATTTCATTCCAATGTTTGGAAATTTAAGTAAAATATTTTCAGACTGAGAAATTTGTGTTTTCTTTCACTTTCCCGTAACACAAGCTTTTAGGTTATACAAGGGAATTCATAATTGATGGCAAGGATACACTTCTTCAAAAGTATCAGATAATTTCAGGATCAATAAAATATCACTTCTTTCCTTAGTTAAAAGTCCAAGGAACTTGTCCTATCATGGAAGGTAGTAACTGCCTTCCAGGAATTTGTGTTGTATGAATGATATGCACCCACACAGTTACAAACAGATACTGGGCCACCTGTGATAGCGCTGCTCTATTCACAACAGCAAGGAAAGGAAACCAGTCTAGATACCCATTAACGGATGAATGGAAAATGAATATGGAATATATTCATACTGCAGTTTTATTTAGCTGTAAGAAAATGAAATTATAAAATTTCCAAAACAAAAATGCTGGAAAATCCATGAAGGTGACTCTGATTCAGAATGACAATGTTTTTTTAATGTCTCATGAGTCCCTTTGGATTGTGTTTATATATATGTATGCATAGACGTGGAGGTAATAGGCTAGAGAATTAGAAGGAAGCCCACCACAGAAGGAAAAGAGGCAATAATGAAAGATAGGTAAGGCCACATGTGACGTGAAACAGAAAATACCTGTGTGGGACAATATATCAAACCATGGAAGACGAGAAAAAAGTTGGAGAGGAACTCAGGGAGAATTAGCAACAAAATGTGTTTGGAAATAGTACATTGAACCTTAATGTGTATGTCAATTTACATTTTGCAAATAATAAAAATGAAGAGAAGTAAAATGGAGAGCAGGGCAAGGAAAGAACGGGTAGGAAAGGAAGGTGTGAACACAAAGATGTTACCAGTGAGGCAATGAGTTGGAACTCATTCACCGAACTAATTAATTTTAATTCATTCAACATAAAAGTCATATGTCCATTTTCGAAGCTCCTTTGGGTCTCAGCTTTAGTAATAATGACAGAGGTGGTCATGGCGGCAGGAGATACTGAAGATTTACGCCCAGAGGTGACAACCTAACAACAGGATAGAGCTCTAGAAAGAACAGAACTGGTGGCAATATCCCTTACACCAACAGCTATAGGTGAACCTAGTCCTTTCTAGTGTTGCGTGGGACCATCTATACAAACAACAGCTCTCTAGTTTGGACTTCTCAAAACATCATCTCTGAGGTTTATGTTCACAGCTGAGTAAATACTTTCTATGATCAGAATAATACACTGTTCTCTGAAGTTATAGTGTGAGACCACACATACTAGCTATTCTCTAGACACTGTTTCAATAAGCCAAATGCAGTCTTCAATGGGAAAATGAATACTTCTACTTCCAGGGCAATGGCAACTTATTTATTTCGGGAATTCATTGATTACACTGTAATTTCTGGGCATATTTATTCTCAACAAATCCAAGCTATGTACTTCCAGACACCCCTTTGTTTGTAAGGGATGTATATATCTTAATTGTTTTAATTTTTATTTAAATTAGCAGACATTCATTATTGAATATAGCACAAAGAATATAACACAAAGAAGACTATAACACAAAGAATAAAACTTATCCTAGAAACTCACTAAGATATTAAAGAAAGTTCTTATCTTTATTCCTGTCGGCAGATAGGTTGGGAACAGACTGTAAAAAAGACACTGCATTTTAACAGTCTTTTAAAGTAAGGGTAGACGCCTTTTCTCTGCCTGAACTGAAAGCACTGACGAGTAGGCAGAATTCTAAATTATTTCATTTATCTTGCTCCCCACTTATTTTATATTGTAAAAAAAAAACTATTGTAAAATTTATATCGTTTCACTTGTATATATAAGAATTATTATTTTTATTGATTATAAGGTATTTTAAATGTTTAAGTAGATGATATATCTACTTAAATGGGTAAAAGGTCCGTGTTCACTTCTGGGTTTGAAAACTACCAATACTCACCTCTCCCTGAGCTCAAATTACCCCCAATCTCTGATCCTCCCAACCCACCAGTTCCTGAGCCTGAACACCCACCAATACCTGAGCACAAAATTTCCCCAACTATCATTTGGCTTTGCTTGAAATTTCACCAATTCCCCACCTTAGAAATCGCCACCCTATAAAACTCCGCTCCCCTAGAAACTTTATATAAAGCCTGCTTCTTGCTCTTTTCTCTGCTGTTTCTTGCTTGGGCAGAGGCAGCCACTCTCCTGTGTCCCTCCAATCTCATAGGAGATTTTCTTTTCAGTATGACTTTGTGGCATTCCTTGTCTTCTGACTGGCAGGATATCTTTCCCTTCAGAGCTGTGACATCTCCATTGGGGAAGCTTTTCCCCTCAGACCTGTAACAATTACCTTGGTTGCTAACTAGGTTAGGCTCTCCTGGGGCCTAGGCTCCCTCTCAGTGTCTGAATCACACTGGGATCCTCTCCCTCATCTCAGATGCAGTTGCAACAGATTCACTTTCAGGCTTACTTATTGTTCAATTTCAATTTCTCAGCATTGCACCACCCAGTAACAACTTGGTAAGTTCCCTCTTCAGTTGGTGTATATGCTTCACTGAGTCCAAAGAAGTGACTGTTTAGTGTTCCACACCCTTCTGGTACTCTTAGAGGCTGACGTACCTTCAGTTATTGTCTTTCAGGGATATAACTGGCCCTCTTAACCTGACCCCAAAACACCATACTTAGATGTGTAATCCTGCAACTTACTTAAGCCAAATCAGGCTATTGCAGTCTTTCCTGCCCTCTTCTCTTCCTTTCCATTTGGAGCTGCCCACAACCCCAGAACTCCTCTATGCCCTTTTGCATAGTTCTGCTTTTGCATAGTCCTGTTCCCCAGCCCTTTCCTGTGGATGAGGCCTCATTTCTGACCTCAGCTTTTCGTTGCCTGTAGGCAAGCCTTGGGGATTCATCCAAAGCCCCGATGCCAGAAATCAAGTCTCCTATTCAGGCTATGAGCCCTGATTCCATACCCTGTTGAGTGTGGTAATAACCTATTAAATAACTTTGTTCTCATTAAGTCTTTTGAGGCCTGGGAATGTCTTCAACTACAGACTGCACTGACCATTTTTTTTTCTTACCCTCCCCTTCACATCTCACTGTGGGAACACTGTCTTCTGTACCCTTTCATTGCTGTTACAAGAACTCGAGGATCTGTGCCAGATGGGATCATCTGGCACCCAACCTGAAGGGTCATAAACCTGTTCAACTTTGCAATCAAATTCTGCACAATTCCCCCTAGATGATCAAACTAAATGGCATCCCCACAGCACCCCCAATCTCAATATTTTTCAGGATCTTGCCAGCTATTGCAAGCAATCAGGGAAATGGAAAGAGATTCCTTATGCCCAAGCTTTCTCTTCCCTTTGCCCCAAGCACTTTCTCTCTCCTTCCTATTCCCCCACACAACTCCTAGTCATAAAGTCTGAATAATATGATTCTTCCATTACTTTGGATCCAACTAACCAGCTTTCCTGCCACGGGTCTCAAAGCCCATCCCCCTCTCCTTCTCCAGCCTCCCCAGTTTCCTTTTCTTCCTCCTCAGCAAGAGGCTGATGGAATCAACCTTTGCTAGTGCTTACATTCAGACCACTGGTGGCCTCTATACCTCCTGATTCTAGTTCCCTTTCCACCATGGCAACCCCTCAACCTGCTCTTACTTGGCCTAAACAGGCCATGAATCTTCATTTGCAGGAGATTGCCAGAGGGTTCACCTCGATTAGGGTGCATGCCCCCTTCTCATTAAACAAACTCTTTTCCATATAAAAGAGATTATAATCCTACCCTGCTAACTCATCCTTTATTAAAGAATTCCAGTGTTTTACTCAATCTTACAACCTTATTGTCCATCATATTTATATGATTCTCATGAACAATCTTTTCCCTGAGGAGCTCAGATGAGTCTGGAACTCAGATAAAACACATGAAGATGAAATTCACCAAAAGAATGCCACCTCTCCATAGAAACTGCAAGAGTCCCCGACCAGCACCCTGAATACC
Organism: Myodes glareolus; assembly: GCF_982192425.1. NCBI lineage: Eukaryota > Metazoa > Chordata > Mammalia > Rodentia > Cricetidae > Myodes > Myodes glareolus. Next base: position 25,043,607 of record NC_142046.1, on the reverse strand, counting down.
CCAGGGGGAATCCTTGCTGAAGATCATTTTATAACATGCCTCCTGGTCAGTCTCTTCAAGGCCACCCTTAAACTGATATGTTATAAAAATTTTGAAGAGGTTATCCAGGACAAACATGAAAACCCTCAACTTTTGGACTGCATAACAAAGTCCTTCTTAAAATATACCAATCTGAATTCCAATACCCCAAATGGAGAGCAACTCCTTACGACTGACTTCTTATCTCATGTTTCCCTGATATTAGGGCCAAACTTACACATCTAGAGAAGGTACCGCTGACTATACAGACCAAAGTCTTAGCAGTGGCCTTCAAAATGTACAGTAGAAGAGATGGTTGTAGCAAATACCCGGACACTCTGGTCTCCCAAAGCCTGGGCACCCTGTTTCAAAGGTAGACAGTAGGGTCACTAGGCTAGAATCTGCCAGAGACCACTGAAACTATCTCAACCATGTCCATAATGCCATTAATTAAAAGGTACATTAGGGTGTTGACTGCATTATGTCACTTACAGCACTGAAATATCAGTGCCAGATCACCCTCCAGCCAACCTCCTAGGTCTGTCCATGGTCTACTGAAGGGGGCTAGGCTCCTTTGGCCTGACCACCACTGTTCCCAACAAGGAGCTTCAGGTAGACATCACATTACTAGGGCAATACAACTTTCTTCCAGACATTAGGACCACTTTTTCAGTACTGATGAAGTTTTAGAGAACTACCTCTTCTTCTCATTCCTCTTTTGTCAGAGTAGGGGGACAGCCTTACCAGCCTCGCCAAAACCCACCTTTTAGCTGTGCCTTTAGGAGTAGTCTCATCCCTTCTTTCCTAGTGATACCAATTGTCCCATCCCCTGGCTTGGAAGGGACCTCCTAGTCAAAATGGGAGCCTATATTTCCTTTGATCTCCCCATCTGCTTAACCCCAGATTCACCAGCCATTCACACAGAAAAAACTTATACTGTCTTATAAATGCCTGGCCTTAGCTTGGCTTGTTTCTTGGAGGCTTTTCTTAACTTTAAATTATCCCATCTACCTGCTGTCTCTGGGATTTTACTTTTCTCTTTCTCTGTATATCTTTTCTTTCCTTTTTATTCTTTGTCTGGCTGTTTGTCTGTGTGGCTGGTCCATGAAGTCCTTCTCTCTTTTTCTTATTCCTTGATCCTTTTTCTCTTGTTTTCTCCTATTTATTCTCTCTTTCTGCCAGCTTCACCTATGCTTTCTTCTGACTTGCTATTGCATGTTCAGCTCTTTATTTGACAAAGTACGTGTGTTAGAGAGGCAAAGTAACACAGCTTCACAGAGTTAAATAAATGCAACATAAAAGAAGACAACACATCTTTGCATCATTTAACAAATGTTCCCCAGCATAAAAAAGTAACACATTTAAATTAATATTCTACACAATTCCCTCATTTTGTATAAATAAAAATGGAAGGTTTTAACTTCAACATAGTAAAGCATACAACAAACAACAAAAAGTTATGAAGTAAGAATTACATTTACAACATTCATTTTAATTGTATTTAGCAAATTTAGAGAAAATTGTCCGTTATCTATGTTATCTTAGTGATTCTAAAGTTATTTAACTAATTTACTATCTCTATCTATCATTCCTAAGGAAAATTATAACTCTAATTACTTAATCTTTGACTCCATCAAAGATTCAGAAGGATATAATATTAACTAACAACAGAGACATCTGGCTGGCTGGGCAGTCACCCAAATTTCCTATAGAATGTTGGGACATCCATCTTCGGCCTACAGGACTAGAGTATCTGGCAGACTTTCCAGTGTAGCAAGAAATGTGAAGGACTGTCCTATCTTGTATTATCAAAGTTCATCAATCTCCTCCATGTCCTGAAGAATGTCTGGCATACTCTTCTATGGATCAGGAACCCTGAAGGATTGTCCTGCCTTATTTTGGCAAAGTTCAGCTGCCACTTTCCTGTGGGTCCTGCATGTACAGTTTATATAGCATACCACCAAGTAGTCAAAGCAAAAGAAGTTTCGTGTCCAAATGACTAAACTTGCCACAGAGAAAGTAAACTCCTATGAAGTTTCTTCAATGCTCATCATTGTTTTCCGAACTAAATTTTTACTGTCAGGCACAGATGTGTCTCATTGTCATGTAAAGTCCTCAGTAAACAAAAATTTTAAATACCATATTCTATAGATTTTTGAAGTGTTTGCAGATCATCTATCTGTCTAAAGTATATCTTTTTATGATCTTGAAAACATCCTTAATGTATCTGCAAATTTGATTGTTATAGATAACTAACTACAAAACTACATTTCTTGATTAGGATAAATACTTTATAATAATAGCTCTCAAAAACTAGAACTTTACCTTATAATTTTAAATGAACTGAATAAATATTTAACCTTAAACAGGAATAGAAACATATATAAAGTGTAATAAAATTAACTTTAAATTTGTATCAATATATCAAAATCCATGGCAATGCAAAATATCTGAGATTAACAGTTGTCTTTTTATTCTATATTTCCCTAAATATAACAAACATTCATGACCCACCAGATAACCAAATGCCTCCCAGATAACCAAATGCCTCCCACAGCCCAACTTTTATTTTCTCTAAACTGCTTACTGTATTCTCTGGGTGAAGGCATTTTAGGGGTTCTTGAGAAAACTGTGATAATGGCCAATTCCTGAGAAGACTCACTATAACCTTTGTTCTCAAGTTTCAGAAGGTCTCTATTAATCATGCTTGATCCATATTCACCTGAAATGAATCCACAGCCTCTTATTTTCTGTGAAAAAATATTATAACTACTTCTCCAAAGCAACAGAGGTTTTGCCTTCATTTTTTAAAGTTAAGTCATTCCTAAAGTATGCAGACTGCTTTAATTTAGCAGTCCAGTTTACAATCCATGTCTGTCAGCAGTTGTTCTGTGCTAATCAACATTCAAAAAATTTAAAATCAACATAATACTATATAGAATAAAGAATGCCTATGTAGTTCCCATAATTACCGGCCTTTTTTATTTTTCTATTATTTTACTTTTTTTTAAAAGACTTTATTTATAAACTATTATTTTCTTTCTATAACTGTCCATACTCTTATTTTTTTTCTTAAGTCTATGCACATTGTAAGACACACTGGAACGTGTTTAGAGGTTTTTCTGTCTGGACTTCTTTTACTGCTTATCTTTCAGCCCATTTTACCATGTGAACAAACTGTTAAGCTACAACTGAGTTCTCTGTACACAGCTCTATTGTCTGTCACTGCCTACTGCTCAGTTTGTGAGAACCAAGCCTGAAGCTTGAGGCACAGTTCGAGATGCATGGTCAGGAATTGCATTCAATGTTCCTAGCTGTAGGAAGCCTGCATCTTTATTGACACAAGCGGTTTTTGCCTAGCTAGTCATTTCTATTTAGCACTTCCCTGAAGGCTGAACAGCAGCACCTCTTAAAGAAGCTGTGTCTTTTTTTTTTTTGTCTTTTATTATTTTTTTTTCAGCTTTCTCAGGCCCTATGTGGAAATACACAGGCTCTATGTTGGTATGCCAAAATAATGTTGGTTATATTTGCTCTTTGCTTTTCTGGGGTGTCTGCTACCTCGCTCCCAAATAAATCACACAGAGGCTTATTCTTTCTTATAAATTCCAGCCTTAGCTTGGCTTGTTTCTTACCAGCTTCTCTTAACTTTAAATTGTTCTATTTATGTCCTTTTTCCTCTGGGCTTTTATTTTTCTCTATTTCATTATATATTTTCTTTCCTCCTTATTCTGTGTCTACCTGTGTGACTGGGTATCTGGTCCCAGGAGTTCTCCTCTCCTCCTTTCCTTGTTCCTTGATCCCTCTCTTTTTTTCCTCCTTCAATATATACTTTCTGCATGCCAGCCCCACCTTTGCTTTTTCCTGCCTTGTTTTGGCCATTCTGCCCTTTATTATATTAATCAGGTGTTTTAGACATGCAAGTAGCATAGCTTCATAGAGTTAAAAAATGCAAACAAAAAGGGATGCAACACACCTTTGCATCATTAAACAAATGTTCTACAGCATAAACAAATGTAACACAGCTTACAATAAGATTCTACAATACCCTCTTCAGGAATCTTTTATGTTTCTGTCCTGGACCTTATGTAAACCATTACTTTTGATCAATCTCCAGGCCTCCCTCCCAAATTTTTATCTTTACTTGGACTGCTCCAGATACTCCAATTTCTCCATACCTAAATCACTTCTACAGTCCTGCCTAAGGGGTTCTGAGACAACCCACATCTGTTTGGACTGGTCATGGTCCTTACTTTTCCTCTTGCCTCTTCTGAAACCCAAGTGTGTAAATTACATAGACAGCCTTCCCCCTTCGTAATTCATCACTGCAAATTAATCAGACCAACACCTCTACCTTACTAAACTTTCATTCTGGCCAGTGGTATAGGGTCTCACATTTTAAGGTCCAGCTATCTACTCCTCAGGTAACTTATCTTGGAATGCATTTTAATTTAACTAATAAAGCCATTACCCTAAATCAGAAACATCTAATCCAGTCTCTTTCAATCCCTATGACCAAGAGTATAATTTTATCCTTCCTTGGGATGGCTAGCTTCTTAAGCTCTTAGATTCTCTCTGTCATTTCTCTCACCCATCCCTTATATTAGGTGTCCCTTGACTCCTCACATGAGTCCCTCCTCGCACTCATTGACTAGTCCTTCCACCAGGGTCTTTTCTCCAGACCTTGGCCTACATATTCCAAACTTAAATTCCCACTCTATGTCACAGAGAAGGAGCCATATGTCCTCAAGGCCCTGGGTCACGAAATGAACCCTCCGTTATTCCTGTTGCATACTTATCAATCCTACTATTTCAGAATGGGCACCTTGCCTGTATGTGCTAGCCACCATCATTCAGCGTTAACTTCAGATCATCTATTACTGTCTTCTCTTCTTATCAATTGTTCACCAAGGGTTTCCAATCACTTTCCCCTTCCAGAATTCTCTCTCTTCAGGTAGAACTGGTAGAGAACACTGCATTTATCTTCTAGCCATGTCTACCACTTAACATTTCAAAGTTCCTCCCCTGACCGTTCCCAGGATATGCCCCATCACACTTTTTGCATTGATACTCTAGAAGAACTATTGCCCAATTCTACATATATTCATGAGGGAACACTACTCCCACTACAGATGGTGGCTCTTTCCTACTCAAAGGATTATGAAATATAGGATATGATTACTGTTTAGTAGACTAGGGTATTTGAGGAATGCACCCTTCTGGACCAGAGCAGGAATGACCAGGCTCCTGAGCCTTTCAACAGGCAAAGTGACAATCCTTAAACTTTTATGCAAACTACAATTATACTTTCACGTTTCTGGTCACATACACATATTTGGAGGGAAAATAGAATTCTAACAACAAAAGCAGAGTCCCTATACTAGAGTGCTTTCATCTTCTCGAGGCCACGGGAATCATCCACTTCAGATTTCAGCAAGCAGACAATTCCATTTCCTCCAAGAGAAGTAACCTAGGCCTTGAGGCAGTTATAGCTGGCACTCTTGGGTAGGCCATCCCCCTTCTCACACATCACAGTACATACTCACTCTACAGGCCCCATCTATCATCCCTAGACTCTTGACAAATTATATTCTATCTGAGCCAATGCTTTCCTTCTAGTAGGAGGACTTTGGCTCACATCATCGAAACCTATTTCTGCACACCCTTCAGGGTCTATCCTTTCTAAAAGCTATCACTGCTTTCTGTAAAAATTGTCAGACTTCTAGTTCCACTATTGGGTAGTAAAGTTCTGCTTTTCAAAACAGGAGGGGTTCATCCTTGGGTCAGATTGGCAATTTGACTTCACCCACATGTTCGCTGTCAACATTTTAAATATTTTTTGGTCCTAGTAGACACATTTTCAGGATGGGTGGAAGTTTTCCCCACCCGAACAAAAGATCACAGACATTCTCTGGTCTCCTTTTTATGGAAGTCATCTACTAGTTGGAGTTCCAAGCTCCCTTTAATCAGCTAATGGCCTTGAGTTTACTTATCAAATCTTTCAAACTTTATCTAAAACTCTCAACATCCTGTGGTGCTTCCATATCTTCCATTGCCCCCAGTTCTCAGGCAAGGTCCAACAAACCAGTGCTCTCTCAAAAACATTCCTATCAAACCTTCACAAGAGGTTTGTTTCTTCTGTTACTAAGAGCCCTGCCAAAGAAATCTTTCCTCATTGCCGCCTTCAAGCTCATGTAAGGATGGCTGATCCTGCATCCTGGCCCCATGTTTCAGCTGTGATCACTCCCTGATCACCTTCTTACCCCTTTGTTTTGCTATCATTGTGCTCTCCTTTGGAACTTCATCCACAACTCTTTGCTCTAGCTCTGTCCTGACCATTTTCCTCTTCGATCAACATCTGGATCTGTATCCTCCTTTCCATTCCTGTTCACAGTCTTCCTCCTTTTTCTCCACAATGGACAGATCTCTTTAGGATCATTCTTACTACTCCTATCACCACTAACACCTAACCACTCAGGCTTGTCCCATGAGCTCTCATAACTTAAATTAACCCTTTAATTTTAATCTACATTCTGTTGATTGGCTCGTTGCCTCAGTTCTCCATGCTGTTCATGTAGCTTTCTCTGTGTCTGCCTGGGAACTCCTCCTTCTTCATCCCTGTCCTGAAGTCCTGCCTATACCTCCTGCCTAGCTATTGGCTGTTTGTGTTTTTTTATTACACTAATCACAACGATACATTTCACACAATATACAAATATCCCACAATACAAAATAGAGATTACTGTTTATATTTGCCTAGAGACTTATGAAGGCTGCCTTTTTTTTCTTTTACTTTGTTGGGGGGAGGTTCTGTAGTAGACATGATGCATATGCAGGAAGGGGTTTGGGAGCCACGGGTAAGCTTTACTTTATCATAGCTGTTCATTCAGCATGATAAAAATACAAAGGGTATTTGGCCCACTTTCTCAGCTTTTGGGTATAAACAAGGTAGAATAAATCGTTCAACACTCCTCAAAATTCTGTCCTCCCTAACATCACGTGACCTTTCCTACTACACTCATATCTCTTGTTTCAGACCTTAACTTCTGCATATCAGCTAGTGAACAATACTCTGGCTACTTTGGAGAATGCCGACTGCATGTCTCTCCTGGGTTAAACTCACAACTACCATTTGAAACCTCACCCATTTATCTACTAGACTCTCACTTCACTGCTCATTAACTCCTATGAGCCCCAAACCGCTATCACCCCTTCTCTCTCCACTGTTTCTCTTCAATACCACAGGCTGCTTTATCTCCTCAAGCACATACTTTATGGTCACACCAGGTTCTCAGACTAATAATACCTTGACTGTGAACCCTAACACCCAGTGCTTATGTTCCAATATTCACAACACCTTGGTCCTCTGAGGCACTAAAGTTTACCACTGCCTATGAACTGGGTGGTCTGGGACTTAGGCGTGCTGTTCTTTTTCTCTAAAATTAGGAGTGATACCCAGGGAGAACTGCTAGATGGATCTCTTCAAAGGGCTTATTGTGGCAAGGCCCAACAAACAAGTGGTTCAGATCGTATCTCTTCCTGTAGCCCTGGGAATTACTGCTAGTGTTGCCACTAAAACAGCAGAACTGACTACATCCTTAACTATATATTACCAGTTTTCTTCTCAGTTTATCCAGGACCTCAAATGGGTGGCTCAGAATACCCTCACCCTCCAGGGCCAAATAAACTCACTGGCTTCATGATTTTACAAATTCAGTGAGGATTCGCTTTGCTGACAACAGAGAGGGATGGTCTCTGCCACTTCCTCGGGGAGGAATGTTGTTTTTGTGTAAACCGGTTGGATATAGTAAAAAGATAAGCCCTGGCAACTCCAGACAGATCTCCAAAAGATGTAAGGAACAGGGCAATGCTTCTGGCTATTGGATCACTGACGGTCCAATATAGAATTGGATGTTGCCTTACTTCACTTGATTTTAACTAAAAGGCTGAGAAGTGGGTGTTGCCTTTGTTACCCCCAGCCTACTTTTCTTACTCCTACTATAGCACCTTGCCTAATAAACGTCATATCTAAGTTTCTTCAACAACAGATTAAAATATTGTCAGCCACAGGCTGCTGTGACTTCAACTACGCCCTGACTGTGAACATCAAGTTTACCGAAGGATTTCAATGCCCCCAATCAACAGTCACTTCTATACTGATAATGTCACTCCCTTTCTCAACTTTGTGTTGTTGTTAATAGTAAGCAAGCACTGGGAATGCAGGGTAAAAATTCCTAGACCACTTCTGGGTTTAAAAACCTAACAAAACCCACCAATCCCTGAGATTAAAATCCCACTATTTCCTGGGCTTGATTTGAAATTCCAGTCATCCCTATTCTAGAAATCCCCACTTTGGAAAACTCTGACCCCTAATGAACTCTATATAAACCTTGCCTCCTGGTCAGTTTCTGATGCTTCTCCCTGAGCAGAGGAGGCAGCCTCTTTCTTGTGTCTCTTTCAATAAATCTCTTGTGTGAGGTTTGTTGTGGAGTCTGACTTTGCAGCATTCCTTTGCCCTTGGTTGCCAGGATACCTTTCCCCTCATACCTGCAACATCTCCATTGGGGAAGTTTTTCTCCTCAGATCTGTAACACTTCCACTGCGCAATCCTCTGCCCTTAGTATTGTAACACAAAAATCTCAGAAATACATGGCCTCTACCAGACCAACATCACCTATTAAAAAAATATTTCTAGGAAAATGTATGGATAATCATATTAATCAAAAATAATATAAACTCAAAAAGATAAGTGCTATATTATCTTGCATATGTGGAATCTAGATTTAAGTGTGTGTGTGTGTGTGTGTGTGTGTGTGTGTGTGTGTGTGTGCGTGCAGGCCTCAAAAGTAGAAATGCAAAATAAAAATATTTTTTCTGATATTTTTCTACTTAGAAATAAATTAAGGTACTGGATCAGCTCACAGCAATTCTTCATTTGAGCAGCGTCCTGACCCATGTGTCACAGATAAGGAAAACTTACCGAATGTTGAGGGAATGAAGAATGACAGACACAAAAAATCTGGGATCGGGCAGACTATATGCTCTGATGCCACCACATCTACAGCAACAAAACCTCAGTGTTTGTATTGTACACCTCACAGGCAAAGTGCTGATCTAGTCCCTGTAGGAGGTCTTTGTGCGTTCAAATCTCTGGCTGTAAACATGGAGATGAGGGAGCTGCAGTTGGCTATTTTTTGGACACACTGATCAATTGTCTGTAAACAGTCGTAATTGACCAGAGACGAAGGCTTTGCCAATTTTGAGCCATATGGGAAAAAGCTTTGCCAATTTCCTGTGGGTCCAAGGCCTTAATTCTTTTTAAGTCTGTACCTTTATCAACAATCCACCTTCACTCAGGACTGCACTGACTTGAGGCTTCATTCAATCCTAACAGCACAGAAAATAGTAAACATCCTTATTAGAATTTCAAGTCATCACAAGCCTGGGTTTTTTCTGTGCATGAATGCATATCCATTCATAAGAACACATTTATATCTGTGAATCAGGATAGCGAGCTACGGAGTAAAATGTATATATCATGATCAACAGGAAATGCTGTGGAGAAGATTGTTCCAGTTTCAAAAATGTGTAATTTAGTAATAAGAATAAAATTGCTTTAATCAAGTGAATATTATGATTTTAGAAAGTGTCATTAAAGATGAAATATCATGTATTTTATGCATGCTGATTTATATAAATGAAAGGAAACATTTGTGCCTGATCATGGAATTAGAGAAAATAGAGTTTCTCTTTTGTGAGTTCCTAAGTTGTCACAATGATAAAAGCCCTTGTAGGGAATGCAGGATAGCACAAGGCACACTGACATCCATCAGAATAATGCTCCATTCAGGCTCAACCGGCAATCAAAATAATTGTCAATTGTTAGGATGATTGGAAAAAAAACTTAATTGATATAAAATAATGGATGTTATATTCTCAATGTGCACTTATCAGCCAGTTTGAGCACTTGTAATATGCTTACAGGGATATAGAATTTACCCCAATTATGTCAGAAATTTCCCCAGGGGCCACACAAGGGAGAAAAAGACATCAGAACACATTCTTATGGCCCCCAGCTTAGATAAGCATTGGGTCTTTAGAGAGCTGTGTCTGGCATGCCAAAATGAAACCTCACTTTAATTAATAGCAAGGAACTTTCACATGACCCTAGAACAACACATATTGTGGGGTTTAACCTTATTCATGAGGAAGCTGGAGCGCTAGCTCCAGGCTCACTCTCCTGCTGCTACGACTTACACAAAAGATTCGGTTTTTCAAAGGAGGTGTTTTGTTTGAGACAGAAATTAAAAACTCAAAATCTCAAGGTCAGTCAACCTGCTGCTATTAGACTTATGTGTAGCTAAATCATCTTTTGTGGATTTGGGGCAATCATGAGCATCAATAAAGCATAGGTAATTTGCATCAGGAAGACAAATAGGATCTGGCCAAATAAAGCCAGTATGACTATGACCTTTAGAACAAAGGCAATCTAGTTGCCTTTCTGAAAAACCCTCTAATTCATATGAATTAAATACAGTCTGGAGTAGATCATTAACTGTGCTGTGATTTCTCACGTCAGCTGCCTGCCTTCTAATCACGGAGCCCATTACGCATTTTGTGGAATAATATTTAAAGGTAAAACTGCATAAAAAAATCAGGGTGTACAGAAAATAGACATTTGGAACTCACCACTGTTTCTGCTCAATGTTTTAGACAAGCCTCAGCGACTGGTGGAAGGTTTTGATGTGATCTTTTTGGGGATGGTACCTGGTAGTAGAGTTTTCTCTGGTGATGCTAAATGGTCTGTTTGGTGGCCTTGACTTTCCTGGCTTCAGAGATGAGCACTGGTTCAGAAAGATGCATCTTTAGATAGAACGTATCAGAAAGCCATTGACACATGGAAGTACCAGACCTGAGCAGTGCTCTCTACAGGGTGCCTACTGGAGATAACAGAATACACTCTTGTTTCTTGTGCCCTAGTTGGATGTATTGGACAGACTGGGAGGAAGACAAAATAGACGACAGCGTGGGAAGGATTGAGAAGGCTTGGATGGATGGCTTCAATCGGCAGATTTTTGTGACTTCAAAGATGCTGTGGCCAAATGGCTTAACGCTGGACTTTCACACCAGTACATTATATTGGTGTGATGCCTACTATGATCATATTGAAAAAGTATTTTTGAATGGAACTCACCGAAAGGTAAAAGACAAGAGCTGATTTTTTTTTTTTAACCTGCAGTCAGGCTTCTTCTTCCACAGAGCCTTGTTGTGTTGTGTTAAAAATACTTTCAAGTTTATTTTTATCCCTCTGAAGTGGCTGCCAATAGTCTCCATGGGGTGGCTGAAGGAAGTGAGCATTAAGCTGTGCAGCTGGCACTGGCCTCTGGGAGGCCAGACCCAGCTCACTGCGGTATGCCAGGATTTGTGGGATTTTTAAAAGAAGCCCTCCTGGTAGCAGAGCTGTTTTTACAAAGCAGCCTTTCTACATTATGGATGGATTTTGTGTGACCAAACAACCCCTCTATTTGAATATGATCAATATTTACCGCTGAAATTTATACAAAGTAATTAGGCTGCATTCATCTGAGTAAAGAACTCTGTGATGCTGAACCTGAGATGCGCCTACGCATGGGCTGAATTCCAAGGCGACTGGTGCAAATAAATGTGAACTTGCTCTAGTTTACTTTGCTAAGATGGTTGCGAAAATGCCCTGGCACTGTAGGGCGCTGCTGGAAATTGTGTAGTTGAGGGGAAGACAGAACCCTAGTTGACAAAATCATCACCTTGCTGCTTAATCTTCCATCGTTAACAACCTAGCGCCTCATGGAATGACTTCAACTTTGAGGTAAAAGGTACAGAAAGAGTAAGTTAGACATTTCCAAAATGTGTCCTTTGAGGAATCCTGGACACATTCAGGATTCAGATCTAGAATGGTGGGTTGATACTACTTGTTAAGAATTCTTTTAGAAAAATAAATAATACTGTAATCAGTTCAGTTGTAGGGTATCTCAAATGATGCTCAACTATTTCTCCAGATAAATAAATTTGATTAGCCTGTACAATGATGTCATATAATTCACATCTACTAACTAAATATCTATGCTTTCTCTGAAGATGCTAGCATATATTATATATCGGCATAATATGTTACAATATATATAACCATATATGCTATATATAGTGTGTTATATAAGATATTAGTGTTTGTGCTATACATACACACTATACACACATATATACAATCTCTTTATGTTTCATACATACTAATATCATCAAATATACGCTATATACATAATGTGTATAGTTTCATGGTCATCTGCTGAAATAACCAGGCTAGCTGAGGATAAAAATAAATATTTTATTTATTATAAGGGGAAAATTCCCAAAACAGGAAATGAAAAATCCAAGCACAGCAATGTCCCACAGGGAAAAGCACAGAGAGAACAAACATATGTTTTACCCTGGGTCCCAGCAAAACCATGCCTTAACTAAGACCCACCTCTTAAGATGATTGACTAACAAGGCTCCCCATCAGTCATCATGTTTTAGGCTCTGATATATCTTATTCTTTTAGTATCATAATTTAAATGGAGGATTCAATTAAAATGGGCACAATAGCCAGGCAGTTGTGCCACACACCTTTAATCCCAGCACTCAGGAGGCAGAGACTGGCAGATCTCTTTGAGTTTGAGACTAACCTGATCTAAAACTTGAGTTCATGGATAGTCATGGCTGTTGCACAGAGGAATCCTGTCTCCAAAATAAAAAAAAAAAAAACAGAAACAAAACAAAATAATGAATCAACCAAAATAACAATAAAAACAAAATGAGCATGAATTTAATTTTTATTTCTAATATATATATATATGTTCTTTATATATAGAATATTGATTGAGAGAAAAATTTGCTTTCATAATGCCATGTAGTTTGATGTTGTGGGTAATGTAAGGTAAGAAGTGATGCCATTGTGGGGATCTAGTGTATCCCCTGTCAGTAATCTCCATATGTAAGATAAGTTGACTATTCTTCTGATTCCTCAACTTCAACATACAGAAGGGAATTAAATAACAATTCAACAACACAATCAAAATTTAGCCTCATTAGCAAGTCATATCTATGTGGAATTAAAATGTTTCCCTGTTCTTGTTTCTTAGATTTCTTCAAATTTTATTGGTCCAGTTTACATAGAAAGTCTTTTCTATCCACACATCCATTTAAACATTTTATTTCAATTGATCATTGGATGAACAACATGTGTGTGTGTGTGTGCACAACTGTGAGTTTGTATGTGCATGTGTGTTTATATGAATGTATCCACACAGTAATTTTTCATATTAATTTCAATCCAAGGAAATAGCAAATATCACACAGAAGGGAGGAAAAAGTTGTGCAAAGTCATTGTAACGTTAGGGTTTTTGATCATACTGGCAGTGGCATCTGTGAGCAAAATTTAAATAGATGAAGAATTGACCATCTCCTTCAAATAGCATGCCCAAAACTAAAAAAAGATAAGCTCACATTGTAAAAATCTCTTTTGTAAATTTACTTATAAAATATGAGTTGACAATACATAGTTAGATTATTCTCTGGTATGGATATATGTATTTACTTAAATAACTATCTTGTAAAGGTAGTCTTGATTTTTTTGCTGCATATTCATGCTTATTTAATATTTTCCAGATTGTTTACAGTGGGAAAGAGTTGAACCATCCTTTTGGACTGTCACATCACGGGAATTATGTGTTCTGGACAGATTACATGAATGGTTCCATTTTTCAACTAGATTTGACGACCAGTGAGGTGACATTGCTGAGACACGAAAGAGCACCCCTGTTTGGGCTTCAGATTTATGATCCACGGAAACAACAAGGTATTAAAAAAATACAGTTTTTTTTTCAGAACATTTCACATGTCATAATCCTTCACTATTGTAACAAAACGTTCTACTTTGACAATGTTGGTGGTTTTATAATAAATATTACCCGGTCACTGTAGAGTCATGTAAATCTTAGAGCTTGTTACCACAAAAATGTATTTCTTGTTTTCAAATACCCTGAATGAAGAACTCTAGCAATTCTGCTTAAGAGAAATTAAGGTTTTCCCAAACATTTCTTTTTTTCACATCATGTTCTAGAAAGAATACTCTTCCTCATTAAAAAATTTAAAAAAAATGTCATCAAATAAATGGTGTGGTGAGCATAGAGAAAAACTTTCTTGCACTAAAAGGAGGACCTAAATAATTGAAATAAAGAAATGAACTGCACCTACAGGCTTTATTGACATGCCTGCTTCACATTGTCTGGTTAGGCTCCAAAGGTAGTTAAAGAACGTGTAACGATAAAGTGAAACTACCAACCCCAGCAGCCACATCGCATTAAATTCAGATAGTATTTTTACATTTTATGCTCATGCGTTATTAATATTTATTATGCCACAACAATCACCATGACTCATAGCTTAGATATTAAGCACTGAAAACAACTTAGTAAATGATGTTGTAGATGTTTTATGATTTTTAAACAGTTGCTATTCTTTTATAATGTAGATAGCCTTATAAATATTTAGTGAGCATGCATTCCAATGCATTTAGAATGAATAAATCGCACCCTTAATTTTCTGATACATATCTTGTCAGTTGGAATTTTGGTAGTAATAAGGTTTTGAAAGGTGTTTGCATTAAAGTAGTTATCATAATGGACCATCTCATCCCTAAGCATCACCTTTCTTCCTTTATAAAAAGTTCTCTATCTTTAGGAAAACCAAGTGCAAAGAATGCTAAATAATAATTGCTAATTATTAATTAAATTATCTTTCAAAAGAGCAAAATTGACATTATCTGAACTAGAATAAGTACAAGAAATGAATAATAGAGAAAATTGCTGGAGAGGGCAATTCCTTCATCACAGTCATACCAATTTCATGACTCTGGCCGCACATATTTCCTTTGCATGGTTGGAGGTGCTTTTTTATTTCTCCCTATTGCTTCCCTTCCTCCTCTGTGTTCTTCCCCTTCTCCTCAGGACTGGCCTTTGTTCTTGCTAGCAGGAGTTCTACCACTAAGTCTTTTCCCTCTCTTTAGAACCTCCCACCCTAAATGTCATTTCTCAGGTCCATTTAGCTGGAAGTCGTTTTTGCCCTCCTCATAGACTTCTATCCTCTCGTTCTTTTAGAAAGTTGGTTATTAAATTCAAAATGTGATGGAAAAAATATCTCATCACTATAAAATGAACTTGGGCGTAAACCCTGGCCTTTGATCCTTTTCAAACTTTGGAGTCATGAAATATTCAATGTAGATCACAAAGATATCTTTCACCAAATTTCTGTGAGGATCAAATAATTATTTATTATAATAAAATAAATATCACAAAACCTAATTCATGTGAGACAACTTTTTCCTGTATGACCTCACAGGAAAAATAATCATTTTAAAATTTCCTTTCAATAAATGCATCTTAAATATTCAAAGTAATAATTTATCAAAGTAATATGTAACAAACTATGTGACTCAAAAAGAGCATACATCTGCCTTTTGAAAAAATGGTTTTAGTTTTTATAAAAGAAGGACTTTTATAAAAGCAATTCTTTATTCAATGATTAATAAGTGCTATCATTGAATAAAGAATTGCTTTTATAAAAGTTCTTTTCCCATTGTTATTCAAGAGATCATAATTAATAAGCTCATCATGAATGCCAGTTAGAAATGATCCTGCTATTATACTTAGAAAGTATGTTCAGTCCATCTAATAGATTGTTTTCATTTACTTAGGTGGATCAGTCAATTAGTTTTAGTTTTCTACCTAATCATCTTGCATCTAATGATTGTCTACAACTATACTAATCGTTGAAACAGTGCAGTATAGAAAGAATTCCTAGTTAGTACCTTTAGGACTCAAGTCAATACTCATTGATTTTAGGTAATCTACAGCAAGATGTATGTTGTTTTCGATCTTTAATGGTATTGATCAAGACAATTACAAAGTTAAAAGAATTAAGGTTTTTAAATATAGGCAACTCATTCTACAGTGGAATAAATTTTTTCCAATTGTCTTTTCTTTTCAACTTTTGTACATAAGATGTTAAATTTTTAAGATACATAGTGAATATACTTGGTATCCTTTGATTAGGATTTTAAAATTTATTTTATTTTATATGTATGAATGTTTTTCCTGAGCAGATGTTTGCACAATATCTTCTCACCTGGTGCCTGAGTAGACCAGAAGAGTGTATTAACTCTCCTGGGACTGGGGTCATAGGTGATTGTCTGCTGTCCCGTGGGTGCTAGGAATCAAATCTGGCTTTTCTGCAAAAGCAGGTTATGGTCTTACCTGCTGATCAATCTCTTCAACACCATGTTAGCCTTTATCTAAAGGGTGAAATGTAGGAACTGAGCAGACAACCCTCGCTTAAGAGTAGGCACTTCCATTTGTTCTTCCATTGAAAAAAAATGTTATGTAGCGCTCATCATCTGTTTCTGTCTCTCTTGCTGTCTCATCTTCCCTCCTTTTCTTTAGTGTTCTAAGAATATAGGCTGAAGATTGTGATGCATGTAATTGTATATGAACTGTATAATTCATCATTTATATATAATATGTAGATACAAATAAATAAAAATATAGCAGTAATTACTGAATGTGTGTGTGTGTGTGTTTGTGTGTGTGTGTATTGTGATATGTATATGTGCAGGTGTGCTTACTGATCCTTAGCAGTGGAAACTAGTGTTAGAAGTCTGGAAATATTTGTCCTTTGTTCTCTACCTTATTTTTTCAACATAGAGTCTCTCACTGAGACTTTGTGTTTATCTTGTATTGAGCTCCAGTTCCAATTCCTAGGTAGGTTACTAGAAAAGGCCCCAGGATCCTCATGTCCATATGCATTTCCCTTAGTGCTGCAATGACAGTCCAACAGGATTCAAAACAGGTTTTATACTTGCTTTATGCAACTAATACTTAAGCTTCTGAGTCATATCCCTGCCTTCTATTGTTTTTTTTTTCCACTATGTAGCTGGGCTATTTCTGAACTTGACATCCTCCAGGCCAAGACTGTGATTAAAACATGAATCATTACACCTGCCTGGTACATGTGCTTGATTTCATACTTTTAAAGAGGTTGTTGTTATTTTATTTGTTTGATTGTTGTTATTGTTGTTGTTTATGTTGAGATAGGATCTCCTGTAATGCAGATTGGCCTTAAATTCACTCTGTAGATGAAGTTGACACTGAACTCTTAGTCTCTCTGCCTATATCTAGAAAGTGCTGGAAGTAAGATGTATACCACTAAGTTTGGATGGAACACTGTTTTAACTGCAGTTATATCAACAACACATATTTTTATTCACACTGTTTTAATATGAAGCTCTACTTGACTCCTTATGTAGAGTTTAGGAGTCAGAGAGCTGATGTCCTATCTTTAGTATTTGAGACATATCAGTGTTTATCTAATGAGCATAAGTGTTGATTTACTAAGTCTGAGGTTTGTAACAGTGCCATAATCACATTTATCTCTCCCCAAGTTCCCCATTTGCGGATGGTTACCATGGAAATTATTCAGAATTATTTTCTAGACTTTTATACTTTGTTTTTCTTATTACCTTTGTCTCATTACACATATATACACACACACATAGAACTACAAAGTAGCCCCTAATAAAGCTTAGGTTTTATATTTATAAGCATGATTTAATGAAAATACAATTCTTGAAGAAAATGAAAAATATAGATCATTTTATCCTTTCTTCAGACCAACTGCATAATCACCTTTTCTGAAATGATCAAATATTAAATGCAGGATAAATCTGACACCAGGTTCTCAGTCAGTTGGTTCTTACATGACAGTTGGAATAAACACAATGTCCATATTATCTTCTAACTAATAAACTAGAATAACACCCTACTTCATAAAAAACCAAAATCCAAATATGAGATTTTTTTCATATGTGGTATAGGTACTTATAAATTCACATATAATATAACACTGAAAAATAAACAGCCCTGTAAGATTATAGAAGGCAAGAATTATGTTTTCAATTATTAAAAAAAAGACCCAAAGTATAATAAAGCAGACAGAATGCTTTGTAGTGGAAACATATTCTGACACCTGGTAGAAATAAACATTCATCAGCAATTAAGTTACTAAGGTCTATAACATGGAGGCATTAACACAGAGTTTTCAAATGTTTTTATTTATCTCCTATGTCTTAATTATTATTTGGTCGAGGTTGTAATATACCTTTAAGTTTTCTTCCTTAAATAAATGCATATTTATTGACCATATTTAGTTGTATCACTAAATTAAAATGAGAACAAGGAGGCCTTTCATTATAATGAAATTGTTTTATACCTTTGTGCATATGCACATCTGTATCATCTATGTATTCATATCTTCATCAACATCATTCCACGCACTAACACCTGTATATATACATATATTCACCAGATTTTTCCTCATACTGTATGCAGCATCTCTGCATACCTCGTTCCTATATCTGCATCCCATGCCTCATCCCTGTGTTTACATTTATCCCTGTACCAAGCCTGAATCTATAACTCTCTTTGAACTTATACCTGTACCTGCATCTGTCCATATTCTCGCATGTATACCCACATCTATTTCTGTGCTCACACCTTGAATGTACACTAAAAATAGTTGCTCTAACATTCACCTGTCTAACTCAAAGTTTCATTCATTCAATTATCTACCAAAGACTCTGTGAGACAGACAACTCATGGTACTTCTAATTCTGGAGGAACAATGAATGTAAAGAAAAGACACAGAAGGAAACTCCCTTGGACTTAACAGCTCAAATTGTTCTTAATGCAGTTGTATTTCATATTTGAATATTTATATATATTTGCCACCAAAGTAAGTTACTCCAGAAGTATATGTTGTAGTAGTTGCTTTTCTTTTCTTTGGTGACTGAATTTTACTTTAACTTTAGCAAGTTAGTCATATAAAAGTATTGATCAAAATACAAAATTTTAAAATTTTTATTAGAAATAATAAAGACATTATTATACAAATTATTTTTAATATTGATTAATTATTTCTAAGTTTTAGATATTAGAAATATCATTTGGACACTTAGATATTGAGTAATTCTTCCTGAAACTGATTTAAAATCAAATGAAAATGCTATTGTAATTATAACTAGATTAAATTGAATGTAAATATAAGTTAGCCAGCTATGAGATGGACAAAGTATGGACTTTATGTACTGTGACCATTTCTCACTAGTCATTACTCACCAGTCCAAGAAATTTATAGATTAATTTTGACACTGAATTTGAAAAATGGTCATTAATGTTTTGCAGATAATTGTATAAATTATCTATAAATGATGTAACTTCAAGAAACAATATCACATTAACTTTTTTGCGAATATATTCTTAAACTGAAATTGAAAAGTATAGCGTCTATAAAATATAAAAAATTCTAGACACTTCCAATAGGATAGGTGGAATTATTTATATTAATTTAACTTTGGGGTTTCTATTGAGGCATAACTAATTCTTCCCTCTTAGAATGTTGTATTCAAATAAGGAGAATATATTTTAAACTTCAAATAATGCTAATTTATTTCAGAATTGGGAGATTGTTTAGTCAATGAAATAAATGCCATTCCATTGAGTTATATATTTAGCATATATCTTAAAACCATTATGTAACCTGATGTATTATAGTCAACAGTTTATTATTTCTTACTGTTTTAGTTATATATGCCCCCAAATATTGCAAAAATATTCTAATTTTCCAAAATCTGGATGCTGGTAAAATTTGAATATGCAATTTAATGCTGCACATATTTTAAACAGAGAAAGGGTAACTGAGTGTCCTCTAAAGCATTTACTCCACAACCGTGGAGGACATATATTGGTATCTAGAAGCTGCATAAAACATTCCACATTCTCTAGTAGAAAAAAATCTGAGGTAATTTTCATTATCATTTGAATTTAGAAATTGAAAAAATTGCTTACATTATTTGCCTCAGCTTTGGAGCATGTTTTATATTTTTATGTTTATAATGAATTACATGTACTTTTCAGACAATGAAAACTATTGATAATAAAACCTAGATTATTTCTTCTGATTTGAGATGCACAAGATAATATGTAGGAATTTATAGAATTCAACACATCTATGGTTTCAGTTTGTAGTAATACACTTGCATATAAACAATCAATTTAATCTTAACTGATTTTTATTTATAGTCTAAGTAAATAAAGCTCCTCATATTAGTGTTTTCCTTCTAAAATAACACTTTTTTATTTATTGATAACAATGAAAACTGAAATGTGCTCTAAGATGACCTGATAATTGTGCTGCTAAAGTTTTATAGTTTTCTCTGTAATGATGGACGCAAAGCTAAGAAACCTCTCACCTTTCTTTCCCGTTCCCTTCCTCCCTCTCCCACCTCTGTCTGTCTGTCTGTTTCCATCTTTCTTTCTGGACTGTCACTCTTTAGCCACTGCTTTCCTTGAACTTGTACTCTTTCCCAGACTGTCCTGGAACTCACAGCAGCCCTCTTATGTCAGCCTCGTGAGAGTTACATTTAGAAGCAAAAGCCATGACGCCTACGTGGACACATTTTCTCAATTGTCTGTCTAACTTGGAAGAATAAATGATGTCAAATGTGTGACTCTCTAAAGTGACTTTGTTTTAGTTACATGTATGTAAAAATCTTACTTCCCAGCTCTTCAAATACGTCGTTGGTATTGTCTACGATTCAACGTGGGTCCTCACATGTATTTATGAATTCCTTTATAAATATCCTCTCCTGTCTTTCACAAGTCTCTCTGTTTTCTAAGTCGTCAGTTCTGTGAATTGTCCCAATATCCTATGCTTCTTGGGGTCCTCAGCACAATGACATGCCAATGTACTCCTCCCACTGGAGAACAAGTCATTGTCCCACACGCTTGCTTTTTCCAGTGGTGGTTTATTTCTACATTAGCAGAGACATGCTCTTCTTTCCAAACACATGTCCGCTGCTATGGACATAATCAGGGGTACTCTTCATGGCAGACAACACACTACCTCCCTCCTTGCTTCTGCTACCTAGAAAATGATTACCTGGCACAGCCCTTCCTCAACCAGCTTACATATTCCTCTTACCTACCAAAGCAATATATATTTTCAAATGCTTCTGAAAGCAATTTCTATTCAGGAGGAATTTGGCTATATCCACAAAGGTGCACTATATATAACGTATCCATGCACATAATATGCCCATGTATGTCTCAGTGAAAGAAAGTATCTTGAAATCTAAATGTGGTACTGCGTGACTGTAATTCTAGCAGTTGGGTGGTAGACAAAAAAAATAAAATACAAGAACAGAGAGTTAAAAGGCAGCTTGTGTTGCATAGCATTTAAGATAAATAATATTTTAGAAGTTGCATAGCCTTCAGCTTTGTTGAAATTAAGGCTCTTTGATGATGTCCTTTCTTTTTCTCTGCAGGTGACAATATGTGCCGCATTAACAATGGGGGCTGTGGGACGCTCTGCCTGGCCATCCCAGCAGGCCGCGTGTGCGCCTGTGCTGATAATCAGCTTTTGGATGAAAATGGTACAACCTGCACATGTAAGCTCCTTTTTTTTTTTCTGACACTCATTGTACATGTGGCTTTTTGTGACGATCAGAACGATCTAACATCAAAAGGACTGAAATCACAACTGGAAAGACAGATCTGTAGAACGGCTTAGGTTAATCTTAGACTGTATTCGCTGACTCAATTTCTAGCATGCATGGAATAATAACAATGGCAATGTGATGCATAGCATCCGGCCCTACTGTACAGGTCAGTAGACAATTTCAATAAGTCTGTGCCATTGGAGCAAATCCTTCATGTCATACTAAGCTCCGTAGTCAGCAGTTGCAGCTGGCAACACATTGTTGGTACGCAGGTTAGTACTGAAATGATTTTTAAATGGCTTGGCTGCTCAAATATCTGTATTTGGAGGTAAAGATCAACAAACAATGCAAAAAGAGGCTTCTAAGCAGTGGATTAACTGAATTGATTGGTTTGTACTAAAGATACCTTTCTTAGATTTGTCATACCCTTCAATATACTGTCCTTATTATCCGAGACTAAATCTTGAAGGTTTTTTCAATACCTCTAATTGTATCCCCTAAGCACAATAACAGTGACAATAATATGTATGTATTGAGAGCTAAATAAAAATTTCTGGAAGGATTTACAATTCAAATTTGACTTAAGGCTCTCCAGAGAAAGGAATACAATAGGATTTATGTACGAATTTATTTTTGTATGTATGTATGCATGTGCATATATGTGCAGAAAGATGACAGTATTATAATAAGGAATTGACTGATACGCACAGAGATTGAGAAGGCTTAGGATCTGTAGTCTGTAAACTGAAAATAAAGGTTAGGTGAAGTGTCTATCCAATGAGCCTGCAGACCCAAGTCTCAGGAGTTGATGTTTCATTTCAGATTGATGAGGGAGGGACTCTGGGCATCCAAAAGTCAGAGTTAAGAGCATTTCATTTTGTAGCTAAATTCTCCCTATACTGTACTTCGATTTTTCAGTCTTGGATCACTCTTCAGTATCTGTTACTTCAGGTTTATTTTCGTTTAACATGAACATAAGCATCGTATCACTTAATTAAATACTCACTGTGAACATGATTCTTAAGAGCTGAATTTCAAGTAATCTCATATTTGATAACTGGAGTCATTTATGATATATTGTTATAGATATTTGTGACTTTTTATTGTTTTCAATTTCCTCTTTACCTTCGCATATGGTCCACATTCAGCTTTTGTTACATCTTGAGGCATTTGGAATAAAACTACCAGTCCCAAAATGAGAAATTCAAGTCAGTATATTGAATGCCAGCATTTTAAATTCCACATTCTTACCCGAGGATGGATAGACTTTCTCAGTTTCTAGTTAAATCTTTGTCAATGTCCAAGATATATCTTTAGAATTTGACTTCTTTATATCAAACACAACTGAAATTCCCTTAGGGTATTCTTTACAGTACAATCAGGAGTCTACAATCCCAGAGATTTTGGTAATCTTGTGAGTCCTTAGGAAATCATGAAGTGGTGTGTTTATCAGATACTAACATCAAAATGGCACTTAAAATCGAAACTTTCTAATGAGTTCCTTAATTTGCATTAGGGGAATCATAATTATATGAGTAATTTACCTTCTTAATGTATTTCCTGTTTTCTTCATTCCTGTGTTCTTTTTTAGACCCTAAGGATAACTTTTGAATTATGTGTATACTAGTATGAATAGGGAAAAGATTGATAAATTAAAATATACCATTATTGTAGTATATAGTAAAATGTGAAATGATAGAGAGAAGGTAAATATAGGTTCCTATGGGAAAAGAAATGAGATGAGCAAAAAGAAAGCATGAAATAGGGTAAGGGAAAGACAAATGCTAAAAACTGCCTATGAGTTTCACTTTTACTTTAATCAATTATACCAATACATACAAATGTTTTAAAGTACATTTTTAGGGCTCACAGAAAATATAGTGGGATGGTTTATGAATCAGTCATTCATCTTCTCCTAGGCCTAGTACCATGGGAGTAAGTCTGTACACAAGAAGAAACACATGTACTTATTATCAGTTGTATCAGGTACCCATGAAATAAGCATAGACCTGATTCCTTTATCACCCAGGAAATGACAAATGTCCCTCTTATTCAGCCTACAAACATGTCAGTTTACCTTTATTTACTTACATACTTTTCTAGCTGCTCTTCTTCATAGTTATATGTTACACACTTAATTGCGTGCCTTTTCTTTTATGACACTAAGAAGAACTGTATTTAAACATAACAGTAAGCTAAGATAGTGGCATTTTGTTGGGTGATATGCTGTATTAAACATTATTCTGCCACTGTCTGGCAAATTGTAAATTGTTTTGAATAGTACTTATTTCTCCAATAGTGGCTGGAAGCCTGTCTTTGCTGTGACTCTGGATCTTGATCCAACACTATGACTTATGTAGTTTTCACTTTCCACATTGCCAAACCCACCAGTCACATAGCATGTGCAGTAGAGGCTCAAAGTCAGAGATACAAGTATCTTAAAAGGAGCTACAACTGAGCACATAGTCCAGCAGTTCTTAGAATTTTCCAGATTACAAGTCTAACTATGAGAATCAAGGCAATAGAAAGATACATGTGTTTATTTCTATTACCCCCAAAATATTGTTGCCTAGCTCTATAAAAATAAAAGCTTATTTTGGCTTGTAAAGGAAATAAATTATACACAGTTTTGACTTCAAACCTGATATTAGAATAACTATTTTCAGGTATTGCCAGTTCAATGATCATGTGATCATACACTGGAGAATTAGAAGGTTTTCGAGAGTGTTGGTCTCTTTCTAGTAGCTGTAATTCATAGACAAGGTAATATAAAAGCAATGAAGGGAAAAGAGAGGTTTTTGCCTGTTTTTTTTCACAACGAAAAATGTCAAGTCAGAAAATATATCCTTTTCAGAATTATTTGTTGCACCTGCCTGTTAGTCCTTACAGACGCCACATGAAAACTGCCTGTGTTTCTTTATAGCACAGCATAGTAACTCATTTTTTAAGAGAAAACAATGTGTCCTTGTGCATATTATCAGCTTATCTAATAATATAAATTCCTACTTAGCTAATAATATAAATTAGCAGGAATCATTGTATAATCCTACTTATAAGGAATGATAATTCTTAAATTATCACTCCTAAATCATATATATTAGGAGTAATAATTGAATTATTAATTCTAAATCATGCCTATTAGGAATACAAATTGGTAGCAAAGCGTATGTTACTCAGAAAGTACTGATAAAGATGCTACATGACATCATAGCTTTTTGAGAGTGCAGTGCAAAATAGAAGCCAGCATCCTTCCATTAACCAGTCCTTGGTGCTGATTCCCTTCAGCTTCTGTTAGTCCAGGTTAGCTTACAGATGTGATGAGCCAACTGAATTAAGTAAGCAATCGGAGTCTGACAAAAAAAAAAAAAATGGCAGAAGATATTGTAACCGATGCAGCGTGATCAACCTGGTTCAGTCGTTCTCATTGAATTGACACCAAATGGATCAAAAGCAGCTGGGAGAGACTAAAAACCAGGGATATTTTTTCCTTAATGAACTTGCAAATTAAAACAGTGGCAGACAAAAAGCATGCTCCCCACAGAAAACACTGGCATGTTAAGCAATTAGAAATGAATTCTAATGTTGTGTTTGGAAGAAGGGAAGAGATTCTCATCTTTTATTCTCGGGACTCTTGTCCATCATGGTCAAATCCTCTTAGGAGTTGAATTGATCTCTGCTGTAGCATAACAAATTGGAATTTGCTACTTGCTACACAGAAAAATCTAATTGGCCAGTTATGGGGTACGTTTATATTTCTCATGACAATTAAAGAGAAGCATGAAATATAATGTTGAAAATTAGATTATAAGCGATTCCTTAAAACAAATTATGCTTTACCTTGACAAGTTTTGTTGTATAAGTCACCAGAGTGTTTTAGTTGGAATAAAGAAAGGAATTTGTTAACTGTTTCGCAGGTGCTTAAAAGAAAAGGCCTCAGAAGAACAACATAGGGTTCACAAAACAACAGTAACCCAGAGGCTGGCAATGCACCATCATATGTCCATAATCCTCTGGTGATCCATGCCACCTTTTGGAATACCAGATCTCTCGGTGGTGACAAATAGTGCTCCTCTGTGGGGAGCCATTTATCTGTTCTGCCTTGACAAGCCTCATGCCCTAGGATATATGCAATCAAATGTGTAGTAAAAAGTTTAAGGCAATAAAAAAGTTTAGAAGTCCCATTCAAATGATTATTTATTTCCCCCTGTGCATATAACCTCACAGAAGGTCATATAGCACTGAGACTGTCTGCTCAGAAGACCCTTCTATCTAATAAATGCTCATCCATCCATCTGTGATCTAAAAAAAAAAAATAGCCAAATTTTCCACTTTCTCCTCTCATGTAACTGTGTGGTAGGACAGTATCCAGTTAGCTACGGCTTCACATTTTCCTTTGATCCACACCCCTGGGGGCAGAATGTGTGGTACAATTTTTCCTTAAGCTGATATCACAATATGGAATGAATGTTAGAGAAAGTTCAGCAATACTGTGCTTGCTGCTTTTCCAGAGTTTATTACTACTCTCTCCTCTCTCTCTCTCTCTCTCTCTCTCTCTCTCTCTCTCTCTCTCTCTCTCTCTCACACACACACACACACACACACACACACACACACGTGCACACACACATACACACATACATTCACATTACAATAAATTAAAAATATATGGAAAGATGGAAAGCTAAATTAAGATAATATAGTCAGAGAGCTTTTTCCTTTATTTCACGGGGTTCTGGATATTATTTCTGGCAATAATTCTTCCAGGTTTAAGAAAGCAACACTAGAATGAGTCCCTGATGTTTCTCCATCCTGGGAAGTCACATACAGGCCTTCTGATATCTTTGTCTCTAACAACAGTTTTCACCAGAAGCGTGAACAGTGACATTTTACACCAGACAAGCCGTAATTCATGCTGTGTCATTTCTGAACGTGGTTAAACAAAATGATTATTTACTGCTTTGTCAGTTTCTTACTGCTCAGGCCATGGTGTCCCAGTGACAGAATTATACGTTTTGTGTATGGTTTCAAATTGGTGGTTTCAAGCCTAGCTCTGCAGGAAACTATAGAATTTTAGCACTTGCTAAGGTTCTGGAAGAGATTCATCGCTGTGCTCAGACAACCAAGTGCTCTCCATATCCATGTTCCGCTCTGGATCAAAGTGATATACATGGAGCTTTAAGCAAATGCTCCTTGTTCTCTTTATGTACACATCTATTTTGTTTGCTGAAATTTGACTACACCTACCCATGCTCATGAGCAGTCAGAGAATAAACTGCTGATCCAGTTGGAGCTAGCTGCCTTTCTGAAGACTTTCTCTAACCTTGGAGACAGTCTCTCAGTAGAGTAACAGCAATCTCATTAAATTTCAAAAGTCAGGTAACAAGTTATTTTTTGAATTCACTCTAAGTCCAAGTTCTCTTAAGCATTGTTCTTTTGTACATATGACACTGTCCTTATATTTCTCAATTATAATTGGAAATCAGCTTTAAAGTCTTTCAAAGGGATTGTACCCAGCTGGAGAAAAAATACTAAGTGAGTCTTTTGCATGAGATATTTGCTGATCCTTTAAGTTATGTTCAGTATGTTTGCATCTTCTCATTGTTCTCTCAAAAGGGGCTAGGTCTAGCCGTATTCAACTTGGATACTGTTATAAATGATATTGTTCTCTAGTTCTGCGTTGCTTCATTAGCAATGTGTGTGCAAGCAGATCTCACACCCTAAACTTCTCTCTTGTCCATGTTATCATAAGGATCTTTGTTTTCTTGATAATAAGCATTGGTTGTAGAAATATAACCTGCCTTCTATCAACATGGATCCTGTCTAAACATGTCAGTTCACACTGAACATGGTGATACCTTTGTGGTATTGTTGTAGGTCACATCTGAAAATTTTAGGTTCATCATGGAATGGACTAATGAAACCATAGGCAATGAAGACATTGCAAATCAAAAGCTCAGTATCTGAGAGATTAGGCTCATTGTAAAGTTCTTGCTACCAACTGTGAGGATCAGCGTTCAGATCTCACATAAAAGTCAGACAAGTATGTGGCCCAGTGTGATCCCAATGCTTAGGAGGCAGAAAGGTGAATTTCTGGATTCTAATAGATAATAAATAGTACACACATACATGTTATATGTATATCATTATCAATCTAATTCTTTCTATATATAGTAATATACATATATAATATTAGTGATACTTTAAAAGACCAGTATCTGATGTAGGAAATATAACGTAGTAAGATTCTATCAGGTGGTTAGGTTGATTCATTGTGTTTGTGGTTTTGTTTTTGTTATTTCCTATTTGGATTTCATACCCCATCTGCTAACCTCACACAGTAGCTTACTTCGAAAAGATCTTAGAGAAAGGGCTTCAAAGAAAAACTGCTTCTTTCTTGTGTTGTTACTGAGAAAGACTATGCAATGAATTCTCTTGTCTGTCAATGCACCCACAGTTAGCATATCTCAGAAGGACAGAGCAACACAGGGTGACTTTTGTTCAAGTGGAATATTCATTCACTGCAGTGATGCTCTTTGGCTGGAAATGAAGTCTGGGCCCATCGTGGTAGCGTTTGTTTCTATTCCGACAGACCGCCAAGGCTTGTGCCTCATTGTGAGAGTCCGAAGCAGTTTCCTGCAGGCATGGTTCAAAAGTCATGTTCCCCTTTCAATTCTTCGCTGCAAGGGAGAAACAAAGACCAAGGCAGTGCTGTGTTCAGGACTGTGGAAGTCCTTACCTATGTTCTATTGATACCATTCATGAGTGAGGTGTGCAGGAGTTTTCCTTCGGCAGCCCACAGGACTTAGGAGAAAGAAAGTTTAAAGCCATTGGAACAGAAATTAAAGATTCTCCCAGCTAGAAGCCAGCTTGAATTCGTTAAGGCCATTTTCAGTCCTTACTTCAGCCCTTCCCATGTATCCCTTCCTGTTAGGTTTCTATCTCACCTACACAAAGAAAACAATTTATGAAAATCACAATGGAAATTCAAATGTTCAGAGCCCAGATATATGACACTTCTGGTTACTCTGATGCAGTTCAGCAAAAGAAGTAGAGCCACCAACCTTGTCTATTTATGTGTCTTTACTGTGGTTAATGCTTAGTTGATTCATTTACACTAAAGTGATGGATGAACAATGAAGAAGCTACAAGCACAACAGGAAGTAAAACTGTGTTGCTTTTCTTTAGTGATAAGTTAGTTAAAAGAAACCTTTTTCATGTTTTAACAGAATAATTATTGTCAACAAAACTAAATGTTCCATTCCCCAGAGGGTCTTCAGTACAATACTGTTTATATTTCATATGTAGAGACCTTAAAATTTTATCATTCGAATAGATTTCCTACTTAAATTATTTTGTGTTATTAGAGTGTAATAATCTTCATATAATGTCAGGAGCATAGCTTTATAAATTTCCTATGGGTGTGGTTTGCCTTCAGAAGTACTTTCAAAGTTTTAGCTTTCATTTTTATTGTACATACTTAGCGTATGCCACATGGTACTGTGATATACTCGTGAACTGATTTCTGTCAGCAAAGAAATTAACAAAACAGTCGTTTCTCTTTGTTACCCTTTTATGGCTACCTATGATAAGACCATACCTGCAATTGATTGCCAATTCTCAGCATGAGATAGCACATCATTATTATATTCTGAATGCTGTATCTTACACATGAAGACTAACTCATCTTCCATTTCTTCAATTGTGCTCCTTTGACCCACACTTTTCTCTCCACCAGACCCACACCTTGAGCTTAGAAAGTGTGTTTTTGTTTGCATATGTGCATAATGACAATTATTCACCTTTTAATAAAATTGAAACCTTACCACTTAGATGAATATGGAGCATTCCATGAATGAAGTAAGCCAGAGGAAGAAAAACAAACACTACATAACCTTATTTCTGTGGGGTTCTAAAGCAACTAATCCCCCAGCAATTGATAGCTCAATGAATTTATGCAGTTAGTACAATATGTACATCATGCAATTTTTAAATTTTTGATTCTAGTTCATCCTGAAGAAATAGTGCTTCATGTATGTAAACCTGGAGAATTTCGCTGCAAAAACAAACACTGTATCCAAGCTCGGTGGAAATGTGACGGAGACAATGACTGCCTAGACGGAAGTGATGAGGACTCTGTCACATGCTGTATGTACTCCCTGAAATAATCTGAAACTCTATTTTCCTGAGTGAGTGGGTGGATTACCAAAAACAGCCTACGGCATATCTGAAAATATCTTTAATGCAAATTTGACATAACTTTCTTTCCTGGTGGCCTGTGTCATGAAGTTAAGCTACAGATTACCTTCTTGTGTAGATGTCAAGATCTGTTCTCCTCTTCTGTCCCCATCCTTTATTATGTCTCTGAGAATGCTGGACAACCACAGTCTGATGTTGCTCTAAAGGACACATTGGGATTTTGCTTATAAAGACATGGGATGTCAAATGAACTCTCTTTGAGACTGAATTGTGGGCACGCTCCACTTCACTGATCTTGAAAACAGAGCCTTGAAGGAAATTCAGGGAGATTGGCATGGATTTGGAATGCATTCTTGTAAACAGAATCTGTACTTTTTTTCCCAGCCACCCAGACCCGAATAATCACACAGAATTTCTGTGTGAATTCGGCTTCCATCTTAAATTAACTCAACGAGTATTCCTCTGTAATTCCCAATAATTTCTCCCTTAAGTAAGTTCACTATTCACATTGCTCCAAGAGTAGTTCTTATGGGAGCAAGTCCTTCTTATCAAAACTGTTGCAGGATCTGTTAGTCAACAGGGCAAGGGCTTCAAGCTATATACTCAAGAGTATAACTTGTAGTCCATCATTTATCTACTTACCTTTGTTCTTATGGAGTCAAATTATATATTGCCCTACAGAGAAAAAAAAATGTTTCTTGCTTTCCTGGTCTGTGACACTGAACTGACAGAAGTTTATGAAATTTAATATAGTTTCCCACTGCCTTCTTATGGAATTATTTGTAACCACCAATAAACTGCAGTACAGCCTTTTAGAGATAAGCATCCATCTTCTGTACGTCCTATATTACTGTAGCTTTCAATCTATACTGCCACCATATGCTTCTTCATCTGGTGCACCTAATAAAAGATTAATATCCTCTTTGGGAGATATGGTTGGCTGTAGCATGTCTGAAGTCTCTACTCCAAAAATAGATCTTGGTCCTGGAAGAATGTATAACTGTATAAACCTGTAAGTGTAGAGCAAGTGTCTTTAGCTCTCTGCTTGAAGAGCATCCTTTTTGAGCATTGCAGTCATGCTGAATAACGTTTCTTTTCAGCTGTTTTGTGGTCAATAAATCAATACAATCATAACCCAATGTAGAGGATTATTCCAGACATAAATCCCCAAATCTCTTACATAGAATTTCTTTGATCCTTTTACTGTCTATATTTCAGTAGTTCACTACTAACTAAAACAATGGTGGTTGATTCTGCATTTCCTTTGCGAATGGAAATAGATTAGAGTCTTGAATTCACTGAGTGGATTAGGTGAGGCTAAAGCTTTCAATCCTCCTGCTTCTTTTTCGCTGGTGTCCAGGGTTATAGAATTGACCACAAAGGTCCTTGAGAAGCTACAGCGTGCAGTGTGTAATCTTGCTCCTTTAATATGTTGACCTCTGATATGTGTTTGACTTATTTTTTTCATGGACTACTACACTCGTTAAAGTTCCTAAACACCTAGAACATTTTGAGCATGCACAAGGGCTGAAAATATCTTCACAAATTCATTTAATTTCCTCTAATAATAAACCTTCACTCTGTTACCTCTTCCCAGATCTTCCCTATCTCTTTGATCACTCAACTATGTGTGTAGGTTTTCATTTTTTTAAAATAAATTGTACTTTCCTCAAGTGAAAACCTTCCATAAAGTATGACAATCACGCTATCATTACAAATACTTAAAGAACATGTGTTTTGTGGGTACATATTATAAGTAAATTCATTTGATATGAAGCAAAATGAGAAAATGGTAACTTTCTCTTTATAAATAAAACTATTACAAAATATATTTTCATCTTAGAAAATGTACAACTACTGCATTAGGTAAAAGAATAAAATAACATTGAAAATGTGAAACAAATATGGAAGATCACATGTTAAGAATCTGAAAAATACATTTAGAAAGTTAATATGAAATGCCTCCCCACTGTGATTAGATATTGGAGGGTTAAGACTCAGCTGTGTATCACGTTATTTATCGCAGTTGCTCTTATTTTCAATATTGCTCTTTGTTTATTCGTTCATATTTAGAAAGAACAGGATTACACTTTGCTATTAAGATTGCATAGAATCTTATTTTTAGTATCAACTTTATACCACAAATGATCCATTTTTATTTCTGTCATTTCTTTTCAGATCCCAAAATAGAGTGGCTAAATTAAAACATGCAAGATTATTTAATATTTTAAGTATCTGAATGAATGTGATATATATGTATGTATATGTGAAAACAGTATCTTAATATGCATGAGTAATTATATTGAGATGTAATTTCCCTGTTTAACATTTAACCTTGAGGTTGATTTCGAATGTATAAGCATTCTGGAGTTGAATGACAAGTTCTGGTAAGCAATGAAGAAGCAAACTAAGGAATGAAGTTGGTTTGAGTAGAAGCCTGTGAATGGATTTATTTCCTTTTGTTTCATATTCATTTTATTTATCTCATCTATCAAGATTAATTTTTAGCAAAGTCTAAAATATCAATATTTCCTACAAAATTTGAGACAATTAATGACAGATTGAGAGGCATTTATTAAAGAATAAGATTACAATTACTGAAATTGTTTGGCAACCATAATTGAAATATTTATAACTTGAACTGAACTTTTTTTCCTCACATTGCAGTCAATCATAGCTGTCCTGACGATCAGTTTAAATGCCAGAATAATCGTTGTATCCCCAAGAGATGGCTTTGTGATGGAGCAAATGATTGTGGGAGCAATGAAGATGAGTCCAACCAAACCTGCGCAGGTAAAGGTCTGCACAGATATGTGATAAATCAGTTCCACATCACTTTTGTAACACATAGGTCAAGTGGATAAAGGAACTGAACTTTGTTGGCATTGACAGTCTGATCATTGCCATGGTCAAGAAATTTAGTGCTTTGTGCCACAAAGGCCAGATTGCAAATGGTGTTTTCCTAATCCTTGACCACAATCCTGCTTTATCTTAATTTTAATTTTAATTTATTAAGCCAAATTAATCTGGCACTTCATCTCCTCATGCTGGTTGTCCTTTTGCTCAGCATCTCCTTCAAGACTTGTCCATGCTAAACCTTCCTAGGCTTCAAATCCTCTTCATTTGAATGCTGTGATCCGGGCCACCTCACAAGGAGAATTATTTATTTTATCCAGAGAAAACACTTAATTTTTATTTTTTCTACTACAGAACACCTTTGTGAATAGTTTTTTGTTCATGGAACATTATTTATAGGAGGCAGGATTTTTTTTTCCGGAATGAAGTCCCATTACGACTAAGAATATTTATATTGCCATATAATCCGTGCCTTTGTAATAAATCATCGATTCCTTAGCCAGCCTCTTATTGAATAGAAATATACAGCTGGTGGTACAGCTTGCAAAAGCATGCCAGAAAGGTCATGATTACTAGGTAAATGTTGAAAAATGACACTGGCTAACAGCAAGCCAGTGCACTGTAAATGATGAAGAAAAGCTAGTGTGTGGTGATACATATTGCTATAATTGGTGGAAACTGATTCTTGAAGGATGCTGAAATGTTACAGCACACCAGTTACACAACACCTGTTTCTCCTTTAGCCATTATAAACCTTATTAAATGAATACAAACTATTGTAGCAATGTAGGCTCATTGACCTAAAAATTTGTTCTTAATCACGTTTTTCGCATTGACTTTCTTGTGTAAAGGCTTGTTCCTCTGTGCACTATCTTTTGAGTGCATTTCTTTGAGCTCTATTAAACACTGAATTTGTTACAATTGTATCCAAAGAACTTCTTGCCATGCATAAAACAGTAACTATAAAAGCAAAAGGAAACCATTCCTATCATGACTTAAGACATCATATGGACAGACTTTTCCATTGGTGAAACACTTGCTCACCCTCTGTGAATGAATAATTCTCTTCAGCCTTGGTTAAAACCTCTAATCTTTGGAGGAAGTGGATTATTAAATTGTGTGTGTGTGTGTGTGTGTGTGTGTGTGTGTGTGTTTGGTGTGTTTCCAAGATTTTCTCAAACAAAAAGAAGTCTCAACACCATGATGTCCACTTTTAAGAGCTTTAATTTTTCAGATGAAATGCAGGAAGCAGAACTTTTCCTGCATCTTTGTAAGCTCTGCCTGAAAGGCCCTTACTTTTTGGACCAAACTACACTACACACCAGATTATCTTGAATTTTATGTGCAGCCAACTTGACTTTGAGAAGTTCACACTGAATATGACTCTAATTTACAATGAAGCATTTCTGCACACCAATGCACATACTAATCTTTTAAGATTAAGGTTTAATTCAGAGATTTTGCTTCATTACATGCTGAACATAAACAGAGATGGTTTTGCCTTAAAATAGGAAGTCACTCATTTTCATAGTAGAGTACCTGCCTTGTTTATACTAATTGCAAGTTTTGCTTGTTTCCACGTGATTTATAAAAGAACATTTGCATGTGATGAGCTATCAGTAGTAGAAAAATGGAAATACTTCTAAGTAAGAGTCAACAAAGCTATCAGTCCTGATTAGTGTGATTTCTGTGGTTCTGGATACCTATAGTTCACGAAGAAATAAAATGCAGAATATTGAAGGCCACTTTGAGCTGTGTTCCTCACTCCCAGGTCAGCACACACAAGTCAGTTTACCCATGGCAGCTGGCGTCACTGCAGGGTATGTTCTGAAATGCAAATGAAAAGAGCAAAGAGAAAAATGAGCATGTCTCCTACCATTATAAAGTTTGAGAAGCGGGGTTAAGCTATGATGTACTTCCATTTCATTTCCCCCAAAGAAATAAACAGCTCACAAGGCTTAGCATACCTAGACAAAGTGACCAATTCCTCTAAGCCCTTTCGAGAACCTGAAATCTAAGTGTATATGTGAAGATGTACCTGAGGTGAAAAGATTCCAAACAGGGATATTTTAGCATGAAGTCTTCTTCTTCACCGATTTACATAGGTGCTGCTTATACACCTATGTGAATCTTCTCCCACCGGGAACCTGCTTCTATTTTGTTCCTTTAGGATTTTCCCACAACAACCAGTAAATGTGTGTCATGACATAGATGACTGAATGATCACAACTGCAAAGTTCTTATATTTGTAGACAAAGAACAAGACACATAAGATCATATGCCAGCCATCCACTGCCATGCACACTGTTAGTATGCATCATGTTAAGTTGAGCCCTACTGAGCTTATGCTGTCTAGCTTTACGTTGACTGGACATATGTCATATTGGAAGCAAGAACCTCAATTAAAATATGCCTACACTAGATTTGTCAGTGGGCAAGCCTGTTTTACATGCTCTTGGGAAATGACTGATGTGACAGGGCCCATTTCACTGTGAGTGATATCAACCCTGGGCATATGGTCCTGGGTGTTAAAGAAATGAAGCTAAATAAGACATGGAAGGCAATGTAAGCAGAGTTCTTCATTGAGCATGGCCTCTGCTTCAGTTACTTCCTCCAGGTTTCTGCCTTGAGTTCCTTCCTTATTTTTCTCCATGATAGAGTATCAAGGAGACACAAAAACAGCCAGTAAAAAAAAAGAATTTTTTAAATTCAGTAAGTTCCCAAACTTATTCATGTTTATCTCTGGAATATCTATTTTCCCACTGTAGTAGAAAGCTGTGCATAGGAAAACCTGGGGAAAAAGGTTATTCACCTGAGAGCTAGGAATAAAAACGCCCCCAAACCAACTCAACTTTAAATGAGTAAGATACTCGATAGATTTGTATATTTGCCACACATAGTTATAAAGACTGAGCTCATACTCAAGTGTCTGAAAAGAATCAACTTTCAAAATGCCTCATACATAAAGAAAAATATACACATCATTTACAAGAAAGCTAAACTGAAACATAGTTCTATGTATCGCTCATAAACTCACGTGTAGTCTTTAAAATATTCATGGACATAAAAAGAAACTAAGGAGTCAGGCCTGTCAGGGGGAAGTCGGTGTGTGGGAGAGACTTCATGGTCCATAAAATGAGGCTATCATACAGGTTTTTAATAATACAAAGCAAAATACTATAGCAAATACACAGAAATAAATTGGATGCAGCTGTACAACAGAGACAAGTATGTATTTGGTTGACCTCTTTGTGATAGGAACATTTCACTAGGAGCAAATTGCCAACTGGCAGCTTATAGGGTTGGAGTAGCGGTTGTCTAAAGCCTATAAGCTGGGTAGAGAAGGCACCCAAAAGAGCAGCAGTGCATGCACAGGTCACAAAGGAGCAGACCCAGCCACACAGAGAAGCTTTAGTCTCTCAAAAATACAGATTCTTTTCTGTCTAATTCTCAGAGAATTTCAGAGGTCAAGAGAAATGAATGGTGGTTACATTTGAAATTCACTTTCCTGTAAGTAAGGCTAATAATTCTTACACTTTCACCTAAGCAGTCCTAAGTCAACATTTTCTTCCATCATCGAACACTAATTGCATTGGGCAATATTCTTCTTCTCACATCATCCAACAAATTTGATCAAACACACACTAAGCAGGCATAATTACATTTAAATAACCAATATATGAGAAGCAGACACTTTTCAAGATAAACTATAAAAGCTTCTGTCTCCTTGTCTTTCATAGTGCTAAAAATAAGATCCAAGGGCCAGCACATGGTGTCCAACTGCTATACCATTGAGGTACATGCCCAGCCCTTGGTTTTATAAGTTGAAGTTTTTCAATGTAGCCCAGGCTAACTAACGTTGAATTCATCATCTTTCAGTTTCCTCTTCTTAAGTACTACAATTTACAGGGATGAGCTGGTACATACTGTCTAAAAAGAATTCTAAACAGAAGTGACAAAGGTGATGTTCCTGACTGTTTTGTTTGAACAGTCACCTCCTCATCCAGAGCTCATGCTTTTCGGTTTCACTGAGATATACAATAACAGTGATTAGCAGGAACCCTTATACTGTGAGGGAAGTCTCTGATACAAGTGCTAGATTATCAGGAATCCTTTTACTGTGGGGGAAATCTCTGATTCAAGTGCTAGATAAACAATTCTGCAGAAGACACTGGTAAGTTCCTCTTTAGGGCACTATTTGCCATGAATTTAAAGTTCTTTGGGGTCACTGTGTGACACCACCTGCAAGTTGATAACAGATGGTGCAAAGGAAGACTGAGAAGGAAAACACTGTCTTGTCTCTGTTTGAGCCCATTGATGTGAAGTGCTAACTCTGTCAATCTGATTATGTCTCGAAGACTGAACTCAAAGACTTAAGGAATAAAATATCTTTCTTATCTGAAATCGGTTAAATTTCCCTGGATGGAAAAGGAAATACTTTCCCCCAGATCACAAGGGAAAGTGAATTCAAGCCTTTCCTAGTCTTAATCTTTCAAATAATTATGTAGAAAATTCCCAAGTCAATGACTACAGCAGGTCCTTCAGCTTCCCAGCGATAGGGAGGGCCTCACACACGTCCTTCCATCACGATGGCCATTCACCCACTATATGAATTAATCTGACATTTTTTTTTAAATTTTCGTTCTAATAAGAGCAACCAAAGCTTTGCTAGACCCTAGAGAGAGACTGATAGGAGAGACTGTAGTAACAAGAATGTGAAGTTAAAGAACAGTGGTATGCACAAATTTAATAGGTTATGATTATGCCTAAGTTGGAATTAAATGGAGATAAATCACCTAATGATTTTTTCATTTAAAATCCTGAGAGAGTGAAATACAATTTAAAGAGAAGGAAGCGAGAAGAGAGAAGCAAAAGGAAAGAATAGGCAGAGAACAAAAAGGAAGAAAACTAAGTAGATTGAGAAAAAGGGAAGAGGGAAAGATTGGGAGAATGAAAGAAAAGGTCAATGAAAATCAAGAGCCCTTGCTAAGTTTCTCTTAAAACAGAAGGGGAAAACACTTGTCAGAAACAACTGAAGCAGAATGTAAGGGGAAATTATCCGTCTCCTTCACATCTTAGCCTTCTTCATCAATTAAACCAAAGTCCACACCTTGGGCATATCCTGCATTGTTTTCTGTTCCTTAATAAAAAAAGACACAGTTATATAAAATCAACTATGATCTTCATTGTTAGTAATATAAGGCAATAACAATGGCAATTAGAAATATTTAATGCTTTTTAAAATGGAAACACTGAAAACTTCAGAACTTCATACATTAGTTAGAAAAATAAAATATGTTAATTTGGCACAAATAATCAGTTTTAAAATGGAAACAAGTATTATGTAAATATTTTGATACTTAAATCCTATGTGCATAGCAAAATGTACATTGCAATAACATCCCTAATTACTCCAGTCCATGGTGTCGAACTAATCAGTAAATTTTAAATTTTATTTTTGAGTAATCTGAAAAATATTCACTAATTCTGATCACAGAGCCATGGGCATATGTGTTTGTATGCCTTTATAATGAGATTATTTTAAATTACTTTAATGTAGTTTAGCATTCAAGGTACTTTTAAAGAATCAAATAAAAACACTTTCTTCCCCCTAATACATATGGAAGTAGAAATCTGTCAATAAATGGTTCTCTGTTTCTTGTGTGGAAATTCAGATTCTATGCAGCCTCTTACTGTCTGGAAGTATCATCAATATAGACCTCCCCCCACCCACTGTTCTCAGATAGAAAGGCATGATGAATGAGATAATCCCACTCAAGACAAATTTCTGGGTTTTTTATTATTAATTTATAAAAATTTCCACTTCCTCCCCCTCTCCTCCCAATACCCTCCCACTCCCCCGACTCCCTCTCCTCCTCCTTCCCACAGGGCAGGAAACCCTGACTGCTCTCAGGACTGGAGAGGGAGGAACAAATTTCTGTTTTGAAGGAAAAAGAAAAAAAATGAAAATGAAAAACATTAAGAGTAATTTGTGTGCAGTACCAAAAGCCACTGGGTCTGGGGAGGAGCAGAGAAACGAATCACTTCTTTGCTCTTGAACTCTGACCTGACCAATAAGAAAGGATAAAGCACTCCTAGGAGGACCCCATTACTAAGATTGTGTCTTTTGAACACAGCGAGCAGTGTTGCATATTCCTGCCCATGACAGTTCTAGGTACAGTCATTAAAGAAGCTATTTATCAATTTATACAGCTGCACGAGGGGTCCATATAAAGTCTTAGACTAGTTACATGTCTTAGACAATATTTCTGTATTCTCACTTCACATGGGAGTTCAGTTAAAAATGAAGAGGTAGATGCAAGGGAAATGTTAGATGAAAAGGACAATTATGAACCCGGATTAGAACCTACAGACCCTGTATTCCTACAAGCTTCTCTTGGCATTACAGAAAAAAAGTTTTCTTGTTTGCCAAAAAATGCTAGATTTTTTTTTACATTTATTTTTTTTAAATAATCTTTTCTCATTTTATATATCAATCCCAGTTCCAGCACCCTCCCCTCCTCCCAATCCGCCAACCTTCCCACCACCCCACCTCCATCCACTCCTCAGAAAGAGTAAGGCTTCTCATGGGGAGTTAGCATAATTCCTTTCTATAATGGAGTTGGATGAAAGTGAATTCAATAACATTTTAAAAGGACGTGATTGGAAAATTCTTAGAATAATGAGCTATCTTCATTTGTGGAAATTTTCAAGAAAGTTCATTTTTTTAGCAGCCAATTTCACTGAAAGGCAAAGTGTACCTAGCTTCAGAGCAGAGAGAAAGCTAGTTTTACAAAGCTTCATCTAAAAAAAAACAAAAAAACAAAAACAAACAAACAAACAAACAAAAAACTAAAAAAATGCTATATTCTGATAAAAAGCAAGCAAGCAAGCAAGCAAACTGGGCTGTGGTGGTACATACCTTTAATTCCAGCACTCAGGAGGCAGAAGCAGGTGGATTTCTGTGAGTTAGAGGCTTCCAGGTCTACAAGAGCTAGTTCCAGTAGTTCCAGCAAGGGCTATTACACCAAGAAACCCTGTCTCTAAAAACAAACAAACAAACAAAACAGCCAACAAACAAAAATATGCATCCTGATTAAAGACGCCATGCCTTTGAAAGATTGTGGAAGGGAATATGTGGGAGAGTTTGGCAGGAGAAATGGCAAAGGGGGAAATATAATTAAAATATCAAAAACTAAAAATGTAAAACATAAACAGTAACACATATTTTAAACAGACATTGCATGTGACATTCCTCAAAAATTCTGTGAATTTATTCTTTGTGTCTAAACTAATCTTTACAGCCAGAACCTGCCAGGCTGACCAGTTCTCTTGTGGAAATGGGCGCTGCATTCCCAGAGCTTGGTTGTGTGACAGAGAGGATGACTGTGGTGACCGGACAGATGAAGCGGCATCCTGCGGTAAGTTGAGGATGGTTGTGCTTTAGTAGAGATGTGGCAGATACATTGTACTGGTGCTGTATTTCCTTACAGCTATTTTTATATGAACAAGATTCAAGGAGGCAAATATGTTATTCATTGCATCTCTTTGAACATGACTTTCAATGCCTGATTCAGAATAGCTCTCATTCAGAATAGGTAGTTACAATAGCCTCAGTTAATAGATCTCATTCAGAATAGATACAATAGCCTTAGTTGAAACACATGGAGCCAGACATTATAGATTGTGTTAGGAGGTAGCTATTAGAAGGCCAAGCACTTTTTTGTTAATCTTGAAACTATTATGATTTAACTTGCAAAACAAAATTGTGTTTTGATTGACATTTGCAGCAAACGACGAGAGGGTGTTTCCTGTTAGAATGCGTATGACACATTCTGGGAGTAGTAAATTATCTAAACTTAGATTAAGTAGTAAACAACCATTGTGAATTTCTGTAAATTCATAGAGTTCTGACTGCCAAAAATTGTGTTGATGGCATCCTTCTCAGTCATGTATCACTAGAGTTCCAATTTTCGAAAAGATTTCTTTTTGACAAAGGATTTGTTGTTGACAGAGTTGCAAAATTATTTTCTTTTGTACATGTAGAACTGAGTAAATTCCCTTCCCAGAGGTGAGTAGTGCAGAGACTGCAAGGACTATTAGATGCATAGTTTCTCAATGAGTCTTCATGACAATCTGTAGGAACCCCAATGTTTTCCATGCTTCACACATAGAAGAATGAAGACAGACCCTTTAGCCACACACTTGAGACCATGAAGTCAATACATAATGGGCTATCTTATAAATACAGGCACATTTTAAATTAAAACTAGTCATTCTGGAATTGCATTGACTTGGGTATGAGTGGCTAAGAAGATACAGGCAAAGTCATGTTCTCATGCACATCTTGATTAAGGGCACACATCCCTATTATAGGCTTCAAACAATGATGTGCTATTGTTTTAACAGTCCCTGCTACAAGAAGTAATCTCACTTTCTAAATGGTAAAATCAGGGAGAGATATGCAGAAATAAGTAATACGTAGTATTTCTGCTTTATCAATGCAATAAACCAAATATTCATTCACAACGTAATCAAGACAGTAAATTTGCTATAAAATTATGAATCTCAAGTTTATTGCCTTTACTTAAGTGTTTAGTTTTAAATTCTTAATGATTTTGTTTAAGAAATGGCATGTATATAAGTAACAACACATTATAGATTCTCTGAATATATAAAAAATCTCAGAAGCTTCCTTCTGTTCTTTTTACATCCTGTTGCCATGTCATTTGTATTAGACAACCAGGTATAGAACATGTTCCTAGTAGTGTGTCAACTACTTACCTATATGTCAATCCAACCCCTTCAATATCTGATAGACATCCAAATCCATAGTCATATGTATATGAATATATATATGGCATATGCATATTCATTTTGCATGATTTTAATGGATATAATATAATAAGACACCTTGAGGTTTTATTAAACAACTTTGGTATTGTTTGTCCATCCTTCCTTCATATCCTTTTGTAGTGATGTTTCTCTTCTTTGTCTAGTTGACATTCCATATCCCTCATAAAAGAAAATACAAATATATAAAGCATGAAATACATTCGGGTTTTTAATTGCTGCTATTTGAGAATTTATTGTATTCTGATCATGTGTTTTGACCATCATGTTTGAATCAAGTATATCACTCATTTCTTCTCCTGCAGTCCTTCCCTGATCTCTCTGCCACCTTTGTTTCCCACCCGCATATGTTATTTTTTAAAATACACTGAGTCCACTTACTGGATCGAAATGTGCACGGGTGTAGCGTCATCTATCAGAGCATAGGTAGCCTCTCAGGGACTGTGCCCTTGAGGACAGTCCACTTTTTCTGATTTTAAATCAAGAGTTGTATCTAAGAAGCTGATCAAGAAGCTTTGGGAGAAGCAATCTCCCTTTGTAGAAGAAGTTATACTTCTGTGGCATAACATGGCCTTTCACTGAATTCAAAATGACAAAGACTGATTCCTAATAAGAAAAAGGAAACAAGATCCAACTGTTATTGCCCATGCATGTAGGCTATATAGTTCCTGTTTCCATATTTCAACAGAACTAGACTGTTTTACATTTGGTCTTGGAATAGAGGAAATTCCCAAAGGTGTCAGCCTTTGCAGAAGTCTTCATTATTGTATTTTCACTTAAATCTTAAGATCTACCCCTGTCATGTTTAATAACTAGTGGTTTTTGTGGAAAATAATATTAAATTTAGATTTAAAGTATGCAAACACATTTGATTATATATGCTTCTGACAAAAATTAAAATCTATGGACAATGGAGAGGAATGCTCATTCTCACTGGAAAAGTGAGAAGGCAGGAAGAAGTATATAGAATGAAAGCAAAGAGCATAAGAGCTGATGAGGGAGGATCAACGACTTAGAAGGAGAAAATGTGGAGAAGAGAAAAGGAGAATCACTAAGAACTAATTAGAATAATGTCTGAATGAAATTTTTATTATTAAACTATTTTATGTTAATAATAGATTAATTTAAAGAATAGGAAATGAATAGATGATAGATAGATAGATAGATAGATAGATAGATAGATAGATAGATAGATAGATAGATAGATAGATAGATGAGGCCTCAGGATCCTGGGGAAACAATAATAATTCTATTACCAGAATGCTTTGAGCATTTAAATATGAAGATGAAGTGAAAAAATGTTCAGGAGGTAAAAAAATTAAAAAGGATAGCCTTAATGAACATTTTAGGAGTAGAATGGAAAATATAGATATAGGAACTATATCAAACTCCATCTTTCCTTTATCACATAGCAATGCAGCAAGTGATAGCTACAAATAAAAAATATCCATACCTCATTCTAGGCAGTTCAATGAAATTCTTTTTAATACTCAAGAGTGAATTTTTTTTAACTCGTTTTAGAGGAATGAGTCTTCATTGATGTTTGAGAATCTGTAACTTTATGGTGGCATTCTCTGAGTTGAGCAAATTTAAGATTCTTCTAGAAAACATGCTCTTTGACAAGTCTTTCCAACTTCAAACAAACTAAACTTGTCTGGGAAAAGGACCCCTCAATGGAAGAGTGCTGCCATCCATTTCAAAGATGAACTGGCCTATGGACAAATTGGGTGGAACGTTTTTCTAAGTAATGGTTGATAAGGGAGGGCTCAGCCTACTGGATGATGCCACCCCTGACCAGGTTGTACTGGGTTGTATAGAAAATCAGATTGATCAAACCATCTTAGGGGAGTAAACCAGTAAATGCAGGGTCCTCTACTTTAGTTCCTACCTCCTGTTTCCTGCTTGAGCTCTTATCCTGCTTTCTTTCAGTGGTAGAATATAACCTCTGAAATGAAAAAAAACAAAAAAGCAAACCAACCAAACAAACAAACAGAAACCCATCTGTCCTCTATGAGCTGCTTTTAGTCATTGAGGTTGTCACTAAAACAGACAAGATCTCCTGAGTAAATTGGGAGCATGGAGACCTTGGGAGAAGGGTGAGGGAGGAGGGGAAAAACAGGGAGGGGAGCAGAGAAAAATTGTTGAGCTCAATAAAAATCAATAAAAAAAGAAACAGAAAACTAAAGCAGAACATTATTAAAAAGAAATGTTGTCTATCTTTCTGAGAATCCCTTCCGTAGGGCAAA
This sequence comes from Myodes glareolus, assembly GCF_982192425.1. Classification (NCBI taxonomy): domain Eukaryota; kingdom Metazoa; phylum Chordata; class Mammalia; order Rodentia; family Cricetidae; genus Myodes; species Myodes glareolus. The sequence goes on along the minus strand of NC_142046.1, from coordinate 24,999,819 downwards.
TGGTCTTAGAAGGAGAAAAACTGCATTTTCAACAAATTCCTAGTTAGTGCTAATTCTTTTGCTAGTAGCCCAACAACTATATTTTCCAAACCACTGAGTTAACAAACTTACATGTATATTTGATTTTGTTTTACATTTGCTTTATGACAATCATGTTTATTAATTTCAAAACTAAGATGGAGCCATTTTTTGTTCATTCTTCTTTCTTTTTATCTTGCTACAATCTTTCCATTCCCTATTCAAAAGTGTTTCCAGAGCCTTAAGCTTAGAGTTTGTGCTGTAAACATACTAATTGTGGCCACAGAGCCCATGATGTTATTCTACTGTGGTTCTCTGTAGAAGCCTCTGTCTGCTGCAAAAATAAGCTATTTTAATGAAGGATGACATATACAAGAATCATCAGGTTTAAGGGTAAGTATTCAAAATACAGCTGGAATTTGTTCAGGAAGGTGACAATATCAGGCTTTCCACAAGGATCTGTGACTTCTCCAGGCTTGGGTGTTGTGTAGGTTTATAGTATCGGGTATGGACTTCTACCTGCTGAATGGCCTTGAGTTCAGTTAGGTAATTTCTGGGTATCTCCAAGATTAAGGTACAATGACTTCACCATTGGGGAAATCTTGTTGGGCTCACCACTGTTGTAGTTCATGGCTGGGTAGGGATATTGATTTTAATTCTCCTCTGGAGATTGCATAGAACCTTCCTATGAGAACTAGACCTAAGAGAGGAGGCTTTCATATCACTTACAGCTCAATTCTACTAAATCATGTGTACAAAATGTGTGATGTTTACAGCAAAAAGGATGTACTTATAAATTCTAGAAGGGGAGTACCTAGGGACAATGGAGGTAACCTATATTGATCTTACATTCAACAAAAGGAAGGAAAATTTTCAGTGTTTAGTCTTTGCGGTTTTGTTAGATATTCTATATGGCTCTTAGTAAGAACATTATCATTTCAAAAGGGATGATCCCATTTAACATACACTAATATGCATATATAGTATATACATGTACACACATACATGTGTATTTTTCTTAATCTAAAAAAAGATTGCTGTGTCTTTTTCAAACAACATTTATTACTTATCTTTTCTTCTGTCATATTACATTCTCTCCCTCATACTTAGTTGCCATCCCCAGCTTCTCCATTTCCTCCTGAGAAATAATAATAATAGAGCCCTGCTATTCCCTATTCTACATCTCTGTCTTCCTTCTTTCCCTCACGGTACATATTTATTTTCTAGATTCTTAGGGTACTTCAGATTACATCCTCAAATATATAGATCCAGGATCTACAAATAAAAGAGAATATGTAGTGTTTATCTCTCTGGGTCTGGGTCACCACAATCTGTGCAATATTATCTAGTTCTATCCTTTTTGATGCACAATTTATGTTTCATTTTTCTTTACTATGCAATTGCTACATACTATGCAATTGTGTATATGTACCATATAGTTATTGCCCATTCATCATGAAAGGATATTGGGTTGTTTCCATTTATTTGCCATTGTGAAAAAAGGAACAATGGACTTGGCTAAGCAGGTATATTTTAATAGTAAAATATGAAGTCCTAAGGGCATATGTCAAGGATTGCTGTAGGTTGACTTATGGTATCTTTTGGAGAATTCTCTACCCTGACTTCCATCCTGAGTACACCAGTTTGAAGTCTTACCTATGGAGAATGGAGACATCACTTTCCTACACCCTCAGCAGTATTTCTTGTCAGTTCTTTTCTCAATTTTGGCCCTTTCTGACTGAAGTGAGACAAAAGTTGCTTACTTTGCATTTCTATGATTGCTAAAGATCTGGGACATTTAAAAATAATTTTCTAAGCTATTCGTATGTTTTATTCTGAGAATTCTATATTAGATCTGTTTTCAATTCTTTTAATTGTTCTCAATTTATTTCTCAATTCTTGATTTATTTCTGGGTATTCATTTTCTATTAGAGTCATAGGTGACAAAGATTGTCACCTGTGGCAATCATTCCACACCATTGTCTGCTTCACCACCCACCAAGTATGGACCGTGACTCCACACTTTCCACAATCTAGGTAAGGTCCTAGGGGTTGAACACAAGACGTACACAACACAAACAGAGAGTTCGAGTCATTCTCAGAGAGAATGCCCATTTATTCAAACTTAATCTGGGGTTAAAATTCCCTTTGGCCCCAGTAACAGAAACCCCTCCCATCCAGAGGGGGATGGGGAAGCTGGCACCAAGTGAGCTTCTCTGCAGGCAGTTGGGCTAGGAGTGTAGGGCAGTGTCAGACAGGTGAGAGGTATCTTGGTGCCTGGGCTCTTCCAGGCAGGTTGAGAAATTACCATTTTAAAGTGATATAGAGCCCTAGGCTATAATACCAGGCTAGAGCAGAGCAAGCATGGAACTTAGCAGGAAACTTTAGCTGGTTGCCAAAACAGTCCTTGATTTGCACCTCCAGAGGCAGGGGAAGGCCCAGGCCTTACAGTTGCCTATTAGGATTAACCTTCACTTCTTTCCTTAGATGTACAGAAGCGCTCAAGTTTTATGAGTTCACATTTGCTAATTGTTGCACTTATTCCCTAAGTAAATAGAGTCCCATTTAAAAAATCCTTTCTATACTTGTACTATGTAAGTTATTCCCTGTGCTTTCCATAACAGTTTAATAATTTCAGGTTTCATGCTGAGGTCTTTGGTACATTTTAAATTAACTTTTGTACATGGCAATAGCTATAGGGCTAATTGTATTATTCAGTTCAGTTTTCCTCATACCATGTTACTTCTTCCAATTCATGAGGATGGGTGATCTTCTAGTGTCTTCCATAGTCTCTTCCATCAGAGATTTAATTTTTTTCATTGAAGAGGGCTTCTAATATTAATATGACTGTTTCTATGAACTATTTCTCATCAGTATTCTAGAATTTATTGGTAGAAGCTTATTCCATATCTGGAATGTTGAGTTCTTCATGAATTAAAATACCTAAGTACAATCCAGGTGTGCTAGTTATAAACCTAGAATTGCAACATTTTGATGGAGGAGACAGGAAGATCATGAGTTCAGTGCCAGTTTGAATTATAGTGAGATCCAGTCTTCAAAATCAAACAAACTAATAAAGCAATAATAAATAAAGACCAAATGATATTCTTAAAGTGCCTAATATATGTGCACAAAACACCTGGTTTCATCCGTAGCACCACATAAAACTGTACATGGTGTAGCATGCCTGAAAACCCGGCACTTGTTTGATGGAGGCAAGAAGATTAACATTTAAAGTCATCCTCAAGCAAATAACAAGTTTTATGTCTGCATGGACTATGTAAGACCCTGAAAATACCAACAACAATGATAATGAATACATAAACCTTACTAAATCAAGTAGATTGACTGACATCAAGGTACACCCCTTTAATTTTTTCACTTGGGAGGCAGAGACAAGGTGGATTTCAAATAGTTTTAGATCAGCCTTTTCTATAAGTGAAGTTTAGGCAGAGAGAGAGAGACACAGAGACAGAGAGAGAGACAGAGAGAGAGATTCAAACAAAGAAGCTAGATTGTCCCTTTGGGTATCTGAGTACTTGCAGCATTAGTATTTCCAAGGTATTTTAGTTTTGTGCTGACATTCTGATCCTCCCTTTTCCATCTATTTCAGGAGCTGTCCCTAGTGTTATCCTCTCTATTTTACACCATCCTCCTTTATCAGCTTATCCTCTTTTTAGTTTTTCAGATTGAGCCCACGACTCAGTACAGCAAGGGTTCAACCAAAGGCCTACAGGCTGCCTGAATGTACAGGTGTTAATGCAACTCAGTACAAACATCATAAGCTCACATAAAATGTAAAGACATGTTTCTTTGAATAGTTTTGACTTTATTAAGCAGTTCAACTGTGAACCTTACATATAACAGTATGATGTCACAATGTCTAAAGTTTGGTCACAACTTGAAATTAAAAAATATATAAAACATATTTTAAGGCCTTAATCAAATCATAGAAACACATTTGTAAATTGTTTAATAAACACTCAATTATATACTTCTGTAAAAAATCCAATCAAATAATTTAAATTATGTCAATATATTATTGATCCAACTACTCCTCCACCTAAATTTGCCATCATCTTGCATGTGTGACAGAAATATCATCGGGATATTCTTTAAATATTGTGAGATGTGAGAGCATTCTACTGTGGTATTTTTATGATGCATCCTTACTCAAAAATTATATCTGTAAAAAACTGAGTTCATTCAGAATGAAGAATTCTATTATTACTGTTGTTATTATTATTATTGTCATTATTATTATTGATGATGTAATTTTTCTAAATACTGAAGAAAATTTATTTGAATGGTTATTGCCTAATATGGTTGACAGAAACTTATATAAACTTTACCTCTCCATTTCACTGAAAAATGTGGCAGGTTCTAGAGAGCAATGGAGGCTGACCCCTCTCCAATGTGCATAACTTTAAGAAATAAGGTGATGGAAAATTCAAATGCCACCAGTCACCAGATTCCCAAACTAGTATTTTCTGGGTTCCTGTCTCACAAATTCAACAATGAATTTTATGGGACCTGAAAGGAAAGGGTGAGTTTTGGGAAAGAATTTAATCCCCAACTAGAAGAGCTCCTGTTTGGCACAATGGGATGCAGGGGACTGGTGTCCAGGATGCTATTGGTCAACTGCTAATTTAGAGGAACATGGCCACAATAGGGTGACACATGTGGAGCAAGCTTGCGAGTTCACTGGGGCCAGTTTGAGAAGCATTCTCCCATAGTGTCCTGGCAGGAGAAGGGTTAAACCAAGAAGAATGAAGAGGAACCTAAAGCTGAAATGGAGTTCTCTTTGGGAATCCTGGCTTTTGACCAGAAATGAGCCATGGATTGCAGATTCCATCCAAGGAATGGATGCAGAAACAGAGAATTGTAGCATTATTGGTGTCTGTTCTAAACTTCGTGACCAGTGTCTAGCCTTTTCTGTGAGTTTGTATTTAAACATTCTTAAGTTTTTTTTTGTTTTTGTTTTTGTTTTTTTTTTGCTTAAAAATGGTAGGCAGTCTTTTTTGCTAAGTTGTTTTTTTTTAAACTATCCTTATTGGGATATTATATTATTTGCATTTATTTATTTACTTATTGTTACAACTTTCTCATTAACTAAGAAAGTCCAGTCTGCAACGTGTGTATGTGTGTGTGTGTGTGTGTGTGTGTGTGTGTGTGTATGTGTGTGTGTGTGTTGGGGGTGGGGTGGGCACTGAGACCAAATTCTGAAGGGCAATTATGGAAAGCAACAATTTGTGCTTCAGTTTAAATGTTCTGTCTTTCCTAAATTTCTTGCACAAGGCCCGGCATCATGCACATTGCTTCCTACAGTGAGCTTCCTGTACCTACGCTGCCCAAAATCTGCCTGTCGGGTGAATTTGGGAAGAACTCCAAGTATCTGTTTTGAGGGGAAGGCAATTCATGTGATTTTTAAACTGAAGAAGTGGCCGAAAGTCTGTGATCTCTGCATGCCCTGAAAATTTAATTTGTTAAGATGAAACCTGGACATACACATACACACACACACACACACACACACACACACACACACACACACACACACACAAAGTCAGCACAACCATAATGGCTTATCTCTACACAGACTGATGATCATTCTTAGTTGGATGACTGTGGTAGACCAGCAGGCTTCTGCCAGCACTCTCTTGCTGAAATTGCCTTTTCAATCTTGAGAGGCTACAGGGTCAGCAGTCTTTATCTTATGTCCTGAAGACTTTAATACACATTCAAGCTTTGATGAACACTTTCCCGACAGCTATTTTTGAGCTCCCCTTCCTGGTGTTTCTTACACAAACAAGAAGTACAGGCTAGAAATGACCTAGCCAAGCATGCCCTTGAGAGTAAAACGCCAGTGACTGGAAAATGTCTCAGAGGTTAGGGTACTTGTTTGCGGAGGAAAGGTTGTACCTCCCCTTTCATCTTTCAGTCTATCATGAAAGAAAGGCGGGGCAGAAGCTCAGGCAGAAGCTGAGGCAGAAGCTGTGGACCAGTGCTGTTTACCCACCTACTTCTCCTGATTGGTTTCACCTGCATTCTTAAACAATTCAGGAACATCGATCTGACCAGGAGTGCACTACCCATAGTGAACTGCTCCTTCCCATATGAAGAAAATGTCCTGACATCTTTATTACAAGACTCTTCTTAGAGGTACTCTCTCAATTAAGATTTCATTTCCCAATTTCCCTTGGGTCAAATTGACAGAAACAAGAACAACAACAAACAAAACAGCACATACACCTCCGTAAATATTGTCATTTTGATCAAGAAAACTGCAGTTTTGCCTTGTGGAAGCAACATTTTGAAAATAGGCTCTGTTCATATTTAGCTCAGATGCACCCAGTATGCCAGAAATTTCATTCAACGGAGTTTGTCATTCATGCTAAATTCTTTCTTTTGTGTAGGTCTTGATATATTGCTTTTCTTCGAAGTATTATTTCCATATGGATTTATTAAATTTGTACCTATGTGGCTCAGTATGATGGTCAAACACTGTCATCCAGGACTTTTATTTTCCCTTGCCATCAGATAGTCAACCTTTTTATCTTCATCTCCCTCCACTTTTTAGGACGGGTCTCTCTATGGAGCCCTCACCTGTAGCCCCCATGGTGATATCCATGGTGGGCCTGAGCTCACTATGTAGACCAGGTTGAAGTTAAACTCAAAGAGATCCCCCTGCCTTTGACTCTAGACTGCTGGAATTAAAGGTGTGTGCCACCAAAACTACTTTCGTTTTTTTTTAAAATTGATTTTATTAAATATACATTTTTCTCATCTCCCCTTCCTGTCTCTCCCCTCCCCGCCAGCCAAGACCCATGGTCCCTATGCTCTGAATTTACTCAGGAGATTGTGTCTTTATCTGCTACTCATGTAGATTAGATCTATTTATGTTTCTCTTAGGGTCCTCATTGCTGTCTAGGTTCTCTGTAATTGAGGTTTGTAGGCTGGTTTTCTTTGCTTTATATCCAAATGCCACTTGTGAGTGAATATGTGTGATAATTGTCTTTCTGGGTCTGGGTTACCTCACTTAGCGTGATGCTTTCCGCTCCATCCATTTGCCTGCAAATTTCAAGATGTCGTTATTTTTTTCTGCTATGTAGTACTCTATTGTGTCAACGTACCATGTTTTCCTTCTTCTGTATAGGAGCATTTTGGTTGTTTCCAGGTTATGGCTATGACCAATAATGCTCCTAGGAACATGGCTGAGCATATGTCCTTGTAGTACGATGGAACATCCTGTGGGTATATACCCAAAAGTGGTATTGCTGGATCTTGAAGAAAGTCGTTTCCTAATTTTCTGAAAAAAATGCCATACTGATATCCAAAGGAGCTGTACCAGCTTGCACTCCCACAAGCTTGCACAGCAGGAGTGTTCCCTTTACCCAACAACCTCTCCGGCATGAGTTGTCATCATTATTTTTGATCTTGGCCACTTTTATAGGTGTAAGATGGAATCTCGGAGTTGTTTTGATTTTTATTTCTGATGGCTAACGATTTTGAGCATTTCCTCAAGTGTCTTTCAGCCATTTTAGAATCCTCTGTTGAGACTTCTCTGTTAGGGTCTATATTCCATTTTATTTCTATTGTGTAGAACAATTTGAGAAGTATTGTATTAGTTCTTCTTTGAAAATCTTGTAGAATTCTGAGCTGAAACCCTCTGATTCTGGACTTTTTGTGGTTGGGAGACTTTTCATGACTTTCTATTTCTTTAACAGTTATAGGTCTATTTAAATTTTCTTTTCTGGTCTTGATTTAATTTTGGTAAGTGATATTTATCCAGAAAGTTGTCCATTTCAAGTTTTCCAATTTTGGAATAAACCCATGTATTTTATCGGATACCATGGCTTTAAAACAAAAAGAAGCAAACTCACCTATGAGAACAAGATGGCAGGAAATATTCAAATTGAGAGCTGAAATCAACAAAATAGAAACAAAGAAAGCAATACAAAAAAATCAATGAAACAAAGAGTTTGTCCTTCGAGAAAAGCAACAAAATAGACAAACCTTTAACCAAAGTAACCAAAAGGCAGAGAGAGAATATCTAAATTAACAAAATCAGAAAGGAAAAGGGAGACATAATGACAGACACGGAGGAAATCCAGAGAATCATCAGATCAAATTTCAAACACCATACCTACTTTCAAACACAATGTTTTTTAGAGGCCAGTGCCTTTAAATGATTCCCAAGTATTTTCCCCGTTGCAGCAGCTGAGTAGCATTTGCTAACCCCCCATTTTCTTCCCTCATTAAAGGTGTCACCACACTTAACTACAAAACACAACGTTCTTCCCACTTTACATTCTCAGAGCATGTACGCCAAATTTTGACGGTCTGTGTAACAGACAAGCTGTACAGATTTGACTCACTAGTTCTTGCTCATTTCATGGATGAAAATTTTCCAAAATTTGAGCATATCTGAGAGCAGAGAAATTAAGGCTGTCCTCTAAAGTATGAGGCAGAAAGAGGTCAGATTCTGGCTCATGTTCATTGCCTTGCAAAGCGTCATGGGCACATGTGATCTCCTCCCCAGAGTTACTTTCCTGGGCTATAAGGTGAAATTATATTTAGTCTAACACTAACCCTGGGGAAGGTGAAAGGACATAGGTTCTGCCCTAAGAGGTTTGGAGAAAGACCTAAGGGGACCCTCAGTAAGTAGAAAAAGCACATGTGCCTGTTGTGATCAATAGTGAACAGGAAGAGGGTAGTCAATATACCTTACTCATTTCACTACTAAAATGACAGCCATCCTTAGCTCTCAGGCAAGTTTTCATGATGCTCTTTTCAATTTTTTTAAAAAAAATAAAAATTAAAATAATAGATAAAACAGATTAACTATTGTTGATTAAGTTTTAAAATTTATGCATTTCTCTTCACTTCTACCTCACTAGGATATAAATATAATCTAAACGTTTTAAAGTTTCCAAATAAACTACAAGCATAGAGCATGATATATACATTTATATAAGGTAACATTACATTGTCATATTAGTGTAAATGAAAAAACAATGATAAAATTATATTAATAAATTAAGAAAGGGATTGTGTAGAACAGTGAACACTTGGAGCAGACATTTCGATTTTCATGTAACTGGAAAAGTTAATTAATAATATATTGATTAATGATCAGCTTGATAAATTTATTTCAAAATATTTGTACAAGCAAGAATACATGTCGATCACTTATAATTTTCTTCTACTCAGATAAAGATGATATTTATCTTATTTGACAGCGATATGAGATAAAGTCTGTAATTATTATTTTTGGGCCTTTATTGTGACTTATTCCTTCACTTGAAAATAATAGTTTTATAAAATTCCTTCATGAATCTAAGAAATAAATGTATGTTTATTTGGTATTCAAAAATTTCTGCTGATGGGAAGGCAGACTGATGAACAGCTACACAGGTATTCACCATGATCTATCTTACCCATTTAATCAAGATTTTTGCATTCTTATTTGTATTTTGCTATCATAAGGATAATTTTGAAAACAAAAACTAATTTCTTTGAAATGTATTTACTTTTTATGTAAAGAAAAATAATAAAAAGTAACCAGAGCTGAAGGAACCCCTAGTGGATAGAATCACTTTCTGGCCAAGCATGAAGACTTGAGATAGTGTCCCGACATGTTTGACCTCACATATCTGTAACCCCAGAGCTGTGGAGGGTGGGGATTGGAAGATCATCGAGACCCAGTGTCTGTCTCCCCTGCTGCAGGGTCAGTGACAAACCCTTTTTCAAAGGAGTCAGAGAGAACAATAGAGTAGAGCATGTGAGTATCTTCTCTGGCGTTCAGACAGGCTCACAGAGCTACACAAACACTGTGTGCATGTGCAATCTCTCTCTCTTGCTCTCTCTTAAACACACACATACTCACTCACTCACAAAGCCTAACTTGTTCTCACGAGGACTGAACAGGCAATACCATGCACTTCCAACATTAAATCCAGTGTTTAGGGAAATTGTCACCTCTCTTGACTGTTAGTTACTAGTACTACTCTTTCTTTTGATTTCATTACTAGGTTAATATCTGCAGTCATCTTTTTCCCTAAGTCATTTAAAATGACCTCTTCAAGTCCTTGCCAGACTCCAGTGCGCATGCTTAGTGAAGTGGTACCTTCCTTAGCCCAGTGCTTAAGAGCTCAGAAGATAGCTATAAATTCAAGGCCAACCTGGTTTATGTAGTAACTTCTAAACCACCATGGACACAAGAGAGACTTTATTTCAAGGAGCACAGTAAACAAATGAACGAATACCTTACATACCTGAGTCTTTCTGTTAGTGACCAACACCTGGAGTTCAATCCCCCTCACCAGTGTTGCTCCAAAATACACTTCCATTAAAAAAAGTCTTCACAGTCATTGAGTTGATGGTTTATCTATGGATACTATTGAGGTAATACATGTCTATCATTTCATATGTCAATTGTTACAGATTGGATACAGCGCAGGTTTCAAGCTCTAACTGATGTTGTCTGTCTTTTTCTTTAATGAAACCTTACAAAAAAGGACTAGTGCTGTGATTTATAAATGTTCACTAGTTGTCATGAGCATGGCATCATGCCTGATGGGAGTTAGCACTACTGCCTTCATCTAGATTCAGCCTCTTGAGATATTACAAGTTTCTTTTCTTTTTATAAGATTTTTTTTGTTTTTAATTATGTTTGTGTATGTGTGTCAGCATGTAGGTACATGTGAATGCAGGTCCCAGAGAGACCAGAGACGTTGGGTTACCTTGCAGATGGAGTTACAGGAAGGTGTGAGCCATTTGACATGATTCTGGGAGCCAAACTCCGGGCCTTCACAAGAGCAGCCGGAGCTCTTAACCACTGAGCCATCATTCCAGCTTCCATGGAAACATTTTTCTTCGTATACGAGCTTTAATCTTTCTAATGCACTCTTGTGAGCACTAATTTGAAGCCAGGTTTGGGCAATATGAGGATACAAAGCAGTTCATTGGGAACTTTTACGTTGTTTTTATACATGAGTGGAAGTTCTAGAACTAGAATGGGTAAGACTGAGGCCTCTGAAGCCAGGTGCAAAGCTGAAGATGAAGTAAGTAAGTCTATGGGGTTCAGGGTTCAATCCCTAATGCGCCTCAAATCAAACAGGAGCAGAATCCATGTTATAATCATAACCATATCTGGGTCCAGACCTGCATAGTAAAGAAAGCAGCTGTTCTGTGATAAGAATGAGCTCTGAGATGAGCCATTCAGTCCTACTTCCAAGTACTGTACTTTCACTCTGTCTCCCTTTCCCTCAGAATGGGAGCACTGTTCCTAGGCTGGTCTTGAACTTGAAACTTCCCTACATTGGTTGCAAAGTAAATGGTATTTCAAGAACGTGCAGTCTTGCCTAGCTTGCCTGCTTATCTTGTTTATGGGAGAAAGAAAAATGCCTGCATAGTGTAAGTAGAATTGTGAATTGAGCCTTCTAAGAAACCATGGAACACAGATCCAGGAGACCCTTCTCATTCCCTTTGCTGTAAAAAGTTTCTATGTACTCTAAAGTCCCTTTGCTCTAAAATGTCCCAAATTTCAAAGTAGCAACCATGACACTGAGAAGAAAGAATTCTGGGTAATAGATTTTTTTCTGCCCACACATAGTTACAATGAATTATTGTTGTGTTGGGATTAGTAAGAGAAAAAAGATGATGCAATGTTGCACAGCATATTAATTTTACATGTTATTTAATTTCAAAAGATATTATCTCACAATAAAAATTATCAGTCTTGTTCTCTTGAAGAATGTGATACTCTTTACACACAAGCAAACACACACACACACACACAACCACACAAACATACACACACCAGAGAAAAAAATTTCCAGAAATATAGCCTTATAACACGTGACAAAATTAATTTACTTGTGATAATCAATCCATGTTTATTTTTACTTTCATATGAATGTATATGAGGTAATAATCATTTATCTGACACATTTTATTGAATATTTTAACCTCTACTATTATTATTAATAATAATTAGTTTATTATTCAAAAACTAATTTCTTGAATCACTTCTTAGGTTGACAAATATGACTATATTGTTTACTAGATTTAGGGTTGAATTCAGCATAGACTTGCTTTAATACCAATATTTCATGCTGCCAGGAAGAGCTGCCACTTGTAGATATGATCTCATTCTTAAGGTTTGAAAATGTTTACTTCACAAAAATGTGAATTAACAATAATAATAGTAATAAATATTGATAATAGTAGTAATAACAGCACCCAAACAGGCCCTATGATTTCAATTATTATGTTCCAAGTTCTGTCGCATCAGTATTCACTCGTGGAGAGGAAGCTATCAAAAAAGCCAAGCACACTGATTCTTGACGTCTTTACATTTCACAGAAAATAAATACAATGTTATACATTCATTTTCTATTCCATCCATTTACTTAGGACTTCAGATTCATATTTATATTTTCCCCCAACCTCCTACAACTTAAATGTTGTTCAAGAACTTGAGAAATTTTGTTTTCTTTAGATGAGGGCAAAACTCTCTGTTTTTATTAGCACATCTATTCCCATACCACTTCCCTCTAATGCTTTCTTCTTGCATTCAGTGTCAGGCTACTTCTTGATTTTCCTGTGATATTTTGCTGATTCCTTTACCTTCGTTTAACTCTCCATTTGCTTTGGGGAAAGGGGTTAATGAATTTCTAAAACCTTAACATCCCTTTACTTCTGGTTTAATATTTTGAAATTCTTGCATGTCAAATCCACTTCATGAGTTGGTTCTTGCTATTTCTGTCTTTCTGCTGTGTTTTGTCTGTTGACTGATTATTGTTCTTCCCGAATATTAGTTAATAAGGACATACACTTAGGAAGTGCATTGAAAGCATTTCAATATGATTTTTTTTCACTATTTTTCTCTTTCAGGGTTTTGGATCTTTAATTCTCTGCCACGATGCTTTATCTTTTTCATTTCTTTTTGCTCTTCACTATGTAGATATGGTAATCTCTTTAGATTTTACAGTTTCGCATATCTCTGATTTATAGTCTGTTCTTTCAACATCTGTTTCGTGTATACAATTAAATATTATCATATCAACTTCCCATTTCCCTCTTCTTGATATCCTATATTGTCCTACATGACTCCATTCCAAATTCAGGCATTATTCATTGTTTAAATGTTTCGGACTACCCCAATGCCTTTCCATTTGAGTATTTCTGTTTTTCCTACTATTTTCAGTATGAAAAAAGAAAGATAGAAACTGAAAGTATATGGTTTAGGCATGGAAGGGGGCAGGAAGTGGGATCATTAAACCTAAGGACATATGGAAAAACCTTAAGAACACCCAACAGCAAACTAATTTCAAAATATAATCTAATCCTTCAGTATATTAATATGTAATTTAGCTCATTATTTTAGCTTGTAATTCGAAGAGTAATATTTAATTTCAAATGTCCTAATTGTTTTCTTTTAATGTTTGACCATTTTACCCCTTGCTCTTTCATTTTTATAGGTTTTGTTTTTTTTGTAGTTTTTGGTTTTTTGAGACAGAGTGTCTCTGTATAGCTTTGGAGCCTATCCTGGAAATCACTCCATAGATATGGGTAGCCTCAAATTCACAGAAGTCACTCTGCATCTGCCTCCCACATGCTAGGATTACAGTTGTATGCCACAAACACACAGTTGCCTTTATTCCTTTGAATATTTTTGTCTTAGCCATTTAAAGAAATTTTACCTAAATGTCTTACATTATTCATCTGATTTCATTCAGTAATCTTTACAGACATAGTTAATGCCTAAATATCTTTGGATCTTGTCAGGATACTCCAGTTTTGATATATCTGCTGAACTTTAATGATCAAATTTTTCCTTCCCTTTTCTATACTTTTTATAAATGTTGTGGTTTTAATTTTGAATTTTGAGAACACTTATAGTTTAGATATTATTCTTTTTCATTTTATTTATTTATTTATTAAAAATTTCCACCTCCTCCCAATACCCTCCCACTCCTCCCACTCCCTCTTCCCCTCCCTCTCCAGTCCTAAGAGCAGTCAGGGTTTCTGGCCCTGTGGGAAGTCCAAGGTCCTCCCCCTCCCTCCAGGTCTAGGAAGGTGAACATCCAGACTAGGCTCCCACAAGGCCAGTCCACGCAGTAGAATCAAAACTCAGTGCCATTGTCCTTTGCTTCTCAGTCAGCCCTCATTGTCAGCCACATTCAGAGAGTCCAGTTTGATCACAAGCTCCATCAGTCCCAGTCCAGCTGGCGTTGGTGAGCTCCCATTAGATCAGTCCCCTTGTATCAGTGGGTGGACGCACCCCTCGCTTTCTTGACTGGGGAGAAGGGGAGATGGGGAGAGAGAAGGGAGAAGGGGAGGATTGGGGAGAGCTTGGGGGAATGGGATTATTGAGATGGAGGAAGGGTAGATATGGGAGCAGGGAAGAAGTTATCATAACCAAGGGAGTCATTTTAGGGTTGGCTAGAGTCTTGGCTCTAGAGGGGTTCCCAGGTGTCCAAGGGAATTTCCCCATCTAGTTCTGTGGACAGCAGAGGAGAGGGTGCCTGAACTGGCCTTATCCTGTAGCCACACTGATGAATATCTTGCATATCACCATAGAACCTTCATTCGGCGATGGATGGAGATAGAGACAGAGACCCACATTGGTGCACTGGACTGAGTTCCCAAGGTTCAAATGAGGAGCAGGAGGGAGAACATGAGCAAGGATATTATTCTTCTACATCTGGGATCTTCCTATGTGGCTGTATATAGTAATATATTCCATGAGACTTTGACACATTTTATTAAAAGTCTTAGATTAACTTTATCTTAGTTTTTCATATTGGGAATAGTTCAACTTGTAAAGTAGGTTTGTGAAACAAGTAAGATGGTCATTAATATCCAGGAGACACCATTTTATTTCTTCTCTTACATTCTAGGTTTCTCAGCTGACATTGTTTATACTATGAAGCAATACTAATTGACCATAGGTAGGGTTAGACCTTCAACATACTAGGGTCATGCTGTGATCCACATTCTAAGTGGAATTAAAGTACTGTGCCTATTCAATATTGACATTAATATTCAAACTTCTCCATTTATTGGCAAAATATACTTTCATATATGCAAGCACCAAACAATGCATACTTCACTCGTCCCCCTTTTTTTTCCTCAAAGTTTATTAAAATACAAAAGTCTCCATTTCCGCCCCTCCTCCCAACACCCTCCCACTCCCCCCACTCCCTCTCCTCCTCCCTCTCCATCCCAAATAGCTTTCAGGGTCTCCCACCCTGCGGGCAGTCCAAGCTCCTCACCCCTCCCTTCAGGTCCAGGAAGGTGAGCATCCAAACAGACTGGATCCCAAAAATCCAGTATATGCAGAGGAAACAAGTCCCAGTGTCATTGTCGATGGCTTTTCAGAAAGACTCCGGGCCAGCCACATTCAGTGAATCCGAACTCAATCAGAGAATCTGGCTGGATTACGTGCTCGCTCAGTCCCAGACAACTGGCCTTGGTGAACTCTCATTAGATCAGTCCCCTTGTATCAGTGGGTGATCGCACCCCTCGCGGTCCCGATCTCCTTCCTCATGTTCTTCCTCCTTCTGCTCCTCGTTTGGACCTTGGGGGGTTCAGTCCGGTGCTCCAATATGGGTCTCCGTCTCCATCTCCATCCATCGCCAGCTGAAGGATCTATGGTGATAAGCAAAATATACATCAGCATGGTTATGGGCCAAGGCCAGTTCAGGCACCATCTCCTCTATTCAGAGAAGAACCTGGGGATCTCTCCTTGGACCTGGGATCCCATTTATAATCAAGTCTCTAGTAAACCCTAAACTGACTCCCTTAGTTGAGATATATTCTTCCCTGATCCCATATCCATCCTTCCTCCCTCCCCCGCTCCCAGTCCCCCGAGCATTCCCCATTCCTCCCCTGCTCCCTTCTCTCTAACCCTCTCCCCTTCCAGTAACCCTCCCACCCCCCCCCAAACACCCGAGGTTAACTGGGACTCTTGTCTATTTCCTATCTCCAGGAGGAAAACTACCTGAATTTTCTTCAGGTTCACCCTCCTATCCAGCTTCTCTAGGATCACGAATAATAGGCTCAAAGGCCTTTAATTATGGCTAGAATCCATTTATGAGTGAATACATACCATATTCCTATTTTTGGGTCTGGCTTACCTGACTCAGTAAAGCGTTTTCTTTTTTTAAAAAAATTATTATTTCAAATCAAAACCACTTTGAGATACCATCTTACACCTGTCAGAATAGCTAAAGTCAAAAACACCAATGATAGCCTATGCTGGAGAGGATGTGGGGTGAGGGGAACACTCATCCATTGTTGGTGGGAATGCAAACTTGTGCAGCCACTGTGGAAATCAGTGTGGCGGTTTCTCAGGAAACTGGGAGTCAACCTCCCTCTGGACCCAGCAATTCCACTCTTGGGAATATACCCAAGAGATGTCCTATCATACTACAAAAGTATTTGTTCAACTATGTTCATAGCTGCACTATTTGTAATAGCCAGAACATGGAAACAACCTAGGTGCCCCTCAATAGAAGAATGGTTAAAAAAGGTGTGGAACATATATACATTAGAGTTTTACTCAGCGGTAAAAAACAATGACATCTTGAATTTTGCATGCAAATGGATGGAAATAGAAAACGCTTTATTGAGTGAGGTAACCCAGACCCAAAAAGAGGAATATGGTATGTACTCACTCATAAGTGGTTTCTAGCCATAGTTAAAGGTCTTTGAGTCTAGAATTTGTGATCCTAGAGAAGCTAAATAAGAAGGTGAACCTGAAGAAAATCATATAGTTATCCCCCTGGATAGTGGAACTAGGCAAGACTGCCAGGCAAACTCGGGTGCATGGGGGGTGGGAGGGTTGGTAGTAAGGGAAGATGTTCAGGGAGAGAGGAGAGGGGGAGGATTGGGGATGGCTTGGGGGAAGGGGAGGGAGGGAGGGAGGGAGGAAGGATGGCTGTGGGAGCAGGGAGGTTTATATCTCAGTTAAGGGAGCCATTTTAGGGTTTGCAGGAGACTTGATTCTGGAGGGGTTCCCAGTAAAAATTAAATAAAAAATAAAAAAACTCGTTACTTTTTTTGAGGACCTTTTCCATCTATCTTCTACTCTTTACTCTTTTGGAAACATATTAAAGTATTTGCTATTTGTTTTATCCATGCCTATTTTATTGTTAGAGCAGTTTGCTGGTTTTCCTGAACTTTTGTTTGATTTCTCCGCACTGACTCCTGTGTACTTCCTTTTACTTCTAGGGTTCTGCCTTGTAACTACCCGAAAAGCTCTCCCAAACCTGTTTCATCCTACCTGTGAAGAACCTTCTGCTAAAATTCACTCAGTTTCGCCAAGTATTAATACATTTTCATTTCAGGGTTTTCTGAGATCTAAGTCTTGTATGATGCAGTACACCCCAATGCCTTTCCTCCTGGTCACCTGCTTTAACATGGATATTTAATTACATTAGTTTTATGTCATTTCCTTCAGAAGTATGCTAAAACTGCCCAAAGGGATTCTCAATGTTTCCGTGTTTTGCAGGAAGACAGATTGTCCTTTTCTTTTGATGGGCACATTTGGACAGATGTTCTCTAACTTGAAAATGTCTTAACCAGAAGTCCATGTAGTGTGCCCGACCTGCAGATCAACCACAATGTAGAGCCGAGCTCCTGAAATTCACGCAGGACGCCTGTTAGCCTACAGCTGAACAAAATCATCTGAAGCTTACCTTCTGATGAACTGCTTTGTATCTCCTATGTCTGCTTAAATACTTGTATCCAAAAAGCCCTCTGGCAGCCCAAAGGCAGTGTCTGCTTCTCCCTTCCTGACTGTCACTAGCCATCACTTTTTGTACTGATGGGGAATGCTTCTGAACCCTGTATTACATGGAAAAATCCCAGTCAAGAGTTTTATCTGCAGTGCCTTTATGTAATCAAGCATTTGATAGTTTTGAAAGTCATGTGTTTAACCACTTTTCAAATATTTTTCCAACTAGATTTCCTGAGGCTGGGAAAAGAGTATGAGCCCTTGTGTTTCTTGTGCCTAGGGTATTCATTCATTCATTCATTCATTCTCCACAATTTATTTCGATAACCTACCACTCTACATATAATAAAGTTCTAAATAAAAATTTGAGTGAGAAGACTTTTGCAGTATTTTCCTTTTACTCTGCACACTAGTAAACAAGAGCATCCATTAATCACTCAAAAGGCCAGGATCTCAACCTAGGATTAGCTCTCTATAAAGCTTATAGTCTTTAGGAAATGAGTTACACCTATGCCCTCTCCACTCTCCCCAATGGAAGAAATATAGAAAATAAAAAGAAAAGTAGAAAAGTAGCAAGAAACATAAAATATGGCAATATATTTTTACTAAAACATGTTTATATCACTGTATCTTTTAAAACCTGATCTATGGAATAAATCAAATTAAAAGTGTATTCTGTGGTAACTATGTTTACTCCAAAGAGTTAAGCATGTGAATAACTTTAAAATGCATCTATTATTGGCTACTACTAGAAAAATGACTTTCACATACATATTAACTATTCTCATTTTACTTAAGTCATTTATTTAATCCACATTAAACAGAATCAGAATTGCTCTGCATCACTAGATCATTTTATAACCATAAATATACAATTAACCACAGTAATATAATTAGACAGACTTCTGAGATAACAAGCCTGGTGTCAAAATGAAGTAAAATCTATACAAATAAGTAATCTATTCTTTATGAGTCCTAGTCCTTGGGAGACAGAGCTAGCAACGATATCTAAAAAGTATCTATCAGTAAATAGAGAACAGCATGGGTAACTTGAAGCACCATTTCAATTTTCAAATCAACAGATGACTACATACATTACAGCAGGTAAAACTCAGATTTCAAACAAAAGACAGAATTAAAAATGTAATTTGGTCTTTCCCAAATCTCCCACTGCTGTAACATCATTAAACTTTCTTCGCAATGATAATTGCAGTATAGTGAAAAACTAGTCTTGATATCAGTGACAGGAATCCCGAATTTCTTCTGACCTTTGATGCTCTTGTGAAGCATCCTAAGGCGAAATGTATTATTTGCTTCTGACTGGGGTTTGGAAATGACAATTTCAGCGCTCCAGTTTCCAAGCATTAACAGGAAAGGTGTAGTGACTGTGGTCTCCTTAACTTAAGGAATCTCATTTCTAAACCTGGATTTCCACGACATTATTACCTTATCGTCTAATTTTGTATTAATACCTATATACTCTCACAACCTGGCCATCAAAGTTGTCCATATCCTATGGGCTACAGGATTTTGAGACTTCATAGAATATTACTTTCCTGCGTTCTTTTTAGAGAAAAAGAAAGAAGCAGATACCTAAGTAAGAGGAAGAAAATAAACATAAAAGCATCTGAAAATGATGTCTTTGGGAATCATCCCCTAAGTCATATGCACTAGACAAATGGAAGCTCTTTGAAAGAGAAATTGTAGCTATTTACAGAATGGCATTCATATAACATGCTAATAAACTTTAAGGCAAAGATACAATAGAAGAATTTGCAAACTACCTGTAACAATAAAAATAATTTTAACAGCCCACTTAAAATAGTTTATGTAGTTAAACTAATCACCAAGATAAAATATAGCTTTTTCTTCCCCACTGTAATTGGAACAGGATAAAATGTGTGAAATTTTGGTTTGTACTTTCTAATATATTTTACAGAATTATTCATTAAATATTTCTAAATGTGATACATTTTACACAGAAAGATTTAAAGTCAAAGTATATGTATATGTATGTATATACAAAGTCAATAAAGCCATATTTATTTATTTGTCAAAAATAAAATTTTATAACAGCATTTTAATGAAAAACAATACAAAAGTTAATAAAATATTTAGACACTGATTTCAAGTGTTGAAATAAAACCAATATGAAAGAAGGAAATATTAAATTCAAGAGGATTTAGCTGTAATTCAAGCTTTAGGGTGAGGTGTATATTGTGAGTAGATATCATTTCTCTCTGTTAGACGGTAGTGGTAATCATAAGAAATTAGGGATATGTGTTTTCCTACCAAGTCCTAAATGAAAGCCTCTATATTTAATTTATTCTTTCAAAAATGGTCTGTACTTTTGACACTATTACCAAGAAAAAGTTAAAATGAATTTAACATTCAACACGGTAGTTCTTCACCTTAACTGATGCTAGTCACAACATTTTGCCATGCAGGAATAGCATCAGAATTTGTGTAGGTGTCAAACTAATGCATGTATGGTGCATGAATGTATGTATGTATGTATGTATGTAGTGTGTTTAACTAGAGTCAATTTAAATCTTTCTTTCTCTCTTCCTCTTTTTCTTTCTTTCTTTTTTCTGAGACAGGTTTCTCTCAGTTCTGGAACTCAACACATAGATGAGGTCAGGTGACCAACAAGTCCCAGGAATCTTTTAATCTTAGTCTCAGTGCTAGGCTGATAAACATTCCTTCATGCTAGGCTTTCTGTGTGTGAGCCCCAGGGAGCATCTGGTCGCTGCCTTACCCAATGATGGAATTATAAGTGCAGATAAAAAATTGGGAACCAAATACTAGAATATTGGGAATATGTAAAAACTCATGGCTGGAAAAATCAGAAATGTATTCTTTTGCATAATGAAGCAATTTATAATATAGAGAAAGTAAAATACCAATCTGAGTAGATTATGGATGAAAATTGAAAATGATGTAGAAAATTACTAATAAAGTATGTTAGAAACAGCAATGAGTGGATGGCTTCGGGAAGAGAATTCCAGTGTTGAGAGCCATTGGTAATTGTGGGCACAAGGAACTTTTCTAAGTCAGAGATACTTAGGAATGGACAATGTGATTGGAATTGTCAAATTGTCAGTGATTCTCATTTTCTACAGCTTAAAAATACAGTAGGTTTGTTTGTTTTTATAATTTTTCTCCAAATTCAGTAGCACTTAAAATTCCAAACTCAAAAATACAGTGAGATAGGTAGGTGGCTAATAGGAATGTAAAGATATCGGTAGATAAAAATGAAATAAAACAAAGTATTTTGGCTACCTTGAGTGTAGGATGCCCAATCAGCATTTATTTTAGACATATCTTTAAAAGTTGACTGATTACTGATAAAGTTCATGTTTTTCTATCAAACATTCTAAGATTCTAAGTAAACTGTTTATAAGAGAAAACATTAATTATGACTTTACTCACTTTTTTCCTGAGATAAAAGACCTAATTCTGAGAAATCCACAAATCATATTTTATTACTTTAAAAATAATACCAATCAAAATTCCCACTTCCTTCCCTCCTCTCACTTCCATCCCACTACCCCCAACACCTTTTCCCCCACCCCCTTCAGTCCTAAGAGAGGGCAAGGCACCCTGTCCTATGGGAAGTTCAAGGCCCTCCCCACTACATCCAGGCTGAGAAAAGTATGCATCCAAGGAGAATAGGATCCCCAAAAGCGAGTGCATGCAGTAGAGACAAATTCCAGTGCCATTGTCATTGGGCCCCTCAGTCTGCCTCAACTGTCAACCACGTTCAGAGGGACCAGTTTGATCCCATGCTCGTACATTCCCAGGAGAGCTGGAGTTGGTGAGCTCCGATCAGCTCAGGCACACTGTTTCATTGCGTGAACACCTCGTGGTCCTGACTTCCTTGCTCGTGTTCTCCCTCCTTCTGCTCTTCAACTGGACTTTGGGAGCTCAGTTCAGTACTCCCATTTGGGTCTCTGTTCTGTCTCCATCCATCGCTGGAGGAAGGTTCTATGGTGATATTCAAGATAGTCATCAGTGTGACTATGGGACAAGGCCAGTTCAGGCACCCTCTCCTCCACAGCCCAGGGTCCTATCTGGGGTTATCCCTGTGGACTCCTGACCCCTCCAGAGCCAAGTGTTTTGCCAACCCCAAAACGGCTCCCTCAATTAAGATATCTCCTTCCCTGCTCCCATATCCTTCCTTCCTCCATCTCAACCATCCCACTCCCCCAAGCTCTCCCCAACCCTCCCCTTCTCCCTCCCCTTCCTTCTATTCTCCCCTTCAATGCTCCCAACTTTTGCCAGGCGATCTTGTCTACTTAAAATTTCCAGGTCGATCTATATATGATTTTCTTTGGGTTTACCTTACTACTTAGCTTCTCTAGGATCATGAACTATAGTTTGAATGTCCTTTGTTTATGGCTAGAATCCACTAATGAGTGAGTACATACCACATTCATATTTTTGAGTCGAAATTCACAACCTTATGTTGTGGAATCATTATGTTGTGGAATAAATGGTGGAATCATTTCCACCATCTATAAACAGGTATATTACTGTTTTCCTAGCAAAACGCTTAGTTCAAATTTTTGCCTGAACTCTTTAGCATGTTAATTTTTCTCTGGTTACTATTATGTTTTTTAAATTTCATTATCATCAGTTCTTATTATGTTAGTACTGACCTCTGGATTCACTAGAATATTAAAATGGCTAATTGTATTTTATATATTATTTGCCTTTTATCGTTATTACTATTTATTATTATTTTGTACTGAGTAGGAAAGGAGCGCTTTTTATTTGTTTTAATTTAGTCGATTAAACTAAATTCAATTTTAAAAATATGAATTATTTCTCAGGATTTTTGTTCACCTTGTTAGACTCAAACTGGTAGTGTCAAAGTCTTTGTAAACATATGGTAGCAATGAACTGTCTTCATTATTTGATAAATTTCTTTCACCTTACACTGTTGGCATCCCTCAGAGGTCGGTGCTCCCCTTGAGGATCCTCTGTTGCTCTCTGTATTTAGAAAAGCCCAGCAATCTGGATAAGCAGAAATAGCATTTTTGTAGCAGTCCAGTAGAGCTCTGGCTGTGATCATTCACCCAGACAAGGTTGGCCCTGAACATATATTTCAGATAATGTGATGAATCTTAATGACATTTCATTCAGTGATTCTCCTGGACTTACAGTCACTGGAAATTCATCGTTTCGGACACGGAAGTGT
This sequence comes from Myodes glareolus, assembly GCF_982192425.1. Taxonomy (NCBI): domain Eukaryota; kingdom Metazoa; phylum Chordata; class Mammalia; order Rodentia; family Cricetidae; genus Myodes; species Myodes glareolus. The sequence continues at coordinate 24,976,849 of NC_142046.1, read as the reverse complement.
GGTAATGTGTGCCTTTCAGAAGACACAACCACTGTATTTGTTTTTCTACTGTCCCCTGTGTCTCTGTAGAGGACAAAACTTCTGATCACATTAGCAAATGGAATACAACTCAAATCGAGCACAGTCCATAAAACATCTCTTGTTTGCTCTTTTGTATCTTTCACAGAATTCCCGACTTGTGAGCCTCGAACTCAGTTCATATGCAAGAGTGGAAGATGCATCAGCAGCAAATGGCACTGCGACACGGGCAAGTACCAAGGGCTCACTGCACAGCACAGACTAGACTGGAGCCCAGCTCTCTGGGCTGTCTGGCTTCCTTCAAAGGAAGTTTGCAAGCAAAGCTTGCAGAGCCAAGCAAAGTGGCTAAGAAAAGTGGTGAGCGGGCAGCTGGCACATCACTGGGGATCAGCGTTAAGGATAATGGAGCAGGATATTTGTCCCATGGGGCTTTAACAGTGCTTCATTTTCAGATCTTATTTTGGGCATAGGCTAAATCTACAAAGATGAATAAGGAGAACAATTAGGGAAATGACCAGAACAATTTCAGGTTCCCAAAGCATTTATATAACCTTGGCAGTTTATGAATTATTGTGCAATTATCCAGATGATCTTAGCTCTGTCACCTTGCCTTTTATGTACAAGTAATGTTTTTCCCCTGCACTTAATTGTATCATTGTGCCAAGTCATTCTACATGCAGGCAACTGAATTATATATTAATAAATGTCATTTAGTTCCATTTAATCCACTGTCTTTGAATGTTCCCCTCCTCTCTCTCTTGCAGTAATCAACACTGAGTATGAATCGTTTCTGATTGAACACACAGTTCCCATGTACAAATCCAGTTGGGTAGGTAGCAAGGGAGGAATGAACAGGAAATCATCCTGTCAGAGCATAGACAAAAAGGCGCTGGATAGAGGATGCAGTGACAAGTTCTGAGGCACATAACCGGTAGCTTCAGGAAGCAATTTCACCATAATGCCATGGCGCTGTATCACTTATAATCCCCAGAGTCACCACTTTCTGCTTAGTCCTTGTGGCAGTGAGGAAGTTAGCGGGTAGTTAGTTATTTATAAACCAATTAGATTTTAAGATGCAAAATCCAAAGTCGGTGCTTTCTTTCTCTTAGCTTCGCATTTGCTATTAAACCAGAAGAGATATGCTGTCAGTGTAAAATGAGACTAATTGACTGTTTGTGGGAGATGTCGCTCATGAGTGTATCTTATCTTTTCCAAAACCATAAGCAAATTCTGCACAGAAAATGTGATAAACGTAAGAAAAATGTTCTTCCAAGTTAGTTTTTACTAGCTTTTGATGTTTCTTTCCAGACGATGACTGTGGGGACAGGAGTGATGAGGCGGATTGTGTGCACTCCTGCTTTGACGACCAGTTCAGATGTGCCAGCGGCCGGTGTATCCCGGGGCATTGGGCCTGTGATGGTGACAATGACTGTGGAGACTTCAGTGACGAAACACACGTCAATTGTACCAAACTGGGTCAGTAATTTTATAAAACTATGAAATATCAATATAGGCTGATTGATAATTTAACTATTTGGAGTATATTGTTAAATCACAATTGAACAGGTCATCACATCAATAATACACATGAAGAGTAGGGTAATATTACCTTTGACCTTCTGTTTTTATTTTTTTTTCTTTTCTCCTCTCTGGTTTTTTACTTCAGTTGTGCCCTCTGCTGGGTTTATTTCTGTGGTTGTGGCTTTCTACATTCATTAAATGCTCTGGTACCACGATTCTAACCTCATAAAAATTTTAAAGTGCCTCAAAAAGGAAAAAAATCATACAAAAGTGTAGTTTTCTTTTGATAGTTTGCCAAATCTCTTCTCTTGAGTTTTGAGACAAGTATTTAGTAATAGATCTAATTATCCACAGTTCCAGAAAATTGACTATCAATAATGAAAGGAAAGAGAGCAAAGAGCCCAGGACTGTGGTTCTGAGCATATCTGTGATAAACCAGACCCTGTCAGCAGCATGCATTGCTTTGTAAAATATAATATACCATCAGACATATTAGTGTGTCAAAAAATAAGATTGTAACCACAGAAAAGTGTTAGCTTTTAAAACAATAACAGTGTTACCTTTATCATTTAACAGACAATTTTTACTAAGAGAATTTCTTTATTAATTCCATAAATATTATTCAGTACTAAGAGCTAACTAAAATGATTAAAAATCCATGGCCTCTCTTTAAATGGGTGACATGCACACGTATGAACAATACTGTTCTTTATTTAAGGTGGTGGAATCTAGAGAGTCGTTCCACTGTGGAAACTTAGTTTTCAAAGAGTTGCTTGAATAGCCACATCTGTCTTCTCCAAACATTTGAGATCTCATTTGACTGCTAATATCTCAAGGATCTTCTTCCGTGTGGTTTTCTCTCCTTCGTTGAAAACAGTGGCTAGCTCTGTATCCTGTGTTTTTAAAAGAAGGTCCCTGGCTTTTCTTCAGATTTACAAATTGTTTCATTTTATTTGGTCTGCATTATTAGAATCATAGGAATGATCCAAAATGGCTGTTCAATGTCCTTGAGCTCTAAGGCAAGGTAAAAGAAGTACTTACAGTGTTGGGCTCGACATGATTTATAATGGTTTTCTTTTTGGGGGAGGGGGTGAACAAAATAGAAACTAGAAAGGAAGCAGAAAACTACTAAGAAAATTTTTCATGTGGACATTAGAATTGAATTGTCTTTGAATCAGGGGAATGTTGAATTATTGATAGAGCTAATATTAGATATGATCTGTCTCTGGTTCTCCATTATGTGATAACCTCATGTCCTCTCTCCCTTTCTTTCCCATGCCTCTCTTCTGTCATTCTCTTCTTCTTCTTTCTCCCCTTGTATTTGTTTCCGGAGAATATGAAAAATGAAAATTCTTATTACTAACTGTGCATAGAAAATAATTACTTGGAGATATTTTTCCTTTTTTAAATTAAGTATTACAGCATCCATCTAGAGGGTAATTGACAGCTCATTAATGCCCTGCAGTTTCGCTCATTTGCCCTCCTCACAGATGTCTCTTCAGGCTTCTCATAGGGTATGCATCTGTGGCATGCTGGCAATGCCCCATAATATGTTATGAAAGATAGATTGCCCCGAAGTTAATTTATTGTCACCTAGAAACAAGATTGCATCCCTCTTTTATATGCATATTTGTTGATAGTTAAAGAGACAATTGCACTTTATAAAGTTTGAAAAGATATGTCAGCCTCACAAATAACCATAGCCTCTTATAGACTCTAGAGTGTTTCCAGTTGAATTATCATATGAGCAAAGACGTTTTTGCGACGCGCTTCCTGACCAGCAGGAATGAACGCCACTAAAAACGAGAATTCCTTCCCTGGTCACGTCTTTATTCGGAGCATTCGGTTGAGGAAAATTGGGGGAAGGGAAGATAGAGCAGGGACAAGAGAAAGCTTAGAGAGAGCAAGTAGAGCCCAGAGGCAGCTGCTTTTAAACGGTGGAGAGGCTTGAACGCTGTCCTGATTGGTTAATGCCATTCTGCTGGTATGAGCATGTGCAAGCAAGGGTGCAGGCAAGGGTGCTCAGCCCCACGTGGCTAAGCCAGGTATGGGCTTGTATACCTCCAAACTGCAGGACCACCTGTGCCTCCAGGTGGCTTCCTACACGTTTTAATTTTGTTTTGTTTTGTTGAGACAGGGTTTCTTTGTGTAACCAACCTAACTGACCTATAATTCAGTCTGTAGACCAGGTTGGCCTTGAACTCACAAAAATCTTTCTGTCTCTATCTGCCCCTGTGTCCTTAGTGCTGGGATTAAAATCTTGATGCCCCACTGCCTGACTGGGACATTTCAATGTTAATAGACTTTTTTTTTTCCTCACAACAACTCAGTTTCTCCACATATTGCTAGAAAGACCAGACTGTCAATGTGACCATCTTACAATGTAGAACAGTAAGGCAATGATTCTTAAAGTCTGTATGATTCACAGACATGTTTCAAGAAACATGAGAGAATTAACTCAGGTTTTGTTTTGACTTACAAACTATACAAGATTTCTCTAACCAACCATGCTGGATGGTGAGGACTGGACCCAGTAATTGAGTAAAGGTGACATTTAGGATGGCTTCAGGACAAGAGAGTCCCTTACTTTCCATGCTCTATTATTTTGATTACACATTCTGGTAAGGAAGTTATGAAATGATATTGACATACAGTATGAAAGTTATTATCACACATAAGACTTGTGTGGCTAGTGACAAGGTAGAGATTTGATGTAATTAGTCACATAATTCAGTTTCAAACCCTGCTGTGGAAGAAAGAGCAGGAGTTTCTGGCTTGAGTTTAAAGACTAGCTGTCAAAGCTCATTAAATCCCCCCAAATAATTGCTTAGCACTTTGCTCTACACTTCCTGGAAGACAGAGCATATGGTGAAGTCCCTCTTGATTTAGGTTTTTCGAGGTAATAAAATAGTTCACAATTAGAATAGTTCATATAGAATCTCCATTTCATAAAATTCTTACTCAGTTTGTGTTGTCTGTGATATCACATTTAGAAAGGAAGTATTTCTATGGCCACGGTGGGTTTTTCATCACAATGTGATAAGCAACTTTGATAGAAATAGTTCTCTTCGGCGTTAATGAGCATCTCACTCTTTGTCTCTTAATTTTATTTTGCTTGGGTTGCTCATTTTATAACTTTCTATAGTCAAAGAACACAGTGACCACTTAAAGCATTGTTGTTATACGCACACACACACACACACACACACGAAAGAGAGAGTCAAGATAGAGTAGGTAAGACAGAGAAGGAAACAGAGAAAAGGAGAGAGGGAATGAGAGAGGGAGAGAGAGAGAGAGAGAGAGAGAGAGAGAGAGAGAGAGAGTCAATTTTGTTAATAGAAAATCATTCACAAGGGTTCCATCATTTGATTTGGCTTCTGTCTCTCATCAGTTCAACTGAACTTTGTGTTTTGCTCTGTCCTATTTCTCCTGTCTTAACCATGACCTCTGTATTTTTGTTGATTTCAGTTGTCCTAGGTGAACAGTTTTTGTTTTGTTATTTTTTTTAAAAAAGAGCTGATTATACTCATAGAACTTAGTATGGGGGATGTGCTTTTAGAAACCGAGCATGGCTATTTATTTAGGTACTGAAAGGTTCATACAATAAGATCATGTGTTTTACTTACTTTCTGACAGAACACCATGACCAAGGTGACTTATAGAAGAATGAGTTTATTGGGGACTTGCAGTTTCAGAGAATGAATCCATGACCATCATGGCAAGCAGCAGGCAGATAACAGGCAGACAGACATAGCACTGGAACAGAAACTACGAGTGGTAAATTAAAGAGAGGGAGAGGGAGGGAGGGAGAGAGAGAGAGAATGAGAGAGAGAGAGAGAAAGGGGGGGAGAGGGAGAGAGGGAAAGAGGGAGAGAGGAAGAGAAATGGGAATGGTGTGGGTTTGTAAAATCTTAAAGCCCAGCCCCAATGACATACTTCCTCCATAAAGGTCACACTTCGTAATCCTTCCCAAGCAGTTTCATCAACAGGGCATGGGGTGTTCAAATATATGTGCCCCTAAGAGGGTTATTCTCATTCAAGCTCCTACAATACACATACAGTATACATACATTAAACATATACTGTCAAAGTGAGATCAGTCATTTCTTATAAGTGTAGAACTCTACATGTAATATAGTAGAAAGACTCTGAATAATCTTGATATGCATAAATACGAATGCATAACATGATTATGATTTCACTTTGAGAGCTTTTATTTAAATTATGTAACAGTCTACTCATGCCTTTTTCAAAGTTTTACCTTTATTCCACTCCTGATATAAAACACTGCTAATACCCTTACATGGTCATTTCTCTGTTAGTCTCCTCTGAAAATCTTTTTAAAGTTAATATCCAATAATTTATCATGCTTATAATAGAGGAGGTGACATATTTTTCTTCCAAGTTTAGATTTCACCTAAACTTTGAAGTTTTTCTTCAAAGCAATCCACTATTTTTCAAATATTTGCGTTCTACAATTTAAAGGGACGTCTAGACGATTGTGATTCTTTACCATTGTTTCTAATGCCTTCTGTGTGACAGTTAGAGATACTTCTTACCTGCTGCACTAAGTGAACAAGTTGATTGATTTTTGATTGATGCTGTGACATGTGATCTCTTATTTATACAGCAAACACAGTTCAAATGCAAACTGAAAATTATGTGTGAATGGATCTTCAGTGTTGATTTATTATCAGTAATGCTTGATCTAATCCATTAGACAATCGTTTAATTTGTTAATACATGTGCTCACACATGTTCACATTCCTCTGCCCACATGGCTTTTTTTTTTTTTATTCTGATCTAACCTTCATTCTTCCTGCTTTGAAAGCATATGTTGTTCTTTCCTTTGGTCCATTTCCTTAATAATTCTTTCACCTCATTTGAAGTCTTTCATCTTATATCCAAATTGTAAAAAGAATTCAGAAAAATCTCATCTTATCTGTCTACCTTTGTGGCCATGGGTTCTATTTAATGCATAGCAAATAATTGCTGAATATAAATCTTATTTTTTTCTGGAACACAGAATTTCTTTTCCTTGTCAGAACTCATATCATCCTTATTCTGTCTCTATGGGTAGTGACATGCTGGGATGTAGATGAATGATGTACAAGATCCTGGGATATACATAATGATATACAAGCTTCAATGTATTTATCCGGTTCTGCTCATCTATTTCAGTAAACTGTCATTTTCACTTATCTAGTAATTATTGGCAATCTGAGCCCAGGGTTCAATAAAAATAAGAGCACAGGATATTTCTCTTAACTGTTGTTCTTGCACTTCTATATGGTTGTTAGTACATTTAAAATCATTTTTGCACCTGCTGTCTAAGTCACAAATAACATTGAGGAAAGGTAATTGTTGATAAAATGGTGATAGAAAATTAAGAAAATGTGTTGGTGACTGAGTTATCACCAGGTACTTTGCATTTCTGACTTGTTTATGATATACAATACCCATGATTCACAAGATCAAGATACTTGTATAGAAGTCCGCAGCTTCAGCTCTTCCTAAAGATCATGTGTTTCTGCTACATCCAGCTGTTCAAATCGTGATTTGAGTATATTCTGTTTATTCCAACTTTATATGACTTAAGATATATATTATTCACAAGCAATTACTCTCCTACTTGGAGTGATATACTTGGTTCTATGAAAAGATGAGAGATGAAAACACCTTTCTTTTTTCTACAGGCCAATCTAATGAAATTCTCAATGTGTGCCCTACAGACTCTGACCTTTATACTAAAAAGTAGCAATAAGTAGATATGACCTTCCTTTAAATTTTAATCTCCTTTATCCCTCACAATCCATCTTATTAAATTGATTCTGGAGCCTTTCAACTGGAACAGCTATGGACATTCCTACACAGACAATTTTAATGTCTCTCCCAAAAAATGTTTTCTCATCAGAAGAGGTCTTTTTTATAGACATAAAAAAATTAGGAAGCTGGGAGAAGACCACAGACCATTGAGCTGAATTATTTTGTCTCATGGATAAGGACATGTATTCATCTAAACAAACCCTATCCCTCTGAGTGTGAAAAGAACTGGTTTTCTGTGTAAGAAATACTGAGGCTGATGCCTTTGAACCAGGGAGATATTTTCAACAGAGTTAGACTGAAATGAAACATTGATAATACCACTAACCAACCAAAGCAAAACCAACATTCTACCCAGGGAGGCTTTGGGTACTCAGAACAGTTATCTAAACCTGATAGTAACTAAAACTTCAGGTTACTTGTTTAGTAATGGGGAAAACAAGCAGTGGTGAACGAACAAAACTTTGGATTTCCCACCCACACCATAGACATCCCAGTGAAATAGTCAAATAAGCAATAGAATTCAGTATTATCCATGTAGGAAACAAAATACCAAAATTTACTTTAATAGTTCCAATAAGCCACCCTGTCATTTTTCTTTCATGAAACCTTCAAAGGGTAGTTTCCAATTATCTCTAAAGTTTACTAAAATGACAGAAAAGTTTGTTGCGTTAATGGTTAAAAATGCATACTAAAAATATGCCTGCACGAGCTTCACCTCATAGCCATCTGTAGGGTACGTTCTCCTCAGAGCACACAAGCAGGGCAGCAAGGGGGCATCTTTTTCACTTATTCTGCTAATTTAGGAGATGAACCTAGAATCTGGCCATGTGGTCACTTATTTGCATATTTCTCTGCTATTTTAAAGCTGATAAGGTTTTTCCTTTTCTTCTTGTATTAATATCTATAACAGCAAGCTCCCCCTCAGTTTCTCCATTACTAACCTTTTGTATTGTTTCGTGAAGAAATCCTAAATTTTGTTTCCTTTTTTCCTTTTGTGTACATTCCTTTATTCCTCTTTCTTGCTATTCTTGTGATTTAGAGATTCTATCTTAATGTTTCAAGTTACACAAATTCAATTTGCAAAAAAAAGAAAAATACTAATTTATTTAGAAAAGAGAGAGACAGAGGGGCATGGCACATGTATGATTGTCAGAGCATAATTGTGGGGAGGCAAGTTCTCTCCTTCCAGAGTATATTCAGAAGAACTAACTAAGGTTGCCATATTTGCACCAAAACATAGCACCCAAGTTTTATTGCCAAACCTTCAGGCCTCCTGTGTAGCCTGGGTGAGAGGGAGGTCTGCCTATACAACTATCATTAGAGACAGACCTGGTCCTGTTGATTCCTCCTCCAACAGTTCTCCTGAGAGTTTTGTTCTAAATAAATCTACCAATATGCATGGGAGAGAACAACAGAATCACTGCCAGTAATTTTCAGACGTTTGACTGAGAAAGAACTGTGACTTTAAACATGAAGGAATTTACAAATCAAATATTGACAAAAAATCATAGTAATGTTGTTATTTGTCTTAATGAAAGTATAAATTGCTCCCTCACAAAATAAAATTCAATGTAAATTTAAGCTTTGCTAAATGTTGATAAAGATACATCTGCTTTCAATGAAATATAAACTGCATGGATTAATTTTATTCTCTCACAGATTTGTTTTCTTTGGAAACTATTAATACTGAAATATCAAAACAATGTTAATTACTAATGGATTTTATCTATGAGAAAACATAGTTTTCCAAGATAAATTATATCTTTAAATTCATTTGAACTTTAATACTGCAAACACTTTTACATCAATGGCAAAGAAAGATCAAAAGATTTTTATTCAATTACTAAGAAAAATATCACTTTTGTTTTTCTTGGATGCAACAGATGGATGAATCCTGTTATTACATTCATTCTGTTAGCCTGTGTCTTGTTAATGGGAAATTGAGACTTTTGATATTGAGAGATATCAATGTCCAATAATATTTGTTCCTGTTAATTGCTTTTTCTGTTGTTGGCCTGGTGATGGTGTTGATGATGATGATGATGATGTGTGCATTTATGTTTGCTTCTTTTTATTTTATTTTGCTAGTGTGAGATTAGTCAGTCCCTGTATTCATTGGTAACATGTAAGGTAACCTCCTTAAGTTGAAATTTTCCCTCTAGCACCTTCTGTAGGCATGAATTTGCAGATAGCTACTGGTTAAAGTTTACTTTATCATAGAATATCTTGCTTTCTTTATTTATGGTAATTGAAGGTTTTGCTAGGTAGTTATAGTAGTGGTATCTGTGTTCTCTTAGAGTTTACAGTGTAATTGTCCAGACCCTTTCGGTTTTTAGAGTCTCCATTGAGAAGGCAGGTATTATCTTGAAGGTCTGCCTTTATATGATACTTGATGTATTTTCCTTTTCTGTTTTTAACATTTTTCTTCATACTGTATGTTTAATATTTTGATTATTTCGTGCTGAGGGAAATTTCTCTTCTAGGCCAATCTATTTGGCGTTCTATAAGCTCCTTATACCTTTATAGGCATCCCTTTTTTCAGGTTAGGATAATTTTCTTCTATTGTTTGTTGAAAATGTTTTCTTGGTCTTTGATCTGGCATTCTTCTCCTTTTTTCTAGTCCCATTGTTCCTAGATTTGGTCTTCTCATACTCATAGTATTCCAGATTTTCTGGATATTTTGTGTAAGGAGTTCTTTTAGATTTAACATTTTATTTGACCAATGTATCCATTTTTATTGTATCTTTAACACCTGAGATTCTCCATGTCTTGTACTTTGCTAATGAAGCATACCTCTGTGGTTTCTGTTTGAATTTCTAAATTTTCATTTCTAGAATTCTCTCAGTTTGGATTTTCTATTGATTCTCTTTTTACTTTTAATTTTTGAACAATTTTATTAATTTCCTTCCTTCTTTGTGTTTTCTTTTATTTCCTTAAGGGATTTATTTAATTTCCTCTTTAAGGACATCTGTCATTATCATACATATGTTTTTAAGTTCTTTTTCTTTTGTACTTCAACTATGTTAGATTATTGGGGTCTGCCTTGTTAGAATGACTGCCTGAACTATATAGAGACATATTGCCTTGACAATTATTGTGCTTTTATGTGGTTGTTTATGAATCTGGGATATGGATGAAGGTTTAGGTGTTGATTTCTGGATTTGTTTTTGTTGTGAGAGTGTTTTCTTCCTTGGTTTCTGTTTCCTCTCTGTATGTTCAGGTATGATGGTACTGTTGCCTCATAGAAAAAATTTTTTGGAATAGATAGTTGTTTCCACTAGGGGTTCCTGATAAAGTGTGTTTCTGGGTACCGAGAGCTGGAAGTTAGGAATGGGAATAGGCTAGGAGTTCAAAGGAGGAAGGCAAGCAGAATGTTTGACTGTGATCAGGTTATTTCTGTCTCCTTGAAATGGGATCAGACAGAGAAATAAAGTCACATTTAGTGAAGTGTCTACTATAGTGTAAGAAGGAGGGAGTGGTGAAAGTCTTTAGTTAGCTTGCCTGTTTCCTTGGCCTGCTCAGCTGCATGGGGTTGTTGTTTTTGTTTGTTGGTTTGTTCATTTTTTTTGTGTAAGGAATGCCTTCAGCTACTGTCGGAGATTGGGATACTGGGGTGAGTTGGGGAAAGGTTGGAAGAGAAGGTCTTTGTGATTAATCGGGGATGAGAGCAGAGAGGAAAAAGAGACCACAGAAGATGCTGTACAGAGCTGGCGTAAGACTGGGGAATTCGGGACTGAGGGAGCAGAAAGAGATGTGGAGATTTGCAGGCAGCCTATCTGAATCCCTGGCAGAAGTGGCTGGTAGTAGTCGGGACCTAGAATAAAGGAGTGTGGGGAGGAGGGGATGGGAGGAGGAGGGGAAGATCTGGGATATCCACAGTAGATGAGGCTAGAAAAGGTGGTTTTCTACTGGAAAAACTGAAATAAATTGTATAAATGTATTATATGTGAGGAGAACACTGTCCACTATTGAGGAAGTCTATCATTCCCATCACTATTCTGCAGAAAATTGTTAATAGATGGATCTGTATTGGTCCAAGGCAATATAGTCTTTGCAATAAGAGAATAATTATGCATCTTGATGACAGAGTAATACATTTGATAGCATACAGAATAAACAGGAAATAGGAGACTAGGCTTCATCTTGTGCCTCGCCCTTTCAGCAGAAGTAGAACCAGTAACCACAAGAGCTCTCTACTTTTCACAGTCAAGCTATGCTTCTGTTTCTCACCTTTTGGCTTAGTCAAGTTGAGCTTCTCCAGTGTCAGACTGACTTACAGCTATTAAGAGAGAAAGACTATGTATTGCTGAGAAAAAAGCAAACTAAAAGTGGATAGAGGAAAAAAAAGGCAATCTACAAAACAATTACTTCACCTCTTAATGATTAAGTAGTGTCCATGATGTTGTGGGAGTAAAGCAATTAACAGTGGGAACATGGCCGCTAAAATAGCTTTTAAACTCCTTCAGAGACAGTGAGAGCAAACAGCATTTGTTTCCTTATTTATATGAAAATTTAGCTGGATTTCATTTTATTTTCAATATTAAATCAACCAAAATCCTCCTAAGGAATTACTCTAGTGTTCAGAGTCATACACTTAAACACTACAACTATCTTCACGTAGATGATCACTGCTTCATGGGATTTCATCATAGAGACTTTTAATTTTATGCTTTTTATATGTAAATTCTCCAGATTAACGTGCGCTTCAGTAATGGTTTGTTTTTTCATTAGCTAATTGCCTTGACTTTATTCTGATTTTATATGAAATATTTGAAATAGTGTTTTTAAAATATGAATTTTATATGAAGCAGCCTAATATTTCCTCTAGTTTTAATTTTAATATTTATTTAATGATATAGGGGAATAGGTTATTTTTAGAGTGGATTGAAAGTTCTGTCTCATGCTTTTATGTGTGTTTATGTCTAAGTGTTAACATAAAAGCAATGTGTTTGTATTTGGGCATCTTCACAATCCTTTAAATATTTTCCTATTCAGCCCTTTTAACTGATCCAAACAACAAATATATCAAAATTTGGAATCATTTTTATTGCCCCTTAGTATTTCATGGTCTTGAAAAGCATTTCAAACCTTATATTAGTGTGCATAAGTACATCTCTGTTCCAGACTGCATTTGAATGTTCAGAAGGTACTTGTTTTCCAAACTGGTTGTATCAGTTTGCACTCCCACCAGCAATGGAGGAGTGTCTTCCTTAAGCCTCATCCTCTGCAGCATAAGCTGGCTTCAGTGTTTTTGATCTTGGCCATTCGGACAAGCATAAGATGAAATCTCAGAGTTGTTTTGATTTGCATTTTCCTGATGGCTAAAGATGTTGTTCATTTCCTTAGGTGTCTTTCCATCATTTGAGATTTATCTGTTGAGAATCCTCTGTTTAGCTTTGTACCCAATTTTCTACTAGATTATTTATTCTTTTGATATTAAGTTTCATGAGTTCTTTATATGTTTTGGAAATCAGTCCTCTGTTCGTTGTGGGGTTGGTGAAGATCTTTTTCCACTCTGTAGGTTGCCCTATTGTCTTCTTGACTGTGTCCTTTGCTTCTCAGTTTCAAGAGGTCCCATTTATTAATGGTTTCTCTTATTGTCTGTGCTACTGAGGCTATATTTAGGAAATGTTCTTCTGTATCAATGTGTTCAAGTTTACTTCTCACTTTCTCTTCTATGAGGTTTAGTGTAGCTGGTTTTATGTTGACGTCTTTGATCCATTTGGACTTGAGTTTTGTGCATGGTGATAGATATGGATTTATTTTCATCTACATATTGATATCCAGTCATGTCAGCACCATTTATTAAATATGCTTTCTTTTTCCATTTTATATTTTTAGCTTCTTTATCAGAAATCAGGTGTTCGAAGGTGTGTGGATTGGAATTTCTCAGAAAATTAGGAAACAACCTACCTCAAGATTGAACAGTACCACTTTGGGATATATACCCAAACTAAACTCATTCATACCACAAGGACATGTACTCAGCTATATTTATAGCAGAATTATTTGCAATAGCCAGAACCTGAAAACAACCTAGATGCCCCTCAACTGAAGAATGGATAAAGAAAATGTGGTACATTTACACAATGGAATACTACTCAGAAGTAAAAAATAATGATAGTTTGAAATTTGCAGGCAAAGAAATGAATCTAGAAAAAAAACCTATTTTGAGTGAGGTAACCCAGACCAGAAAGACAAATATCATATATACTCACTCATAAGTGACTTTTAGACATAAAACAAACAAACAAACAAAAAACAGCCAACAATTCACAATCCGAGAGAACCTAGACAGCAAAAAGGACTCTAAGAGAGACATACATGGATTTAAATAGGAAGAAGAAAAAGACAAGATCTGAGTAAATTGGAAGTATGGTGTGTCATGAGAGAGGGCAGAAGGGAAGAGGAGAGGAAGGGAAAGAAGTGGAGAAAATGTATAATGCAATAAAACAATAAAAAGAAAGTACTTATTTTACTTTTAAACAAAATATCAAACCTGTGTTTTGGGAGTGTGTGAAGATGAAGAGGAGAGAAGGGATGTACAGGGAATACAGTAAGATGACGAACAGGCAAATCCACTAGACCTTGGCCTTCCATCACCCACCAAGTCCTGGTGAAGAGGTGAATGCGCATCAGGGCGGGGAGGAGAAAGAGATGAAGGAAGGAGGGAGGGAGGGAGGGAGAGAGAGAGAGGAGAGAGAGAAAGAGAGAGAGAGAGAGAGAGAGAGAGAGAGAGAGACAGAGAGAGACAGAGAGAGAGAGAGAGAGAGAGAGAGAGATTTGAGTCATAAAGTTTGTAACCCCCCCCCAATCCCAATATTCTTAGGGGAAATTTAAGCTCCCTGAGGTATGAACAGCTGAGGCTTTCTCCATTTATTGATTAGGAGGGTGATGTCACATATTTGTTGTGATGGATAAAAATATCTGGAAAGTAAGTCTTAAACAAATGTCTCCCATCCAAAAAGGAATATTTAATAATAATGGTTAAACAAAACTCTGGAAAGAAAGGTGGACCAGACAGAATGATATGTGACTTATAAACTGCAAGAAACTCGATAGTTGGGAAGCATCGTGCTATATAATTTTCAAAGCAGTGAGCAACAGATATCAAGCTAAAGCGTAAAAGTCATTAAAAAAAGCAATAAAAATAATTCTCCAGATTGAACCCAAATTTTAAATAATTCACCATATTTCAGACTCTATATTCCCTTTCCTCTTTCCTCTGAGAGTAAGGAAAACTTTAGCACACCTACCAAACCAAATGTGTGTGTGTGTGTCTGTGTGTGTGTGTGTGTGTGTGTGTGTGTGTGTGTAGTTGCAGTTTCTCTATGTTTTTTCTAGAGTTGCTAGTCTTCCAACTGCAAATATTTAGTCACAGCAGATTCATTTAAATATTGAGACAAATTCTACTATCAGTTGCTACATTTCCTCCAGGGTTGTATATTTATTTATTTATTAGATTTCCCAAATTGTATGTTTGGTTTAAATAGCTTCAGGGTAAAAAACAATACAGTAAAATTCCATTAGTTAAAAATATAATAACCAGCATCAGCATCATGGAAGCACAATAGTAAAACAGCATGAGCATGCACATAAACACACAGCCATAACGAGAGCACTCCACTGAGACAACCATAGCACAAAGATGAACCGTGCCAAGCCTTAGAGCTGAGGAAGCCAGGACTCTGGGGAGTCACACAATTTGGAACTAATGTTAGAGCAGCCCTTGTAGGCTCTTTCTGAGGGATGTAGCTCTCTACACAGAGGAAAATCAGCAACTTTTAACAGAACCTGATTGTGTTTGGCAAGAGAGTTAAGATGAATAAAACTCTAAGACTTAAAAAAAAAATTCTGTCGAAGGGAAAAAACTCACAAATGCCTATATGGCTGATAATAGGTATGGGCTCATTTCAGGTTGTTTTAATGATGTAGGAAGAGAAAGCAGAGCAGGAAAGAAAAAAGCAAATGTTTGTGTGTATTTGTGTTTTCTAGGGCGAGTGACTTCAGTATAAACCAGTGTTCAAGAAGAGGATATAGATATGTAAATGTTTGTATATTGATTCTACACACACACACACGAGAGAGAGAGAGAGAGAGAGAGAGAGAGAGAGAGAGAGAGAGAGAGACTTTAACATGTAATAGATGTTTCTTTCTATCCATTATGTAAATATTCCTGAAGTTATCTATACGGAAACTCTATGCAATCAAGGGACTTATGAATGAATAAAAATGAATATTATTTTTATTATCCTCCTTTTCCTTCCAGCTTAAATCTAACATTTAGCATGATGCAAATGGTTTGTTAGTTCTAGGCCCTGCCTGCCTGTTTCTTTCTTGTCACTTCTGCTCCCATGCTCCACACAGTTTTTAAAAACCTACTAAATTTGCTAAAACAAATCAACAAATCTTTGATCTCCACTGATGTAGGTCAGTGGTAGAATGATTCTTGGCATGTGAGAGTGTGTTCAATCCTGGGTACCTAAAGTGAGAAAGACCAAAACATCTTCCCGTTCACTTGCTTTCCCCTCCAACGGATTATAAAATAGGATTCAGAACGCCTGTTTTGTTTCTGTCGTAAGATAGGCTCACGTGAGACCACCAAGGCTAGGCTGGTTTTATCTGTCCTCACAGCACTGGTTCCTGCCATGAGTATTTATGATGTGGCTTGGCAACTGCACATTTATCTGAGTGTCCACTACCCTGTGAAATGTTTCCAGAAGCAGAAGCCATGTCTGCTATTTGGATCTGGACAGTCCAACAACTGGTGTTATCTGGATGCTGATTCAGGCTTCAGATTATCCAGTTCTCCAAACATTAGCCAGAGAAAATTGACAATGTGAACCGAATTATGTTATCATTACCTCGGTGTTTCAAAATCTCCAGTACTGATATGACTGAATTTATTTTTACCATGGTTATTAATAAATGCCCAGAAAATTCTGTCCCTAAGTCTTCAGATATTATTTTATTCACTAACTCCTATTTCTTTGTTTGTGTTTCAAATTAACTCTTGCTTTGAAATTTTTCCTGTTACAGTCTTTCTGCTTAGCAAATTTTTTCCCCTTAAAGTTTTCATAAATTTCCCCCATCATTTTAGATGTGGCTCCTATGACACATTCTGTAACTAAACTCATATAGTCCTTGTTTTATAATCAAGTCAACCTTTTTTGGTAATAAAGAGGGACAGTTGTAATACATTTTCAGTTGGTCACCCTTCATTTGGAAGTGATTGAGATGATAAGATCCAAATCTATGTGAGTAGGTTTAGCTGATGAATTTTTATAAAGTATATTTTTTTCAGGATTGATATGAGGACTACTAAAGTCTTGCTTTCTTAATTCCTTCTTGTTGGCTTAAATGAACACCAAAGGAATAGTATATCCAAATTTGTAATGGTTGGATAAGAAAGGCAATATTTAAAACTTCTCCAATTTAATACAAAGACTTTGTCCTTGTGTTTTGCTGCAGCATAATGGGTCTATGACTTTCCATCCTGATTTCAGTGACATTATTGGAATTCATTTTACTCCTCAACTTCTCACATTGATTACTTTCTTCATAGATATATTTTCCTGTTTATGCAATAATTTATTATATTTCTACATGCTTTCTTCTCTCCTGACACATAGGCCATGGTCATCACTACTCAGAATTTCTTATTCTTTCTTTCCACATTTTTTGCTCGCTGACTACCAGCTAATGGAGTAGCCCTAGGAAGGCTAAAGTATCTGTGGTAATATAGAGCTTATAGAACTTTTCATTAAAAGCTAAATTTTAACATGATGTTACAGAAGAGTAAAATAAATGTTAAATTTTATTAGAAAGAAACAAACTGAACTTTAGTAACTTAAATATAAAAAGAAAAAGAATTTTCATATTCTATATTTCTGTATAAGCCAATTTCATTTTATTTTCGATTTTCTTCATGATTAAAGTTTTTCTAGAAGTTCAAAATGATATTGTGATGAAGAGGCCAGAGAAGTCACTGCTGTAGATGCTATCTCTGACACTATCTACGTGCCTTTTGGAAAATTAATAAAGAATTCTGTCATTTATTCACATATTTGTTTTTAACAAAGTAAAATGAATTAGATGAATGATTCATTTCCACCCTGGGCTTTATCCAGTTCCCATAGTTATTGTGCTGTAGAGAGCAATGGGATTCTGTAAATGAGCATGGGAGACACAATGGATAAGAATAAAACAAAGGCTAAAAGACCTGGAAAGCCCTGCTTTTGTTGAGAGTCAAAAATGCTGAGTAACTTATATAGGTTCAGGGGATCATATGTAGCAATATAAAGCTTTACATATAAGTCCAATTTCATAAACTGTAATAACTAACAAAGAGGTTCTTGACTCCGCATTGTTAATATTTACCCCTTCATCAATTCTTTTGAAGTCATATCAAGCCTTCGCTAGTGGCAATTAATTTACTTGAAATATTGTAGTTAAAAATTCTTAAAATAACAAACATACCTATATACCACCAGGAAAAGAAACAGCAAACATTGTAGTTAAAATATTTATTTACAAACACCATGTAGTCCACACACTAACACTTCCCGGTGGACAGAAGGACATCACTAGGTATCGGTAATTGCTTTAATGACATCAGAATTTTGATCTCAAGGAAGTCAATTATTTATAATCCTTACTTTAAATAACTACCAAGTCAACAAATTAAGTGGGTGAGTAATTGTCAAATTAAATGTTCTGTGCTAAGAATCATGATACAACATATAAAATAAATTTATTACATTAAAACTTTAGTCACAAATATATATCAATAGACTTATTTTAGAACGGTACTGGAGAATATTGCAGAACATATCATTAATATGATACTCATAACATTTGCTATTTTAAAACTTTAAAAAAATTGATTATACTTACATTGTTCAGTTGTTACAGAATAAAATATATCTATGCCTTAATATTTATATCCCCTAAATCTTAGTGATGATTAATTTATTGTACATTCATTTTATCAAAAGCCAGAGAGTAGTATACCTGGGTATTATATGCATTATTATTCATTAATAGATTTTGAGCCTGTAATAGTACATTAAATTCAGCTATAAAATTTCTTGCTTTGATTGTAGGAATGAAATATTGTATCTTGAAGATACTTTACTTATTGTGTGTTTCTTTGCTTTCAAATTCTCAGTTGTTATTTTCGAAAGGTTTTCTTAGTCACAAAGTGCTTATTGTTTCTTCGGTTATTTATTTCTTGGTAATTTGAAAAAATCGCTCCAGAAATGTCAAAAATCAAGAAAAATCTTATCAGTAGGAGATTTTGTTTACATGACTTGGAGAAAGTACTTCAAAGACTGTACCTGAAGGCGTTAATTAAGACAACAGTAACACATCCACACAGTGTCTTTACTCATTTATGTAAACCTTCAGGAAATCTGCAAGAGACAGTAAATATTATTTTCCCCTAATTTTTGTTTTAAAAGTGGATTTGAAATGCTTGGGCATTTTATAACTGTTCGATCAAAACATATAATTTCTTTAGCATAATAATATTACCCACAGAGAGAAAAGATTATTAAAAAAATGACAGTAAAATCACAATTTCTCTCCTATCTTTCCCCATTTTCCCCTTATTCATTTAAAATTAAGAAGTCCATTCTCCTGTTGGCTGTACTGGGAATGAATTTCAGTGCCTCCCTGATGGAAACTGCATCCCTGATCTCTGGCGCTGTGATGGAGAAAAGGACTGTGAAGACGGCAGTGACGAAAAAGGCTGCAATGGTACCATTCGATTGTGTGACCAGAAAACCAAGTTTTCCTGCAGGAGCACAGGTGAGTACAATGAACATCCTGGGAGCAGAACCTTCGGGCTCGATCTCCATCTGTAGCTCGTTCTCTGAAAAGCATTTTTAGTCTTTGGTAGATTAGCTCGCATCCTCTGTGTAGCAGTAGTGAAATATCTATCAGAAGCAATCTAGATTCAACATCACCCTATCAATGTTTTCTTTATGAACTCATGGAGGAAATCAAAGTGTTTACCTTGCTGAAATGTATAGATCCTGAAGAGCAGAATGTAAATCCAACGTCAGTGTATTTGGGTTCAGAATCTGAAATGGAATCTCACGGTCAAAAGGGCATGTGCTACCTACATAGTAATGCTGTAGACAAAATCCTCCCAAAACGAAATGCTACTGAGAAAGGTGGGTGACACACGTTAATTTACATATACTTTCCTAGATTTCATTGCCATTGCTTGGCTCCTGCAAACTGTTTGCCATTTAAATCTGATTACTTTTAGTGTCATTGGCTATACTGTTATTTTCCATAAAGGTATCTCTTATGACACTTCTAGTTTTTCCTACTTACTGAAAGATCCTCTTCAGATCCCACTCACTTATTTCTCTTTCTATGCATGATGATGAGATAATGTTAAAAATTAATTCGTTGTGTTGTTAGGAGACTGCTTGTTGGTTCCCGGTTGCTCAGCCCCAAAATAATCACACAGAAACCATATTATCTAAATCACTGCCCATTAGCTCTAGCTTCTTATTGGTTAAGTCTTACATATTAATTTAACCCATTTCTATTAATTTGTATATCACCACATGGTTGTAGCTTACCGGCTAAAGTTATGGCATCTGTCTTCGGCAGAGTTACATGGCTTCTTTCCTCTCTGCCTTCCTCCTCCCAGCATTCAGTTTAGTTTTCCCTGCCTAACTAAGTTCTACCTTGGCATAGTTTCAAAGCAATCTTTTATTAACCAATGGTATTCTCAACATACAGTGAGAAATCCCACATCATCATTGTCTTTTGTTTAAATGTGAAATCCAGCCATTGAAAGAGTTTCTGATAGGTTTCCTGTGGGCGTCACACTATATTCTAAGTCACTCTAGAATTTTCCTCTATACTGCAATTAATTACTCATGGGTAGCTTAACCATGGACTCTCAGCTCCTCCCTTTTCTATATTCCAAGAAAGAAAGCTCTTGGCAAACAGAGTGGGGAGATTGTGGCTGATGGCCATTTGAAGACATAGAGCCGTATGTCTCTTAACCAAACACACCACATTTTTTGTTAACCTGAAACAATGAAATAAGAAGAAATACTTGTTTTTGTCATAGTGTATACAAATAGATCCTCCTATAGTTCATTCCTATTGAAGGTGATATGACTACCAGCTGGTAAATTTCTAAACAATATTTCTTCACACATTTTATTTTGAAATTTTGGATAAATTCTTATATGAGTACTGCATTTATATCATCTCCACTCTCTTTCCAATCTCTCCTATGGTCCCATCCTCAACCATTTCAATTTTATGGCATATCAGTGAAAGACCTTGGCCCTAGGTAAGATTGTATTTCTCATTCTTAGCACTCATTAATTGCCTGTAGCACTTTATCTATAGATGGGGTGTTGTGAGGTTTCTTCCATATACACTGGAGTATCAAGTGGCTTTGTTCAGTCAGCCATATTGTTAACATTTCAAAGGTCCAGTCCCCTGTTATACATAGAAGACAATCCCCAGCAGACTTCCTTATCCTCTTGCTCTTTACAAACTTTCTATTCATTCTTCCGTAATATTCCCTGAGCTGTATGTATAGGGGCTGCATTAAAGATACATTAGGTAGGTCTGGGGACGCCACTATCTGTTTTTCTCTGCAGTGTGACTGGTTGTGAATTGCTATGAGGGACTCCATTTTTGCAAAATCGGTTTTCTTTTGTAAGGATATAGAGCTATGCTCATCTACTGGCATAAGCTTAAGTATTTAGAATGAAATTATAAATTACACTGAGGTAGGAAAATGACAGTAGTGTACTCCTCTAAGTACCACAGCCCACTAGAGACAGTGAGGAACATGGCTACAATACTGGGCTGGAATTCTCTCCTGTTCAGGGGGCCTTAAGTCAAATTAGAAAGTTATAGGATACCCCCCAAAAATAGTGCCAATATTGCACTTGGGGGGCTGTCTTGCCCTGCTGGTCATTGTTGTAGATTGCAGGTTCACACTGTAGTAGGTGATTCAGCTAGGTAGGACTATTGATTGTTTTTATTGAAGGCAGCACACACCACCTACTTGTACTATAAGTGCTAGTCCTTGAGAAATATCAAGCTTGATTGCTTCACTACTGTGTTCAAATATCTAGTGTCAAAACGAATAGGACATACATTTAAATTCTTGTTTCTAACAAAGGGCAACAGCAAGAGTCTATCTTGTTTTAGGTTTATTATATACTTCTCTGGACAAAAATTCTAAAGGAGGTTTCTCATGTTTGGTGATGGAGTTTTTGTTAGTACGTCTATGTCTGTTGTCATTAAGATTATTACCCTAATTTCCATACTTTCATTTAAATTATATAATATATATATAATACTTACTCATACACATATTATTTGTAATTTTATATAAGCATAAATTAATATTATTCATTCTGGTTTTCTCAAACATCTTTAGTGTTCTTTTATTTCTTCTCACACCAACTCCCTGAATATTGCTTTCCCTCTCACCTTCCCAGTTAAAGACCCCCTCCATGTTTTTCATGTCTTCATTCACAGCATTGGGGAACTGTTATTCCTTTTCCCCATGGTTTCTTTTTACTTTCCAAGTTTCTGCAGACACTCCTGGTTACATACATCTAAAGTTTCAGAGCAATGAGTTATAGTAAGATAGAATATGTAGGGATTGTCTTTCTGAATCTGCATTAAATAACATGATATATAACACTTTCTAGTTCTATCCATTTACCTTAAAATCTCATGATTTCAAATTTTTATGGCTGAATAGTATTTCATTGTGTATGTACCAAATGTTTGTTGTCCATTAATCTTTCGAAGGTAATGTGGATTATTTTCATTTCCTAGATATTATGAGTAGAGTCGCCATAAACATGACTGAGACAAATGTCTGTGGCATACCCCATGGAGGCCTCTGGGCATAAGGCAGAAGTCCTTTATCTGGGTCATGTGTAGACATGCTTTGAGTTTTTTGAGTATTCTATACTGTTTTCCGAAGAGGTTGCATGAGTTTACAATTCCTCCAAAAATAAGTGAATACTTCGTTTCCCCATGCCTTTGTCAGTATATTTGGCAATTGTTTTCTTGCTTTTAACCACTATTATTGGAGTAAGATCAAATCTCAAGGTACTTTTTACTTGTATTTCCTTGATTTCTAAGTGTATCGAGTACTTTAAAAGATATTTTCTCTTAATTTTTGTGTCTTCTTTAGAGAAATATGAGGAATTCTAGGATTCTATTGGACAGTCCATTAACTAATACAACCGATTGTGCACTCCAAGTCGTTGATAGAATGTTAAATTTCCCCAACTCAAAATAATCATTAGGTTTTTAGTACTGAATATGTCACTTAGCATAGTCTACACATTATGAATTGAATATATATATTAAAAGTGAATGCTACATTCCCTAAATATACAAAATTTTTATGTGTATACTTAAAAAAATGTTAATAATCTTCAAAGAGCATCATCCAGTCCAGTGCTTGCCTTGTAAGTCTGAAAACCTGAGTTAGAATCTGGGAACCCATTGAAAAAAAATATGAGCGTATTGACACACACTTGCAGTCCAGGACTGAGAAGATAGAGATGGGCAGGTGCTTGTAGTCTCCCTGTCTCATGTACTTAGTGAGTTACAGGTCACTGAGAGACAATGCCTTTTTTCAAAAGTGGATTCAGACTGAGGAATGATATTCATGCTTGTTTGACTTACACACACACACACACACACACACACACACACACACACAGATACTGCAAAGTTATTTTAAAAGGGCTAAATAGCAGTGTGACTTTTTTAGCTATAAAATCAGCAAAAATTGTTTTTAACATACATGAACAGAAAATACATGTAAAACGATCAATAATATATAAGACATCTAGGAAAACTTAATTGAACAGTGCATTGCCCTGTGCCTGATGCTCTAGTGTAGAGGTCTGTCTGCAACAACCTCTTATAAACTGCTTCCTGTGGATATAATTTAATTAAAAACACAAATATGAGAGAGGTGGTTGGAAATTATCAAAAAACTGAATTCTTAGTGGTGCTTTTATGAGTTTTGGATTTTATCTTTAATATGTTTATATTAAAGATGTTTATAGCCAATTTGTCCAAGAGCATCAAGTTTTAATGTGTAAAGGCAGGGCTGGGAAAAAGACTGATGCCTCCCTTTAAAAGTCAGTGAGGGAGGTGATAATTTACCCACTTAATGTCTGAAATGTAATCTGTCTCTTAGCTGCAACAAAACACAGTGTATTAATATTTGGAAATCATAATACACAACTCCACATTAATGTTTTCTATATAGACCTTCATGAACATTAGTGACACCAAAATAAATTATATATATAAACACTGATTTAAAGTATGAATACAATTATTGGCTTTTGAATTTTCTATTTATTTACTTAAATTATTAGTTTTACAAATGATAAGAACACAATGAACTTGAAGATTCATGTTTATTTTTAAAGCTATCTCAAATGCTATTTTGGGCATTTAAAAGTTTCTACAGTAATAAATTCATGTGTGTTGATTATAATGGTCTTTTTTTCCTACACAAATGTTCACAAATTAGATTTTAAACATATAATCATTAAGAGCTTCTAATTCTTATTAAGAATAATGTGAGATGAAACACTGAACTAAGATATAATACAATCATCAATATTTCAGAGAATCTCATCTCAAAAGACCAGAGTCCTGTCACCTCTGATCTCTCAAATCTGGACCTATGAATAGCACTAATTCTCTAAATTTCAAATTAGGTGGGAAGGGAATATCCAAATCTTTAAGTGGAAAACCCATTCTTCAGAGTGGAAACAGAAAATAAGATTTAAATCACAAAGTGATATCAAGACTGTAGATGAAAAATGTTCCCCAAGTGAGAAAAAAATGTGAAATTGACTCTGCCTTCCCATTTTGAGGACTTTACAATTAAAAAAATTGCAAGTGATGCATACACGCACAAAGATATTGAGTGCAGTTTATTTGCTTTACTTTGTTTTCCAGGTAAAATTATAGAAGCAATGGATTTCCCATCAGTAGGGGAACTACTAGATAGTTACAGTATAGTCATTTAGTGAATTACTGTCATTCTTTATCACATAAGAGGAAAGGAAATGAGAGTTGTCTTAGTTAGGGTTTCTATTGCTGTGAAGAGACATTATGAACACAGCAATGCTTATAAAGGAAAACATTTAATCAAATAGCATACAAGTCAGAAGTTTGGTTCATTTTCATTTTATTATCAAGGGGGCACATGGCAACATGCTGGGGAGGTTAACTGAGAGTACTTACACTTTAACTCACAGGCAGCAGGAAGTGGTCTGTCTCACTGAGTGTGGCTTGAGCAATCATAAGACTTCAAAGCCCACCCCCACAATAATTTGCTTTCTCCAAGAAGACCACACCTACTCCAACAAGGCCAAGCTTCCTAATAGTGTCATTCCCAATGAGTTCATGGGGACTATTGACATTCTAATTACCACAACAGGCAGCCCTTGCTTACTATTAAAAAGCACAAAGAAGTGAGAAGTGGGGATATTTATTGACTTATTAAAAGATGAAACATACCAACAATAAGTGTTTTTAACAATGGAAAAAAACAGTTTTGGCAGTTCTAGGAATGTGACTTTGTTTTATAATTTGCAATAATAAAAATATAATAAAATATTATTAAAAAAATAAAATCCTACAGAAAACAAACATGCGTTACTGAATAGAGAATGCTAGAAATTGGGGCTTGTGTGAAGTAGAGGCAGTGACACATGAAGATAGATAGATTTGAACAGAAAGAAAGAATATCTTAGATACTGAGCCAGGTAAAGTTGGATGCTTGAACAGGTTGCATATGCAAACTAGTAGAAGAGGACATATTCTCAGCTCTTACAAACCTGGTGACTGAAACAAGACTCATGACTTGAAGCCAGAAACTGCATACTTTTGAAATGAAACCTGGTATTTACATATGTCTGTAGTTTTACACACACACAAGCATGTGCACACACACACTTATTTGTTTACAACTCTTGCTAGTCACAGCTGAGATTAATGATGTAACTAAAGTCAAGAATTTTAAAAAAATGGAAAAAACAAAGTCTTGGAAGTTCAGGAATGTGACTTTGTTTTATAATTTGCAATAATAAAAATATAGCAATGTTTGGGAGATAAAATCCTACAAAAAACAAGTATGCATTACTGAATAGAGAATGCTGGAAATTGGGGCTTGTGTGAAGTAGAGACAGTGACACATGAAGATAGATAGATATGAACACATGGAAAGAAGAACAAGGCTCTCATCTTGAAAAGTCTGCAAACTATGACTGTAAGGTATGAGGAAAGCTCTTATCAATGTAAATGTGTCTATAAATCACACAAAACAGAATATGTTATTAATGAATAAATGAAGCTTATGGAAACTCATGAACTCTCGACGGACAGCTGAGGACCCAGTGTGGGACCAAACTTGGCCCTCTGCTTGTGGGAGACAGTTGTATAGCTTGATCTACCTAGGGTCCCTGGGAGTGGGACCAGGATCTGTCCCTGGTGCATGAACTAGCTTTCTGGAGCCCATTCCCTATGGTGGGATGTCGTGCTCAGCCTGGATACAGTGGAAAGGGGCTTGGTCCTACCTCAGCTTAATGTTTCAGGTTTCTCATGGAAGCCCTTACCCTTGGGAGGAATGAATGGAAGATGGGTGAGGGAGGAGGTAAATGCGACAGCAGGAGTCGTGGGAGAATGTTTCGTGCTACCGTCTCGCCCGCAAGAACGATGCGGGACACTTAGGATCCTTCTGCAGAAAAGCTTTAATGCGTCTTGAGAGAGAGAGCATAAGCTTCCAAAGCGGAGACCCAGAATGTGGGAACCCATCCCTTATATAGGAAACAGTCCTCGCTTCGGATGTGTCACTCTTGGATTTGTCCGCTGCCCATTATCCCAGATGATGCCTCGGGAGTAGGCAGGGACAGCAGTGGGAAGTTACCAAGCACATGTGCATTATCTTGTTCACCTTGCGGTGAAACCGGATGCCAGTGCCATCTTGTAATGGAGAATGTGGTTGCGGTCCTCCACAGGAGAACTGTGGCTGGACTGTAAAATGAAATTTAAACAAAAAGATAGTAATTGAGCTTCAAGCTAAACCTTCAAAAGAAAGAAAGCAAGTGAAAATTTAAAATTAAGTAAAATAAATATATTGGTGTTTTTAAAGTGGAAATAACATTGAAAATAATAGGTCTAAAATGAATAAAAAAGACATGCACACAAACACACAGATACGTGAAAACACACACATCTATATATACACAAATAATCATGCATACTCATATTCATACACACACACATGTTCAGACACATATACACACACCCATGGCAAGCAAAGTGATTACTAAAAGAAATGTGAAAAATGAATATATCTTGATCAATTCAGTATACTATAATTAATTACCAGAAACTGGATAGCATAAACAACATTCATTTAAAGATGATTGGTTCTTTTTTGTGGCCACACTACCAATTCGTAAATAGTGGGCTTCTTGATGTATAGGAAATCCAGCCTCATTATTTTATCACTTCCCCAAAGTTCCATTTCAAAAGGTCATACACTAGACACTAGAATTTCACTATGAATTTTTCAGAAGCAGGAAACATACATTTCATGACACCATTAATAAGAAAAATGAAATGAAAAATTTAATGGGCTGGCATGCAATTTGGCATCATTTAGGTGGCAATTCATATGCCTGATAACGCCACTGCAGGTGTATGTATGTGTGTGTGTTGGGAGTGCACACATGTGGGTGTGAGAATGATTGTTTAAATGTTCTTTTTTAAAAATTCATCCACATTATTATCTCAAATAATTTATTATATAGATAAATATTTATGCATTTGAGGAGTGAAATTATCAAATATATTTTCTTTTTGTAAAAAAGAAAGGAATAATACTTTTGATAGGCTTAAGACATTACATTTACAAAGACCCATATGCCCTTTGACAACCTCATGAAAATAAATTGACCTCATGTTTCAAAAAAATATGAAAATTTCCATAAAGTATTCTTTGGGTGTAATTTTAATTAGACTTTAGCATCAAATAGTCTAAAGAGATTAGTATTGCACATTTCTAGAAAACACACTTTTAGATGTGTGTGTGTGTGTGTGTGTGTGTGTGTGTGTGTGTGTGTGAAATCATTCCCCTAGAAGATCCACTAAGTGCGAAACCGAAGATGACTCAAGCAGAAGGTAAGAGCACCATCCTTAGGCTGGAAAGGGAAAAGGCTGGGTGAGTAAAGAAAAGGCTGGGTGAATAAAGAAGGAGAAAAAAATTATTGGTTAGTGTGGAAACATCCTCATTCTCATTTTCTTGTCCACCTCTGAGAGGAGATGGGTAGTCTCTGCCACAGATCCTAGACTGTGTATTCTTCATCATGGTGCTAAATTCAATGCTGCCACGATGACAGACTGAAACCCCTAAAGACATAAGACAGCATGCATAATTACTCCCTTTAACTTCTACTCACAGGTATTTCAGTCTCAGCCCTGAGAGAAGTAGCTGCTATAATCCATTTTGAAACTCAAATACTTTGAATCTCACAAATCACAGTAGATGTATTTCAAGCTGTATAGTTAGTTAAGTAGGAATGACTACCCTTTAAAACTTCCATAATGAATTTAAAGATAGGTTGTTTTTTTTATAGCCGCAAATTTGGGCAGAATAATGGAGTTCACATATCTTCTCTGTTACCTTCTAGCCAGCTTCGCTCACTATCAATATCTTGGAATGGAACAGTGCATTTATTACAATTAGCGAGTATGCAGCAATGAATCACACAGCACCAAGACCGTGTGTTCCAGCAGCCTTTGCTGTTGGTTTTATTTATTGGTGGGATTAGAAAGTGTGTTATTATATGCTTTCACATTATCATACAGACTCCTCAGTTCCCCACTAGGTTGTCTTTATTGTCCCCTTTGCCCTTGAACCTGCTATTCCTCTTACTGTCTGACCTTTTCCAGAATGTCATGTACCTGTACATATTTGTTTCATTCACTTACAACTGTGACATTACATTTCTTCCATGTCTTTCCATAACTGATTCATTCCTTTCTTTTTGCTCTGGAAAACAATTCACTTTCTGATTATATCAGCATTTGTAACTATTTAAATATGCTCATCTACTGATGATTATCTTAATTTTCCTAAGTTTTCACAACTGCCAATTGAATTGAAACAAACATTTATTAAAAGTTCATGCATGGGCTTTTATGAGGATTTGTAAGAAACTGCCAATTAGAAAATTAAATTACCCTGAGATCAGGGCAGAAGTGCAAACATCGTACATCTTATGAGGTGCAAGTCTTTGCTGTGAGAGATGCATGACTTATCAGTGCCATCTTTGCATCCCCGTGAATACCTGTTGAGAATGGTGAAGGATGTGACAATTGTCATCGCCCTTTTAAGTGAGAAAAAAAATTAAACATTATTTTTATAATTATTTATTTTTTTTATTTTTATCATTTCTTGAAGATTTAAAAAAAACCTGTCACATTTTTGTCTCTCTCTAGAAAGAATGAGGGTTATGGCAAAAGCACAATATAGGTGTCATTTTTTATGGTACCTTTTTTTGATTAACTGCCTTTCCAGCGGTTGTTATAAATGGATGTTAAGTCATACTCTTTCACACTAGATTCCATTAAAATACACAACATATATTTTCCTGTCGGGTCTCAAAGTCAGGTTAAGATTTATGTATAAAGTGATCCTTATGAAATGATGCAACCAAATGTGCTGATGAGCTTGCGGCTCACCTTAGCTGTCATCCAGCTCCGCACTGACCAGGCATGCCCTAACAATCCATTGTAGGTTCCTCTGAATCACAAAGCCTTGTTCTTATCTGTGTCTGAATTGTTTTATTTTCTGTCCTAGTGTTAGATCAGCAAAAAGCAGTATGAAAAGTGAGTTTAACCTGGGGTTTTAGACCTAAAATGATCTTCCTCCTCTATAGTCGTCCAATGGAATCTTTTCTTTTATTTCTCACACAAATAACGTAGGAGTTTTCATTGTCTATGGGTCACAAAACTAATGAAATGCTTTGTCCATTTTCTTTTCATGAGCATTGTGCATGTGTCGTTGTTTCACAGTTTCCACTGTGAAAATTGTAAGTCTTTAGTTGTGTGTTTATTCTGTCTGGGGTTAACCTTGTCCTGCTTGTTTTGTGTGGTTTGTTGTTGTTTTAAGGACAGTTGCAATACAATTCTATGATATAATGTATAAAAGAAATTTTATTATTTTTTTCTTGTTCTTCATTTTCTTCCTTCACACTAATTATCATCCTCTCCTTAAACACATGTTGTCCAACTACCAGAAAAAGCAATCTTTTAACTTCATTCTTGCCTGTCTTCCACATTCTCATGTGTTGCATACCTCAGTGTCTTTATTTCTGTGTATACCTTCATGCCTTGCAATCTACCATTGATGAAAATGTCTCCCTGAGTCACCAGAAATAATCTTGCCATTCGTAGTGATCTCTCTTGAGACCAGCTTTATACTTCAGCAATTGAGTGACTTCAGAAGATTTAGTACACATCTGCTCCAGTCTCCTGACACACAAAATAAAGATGATAAAACTAACAATTTATCAAATGCACAGTGACTGGAATACAACCAGCCCAGAGCTTCTCTGTCTGTCAGTGTTACAGCCTAACTAACCTTTTATTGCCCATCTTGACCACAGGTCAGTCCATTCCGATGTGTTTTTTCTTACTTTGCCCTTTTTTAACACTCAAGGATTTGGACCCCTTGCTAATTATCTCAATTTTTCTTCCTTGTTTTTTTTTCTGTCTATCCTTTAGATATTTTTTTAAAAGAATATCTTTTGAGTACACACAGTGGATTAGGCATTACATATAATTTTGTTGGTACAGGTAATTGGTTTGTAAAGCTGTATCCTGATGTTCAGCCCCAACTTGAAACCCCCATACTCAATACTTTGGTCCAAAGCTCACTTTTATTTGAAGATCTGATTGTCCATTTCTGTTATTAGCATCCTCATCCCTTAGACATTCACATCTAAAGCAGAACACATCTTTTGCACTTGCTTGTAATCATCCCCAACTACTATTATTAGCAATGTCCCTGTGTTGTCTCCATCACCTATTCCTTCCCTCCTAGGATACTATGGGTTATAGTTAAGCTTCCACAATCTATCACTCGGTAATGCTAGGTTGCCTATGGTTGCCCTTCACATATGCTTGCTTCAATGTATTCTATACTCAGAACAGGATTCTTAACAAAACCAAGGAAATAAATGTTAGGGATACATTTTCATTGTCTAAAGTTTAGAAGACATACCTTCAATTGGTAATCAATTGGTAATCAACATTACATGATCTACAAACACATAATGACTCATTCCTACTTTTTGAATAGGTCCTAACTTAATGCATTTAGAAAAGAGTATCCATCCATTGTGTGAGTTATATTAATCAAATATGTCTAAAACTGGATATGTTTGCAGTCATATGTAAAAATTAATCATACAATTCAGTGTACATGGTTCTGTGGCTGCAGTTCATGACTATATTAAGAAAATCATCCCTAAAATAAAATAAAAGCTATGTTCATAAATTATCTTCCCAGCCTTCCAATTTTCTTTAACTTTTTTATTTGAACTTATTTTTTGTCCCTATTAAGTGACATTGAGATAATAAGAACAACAAAATCACAAACCACTATGAAGTCAAATGAATATATAAACAATGATGTAATAACCTTAAAAGTTTGTAATGCTCATGTTCCTAAATACATTGCTACACGTGCAATGCCCAGTAAATATTTTCTAATTCAAAGTGAATCTCAGAACTGTTAGAGCTGAAAAAGTATGGGTTTGAATTCAGGTTCTTCAGGTTTGGCAGCAAGCAGCTTTACACTCTGAACTAGCCAGCCTTCATAGTCTTAATTTAGGCTGTGAGTTGTATTCCAGAAAAAAAAGAAACAGGTTCTTTAATCACATGGATTAACTTTTATTTAGAGTCTAACCATATATAGTGTCATACACCCATTAATTCCAGCAACTGGCAGACAAAGGCAGATGATTTCTGCGAGTTTAAAACTATTATGGCCTACATAATGAGTGTCAGGACAGATAAGATTACAGAACAGTACAAAATGAACAAAATTACAACAAAAAGGAAAAAGATACACATCAGGTCACAAAAAGTCATTTTTTTCTCATACTCTGCATTTTGCTGATTTTTCCTTTTAATGTAAATATTTTTTATACTACATGTCCTGATTACAATTTCCCCTCTCCCTGTTCCTCCCAGTTCCTCCCCACCTCCCTTAAAGCCTATCTTCATGACCTTTCAGTCTTTCCTTTTCAAACAACAAGCATCTTATAATAATAATTACAATCAAATAAAAAGATATATGATATGTAATGTCATATATAATTTAATAATAAAAGTAAATTAAAGAAATAAGAGAAACAAACAAATTGGAATATGACAAAACAACCATTCAAGAAAAAGAGCCAAGGAATGCACTTAGGCACAGAGTCACACAATTTCATACACCCAGATATCTCATAAAAACCCCAAACAAAAACTCCTCAATTAACAAAGCATGATCAAGAAAGTTTAAGGGAGAGGAAAAACTCAAGAAGAGATATGAGTTCATTGCAAAATAGTAACTTATTTTGTATAGTCAGAAAAATATGTAGCCACTTTTTGAGCTATTGATTTTATAATGGTGTTTAGTGGGGATTGTATATTATACAAGAACACAACTCAAAACAGTCCTCCTGATGCTTGCTCATGTGTATGACGGTGTGTAATTGTAATATTGTAATAGATGCTCATGTTCCACCACACTGGACTGTTGTTTTTCAGGGTTTTGTTGTTGTTGTTTGGTTGTCTTAATTTTCTTAACTTAAGCACAAATACACATTTACCATAATAAAGTCTTACTTATACATTTATGCAGCAAAAAACCCAATACAAATAAAGAGACAGCGCTTTACTTATTAACTGTCATTCACTACTATTTCCCACCCACTCTAAGAAAGAATTAGTAAACAGCAAGGTTTTGTTTGTTTGGGTGTTGCTTCAACATATTTTCAAGCCTCTGTTTTAAAAATAAGGGGAGAATTTAAAAATATTTGAGGATGTTTAATTTTTATTAAATATTGGATTTTTTTTGTTTTTTTGATACAGGGTTTCTCTGTGTAACAGTCCTAAGTCTCCTGGAACTAGCTCTTGTAGACCAGGCTGGCCTCTGCCTCAAAGTGCTGGGATTAAAGGCATGCACCACCATCACCTTTTTAAGCATTACAAAGCTATTAATAACTTCTCTAACACATCTGACCAAAATGAATTTGTGTTTATTGATAATACCAAAATGGTGTATGGCTTACTGTCTTCTATGTGAAAGTGGCAACAGAGTCTTGGAATCCCACAGTATCTGGTTCCCCAAGACTTCGTGTCCAATGACTTTACTAGATGATGATTCATTTTCATCCAATTAAATAAAAAGCGGCATTCTTTGAGTGCACTTACTGAGGTCATTTATTTTGGAGTTTATTTAATTAATGATTGAAAACTCAAAATTTCCTGAAACTTACAACTTCACCTATATTTTAGTTGGGATTAAAAACAAACTTGTAAGATATGAAGAAGCAATTCAGTTTCAAACCTCCCCTAAAGTCTGAGAGGAAGCAATTTTATTTTTAAACTTGGAAGTTTGATCTAGGCTACATCTTGACATTAATTCATGTACATTATAACTTTAGAGACAATTGCGTGAATATGATTTATTTTCCTTCCCAGGTAAAGCTCCTATTAGTGATAGCACGTGAATTCACTGTTATTTTGACTGTAAAAGATCAATAGTGATTTGCAGATGTGGTTCTTCTGCTGAACTGGAGCTCATCGTGAGAATGTCAGGATGCATGGGTGTTGCCTGATGAGAGGGTAGTGTTATCTTGATTGACCACCTCAAAGAAGGAAACTATCCCATTCCCAGACTCCCCTGTTATGGTGTTAAACTTACAGATGACTCCACACAATTTATTTATTAAGTAGAAGTTTCCATATTTCAGAGAACAATTGTGTGGTTGTGAATCTTTCTTGTCTTCTGACTTGGATCATGAATTCCTCATTGAAGGTGACATAGCCTATGTCTTTTGTTTTGTTTTGTTTTGTTTGCTATGGCCACTGTAAAAGAGCAACTCACAGAATATCTGAATGTGCAGGTTCTATAAGCCTTTGCTCATCTTGCTGGACTTTGTGGGAGCTGTATAAGCATCTCATGTTCATCATTTTTGAAGTCAACCCTCAATGTATGAAAATGTTATATAAATGTATGCCAGAGAAAGATAATACAACACAGAAGTAATTTTCAAAGTACAAACTTCCTCTTACCTCTGTTGTCAATGCCTAATTCTAACATGGCAGGGCAATCACCTTTACTACGTTCTGAGCAGTCATCTAGAAAGATTTTTCTCTGTAGTTGTAGGTCCTAAGATCCATGGAATACACTGACTACTACTAAAAATATTTGAAAAAATATTTCTGTTCTGAATATATATTTAATATACATTCTTGTCATTATTCTCTAAGTAATATTTACAAATATTGATTTAAATTTACACTGTATTAAATTTGGGTTTCATAAATTATCCAGTTAATGGGCATATTGTAGGCAAAGGCTACAGCATTTAATATAAAGAACTTGAATATTGTCAACTTTGGATCTGTAGGAGTTTCCAAAACTAGTCTCTTGAGGACACAAGCATATATATACATGCATTCATACATTTATCGAAACAAAATAATACATAGTCATACATACACAAATCCTTTGAATGTGTAAGGAAGCCCAGACCTATAGTTTAACACCTTCTTAAATTGTTGTCTTATAAGATTGTTTCTTAGTATCTTGTGATTATTTTTCTTTCATGAAAATCACCATTACTGTATATTGCACCGCAATCCTGGCTACTTTTTAAGAATGGGAATTTTAATTTACAACAGTCTTTCCATAACATGAAAAATACCAATATACACCACTGCATGCAATTTCTAAATTTTATTGCTTGTTTTAAAGATTTGGTGTACTTTGTATTTGCTAACATTTTAAAAAATTATGCACAGTCCTTCAACATTTGATACATTTCTTTCACACTTGTAACATCTTTCTTGATTATTCAACACTTTGATCTTGACTTATCTAATAGAAAAAATGGCATCACATTAATGTTTTAAATTGCAAAAGCATTTAAAAGCCTATGTTCATGAATGTTATTTCATTAAAAATGTTGCACATGTTGGATTATTGATTTTATAAGGTCAATTTGGCAAAACCCTCCATATTTTAGATAAATGTGTCCAGCACTATCTTATAGTTTTAATGAGATTTATCATCTGTACATATTAATGGGACTCTGTATGCTGTTTCAATGCATGCGTCAGATGTGCATTGAACAGTTTACTCCTGATTCTACTTTCACAACATTTAGTAATGACTATTCTACATCCCGTTAAATTTTTTGTTTCTATTTAACAGTCACATATGAGAAAGAACATGTAGTATTATATTATGTATATGATTCATTTCTCTTAACATAAGGCCCTCTAGTTCCACCCACATTGCTAGAAATGGAAAAAAAACCTTTTTTTATTAATCCTAGCATTCAGGTGTATGTGTGTGTGTGTGTGTGTGTGTGTGTGTGTGTGTGTGTGTATGTGTATGTATGTGTGTATGTGTGTGTGTATAAGTCCACACAGTAAGTATAATTTATTCATTCACTAATGGGCACATGGTTTATTTCGCTTTTTAGCTCTTCAAAAAGTATCACAATGAACATGGAAAGTAGGTATCTGTACAGTAAGTTGATTTTTTTCCCCTTTGGATCTATAGCTGTAGGTGAAGCATGACACATTGACTTTGAGTTGTTTTTTAAAAAAACTTTATATTGTTTCTCATAAAATTTACATTTGCAACATCAGTGCCTGTGAGCTCCCTTTTTGCCACATTCTGGTCAACATTTTTCTTTCAATTTTTCCCACCCAACAATTATTTTTTAAATTAAAAAAAGTTTATTTGTTTTTATGTATTCCTTGTGGGTGTGTGCATGTGTGGTGTATACATACCACAGTGCATGTTTGAAGGTCAGAGGACACATTGTAGGTTTTGGTTCTTTCCTAGCACGTTCCCTGGCATTGAAATCACATCTCACCTGGATGAATCTGATATTTTGATGTTATTTTTATATCTATTTGATTAAAATGAGATGGTGACTCCTGGCTTTAATTTGCATTTTTCTAGTGGCTAATAATATTTAACAACCTGGAATTTATTTTTTAATCATTTGTAATTTTTCTTGAAAAGTTATACATTCACCTCATTTACTTTCATTATTATAAAACAGCATTATATATTTTTGTCTTTGCTAAGTTTGGGAGTTTCCTTTTTCATCATGGGTATTAATCTTTTGTCCTTTTGTCGGGTGGCAACAGTTGTCTTTAGTTTACCCTACACTTGGGGTGTGTGTGTGTGTGTGTGTGTGTGTGTGTGTAGAATCTTTCTCACTTGGTGTAATTTTATCTATTTGTGCCTTCAACTGTCTGTATTGTATGATGTGCCACATTTCACGGCCTATGTCAGCGTCAATTATCATCCTTTCCATGTCCTTTTATAATTTTAGTAACCTTTAAACAAATGCCATAAAATTTTATTCAGTTTAACCCAAATATTTCTTTTTCTGGAAGAAATTTAATTGATTTTCAATCTATTATTTGTACTTCTGATTTTTGTACATTTTAATGATCTAGCTTATTTTTGATTCTTAATTTTGCATACTTTTTTAGCTTTGATTAATTTAAATCCCACTTTCCCAGTCACTGTATTTGATAGTGTACTTTCCTATTCTTAGGTCTCACTTTTATGGCTCATTCATTCTACTCTCTGTACACCTTACCTGGATTTTACAGAACTCATTTTTATTATTAACATTAAGTATACAATGTGTCCTGATTTAAATCAAATCTATAGTGACGCATCAGTCAGTACTTACTTTCAGTATTTTCAGTAATTATTGTTAAAAAATCATATTGAATATTTTAACAAACTTCAGTACTGATCATATGGTTTTCATTTGACTGTATTTACCATAGTGCAAGCTATTATTATTAAAGTTTCACAAATGAATTTTAACATATCTAAATATCATGTGTTTTCTAAATAGGTGACCTAGTATTTTTATTTTAACACTTATTTAGACACCTATTGTATGAGATGATGCTATTTTTGTAAAATTATTATTGATCCCTGGGTACACATTAAAATTCATAGGACTCATTAACAACATACAATCCAGAAATTATAATTAACTAGAAAACATAAAAATAATGGGTAAAAAAAAATAATTTGCAGTGAAAAATACCACCGCAAAAACTACATCAAAACAATTACACAGGAAAACATATGTCCAGTGTGTGTTCTACATGCTGACTTTGAAAGCATGGGGGTAAACAATCACTTTTTTCTTAAATCAGGAAAAAGAAAACATTTATACATGTTCTATTGTTGTTTATCTAAGTTACCAGAACATTTAAGGATGCTTGCTATTGTTCTTTAATATGATTTTTGTATTAATTCTTTGAGATTTTCTTGCAAATATATTTTTGTCATATTCACCCTTTTTCTGCAGCTGCTACCAGAGCTCCACAACCCACCCCTTCTTCTTGTACTCTATTTTTGTTAATGACCTAATAAATTCAGTTCGTGGTGCCCATAAGCTCCTGAGTGAGGGAAGGGGTTCTTCCTTTAGATGATGCTCAACCTTAAAGAGGTCATTCTTTTAAAAGAAATGGATTCTCTCTCCCCTCTAAAGCAGCAACTGTCCAGAGCTCTTCGGTGGGAGAGTTATTGAGACCTTCTTGATTCATTGCTAAAACATTGTCTGGCTTGATCTTGTTCAAGCCTTTCCTAAGCAACAATAGCTACTGTGAGTTCCTAAGTTCAGTGGTCCTGTTATATCTAGAAGACCTCGCTCTGCCGTGACCTCATTCCCTTATAATCTTTGTTCCCATTCTCCCTGCATAGTCCCTAAGCCTTTTAATGGGGTGATAGAGCTGTCCCATTTTTGGCAGAGCACTTCCTAATCACTTGTTCTCTGCCCATTGACCAGTTGTGAGTTTCTGCATTACCACCATCTATTACACACAAAGAAGATTGCTAATTAGGTCTGGGATCTTAACTATAGGTGTAGAGCTATGACTTTACAGGCTACGTTGGTGTTATTTCCAATTAGAAACCATGAGTTTTTGTTAAGATGTACAGTATGGAAAATATGTTTTCTCCTATGCAGTGAATCTTAAATTTAATCACAAAGCAATTAGCTATATTAATGACATTCATGCCACTGTTGCTCACATAGACAATGTTCTTCCCACACTAATCATTGCTATAGTTCATAGGGTTCATAGGTGAATAAACTCTTGATACTTTTCCTACTAGACCACATAGCACCTCTAGTACCATACAGATTATTTAACAAGAAGGATGCTTTGTAATCAGCACCAACCACCAACTTGATTTATTCATGTTTTGCGACAAGTGTGTGGTGTCAGATGTGGGAGTTCTTTCTACCTATGTGTTGCTATTATTGGTTAATGAATAAAGTACTGGCTTAGCCTGTAAGATGGGAGGATGAAGGCAGAGTTGGAGAGACACCATGGAGTTTCAAGATTCAGACATGCTGAAACTTTTTTGGTAAGCCACTGCCACATGGAGATATACAGATTATTAGAAAGGGGTTAAATTAATATAAGAGTTAGTCAATAAAAAGCTAGAGCTAATGGGCCAAACAGTGATTTAATTAATACAGTTTCTGTGTGATTATTTTGGGTGTAAACTAGCTGGGCTGCCAGGACAAACAAGCGACTACTCCCCCAAAAGGTATCTTTAGCAATAATTTTTTTTATCAAGTTCTTGTGATGTGGGCAATCAAGGACAATATCAATAATTTATATTACTTTAGAGATCTTTGGGACACATCTACTAACATGATGAGAGGCATCCCATACCGGATATCCTATGGTATCTAAGAAGAGCATTATGTCCAGTTAATCCCATATCTAAAGATCCACCTGTGAGTAAGAATATGTAGCATTTATATTTTTCAGCCTGGGATACCTCAGTCAATTAGTTTTCAGGTCTGATTATTTTCCATCTTATTTCATAATTTCTTTAGAGTTGAATAAAATTCCATTGACTATGGATGCCACATTTTCATTAGGTATTTATTGCCTGGTTGGATCTAACACTTAGCTACTGTGAATAGAGAAGCTATGGATACTGGTTAGCAGGTGCCTTTGTAATGGGAAATAGTCTTTTGGTTTTATGCCCAGATATGGTATAGTGGGGTCATACGGCTTATCTATTTCTGGTTTTTTGAGGAGCTCCCACACTGGTTTCTAAGCGTTTGGCAGTTTACGCTCCCTCCAGCAGTTCATGAGGTTCCCGTATTCCCAACCTCCCACGCAGCATTTGTCACAAGTCATTTTCCTAATCTTCACCATTCTGACTGGAATATGGTGAACACCACTTTAGATGTTTAGCCACTGTATTTTGTCTCGTGAGAACCTTCCCCTCACTCCTATGACCCACTTTTTAATATTGTTGTTTTCTTTTTGCTTAATTTTTAAACTTATTTGTATATTCTATACACTAATCCACTGCTAGATATACAGTACATGTTTTTTGGTTTTGTTTTTTCTATTCTGTAGGCCACGTCTTCAACTAATTAGCAGTTTCCTTGGGAATACAGAAGTATTTCAGTTTCATCAGGTGCCACTGGTCAATTGTTGGTTCTGTTTTCTGGGTGACCAAAATTCTATATAAAATTCCTATAGACTTAAATGTATTTTCTATTTTTTTTCACTAAGTGTCAGTTTCAGGTCTAAAACTGAGTGTTATTTTGATTTTTTTTGTTTGGTTTTTTTTTTTGTTTGTTTGT
The DNA here is from genome assembly GCF_982192425.1 of Myodes glareolus. Classification (NCBI taxonomy): domain Eukaryota; kingdom Metazoa; phylum Chordata; class Mammalia; order Rodentia; family Cricetidae; genus Myodes; species Myodes glareolus. Next base: position 24,937,475 of record NC_142046.1, on the reverse strand, counting down.
TTTTATTGGCTTTTTGAGACAGGATTTCTCTGTATAACAGCCCTAGTCCTGGAACTCTCTTTGCAGACCAGGTTTGTCTTTAATTCAAAGAGGCCAGCCTCTGCCTCCCTAGTGTTGGGAATAAAAGGCATGTGCTACAACACCCAGCTCTTAATACTGAGATTTTTGTATGTTCTAAATTGATTTTTGTGCAAGGTGAGAACAAATGATCAAGTTTCTTCACACTATGATGCCAAATTTTCTTAGTGACACTTGTTCTTGCTTTTTTCCTGTGTGTTTTTTGATTTTGCATCTTTGTTAAAATTCAGATGTCTATAAGTGCATGGACTAATATCTGAGCCGTCAAACCTCCTGCATCAATCAATGTATCTGTGTTTGTGCTGAAACCATGCTGCTTTGGCTACTTTGGTTCTATAGAAACCTGAAATCAGGACTGGCATTTTCGAGGAGTGTTTTTTAGTGCTTAGAATTTTGATGGCTATTCATGACTGAGACTCTCTTATGAAGCAGCTTTCATAATCTTTTCCACATAAAAAGATTTTAAAAAGTGTTGAGGTGCTAAGGTTACATATGTAAGTGAAATGTCACTTTCCCGAAAATAAAGCATCAACCTAAATTTCAGCTTGGGTCAAAACTAATGGTGTTTGCCTAAATTTAGGACTGTGAAAGTAACCAGCACAAACAAAATATGTACCCTTAAAGTCTTTTTCTGAAGTTATTATACACTTTGAACTATTCACAGAATCCTTTTTATTTGATAAAACAGGAGATAGTTTGAAACTAAAGAAAACATTAATGCTCAGACTCTAAGAGCAGTTTTAAGCTGGACAAGAATATTCTGATGCTGTCACAACAACCAGCTGCCAAATTATCAGCAAATAGATTTCTTGCTAGTAGCAAGTAACGCTTTCTCTGACAGAAATGATACTGGCCATTCATTACTGTGATCTAATTACAAAATTCAGATACATTTTCTTTTCATTCCCTTAAGGGAGATGCATCAACAATGCCTGGGTATGCGATGGAGATGTTGACTGTGAGGATCAGTCCGATGAAGAAGACTGTGACAGTTTCTTGTGTGGACCACCCAAGTACCCTTGTGCTAATGACACCTCCGTGTGCCTGCAGCCAGAGAAACTCTGCAACGGGAGAAGGGACTGTCCAGATGGGTCAGATGAAGGCGATCTTTGCGGTATTGCTTGTTCTGTCCCATTTTCTTCTCTCCAGACATATTAGGCCATTTTAATTTCCTCACATCTACTTATTATCATCGCACCCATTTATATCTTTTATTCCTTTCAAAAGAGACCATTTGCACTGAAGCTGACATAAAATTTTGATGCAATTAATGGACTTATAAAATATAACTAATATGATCCAGAATTTCTGAAAACAACAGCAAAAAGGAAAGAAAAAACTAGACGATGCATTACCAGCTGCAGAGTTCTGCGAGTGTCACATCTCTAGCTTATGACTACAGTTTCTTTTTTTTTATTATGAGATTAAAAAAATAAAATCAAAATTCCCACTCCCTCCCTCATCTCTGAACTTATTACTGTCAGGAGCCATTAAGAACAGGAATTCTTCTCACTGGTGATCTGTGGGGTACAGTTTCCCACTACTGTGCGAATGTGAGTCTTCAAACCCTACAGGAGAAACTGTGTTTTTGTTTGTTACAGCAAATGGGGAGAAGCTGGATAATGAGGCAGACTGAGTATTGCCTGAGTTGCTATGCTACTGTCTCTGTTTGGAAGTCTTTGAGGAATTGTTTCCCTGAGTATGCATATCTAGTTAAAACAATCAATGCAGCAGACGTTAAAAGAATTTGGAATAGTCAAACAATGCATATGAAGGAAAATATGTTTTTCACGCTGCAGAGATCAGAGATTTATATTGTAGAGGATTTAGGGATTTAGATATGTTTGCTAAACCAGGCTGAAGGAGGCATCTGTTAAAAAGTCTGAAGAATGATAAGAACAAGCAGTCCCTGGAGCTATGTACAATAATGACTAGGAAAGGAAGACTAAATTGACTGCTCCAAAGAGTGAAAGGTTACCCCTGCCCTGGAGTTGTGTTTGTACACACTGAGCATCCTAGTGAGTTGCATTATGTGAAAATGATAGTCTCTGCATGTTAAAGTGTACGTAATAAAACAACCATTTCTTCAAAGAGTCTATAATTCTATAAGATTATCTTGAAACAGTAAAACTACTATATAAGCAAAATAGATAAAATAAATCCAAATACCAAATTCATTAGAACACTGCAAAAAAGTCTTCATGGAATAGACGATACATTTTTCTTTTCCAAATTCACTTCCTTCTCTTAATGTCTCATTATGCCAACTAAGAGACAAGTGAAGGTGAAAAGTAGAAAGATGTATCTAAGGCATCCACAGTAGGTAGAGAAACAAAAGGGGCATCTGTAACAAGAGTACCATAAGGATGTTAGGTTTAAATAGAAGATGCTGTGTAAAACCTGAGATAGATGAAGTCCACCAGTCACTGGTTCAGCTCAAGTCTGCAAAGTAATAGTAGTAAGTCCACAATTCTTAAAGGGATAATGAGATGGTCACTTATATTCCAGTAGGCAGCATCTCCCTCACGAAAATTGCATTTTTCTGGCTTTTCCAAAGGGTGTTTCTCCTTTTAACTTTGAGTCCAAATTGACTACAACTTTAAAACAATGACTTAACGTCTGTTCTTGTAACCTGAAAAGGAATCAAAATTGGCATTTCTTTCTTTTGTATTACTTCTGGAATAGTTTACATGCAGGTAACCCAAAATACAGGAGACAAAGTTCTGTCCCGAGGCAGCGGTATTTCATATAGAACTGCATATGGCATCATCTGTTCTCTCAGAAACATGGTCAGGATGGATGTAAAGAATGAGAACTAAGAGTACAAATAAGAACTAGTGTGGCTTCCTATCCTTACTATAACATGAGTGGGCCTGCTTGTTGGGGTTTCTGTCCTGCCCAGTACCCCACGGCCAACAAGCCCCAAAGAAAATCACACAGAGATCTCTATAAGTTATAAAGCTGATTGGCCCATTTGCTCAGGCTTCTTGTTAACTTTTGTAGCTTATACTAACCCATTATTCTTATCTATGTTAGCCACATGGCCCGATACCTTTTACAGCTGGGCAGGTTACATCTTGCCTATTTGGTGATCTAGGCAGGACTGTGGAGGGAGCTTCCTGCTTCCCAGAATACCCCTATTCTCCTTGCTCCACCTCTACTTCCTGTCTGGTTTTCCCACCTATACTTCCTGCCTGAACAATTAGCATTTATTTAAAATATGATTGACAGAATACAGACAATTGTCCTGGACTACCTTTTTTATACTGAAGATGAAGAGCCCAAGACTGTGATCTCCTAGCCTTGTGGAGAGATTATTTTCCTACCAGGTCCTGTGAATTCCATAAAATGATTTCCAGTGAAAACAACCTCTCTGTCTCCTGTCAGAAGCCGTCTTTCACAGAAAGTCATGGGAGCACAAAGGGCAGGGGGTGCCTAGAGCTGGTAGGTACAATCGGAGTTGTCCCTTTGGATAGGTGCAATTCCAAGAGAAAGCTTCAGGTCCACCAGAAGAAAGGAAGAAGGTTGTTCTTGGTGGCAGAAGATTCTCAGAGGGGCAAGGAGTGATGGCTGTGGGGGGTCAACTCTTTTACTTCTTATAACCATATGTGGGTTCAGACATCCAACGAACTCTTTGCACACTGAGCTCTTTCCAGCCAGGGTCTGTAATCACTTGATGGAGATTCACTAGAACTACAGGGCAGTGTTCTTTTGCTGGCCATAGAGGAAGGAAGTTGAGTATTCCAGAGGGGTGGGGTATAAATTGATTTCTTCTGAATGTGTTCAAGTCTAGCTGGCATTCCGGAAAGCCCAAAGAATCTGACCAGACTTTGCTTTGGGAGACAGTATTGGTACAGTAATAAAAGATTTTAAATGTAGTTTCAAACTTAATAACAAAGTTAAAGAACTGATAATGCATTGACTGTGAGAATACAGATATTTAGCTTGTACACTCAGTTTTAAATTTCAGTGTGAGTTTTGTTTTTCCTAAACTATGATGCTTAAATCCACAGGTAGCATCAGACATTCTTAGTGCTAAGATAAAAGTGATATTTGAAATAAACTAAGACTATTGTGAAGACTTTCTTCTTTTTATTTTATTCTTTTACCTGCTGAGCACAGTAGCATTCCTTTACAGTAATTCTCTTTAAAGAGAGTGTCAATTGATTCAAAATAGGGCAAATACTTCAAAATGGCTACAGTTACCAAATGGTTATGATTACTGAACAATAAGCATATTTAGAAATGAATCTATTTTTCCTTTTGAAATAATACCTAACATGAAGTGAATTCTTAAAGAAAAATGATTAATGTAATTATATTCCTTTTCTTATGACTGCAACTGTTTTGACGATGATGATAGTATGAAAAAGAAGTAAACCATATAGAAAACTTGAAAATGTAGAAATCTTTTATGAACACCTAGCATTTCAACTCGTTTTTACAATAAATATACTAGAGACATCAGGAAATACTATATTATACATGTAAATATCACTATAATTTGTCAATTATTACACAGTAGCACTGTTAGCATTTGTCTGAACAAGCACAATTAGATCAATTTGGAGTAATATTTTTTAATCTCTATTTTGCTTGATTTTTGTTGTTTTGTTTTGTTTTAAGATAAAGTCTCACTCTGTAGACTTGGCCAGCCTCCGACTCACTGTGTAAATCAGATTGGCCTCATACTCACAGAGATCTGCCTGCTTTGGTGTCCCTAGTATAGAGATTAGGGGCATTTACACTCAATCCAAAACAATATTTTTACTGCAAGGCAGTATGGAGAAGCTCCTGGGCTGTTGCTGTGTAACCGCTGTCTGCTTTGGAACAATAGGAAAAGTAAGGGACAGTAAGAGAGAGTGGAATTGTAAAAAATTCTTTCTTAATCTAGAGCATGACTTTTTGAGATTTGCCCAAACTGACACAAATTTTATGTTATATCATTTTCTATACTTCAATTTTATTCTTCACAGATCTTCAATTGTCTATTAAACATCAGGGTGATAAATACAATTAGAAATATTCTATGTCACCCTAGAATCTAAAATTTTATAATTAAAAAATAACAAGAAATGCATAAATCTAAAGTTAAGTACAGACAGTATGAAGGAAGCATTCCCTCTCTTTAAAAACTTTGTGTGTTATTCATATGGTGAATAATGGATGCTCATTACTTGTGCCAAAATACAAGTATAAATTTGTTTGTGTATTATGTGTTAAATTTCCATGACCTCATTGAATTAATCATAATAACCAATATATAGGGCACAGGCAGAATGAAAACTACTCCTCATTATGACTCTAATTACATATGAATATATATATCTTTATTTATAAGCATTAAATACTGAAATAATCAGTTTCTGTCTCTCTTTTGAAAGACATCTACGATAGATTTTGCACAGATTCTAAAAGACCTCAGGTAATTTTCCTGGTTTTTACAAAAGTATGAAAACAATTTACATCAGTGGATTAACCCAATCTGTACTCAACACAATTTGAACCAATAGGCTCACACAAGCTATGTTACAAATTTAGTAGAAATAAAACCTTGCATTCCCGGTTCTTATCATTGCGAAATAAATTCTGGCATTGGATCATTTGTAGCAGTATTTATAGCAGAATGGCTATGGGAGATTGTCTTGTAGTGGGTGCAAAATCGCTGACTCCAATTCCAGAGTTAGAGAATTCAATCAGTAAGTACAAGGGAGCGAGAAAAAAAACCATGTGACTAAGACCATCTGCTCCTTCACAGATGAGTGTTCGCTCAACAATGGAGGCTGCAGTAACCACTGCTCTGTTGTTCCTGGAAGAGGAATTGTCTGCTCCTGCCCAGAAGGACACCAGCTCAAGAAAGACAATAAAACCTGTGAAATCGTGGACTACTGTGCCTCCCACCAGAGGTGTACGCAAGTGTGTGAGCAGCACAAACACTTGGTCAAGTGCTCCTGTTACGAGGGCTGGACACTGGGTACGGATGGTGAAAGCTGCACCAGCGTGGGTGAGTAGATACCGCCAACCATGGAAATAAACCCCAAAACACCTTGAAAAATGCAACGAAAGAATTCCATCTATTCTACATATTGACCTTAAATGTTAGAATATATATATATATAAAACCTCGGCAAAGGATGAGTTATAACATACCTTCGTATTATAGTTCCCTAACTTTTATGATGCCGCAGGGCGATTGGTAATGAAAAATCCCCAGGCTATCTTAGTACAAAATATACAGCTTTAATAAACAGAAGTAAGACTTACAACAGCTTACACCAGAATTCGAACGATATGTCCAGGCGCAGGAGCCAGGCGAAAGAGAGCGTGCTTGCTTTTTCAGCATCTAATGAAATGATCATTAAGTTTTTCCCTTAGAGTTTGTTTATATGGTGGATTATACTGACAGATTTCTCTGTGTTATACCATTTCTGTATGCCTGTGATAAAGTCTATTTGATCATAGTGGATGATGTTTTTAATGTGTTCCTGAGTTCAGTTTCAGGATAATTTATTGAATATTTTAGCACCAATGTTCATGAAGGATATTGGTCCTTAATTCTCTTTCTTTGTTTTTTCTTTATATAATTTGTGAATGAGGGTGACTGAGGCCTCATGAAATGAATTTAAAAATGGTCCTTCTGTTTCTATTTTGTGGGGTAATTTGAAGAGTATTGAGTATTGGAATTATTCTTTTTTGAAAATCTGGTAGAATTCTACACTAAAACTATCTGGGTTTTTATTTCCAGGGGTGGAAGGTGCGGGGGAGACTTATAGTGACTGATTTTATTGCCTTAGGAGCTATAGGTCTATTTATACTGTTTAGCTGATCTTGATTCAACTTTGGTAAGTGTTATATATCATGAAAATTATCCATTTCTTTTAGATTTTCCATTTTGTGGAGTACAGGCTTTTGCAGTATGACCTAATGCTTCTTTGAATTGCCTCTTTGTCTGTTGCTGTATCCACCTATTTTCTTTCTGCCTCTTAGCTTGGATAAAGGTTTATCTATCTTGTTGATTTCCACAAAGAACCACATCTTTGTTTCAGTAATTCTTTGTATTGTTTTTTTTATTTTATTGTCAGTTTTAGTTTAATTGCTTCCTGGCCTTCTACTCCTCTCGGGTGTGTTTGTGTCTTTTGGTTCTAGAGCTTTTATGTGTGCTGTTAAGTTGATAATGAGAGTTCTCCAAATTCTTTATGTAGGCACTTAGTGCTATGAACTTTCCTCTTAGGACAGCTTTTATAGTGTCCCATAACTTTGGGTATTTTGTATGTTCATTTCCTTTGAATTCTATGTCTTTATCTTCCTTCTTTATATCAGCCTTGACTCAGTAGTTATTCAGTAGAGAGTTGTTCAGTTTCCATTAATTTGTATATGTTTTTTTTTCTGTCCTTGTTGAAATCAAGCGTTAATCCATGGTGGTCTAATAAGGCACAAAGCCTTGTTTTAATTTTCTTATATCTGTCCAGACTTGCTTTGTGACTGATTATATGAACAATTTTGGATAAGGTTACAAGAGGTGCTGTGAAGATATATTTTTTTTTTGTTTTGGTGAAATGTACTGTAGATATCTTTTAGGTTCATTTCATTAATAATGTCTGTGGGTTCCATTATTTCTCTATTTAGTTTTTGTCTGAATGATCTGTTTCTAAATGGCTTTCTCTTGGGCCACCAAACAACTCCAAATCATGACATGGATTCTTCTTATTAATGCTTGGCATTATCTTATGCTTGTCCCGCAATTCCAATAAATTAATTTAGCCTGTTTTTCTTCATCTATGTTTTGCATTGGGACATTTAAGTTTTGTTTCTTTTGTATGTCTTACTCCAAGTATGACAGGCTGGAGGCTGCCTGGTTTACTGGTCCCAGGTGTTTTACTCCCTCATTCTCTCCTCCTGAGCCTAGATTCCTCCTCTTACATATTCTATCTGCCTAGGAGCCCTGTCTATCACTATACTTCCTAACCATTTGCCATTCAACTTTTTATTAGACCAACGGGGTACATTTGTCAGGCAAAGCAACACATCTTTACATCATTAAACAAATGCATAATAAACAAAAGTAACATCTTGTCGAGTAAAAATAATATTTCACATCACCTGTCCATCAATGAGAATGGAGAATTGAAGTCTCTACCGTCAGTGTGTAAGGGTTGATGTATGATTTAAGCTTTAGTAATATTTTCTTTTCAAATGTAGATGCCCTTGCATTTGGGGCATAGACAGATATTGAACCATTACCTTGGTGGCCTTTTCCTTTGATCAGTATGAAGTGTCCTTCCACATCTTTTTTGATTAATTTTTGTTTGAATTCTCTTCAGTTGGATACTAGAATAACTACCCAAGCTTGTTTCTTGAGACCATTTGCTTGGAAAATATTTTTTTCAGCCTTTTACTTTGAGGTTAAATCTGCCTTCTGTATCTTGTATACAACAAAAAGATGGGTCTTTTTTTTTTTTGCAATCATTCTGTTACTGTGTGTCTTCTTATTTGAGAATTGAGTCCATTTATATTGAGCTATATAAATGACCAATGATTTGATCACTGGCAGTGTGTGTCTGTGTGTGTGTGTATGTGTGTGTGTGTGTTCCTTCTTTGGGTTATGCTGGTATGAGGTTATTTATTGCCTATATATTTGTGGGTATAGTTAACCTCTTGGTTTGGACTTTTCCTTCAAGTGTTTCTATAGGACTGGATTTGTGGTTAAATGTTTAAATTCAACGTTATCATGGAACATCTTGTTTTCTCCATCTGTGGTGATTGAAAGTTTTCCTGGTTATAGTAGTCTGGGCCAGCATCTGTGGTCTCTTAGCATGCACAGTGCTTCTGTCCAGGCCCATCTGGCTTTTACTGTCTCCATTGAGAAGTAGGGTAAAATTCTAATAGGCTTGCCTTTATATGTTACTTGGGATTTTCCACTTGCAGTTTTTAATATTCATTTTTTTGTATGTATGTTTGCTGTTTGGTTTATTACATGGGAGGGGACTATCTTTTCCGGACCAATCTATTTGGTGTTCTTTAAGTTTCTTGTACCTTTATAGTTAAGTCTTTCTTTTATTTAGGAATATTTTCTTCTATAATTTTGCTAAAAAGATTTTCTGGGCTTTCAGCTGGGTGTCTTCTTCTATTCATTTATTCTTTCTAGGTTTGGTCTTTTCATAGTATCTCAGGTTTCCTGGATGTTCTGTGTCAGAAATTTCTTAGATTCAACATTTTCTTTGATAAGTGTACCTATTTTTTTTTATTTTAATCTTGTCTTCAACACGTAGAATTCTCTCTTCTATCTTTTGATGATTTTGCATCTGTAGTTCCTGTTTGCTTGCCTGGGTTTTTCATTTCCACAATTCCATCAGTTTGTGCTTTCTTTATTGTTTTTCTTTCTGTTTTCAGGTTTTTTTTTCTTTTTTTACTTTTTGCTTTAATTATTTATTTATTTTTTCTGATTTTCTTGACATTCCTTAAGGAATCTGTTGTATTCCTCCATGTTTTGTTTTCCATTTCCTTTTTTTATGAAAGAAATTATTCATTTCTTTTTTAGGAAACTCTGTTATATCTGTAAAGCTGGCTTTAAGGTAATATTCTTTGGTTCAAATGCATTGTATATTCAGGGAGTGTTGTAATGGGATGGGGGGATGGATTGTTGTGTTCTTACACTGACTGTTCTTACATAACAGGATTTGGAGCAATTATAGGTATAGGTGCCAATTCTGTTTTTATCTTTGTTGGATAGAAGTTTTCTTCCTTGGTTTCTGTTTCCTCTCTAGACTTCTTACTATTGTGGCCTGTGATTGTGTAGACAGTCTCTGCCTGCGTTGGGGGCTGGAGTTCTGGCTATGTGAATGGCCTCTGTTTCTTCCAGGGCTCCTCTGGATTTCAGTTTGCTGGACTGACTTCAGGCGGAGTAGCGCACTTCTGAATGGTTTTCAGGGAGCTTCAGTGGTCTCTGGTGTTCAAGATACTCATCTATCCTCTGGTAGAATAGGAAGCCTCTGCCAAAAGTGTGGGCCTTGCATGCAGGGAACTAGTCGTTCCTCTGGTGACATAGAAGAAATTCTGGGATAGAAGTCATTTTAATTAATCTTGATGATTGCATTTCAACATATTCATCATTTCGACATAATATTGCATTATTTCGTGGCCTTTGCATGTAAATATGTAATTTTTAGTTCTTATGTTTTGTGGAATTCCCTTAGTCCCTATGCTTTCTTAGACTTCCAAGAATGTGTGCATCATGAGCCTTCTCTCCTTTTATTTCTTCTACCGAGGTGAGATTTTCACCATCTTTTCTAGAAATCCAAGTTATACTTTAAGCCTCACTAAACCAAGGCTTTCCTTATTATTAAGTTCTTTTTCTTATTTCCATATATATTTCCCTGTGTAGGACATCAGTTTCCTGAGTATGTTTTATCATGGTCTGATTTGAATTTTTGTAGTCCTATATTCCCCTTGTTCTTATTTCTCTTCACAATAAAATATGAAAAACATAAAGTAGGAAATAAAACTATGGAATTTTCCTTTGTTTGAAGCAGCATCCAGTTTGGGAAAATTAAAATATAGTCAATGAATATCATATTTTCAGAGATCATTAAATCACTTCAGTCTTTTAATTTTATTGTATAATATGTGGCTGTTTATTCCTGTTAAAAATTGAATCATCACCTATAATATTAAGGCATATTTATTCTACTCTTTCTTCTGAAAGATTCTAAATCAATTAATCCTCACAAGAGGCTAAAAGGAGCAGTTTGTTGTGTGAGAAGAGTAATTTGTTCAGAGTAGAGAAACAACTTATCAGATCTGACCACAGATTGTTATGATCGTAGTACAGTGGGAGCTTAACTTATACACTGATAAAGATTAAATTATTAGAGTATTAGGGTGAATCAGCATCATGTGAAATAACTCATGGGTTAATAAGTTTCTACTTTTCTAAAATTAAAACATTGAATGCATGTAACTCCCAACGGTTTTGGCTTAAGCTCCTCTGGGAGGAAGTCTCTAGAGAACTATCTAATAACTCATAATTTTCTTGCTTTACACCTACATCATTTATTATGCAGGAAGAAAACAAACATGTGTTATAACATTTAGGTGGAAATGAAGGTTTTCCTACATGAGTAATTTAGCCAGTTGATAATAAATTACTCCTTGATGCAAAGAAAGTAATGCTACTGTCAACATTTATGTTACTCATAGTTATGTTTTATTATTTGATTTAATTATCCATGTATAAAAGGTTTTATTCTGTATTTCTGTTATTTTTTCTCTTTGGAAAAGCAAAAGCCTCATAGCATATTAAAAATAAGTTCTCATGGAACTACTGGACTTTGAAATAAATGTTTCATTTGTGTCAGGCATCCTTTCATTTCCATCATTCTTTACATAATTCCTTTTATAAAATATGTTTCTGCTATTGAATTTAATACATTTTTAATTTATATATTATAATTTAATAACTCACCTTGACATTTCAAAAACATGAAAAGAAGGTTAAAAAAAGATAGAATATGTGGCTTTATGATTCAAATTTAGACACAGAACATCCCTGTTCTTCTTATCCCTTGAATTTTTTTTCTGTAATGCTCTCATGCTTTCTTTTATTGCATTTGAAATTCTTCATAAGCTAGCTTGTGCTACATTGCTGAGCTGTTTTTTCTTAAATTCATACCTAATTACTTGCTAGATAGAAAGACTATAAATGATGATAACTTCTAAGATTTTGGTTTTTATTTAGTAAATTACAAATTTCATTTTTCAATCTGCTCTCTTATTTTCTGCTTTTTAAACGTGCTCTATTTTGTCACTTCCTTCATTTCCAAACATCCTTCTTTCGAGTGTCCCCTGAAAAGTCGAGGATATTGCTGCTGAGTGTATGTCTTCCTAGCTCTACCATCTGCTCTTTGGTGGGCAGCCTGTTAACAGCTCACAACATGGTACTCCCAATATTGGGAAGAATGATATTTTTTCTTCCTGATTCTTTTTAACCTGAATCAAATTATCTTTTCTCAAGAATGACACTTTTGTTCTTATTCTTCCTGGTTTTCATTGTTTTAGGAGACGGAGTTTTATTGTTGCTGATTTATATTATATTTTAGGAAGGAGATTAGGAATGGAGATTCACACACTCTGAAATGAAACGGTCCTCTTTGGGCACAGGGCATACCTCTTGCAATCTTTAGATCTCACACATATCTATGTGCACCCACTTGGCAAACTCCTTTCTGCTCTGAAAGATTATGTGATCCAGAAAATTTAATTTTTTGACATTTACATCTTAAAGAACATCCTATTTCTTTCTTTACAATTCTGATTCCCTGGGTATCAGTAAGCCACTTAAAAATTATCTGGCTACGGCGGTGGAGAGATTGCTAAGTGGTTAACCGTTGCTTCCTGCTCCTCATGAGGATTAAAGTTTAGATAAAAGCTCCACACCACACCAGACAGTTGAAAATCGGGAGCTGTAGCTCCAGGAAATCTGATTGATATCTGTGCTTGGAAGACACCTTTGCAGAATCGCACACACATATACAAATACATCCCACATATATATGTATATATATTTATATATACATATATATGTGCATACATACACACACACATACACACACACACATACATATACATGGATGTTGGTCATATGTCCCCTTTCTTGTCTCCTTAAATTAGGCTGAGTTTTATCAGCACTTTAAATTTTCTTCTGTTCCTCAGAATTCTCAATGATTCTCAATCACATTCTCAATGACCTTGGCTTTTTCTGGCAGCTATTGCTTTCTTCTTTCCACATCTGAACTTTCCCCTTGCAGTGACCTCGGGATGCAACTATATGCTGCAAATTCAGTAGCCTCTTGCCCTCAACGCAGGTCAATAAAAATACCATCATCTACCAGAAATGGTGGTTTTTAAGAAACTAGTTACTCTATCTGATGAAGAAGAAAGCACTGGAACGAAGAATAAATAAGCTTTTCATGGACAGTAGGAGAGAGGGTAATGTGGAGTTGATTGAAGAGATCAATTCTATGGAAAAGGACGAAGTGATAAGAAGCAGCTGGCCTATCTTGTGGAGATCTGAGTAGTGAGAGATGGAAAGGCAGTGAGATGGAGCTGTAAGGTACTTGTAACATGGCCTTGGGAAAATGATGCTTTCCCAACTCAGTCTCCACCCAGATCTTTTTAAGTATCACTCTGGGTCTTAACTTCTTCTGCGTGTTCTTCAGGGCCTTCACTTTGCTGGTCTTCTCTGAAACTGGATTTTTTTACATTTCCACTGACCATCTCTGGAGCTATAGTATAAGTGTTTAGAGGCACAGTATATAAACATTCACAGTCAATGGACACACACGCACACCTGCACACATATGTGTGTGCGCGCGCACACACACCAAATGGAGCACAGTGCTGATCACTCACGGTCTGCTTGCTCTTCTCTGATCGGTGTCATCAGTCATGGCCATTACAATAGCACACTCACATTTTCTCTAAAATTTTGCATTCTGTAAACTCTTTCATACTGTCTTCTTAGGGAATAATTCCTTCAAGGTATTTACTTCAGTTTTATTAATAACTTCCTTTTATTAAAAACTATGGGTATTAAATACTATTGATAGAAGCATCTCTCATTGACTAGCTACAGAAATTGAGACCAGAAAGATAAATTCATTTGTACAAGGCTTGTTGCTTAGAGGTAGTAGAGCAAAGGTATTGAGACTTATTCTCATGACTCTAAGGGTGGGCTTCTCTATGATACCAGCACACAGCTCCTTCTCAGGGTCATGTGCTCTCACATTCCCACCATACCTTTGAATATCTGACTTTCAAGAGCTCGTTCTTTTCAACCTTTCTAACCATCATTTCTTAGTCAAATAATTTATACATCGTTTACAATATAAAATTTTGTAGCTAGTAGCACATAGCATATTAGTTGTGAATTCTTATTTTAAATAGTCTGGCCTTTTATCTTTTCTTCCACAACACAGATACTCATTACTCCCTTTATCACCCTCTTTCCCTTTATCATTATGAGATCATGAATGAAGGGATGAGTTAATTAAATCATTTCTTAGTACAGTACCATCATTGTTTTATATAGGATCTTCCTCCTATTTTCCCCTCTTTTGTTTTTTTCTATAAAGCCCTCTTCTCTTCCTCACCAAGAGGAGGTCATTCAAATTTGGCCCAGATATTTTCTAATAAAGTCTGGACCATAATATTCATAACCCATTGATTTAGTTACTTGTGATATGCATGTAACTAATCTCCTATGTGTAATAACTAGATAGTATCACATGATGTTATTTATCCATATACGAAACAAATACTTCCAGCTTGCTCCCAACTCTTTATATTAATAACAGTTCTACAGTTGTTCACATGTATATTTCTTATAGGGTATTGGAACAATTTCTTCAATCCCCAAATAGTTAAGTTCTCATTACCCAAGAGGCAGCAGCTTAAGGGAAGGAATTTATTTGACTCATGATTAGAGGAAATCTGGTCTATCACAGTAGGGAAAGAATAATGGTGAGCAGGTGTCCTTGTTAGGGTTTCTATTGCTGCAAAGAAACACCATGACAAATAAACAAGTTGGGGAAGAAAGGGTTCATTTGATTTGCATTTCCATCTTGCTGTTCATTATTGAAGGAAGCTATAACAGAAATTAAAATATGGCAGGGTTCTAAAGACAGGAGCTGATGAAGAAGCCATGGAAAGGAACTGCTTACTGGCTTGCTCCACAAGGTTTGCTCAGCCTGCTTTCTTAAAGAACCCAGGACCACCTGCTCAGGTATAGGACCAACCTCCAGGGCCTGGACCCTTGGATTTTATCATAATTGAGAAAATGCCTTATAGTTGGACCTCACGGAGGCATTTATGCAACTGAGGTGCCTTTCTCTCTGATAACTCTAGCTTGTGTCAAGTGGACACACAAAATGAGCCAGAGCAACATAGTTCCATGGCGGTGGGAGCACTGGGCTGTTTCTTGATTTTTGGCATCAAATTTGAAGCAAAAAAACACTGTCTGAAAGCATATTCGTATATAACAGCGAAGCACTGCTCCTTTTGCTTTTCAGCTGGCAGATAGATAGACTCCATGTGTAATTAGAACCCCAAATGTCAACATGACAAAGGGTCATGAATTGGGAGACTGATTCTACAAACATGTGAACCTGGAGAAACGTTTAATTTTCTAACCATAGTGTTCCACTCTCACTTCTGACAACTTGTGGTCAAACTTGCCTACAACTCAGCTTCAAAGTTGTCTCTACGGTCCCCAGAGCCAGCCTTTTCCAAAAGCCCAGGACCTTCTAATAGTCAGGAAAGTATCTTAACAATTACTTACCCCCAAACATGAAAAAATAAGTTACAAATTTCTGATATAGAGTGGTATTAGAGTAAGAAGAAGGATGTCTTGGAAAGATCAGATTTAAGAGAGGATGAAACCCTCTTTATTGTAAAGTCTATAACTCCATAGGCATAGGGAAGCCTGTGGGCGGCTCCACTAGGGAAAATCCCTCAGTCTTGGGGAGACACACTCTACACATCTGTTGCTTGCAGTTTAGGCTGGATAATGGGCTTACTTCACTCACTAATTGCAGTTTCTGAGCTTGGCCACTGTATTGACTAATCTCCCTGTTGGTGTGATAAAATAACTTGACAAAAGCAACCCAAATGACAAGAAGGTTTATCACTGTTTGAGGTTATATAGCAAGAGGGTTAGGCATCTGGCTACATTGTGTACAAGGTAAAGAAGCACAGATTGGTGTATGCTGTGTAGTTTCTTCTTTGTATCAAAATGGGACCCAAACACAGAATCCCAGTCCATGGCATGATATCACACACAGTCGGCAGATCCTCCAAAAGGATAAACCTAATCAAGATAACCACACCCCTTGCCTTACCTACAGTCCTGCCATAGAGGTGCCTTTTATCTTAGCAAGTTGACAACCGATGTTAATCAACACAGGTTAAGTTGTACATTTGTAATACCTCCAATAGCCAACATTCTTCATTATAACTTAGGTTTCATTCTTTTAAACTCATGTACTGAACTTGGAGAATTCTTTGTAGTTAATCTTATTCATCACACATTGCCAGGCCTCATCTGTCTTTATCTGAGACCATGGCACAAGCCTCCAAGACCCATAACTCTTGAATTCTTCAATTTTGCAAAAGTGGCACCATGTGAGAATGTCAACCTCTGCTGCCCTGTGAGATGCTGCACGGCCACTGTAAACCAGAATCTCGGCAGCCTCTGTGCTCTCATGGTGGACCATGGGAAATGTAATTCCCTGGGAAGGCATATTGCAGGTGAGCATGGATGGAGGATCTGACTTTTCAGGCGCTCTTCTTTCCAACGAATGTTTTTCAAATGTGTCTTCAGTTTTACATTCTGGAAACTTCTATAAATCAGGTTCACACCCAAGATGTTTTTTCTGTTGCCCCAAAGGTAAGGATATTAGCCTCTTTTAACCATAGTAGCCACTTTTACCAGCACAAACTAAGTATATCTTAACTAGATTCACATTCCATTTGAAATAAAATCATACATTTTCATAAATTTATGTCTTATTTTATGTCTTTAATCTGGCTAAAAATAATGAGAAGCATTTAGGCCCTGTTCTAAATATTATGCTTGCCTTTCCCACCAATTTAGTTAATTTATCACTTTTGAGTTCAACTTCCTGATATGAGCAGATCATAGATTATTAGAATGTACCAATAATAGTCTTTAGTCAATATTTGTTCCCTTCTGAAACCTTGTGATTCAGGCTGCCTTTGTCTTGTTGTTCTGTTAGTGTTCTGTTCTTCCCTGGCTGGCTCCACTAAAATAGCCAATGAAGGTATTCTTATTACTGCCCATGACGTCTCTAGCTTGAAGCTCCAAACTCTCCCACATACTTCCTGCAAATGGACTGAAAGGCTTACAGACCACATGATAAGGTTTGATATATTAACAACTCAGGGACTAGGCATTAATTCTCTTTACATATTACTTTTCTTCTTATAGGTACCAAATACTAAAGGTAGAAAGCTTTTTATATTGATTGCAATTTTGAAAGATATGATCAAATACAGTGCAGGAAGGTATAGTGGTGAACATCTTTGTGAAAATGGGACCATGTGGCCACTGCTTGCTGTATATCATCAAAGGAAGGAAAGAGATAGAGCTGTGGAGTGACCAGAAACCATGCCTGTCAGCTAGATCCCATCTGAAAAGATTCCACAACCGTCTGATCAGTGATACACTGATAATCCTCACATAGTTGAAACAATATCATTGAATCAATGAGAGTGCTTAAAGTCATTACTATTAAATGGAGCCAGCTGCTCTTCAGAATGCTTATGCAGTTTCCATATGTATCAACAGTAACATTCCTAAGTTCCCACATCTTTGGCTGTTCTCAAGCCATTCTGTTTTTCTATGTTTTTATTTTGTTTTGTCTAGTTGCTTTATAAATCTTTCTAATTTATGGGAGTAGCAGGAATTTGGTTTTTTTCCCAAAATACAGAATTGGAGAATTTCTCTACCTGTGTGTTAGACTTTTGTGTTATTTAGTTTGAAGTAATTTTCCTATGAAGACCTTTATTATTACTTATTTTTCATTTATTATTAACTTGTAGAAACTAAATGTATACTTCAATAGAGACTTTGCAAATATCCCCTTGTCTACTAATTTCAGTAACATTAATCTTTTTGGCTAAATTCTTTTTTATTATGTCTCTTTCATTTTGTCTAACTCATTTTGATTCATTATTTCTCTTAACTCTTCTTCTTAACATTCTCCTCTATATCTCTTTCACATTCAATGTTTTCTTGAAAAATATAAACTAATTGATTTTTATATTTATCTATATGATTAAAATACTAATTATAATCTACTAAAGGACAGTGGAGTATTTCTTCAAAATATAAGAATTCTTTTTTTTTAAACCTCTACACACAGAAGGTTATATATAAACACATAGGAAATGCAGACTTCTGGCTATGACAAACAATGCTGTTATAAACATAGTTGAGCACATGTCCTTGTGACACAGCTGAGCATCCTTTGGATATATACCCAAAAGTGGTATTATTGCGTCCTGAAGAAGGTTGTTTCCTAATTTTCTAAGAAATTGCTACACTGACATCTAAACGGGCTGTACCAGCATGCATTCCCACCAGCAATGCAGAAGTGTTCCCTTTTCCACACAACCTCACAAAGTTTTCATCAGTGTTTTTGATCTTAGCCATTCTTACAGGTATAGGATGAAATCTCAGAGATTTTTCTGATTTGCATTTCTCCGATGACTAAGGATGTTGAAACAACCTAAATGCCCCTCGACCAAAGAATGGATAAGGAAAATGTCGTACATGTACACAATGGAGCACTGCACAGCAGAAAAAAATAAAAATAAAAAATAAAATAAATAACAAAGGAAATGCAGACTTCAACAATTTGTCACTAGAGAAAAGGAAGTGACAGCTTTTATAAACATAAACATAAAACAGAGATATTAAAAGTGACTGAAAAGTTGAGAATGTAAAATGGAGAGAAACAACAAATAAAAAAAAATTAAAAGTTGATGTACAGATGACCTAAATTCAAAAGTTTGAGTAAGACTTAAAAGTCCATATTAGCCTTCATTTCATAGGTCTGTTCCATCTTCCTTTGGGAGTAGTACACTTCAGTATTATTTGACTATTATTTATTCTCTAGATGGCTTCTGTGAAGGAATGGAGAAAAGGAGGTAATGACGCACATTGAGGCTGGGAGATAATAATCCATTTACCACAGTATGAAAATTTTCTCTGCAAACATATCATGGAACATAGAAAATCAAACAAGTCTTAGTTGCAGAAACAGAAAAATACTCAGTCCATCTGACATCACGAGGAATAATTGTCAGTGCAGCATTGTTCTTTGCTTGAGGGGAATGTGTTTGATAAGGAGCCAGAGCTGTTCATATAGAATTGTGAGTTGCAGAGATACAGTAATAATTTACCTCAAAACTTTCTAGACGAACAGGGAAGATCTTTTCTTAAGCCAATCCTCCAGCTTCAAAATGTCTCATAAAAATTAGCAAGACTTAAAGGAAATGAAAGAGAAGAAATAGTTAACCATCTTCTGAGCATGCTTCACCTTGTCCTTGGGAAGGTCTAACGTTATAAGAATTCTTCACAGTGAGTGTGGCTGTTATTACCGTTGTTTTGCACAGGTGCCATCTCTTATACAAAAGCAGGAAAATTCAAGGTTTTTTTTATTCAGTAAGACACAAGCTCAACCTGCTAAATTCACTCACTTATTAGCTAAGAGTGAGTATACTGGAAAATTGTTACACGCATATAAAAATAGGTGGTTACATCACAATGAACTGATATTCGTTCTGAACTTAGGTTGTGTCAAATGTAGTTAATGTCTATGACAAAATGGAAACAAACCTGAAAATTATTCACTGGTTTTTATTGCTCAATATATATATATATATAATATATATATTTCCTCTGGTTAAAGTAAAAACATTGTATAACTTAGGATCTTAGAATTCAGTCTTCTTGATTTCCCACTAGTTTAGGAAGCAATGTATTGTATTACTCATTGCAATTTTATTCTCCCAAAGGGAAAATAATATCAAGAAAGCCAGCAGAAATCTCAAAGGTATGAAAACCAGTAGAAGCTATCTAGACTCAGCATTCAAATATAAAAATGTATACTTTAGTTTTAGATCACCGGGAAACCACTTTCTCATAGTAAAGCATGATTATGTATGTATTTATCAAACAGGGTTTTCTCAGACCAAAGAGAGTATAAAATACAAGAACTTGAAAAATCTTTGAACATTTTTGGTTACAATGTTTCTAAAGCAATGACATAGTCAGTAAATTTAAAGCCCTCTGTGTATGTGTCTTGGAATCTCCATAGTAATCACCTTGTGTAGCTAGCATGTGTGTTTATGCTCTCAAAAGGATATGATATTATTTGTTTTCTGAAATTGCATAAATTATGTATAATATAGCCATGAGAAATGAGTATTTTTACTCTCTAAGAGTATTTTGAGTTTTGTGTTATTTTTACTGTTATACTTATTTCGCCTAACTGATATACAGCCTTCTACTGTCAGCTTTCTCCTATCAAAGGTGTGGAAGTTGTTCCCAATGGTGTGTTTTATCAAATTCATGTGACACATACTCATCTCAGTACGCACAGCTGAGTCACGTGTTCAAATGTGCATGCTGCTTCAGCTGTGCAGGTTCATTCCATTAATATCAAGTGTGTCCAAGAAGTGTGGACATATCTACACACCATGCTGAACATCTCGGGAGGGTTCATGTTTCTCAAGCTATTGATCCACGAATATCACTAGCCAGCAAGAAGCAAGAAATCCTTCTTAGGTGTCCACAGGCTTTTTAGATCTTTCATTGTATTTATATGCTGATCCTCACTTAATTCCTTTACATAATGGGGACAGTAAAGGCAGCTGCCTCAAGGAGCTTCATATGGGCTGAAGTTGTCATTGCTATAGTGAAGAACAATTCTACTATATGGAAAACAAACTGTTTTATGGAAATTTTTATCTTCTAAACAGTTACAAGAGTATCACTGGGGGCTGGAGAGATGGCCCAGAGGGTAAGAGAGCTGGCTGCTCTTCCAGAGGTCCCGAGTTCAATTCCCAGCAACCACATGGTGGCTCACAACCTTCTGTAATGAGACCTGGTGCCTTCCTTGCCAGCCGTACATTGTATGCTTTACAAATAAATAAATCTTAGAAAAAAAGAGTATCACTGCGAGTTAACATGTGTAAAGTCTGTGACAGTACATGTGCATACACACACACACACACACACACACACACACACTACAGATAAGAGTAAGAGCAGGTTTAAAAATCCCACCCAGTTAAATGAATATGTTCCTTCTATTATTTTAGCTGATATGAGTCTTTACTAGTCCTCTCAGTTCCGCCAGTTACCTTGTTACATATCAGTGAAGCATGTGTGGACCGCTACCATTCTACAGATTATTGGGAAGACTTCATAGTATTTCTTTTGTCTCATATTTATTTTCAATATTTATCTATTTTTCTATCTACCTCTCTATAGATTTATCATCTATTTATAATATTTGTGGCACTCAGCAGACATGATGGAGAAATCAATTCTCCTCTTCCACCATGTGGGTCCAAGGGATTGAACTCTGGTTGTTAGGTTTGGTTAATAGTTTCTCTATACAGTGAGTCATCTCTCTGGCCCACTTTTCCTCCTTCATTACTTCTCTCCTCCATTAGTTCTTTTATTCATTTGCTTCTTCCTTCCTTATGTCCCTTCTTTCCCTCCCCCCTCATCTCTATTTCTTTCTTTCCTTCCTTCATTTGTCTTTTATTCTGTTTGCCTTTCTTTTCACCCCTTCTTTTATTCCTATTTTCCTTCTTTCACTCTGGAGTGGAGGTTAGAGGTTTATGACTGAATTGAGCTTTTATTTTGGTAAAAATTTTTAGATTGTAAAGTTTTAAAATCAAATATATAACACCTTTATCTAGAGAACAATCCAGCTCACTGAGGCGATTTTTAAATTTCTATATTTTCTTTTTCGGTTTGTTATCTATCTTGCTTTTCAAGTACTCAATTTACATAGGTGTATGCATGCTTCTGTGCTCATGTAAAACCCTGCTTGTATACATGTCAACCTTGCCATTGCTTTGCTTATATTTTCCACCCTTCCAATAAATGTCTTTGAGTTTTTTGTTTTGTTTGAGTATTTGATTTCTTTAGATCACCACTTTTATTCGGTTTTATAAAATTTATTGTCATACTTACTATTTTTCTCTTTGCTTTGACTTATTTCATTTGATTTCCTTTATCTTTGATTTTTTATGGGCGGATTGTGTGACTGTCCCCCATAGAAATTTAAAAACATTCAGTGAGAGCATTAATAATAGATCAAGTAAATAATTCTACTCAGATCTACCTTGGTGAACATTGATGATTGAAAGGCAACTTCATCACCCACACCCGACCGCAGCATGATGATGACTCTGGAGAGTTATGTTCCTGGAGTTCTCTACTCAACACATAGGCAGCTCCATCATAGATTACCACCTCCCTGAGTAATTAATTACTGCTTACTTTCATTACCCTTCTGAACTTTATGGGTTTTCTTCCCTTCAGAAGGGGATTTCAGTTCCGAACAAGTAGCTACATAACAGATGAGTTGCCTGTTTTATTCATTAGACACAAGTACATTTAGAAGAAGCAGTATGAGTTGATGGCAGATTGCATTTGCACCTTTATGAAAGTTCTGAGAGCTGGGTAACTCCTCACAGTAAATCTGCAGGCAGTAGAGCCAGAGAATCTGTATGAAATTTGGAGTGAATACTATACAGCTTGTAGCTTTCATAAAATTGCACATTCATTACACAATTTAATAACAAGTAAATTGAGATGTGGTTTATAAACCATGAAATTCACAATTTGAGAGTGTTCATTTACAGCAACCCTTACTACATTCTAAAAAGAGAATATGTTAATTGACCCCAAATAAAGTGCAGGCCTTTTAACAGTCATTTCTGTGTACCTACCTCACATTCTGGAAACTTCTAATATAATTTGTGCTAATATAGATGTGTTTGTTCTGGACATTTTCTGGAAATGACACCAAACATCATGTGTGTTTGGATGAAAAGCTTGTTCCGCTTATATCAGTGTTTGGTTTGTTAGCTTATTGATGAATAATGTCAATTGGCAAGTAGATTATTCCCACTATGGAAGCTATTAGGAATAATGCTGATATGAATATTTGCATAAATGTTTTGAGTTGATATGTATTTGTAATTTTAAAAGTGTATGAGTAGGTTTGGAATTGCTAGCTCCTATGGCAACTTAATATGGAAATATTTAAAAATTTGGAAAACAACCAAATGCTTCACAAAATGGCTGCATTCTTTGAATGTCCCACCATCTGCGTAGGAGGGTTTCAATATCTGCAGTTTTAACATCTGTAATTATCTATGAGGGTATGAAAGGGGTCCTTGTTATGTTCTGCATTTGTGTTTACCTGCTGACAGATGCTGTGGAGAATTCTTTTAAATGCTCATGGTCACTCACTCACCATCCAGACAAAAGTACCTAACTTTACATTCTTTATGTAGAAGCATCCATATGTTCACCATTGCATCATACATCTTCTTTATCTATTTGGATATGAGTCTGTTATCAGATCTAGGCTTGGGAAGCATTCTCCTCTTGTCTGTGCTGTCTTCTCACCTTCTAATATATATATTAGAATATATATATATTATTAGTATATATATATATATATATATATATTAGAACCACAATATTTTATGTGTGGAACAGGTTCCCCACATCCTCCCTTTAAAAAGACATGTTTTTCTTACAGTGAACAACTCTCTGGGAATTGGACTTTGGGCTCCCTCCAAACCCAAATGCTCCCTCTGATGGCTTCTGTTTGTTTGTTTTTCAAAGCTCCCTGGGTGCTAAATTGGCAAGGCATGTTTTCATATAAACATATATTTTTCTGTTATTAATTCAACAGACCAGCTAGTCTGGCTGAATCATTTAGTTCTAAGCTGAGTACGAGGCCTTCTATCAACTAATACGACAGAAAGTGATCTATAAAAACACTAGGCATTGACTTTCTGGTCTCTGTAATCTGTACACTAGTATACACACATACATGAACATACATGATACAATAAAGAACACTGGATCATGCACGCATATATGCACACACACATACACACACAAACATACCCAAAGAATCTGAAGTGTGAGTGAAAGAAAAGAAGAAAGAGTGAGCAAGCAACCTTATGAGCACTTGGCACTTGGTGTGTATCTGTGCAGCAGCAGGCAGACCTGGGCCTCTGTTGGTGACTGTTAAGTACAGCTGTCTATATTAACTCAGAGACTGCCAGCTTATCATGGTTGGTGATTAAAACTAGCCACTAGAAGTATTAACAGACCTCTTCTGGCCTAGTCAGGCAGCCTATGCGACAATCACTTGAGACCTAAGTGCTTATAGATTTTGGATCTATTTTAATCAGATATGATAAGATATTTTTATATGCACTCTCAATTTCCACAGTATCAGTTAGCTGTTGTTACAGTGATGTGCAATAAAGGCCACCTTGCTGTGCAGCACTTATTCAGAGCACAAAAGTCATCACAACTACATACTTAGTGGTACTCACATCTCTGGAGGTATTCTGAGTACCTTTCCTGCGTGCATATGCATTTCTCAGCCTCAGGCTGGATTTGGCTCAGCTCTCTTTAAGAAACTTCCTTTCATGCTTGGCTCATCACCTGTACTAGCTATCAGCTCCTACAAGAGAGAGACTGGAATAATGTGCCGTAAAAGTCATGAGTCTTTATGAGGTACTTGATCAGGAAAGACTCCTCAGAGCAAATGAGATGAGCGAGGAAAGCAGAATCGGTTGCAACAGACACACACTTAGTTCAAATTAATTAGTTTCAACTATAAATTTAGATCTCCATGGGAAATAGCCTCATCAGGTCTTTTTTTGCTTCCTTCTCTGTTACTGTTTTTCTCTTCTACAACAATTATTCAAATACCAAAAATATAAACACTGCCAAGTTGTAGCATAGAGTTCAGTGGTCATAGGAAAAAAACAAAAGAAATTATTTCCATTGTCTCACATGGACCACATACCCACCTGATTATATTCCTGTGGACAGAGAGATTATGATGATTCAGATTCAAAGGGCTTCCTTGGAATTAAAATCTCAATGATTTTCATAAAGAAAGTACATTGATGTGAAACTGGAAGAAGTATTTGAGATCATATAGTCATCTCAACACAGACATTCACCCCACAGAAATCATATCACATTACAGTTACTCATAGTGAGCAGTACAGGTCAGGGTACATGTTGAAACTGATAAACAAGTTTAATAACTTTCAGGTAATGTAACAATTAGATAAAAATTTGAAAATAAAGTCATATTTATTCTTACATATTTCTAACATATTCCTTCTTTTCATGATTGAGCTAGACTGGTAATAGATTGATGAGGGCTTTTCTTTTTGGATGATTTATATTTTTATTTTTTTAAGTGCTTGTGTGTTTATGTCTGATGTATGTGTCTGCTCAAACATATTCACATACATTTCTGTAGAGGCAGGAAAAGAGCATCAGGTCTCTTAGAGCTGGGGCCACAAGCTTTATTGAGCTGCCCAATTTATGTGTAAAACTCTGGTCTTTATGATTGAGTAACAACCTCTGCCATCTTTCCATCATTGTTTTTATTTTTTATTTTTACTTTTTGAAATTAAAATTCAATTGCATTCCTTCTCCACTTCGCAAGCATCTCTCGAACTCATCTGGTTTGTTCTTCCTCCCAGGTGCTCTTTGTGACAGTCAGGGTTCACGGTATCTTTTTCTTTAATTTTTGTGCTAATGTGTGTGTGTGTGTGTGTGTGTGTGTGTGTGTGTGTTTTATTTAACATGATTATTGCTGTAATGAAACATCATAATCAAAAACAGCTTGGAGAGGAAGGTAATTTTTTGGCTTACATATATTAAATCATTTTTATATATCCCAAATCCATTGAAGCAATGCAAGGCAGGAGCTTAAACAAGACAGGAATCTGGAGGCAGAAACTGATTAAGAGGTCATGAAAAAGTGGTTCTTGCTAGCTTGGTACTCAAAACTTGCTCATCCTGCAAGAACCACCAACCAAACAGTGACATCACACACAATAGACTGGGCACTCCCACATAAATCACTAATTAAGAAAATGCCCGATAGGCTGGCCTACAGCCTAATGATATGAAGGAAATTCTCAGTAAAGGTTCCCTCCTCTCAGATAATTGTAGATGTTATTAAGTTGAAATAAAACTCACTAATATATATATATATATATATATATATATACATATACATATATATACAAACTGCTCGGTCTAGACAATGTTCCTTGTATTTATATGGTTTTGAGATGACCATTTGTTACTTGGATAACTGCTATGGGATAATGTTTTTGTACTCTGTAAAGATTTGTCATTCGTATTGATTTAATAAAATATTGATTGGCCAGGAGGCAGGTAGGAAGTTTGGACCTGGCAACCACACTAAGAGAATTCTGTGACAAGGATATTCCCTATTTTCTAGTTGAGTTGTTAGCTTTTACAATTCTACTTACAAATCTGGATTCCATCATCAGTTCCATCAGTGTTAGGTTTTCTTATTGCATTATCAGCTAACATGCCAAGAAAATAGAAAACAACCAAGTATCACAGGTGTGAGAACCTTTCTTGTATTCTTACATCAGAACACTTTCATCAAGTGTATACAAATTCATGAAGCAAGCCACACTAGTACCTCATATAATGGAACATACAATTTTCAACTTTTTAAAAGTTCAACTTGAAAAGAAATTGCTTCTTTGGTACCAAAATTCCAAAATCAGTATGTATGTTTTATTAATTCTTTGGGAATATTTTGACCATTTACACATACCCCAAACTCCTCTCCTAACTAAGTCCTCCATCCATCCATTCTATCTCATCCAGCTTTGAGATTTCTTCTTTCTTTCTTTCTTTTTTTCCTTCCTTCCTTCCTTCCTTCCTTCCTTCCTTCCTTCCTTCCTTCCTCCCTCCCTTCTTCCTTCCTTCCTTCCTTCCTTTCTCCTTTCTTTTTTCCTTCCTTCCTTCCTTTCTTCCTTCCTTCCTTCCTTCTTTCCTTCCTTTCTCAGTCCTTCCCTTCCTTCCTTTCTTCTTTCTTTCTTTCTTTCTTTCTTTCTTTCTTTCTTTCTTTCTTTCTTTCTTTCTTTCTTTGTTTCTTCATCTAGTTTGTATTGTCCAACTAGTCTTGTGACTGGGAACTATCATGGCATTTAGTCTACCTACCAGTGATTATATCCCTAAACATAGTAGACTCTCCTTCACTTCAGCTAGTAGGGAAGATTCATGCCTACCTTCCCTCCTCTTTGTTAGAATTTTTCTGACTGGAGCTCATTTAGGTCTTGCACATACTGCCCCAATTTTTGTAGATTCATATGTACAACTGTCCTGTTGTGTCTAAGTCTGGCAAACACTGTTTTCTTAATATTCAACCACATTTGACTTGTATAATATCTCTGTTTCCTTTTCTACGTGATAATGAACCTTGTTGGGAGGGGTATGATATACCCATTCCATTTAAGGCTGAGCATTGTGCAATCTCTTATTCCCTAAATATTGACTACTTTTTTATTTGGGGTGTTGTTTCTGTATTAATTGCTGTATTTTCTCTAATAAAGGTAGAGAGAGTCTCTAATCTATGGGTATAACAATAAGTAATTAGGAGCCATTTTACTATATCCATTCAGTAGACTAATAGAATCAGGTACTTACCTAGGGTTTATGACCTTACTAGCTATGAGTTCACAGGACCTTCAACAATGGCTGATATGGTTTCCTTCTGACAGAGTGGGCCTTTGATCCAATCAGAAACTTAATAAATTGAGTTTTATCTAGAGCATTTTGATTTATGTCAAGTAAAAGTGTTCTCTAAATTTGATTAAAATACATTTATTTGCAGATCCTTTTGAGGCATTTATCATCTTTTCTATACGCCATGAGATTCGGAGGATAGATCTGCACAAAGGAGACTACAGCCTACTTGTTCCCGGACTGAGAAACACCATAGCACTTGATTTTCACTTCAATCAAAGTTTACTTTATTGGACAGATGTTGTGGAGGACAGAATATACAGGGGCAAACTTTCTGAGAATGGAGGTATGTGTATTGAAGTTTCACTGAATGTTGAAGTTAGCTTTTGAATAGCAATATATAATATCAGAAAAGATTTTGATTAATCTTTGACTGTGAGCATTCTCTGTAAATCGGAAGACTAAGTACACATATGAAGATGTGCTAAGGGAGAGAAGAGGCCAGGTCCAGATTACTTATCTATTGCCTTTCATTGGATTTTTCTGAGAGTTATAAAGAATAAGATGTGTTTCC
Organism: Myodes glareolus; assembly: GCF_982192425.1. NCBI lineage: Eukaryota > Metazoa > Chordata > Mammalia > Rodentia > Cricetidae > Myodes > Myodes glareolus. The sequence goes on along the minus strand of NC_142046.1, from coordinate 24,909,435 downwards.
TGTGAGAAAAAGGAAAGATTGGTTTCTAGGTTCTAGTAATTGGATTTGGGAGTTAAAGTAGCTCATTTTTATTTCGATAACACGTTTCAACATAGTTCAAAGAAATAAGGAAAATATTTTTTCAAATATACGAACTATATTTTTTTGCATAATTAAACTTATCTCTTCTATCTCATAAGCAGCAGGTACCTTTTTAGACAGAGCTGTGTGTACGTCACTTGTAAATATTGCTTTGTTTGTGGCTTTGCAATTGTAAGTGCTGTCAAATTCTTAATTTTCTTGGAATCAACTTTGCAATTTCGAAATTGGTAATGCTTATCACAATACAGCTGAAATATTAAAAATACCTTCTTTGACTCATGTTCATGTAGTGACTAAAAATAGTGACTTTAGAGATTTGCTAATGATAAAGTTTATAATGGAAATCATTGACATTGCCATGAAGTACAATGAATATGTCATTAGACAGGGGTTGTAAAATATTCTTTTTAATTCTGAAAGAAATTAAATAATATGTCACTAAGGAATTTGTTAGCTGTTATCCAACTGCTGAGTTTTATGGAACTCATGCTAACAAATTTTTCTCTTAAATGCGTCTTTTCTGACCCACGACCAGGTTCATGGCCCAGCGAATAGGTTGACTGTGATTTACGACTTAAGTTTGCTGAGATTATATATGAAAATAATGAGAATTTTCTGTGATGTCTAACTAAAGACAGAAAGAGGTGTATTTCTTAAGTGCAATGCATGTTGATCCAAGCAGACATTTTTTTTTTTACTTCTCTCTTTGAAGGACAGACTTTAAATTAAATTTTCTCATGCTGTCCCCCCGACTTTATTGTTTTAATACATCTCTTGTTCTGCCAGGAAAACCCCAAACAAGAAGCAATTCCTTTGCAGCCTCTGATTGCTATCACCTCAATGTTTTATAGAATCCTGGAAGGGTTTTGGGGAGTTCAGGAAGAACAAGTACAGTAAAGACTGACATCAGTTTTCTTTGTTAGGTTTTCTACCTGGGCCTTCAATGCTGACATGCTTTGAACTATGATCACGAGTGGGCTTGTTTCCTGAACCTTCTTGAACAGCCGTACATGTTTGTTTTCTTTTTTTTTTTTTTCCCACAGGTGTCAGTGCCATTGAAGTGGTTGTGGAACATGGCTTGGCTACGCCAGAAGGCCTGACAGTCGACTGGATAGCAGGCAACATATACTGGATTGACAGCAATCTTGACCAAATTGAAGTGTCCAAGCTCGACGGTTCTCTGAGAGCTACCCTGATAGCGGGAGCCATGGAGCATCCCAGGGCCATTGCGCTGGACCCAAGATACGGGTGAGAAGCTTAACTCTTCCAGGTTCTCCTTGTAGAACTGCTCCTCCAATTTCCAGTTCTAAGTGAGGAGGTAAAGTGCTTACTTTATGCATTGAAGTGCTTCCCTCTGTGCAGCTGTGTGTGACGGCACAGTAGCATAGCATCAGATGTGAGGACATAGGGAGAACTTTGGTTACAGAGTTCCTTACTCAGACATTTTCTGAGGCAGAATATATTTTTATATTAAATATGGGCAGGAAGCACTATTGGAAGGGATCGCAGCTCTTATCAAAAGCAGTAATTTAAAGAATTTCTCTCTGCTCTGCCTGAGAGATGCTATAATTTTTCCTAATGGCTAAAAGCCCCAGGGCCAGTCTTTGTTCTGAATAGTCACAGATGTTAACCAACTCACCCTTTATTTATTTTGAATGTTCTTAGAGTCAATTGAAAAGAAAATCGAAAGAGGCTTAAAGGAGTGGAGCAGTGAGATGCTTACTACTGGGAAGTTTTGAGAGACAAAAGACCTGATTCTGGATAACAATGTTAAATTCTGAGTGACTTGGGCTGCTGTCTGCTTTGTTCCCTGTGTGCTCGTGTTTCAAGCAGCAGAAGAAAAACAGCAGATTTAGAAGCCACGAGTTCTTATTCCTGCAGAGTTGCTTGCTGTAGCTGGAGGTCGCTTGTTCATTTCCCAGCAGCCCAGATTCCCAAAATAATCACAGAGAAAGTATATTATTTGCAATACTGTTTGATGAATAGCTTAGGCATATTGCTAGCTAGCTCTTACATCAAGAATTAACCCATTTTTGTTATTTTATATTTTACCACGAGGGTCAGGGTCTACTAGCAAGGTTCCAGTTGGCAGCTCGGGTCTACTCGGGTCTTTCCCCTCTGGCAACTACATGGCATCTCCTTGACGTTGCCTATTCTTTCTCTCTCTGTCTCCCTCTCTCTCTCTCTCTCCCTCTCTCTCTCTCTCTCTCTGTACACACACACACACACACACACACACACACACACACACACACACTTTTAGTCTGGCTATATTCTGTTAAGCCATTGGTCGAAAGCAACTTCTTTATTCATTAACCAATGAAAGCAACACATATACATGACTTCCCACACCAACTTGCTCTCTTGGAGAAATCAAATGTGCGACCTCCAAGATTTCAGTTTTGTTTTGAATAGAAGGGATTACATACTGGAAGGAATTATACAGCCAACACGAGAGACCATCTTTTCATTCCTGTGAATTATTTATTTCCCTGGGAATGAGCCTGTAAATTGAAGGCTTTGTCAGGTCTGCAAAATACTTTAAATAGGATATTTTTGGCTCTACATCTTAAACTCAAAGTTTAGAAGTCCCCAGAGGGAGCTGTGGAGCCTAGGGGAAACAGAATGGGAGGCAGAAGAAACTAGCCGCCCCCCCCCCCACCTCCATGTTGTCATGCTTTGCTCCCATATTTGACTGCTGCTGTGTTCTTTCCCCAGGACGTAAACACCAGTAGATCAGATGTTTTTCCTTTCCCTGAGTTTAAACACTACATTTAAGGTGTGAACAGCTTGCCTGGAGAGGGGATGTTATATTAACAACTCCAGCAACAGGGTTTGTCCTCTTCGTGTTTTAAAACTTGTTTTGAATCCATCACGAGTATTTCAAATATTGGGGAAGTTTCCTTGAAACCCTAGATTTCTGGCTTTTTTTCAAAGTTGGAAGAGCTTTGATGGATGAGCCGAAAGAGAACATTTATTTTAATTCAGAGGTGTGTGAAGCACAATTTTTAAAAACTCAGAAACAAAAATTGGGGTTCAACCTGAAGATCTCAAAAGCAAAGCAGCCAGCCACGGGCTCTTACCTCGACCTCAGTCTGAAATGGCAATCCTGCCTCCAAGAATCTCAGAATGAGACTGTGTCTGAGAGTTGTCTCCTCCCGTTTTATAATCCCCTCTATTTTGGGGATTAAAGGTTTGGACTGCCCGGTTTCTATGGCAATTAGTGTGACTACTGGGATTAAAGATGTGTGTTACCACTGCCAGGCTGTTAGGCTGACCAGTGTGGCTGTTTTACTCCCCCAAGCAAGCTTTATTTATTAAAATATAAATGAAATGCCACTACAGGTGTCCTCTCTAGTCTATAGTCTGCTTTTCACACCTTTTTTAGCTACTGGAATAGCAACTCATCCAAGGAGTCCTGTGAAGTTAAATGGGGAAGGCTCTTATTTTTTTAACAATGTCCCTCCAAACGTAAGAAGATTGGAGACCTTCTCTCTTTGCCACCCACAACATTTCCAGCTCATCCTTACCACCATGACCCTACAGATAGGAAGTTCCTACCCATCTTGCCTGCCTACGCTGTACAAGCAATGAACCTTCACGGGCTACTTTCTGCATAACAGAAAGTAATATGTTGAATCAAGATAACATTCGTAGCATGCATCCCGTCATGAAGAAGAAAATGAGAGTACTTCTCAAGGAATAGATTGAAAGAGAGAGGCGAACACAAACAGGGAATGTAAGCTGTGGAGATTGTGTATACACTCAGTCAATTTGAGAGAGCTCTCCTGCCCTAAGCATTGTATTGACAGGAAGGAAGATAAACTTATTTAGTTGTCTCTGTTCTGTTGTTAGTGATGGTGGTGGTTTGCTTGTTTGCTTGATGTCCACAAAATATCCAGTTTGAAAAGAAGAAAATGAAACAGAAACACAAAGGACAGAGAACCTAAATGAAAATTGCAAACGGTATTTCCCTCGCTGATGGGTTCCTGTGAGAGTTTAATGCTGATAGAGAAGGCTATCATATATGCACCAGAACCTATAGAACCCCTCCAAGAGGGCCTTGTGTGGTGCGGTCGGGGTGGGGAGGCTTTAAACGTACTCCAAATATGAATACTTTATTCCACTAAGTTCAGCTAGGACATTGTTGAGTTAACTAATATACTCAAAGCACTAATGGGTAGGTAAAAAGTTAAATGAAACAGGTAGGAAACAGCATGTCACAAACTGTTTCTGGCATAAATAATGGAAGGACAGATGACGCTTTCACTTCATACTCCTGTGAGAACTAACTGAAAGGTTTGGCTCACAGGGTTTGTGAGTATTTTTACTTAAAGTTATTAAATGAAATAGTGGATTTGTTTTCATGTGAATTCATTTGACCATCTTAAAGCACAGCATAGCAATTGCATATTAATAAAAATGTTTACGTAGTACTAATCTTATTGCATATTTGAGTGAAACTTTCTGATATTATTTTAAAATTACAGTGTTTGTATGGAAAAGTTAAAAAAAGAACAAAATGCACACAATGTAGCATTTACAACATAGACACAAACACAGGTCGATGCTCACACACAATATATACAACACAAACACTCACATATACACTCGTACTTACACACAGAATATACAAACACATACATACACATATACACAGCATACACAATGCAAACACATATATACACTTGTTCACAATGTATATACAGCATAATAACACACTTATACATACAGTATGATGAAAGGAACATATACATTCATAAACACATAGACATACTCAAGCTTGCTGAATCAAAGTAATCAGAAAAATTAACAATGTAAGTAAAATTACTTATACTTAGTTTATCATTTGAGTGTTATCTAGAAAAAAAATACCATTTATTTCTCAAGAGTTTCATGAAATATAAGGAAATTCTGAGTTTATATTGATAAGAGCTCCAAAATTTAAACTTATTTTTACACTTTTTATTTTAGAACAACTTCCCTGGATTGATTGCGAACTATGCCTTGAATAAATAATTTTATATTTTCTATTAAATCAAAAGCTTTCTCATGGAAAGAAAATTTATTTCAATGCCTGAAGTCTATTACAGCTCTTAGAGCATTGAAAGGTGCCCAAGAAATGCTTGTTAAACAGATGTATGCCTGTGAGCTGGCTTTGTTTATATACCACCTTGAATAACTCAAGTTATATAGAAAAGAATTAACCAGTAATGCCATAAATTTTGTTTACAATCACAAATGAAAACAAAGATGTGTCACTAACTGTTTTGTTTGCTCAATGTGTCAGAGAAAACAAACAAATGATTGTCATAGTGTCAGCCCAATAAAACATGATTATTTCCTGTGCACTTCCTGAAGCTATAGATGACAGAAACACACAGCAATACAAGATGCTTTACTAGCACACAACCGCTGGCCTTCATTGTGGCAGCGACCTTCACCCCACATTTCTAGTGTTCTGCGTTTCTACTCATTCTTCTAAGTAACATGCTATTTTAAGATGGTCACGTGGCTTTTAGGGAAGGGCCATTTTTCTTATTTCATTCCATTCTATTTCACATTGAACTCCTTGTTGGAGAGCCCCGAAGAAGGACATGAACTTCTGAAACACTGAGCTCCTTACTGGGGAATGACCAGCAGTTTTGAGTGTGCAGAATCCTCCAGTGTCCTTGAGCTTCACCAAGGTCGTGCTGCCTTCCAACAGGGAATCTCGTTTCCTTCTCCATTGTTCACATTTACTTTTCAGGTGACCTAGTAATTGATGTTTACTGTAAACTTAGCATTGATAGAAGTGGAAGCAGCCAGTGTGAGCATTAGAGAGGCAATTATATTATACATTTTTCTGGTAATACTCTAAATGATAGCAATCTCTTCCCATTGTTAGTTTTAAATGGCAAAGATAAACATCTCTCTCTCTTTCTTTTTTTCTTTTTTCTTTCATTCTTTCTTTCTTTTTTTGAAAGATCTTTTCCTTTCACCTCTTTCAACTTGACCTAACAGGTTAGTTTACAGCAGTCCATGTTGTTCATGGTCTTTTGCCCATCTTACTCTGAAAACAGAGAGTACACACACACACACAAAATCGTCTATAGTTTCTATGTTAAAAGCAAATGTGGCTGAGCATGTCTGACTTACACAAAGATGCAGTCTCTTGTACTTGAGGAACTAAATCAATCATTGTAATATTAACACATTTTACCACTTAGAAAGGAATACCAATAAAAGTGATATTATTATAACACCACCATGCAACATTCACAAAAGAGTGCTGAGAACTTTATAAATTATGATCTGTGAAATCAACCATGAATGTCAGTTTTGTTAACTGTTTTGTGGCAAGGTTAAGTACACTTTGAAGGCAACAGTTTTTGAAACATATTATTCTACTGAAAGTGACTAAAGTCTCCCAAAATAGATGGAAGTTTAATATCACAGTAATCTCTACAAAAAAAACATACACACACATACATGAAAATTTAATGACCAAATGAAGGCATGCATCACCTGTGTGCGAATGCCACAGAAATCTCCCTCAACTTTTGTTCTCTCCTAAAAGCATGTTTGATAGCTTACAGTGCCTTTGGAAGTGAAACTAATGGTATGCCCTTCTAAACAAGAAATAGACAAGTGTACAAAGACAGAAAATAAAAACCAAGAACAACCAAGCAACAACAAAAAAAGAGCTTACCTTAAAGGGAATAGAAAAAGAGATGGTTTATTCAGGAGCAAAATATGAGTGATAATTCAAAGACTTTTATAGTAACATCAAAGAAATCCACAAATCAAGACACCCCTGGGGTGATATTGTTTATAATTATTCTTTCCCAAATATCAAATATTTCCCTGGTAAAACAACAAGCAATTAATGATTTTGTGTAGAAATCTTCCCATCAGCATATCTGTGAAAATCCCCAGAAGCTGTTGAGGATTTTAAAAGAATTTTACTATGAGGTACTGAGAAACATATTGTTCACAGAAAAAAAAAATGAAACTCGCACATTCTAAGGAAAACAAGCAGTAGTTTATTCTGGAGTCATTAAGTGAACATAGCCCTCACTTCATTGTCCAATGTTTAACAAGTTTTATGACATTTTATATTTTGTATAGCAAAGAGAATCAAATCTCAAGGTAAGTTTAAAATACATTGGTGAGTTCATCAGAGATGCAGACATAAAAGTATGGGGGAAGCTTTTCTTCAGGTCATCAGATGACATCTTGGGCTTTGGAAGGCTGAAAACAAGGGGTCTGTTAAGATATTCCCAAGGTGTTTGTACATTATTTACAGGCTATTAGTTCTGGCACAGAGTTGTCAAGGAATGACTGTTCTTGGGCATCGGAAACTAGCCCAAGGTGTGGCAATTAGCTTTGTCCTGGTACATCCCTTTCTCCACACAACCCTGTAGTTCTAGTCAGTGATCTGCAGGTACTGCTTCTCTTCAAGAGTCTGCGATCACAATTATCCTCGTGGTGTGATTGCTGTTACCTCCTGTAAGTGAAATCCCCGAGAGTTCCCGGTGGTGTTACACCTGCTCCCTTATTGTTAGATTGCCCTTTATGTTGTACTTTATGTTCCTCAGTCCTCTCTGACAACATTGTTGAGCTTCCGGTCCTTTCCTGAGCTTGAAGCTGCCTCATTCTTTCCCCTGTTAGAGTATTCCCTGAGTAGGACACTCACCAACTACTACTCCTCGTTAAAATTTTCTTCAAAATATTTCACAGGTTGTGAACTTTCATGGTCTCTCTATTGCTATGTTCTTGAAGGCACTGGTTTAGAATACACATCCATTTCTCTTGCAACTTTTACTTAGGAAACTTCTCCCCATGTGGTAGGCATGAGGTAAACACTGGGAATGAAGGAGTGAAACAATGGCATTATTTCTCTTTCATCAGAATTCTTTTCTGGACCGACTGGGATGCCAACTTCCCTCGCATTGAATCTGCCTCTATGAGTGGTGCTGGGAGAAAAACCATCTACAAAGACATGAAAACAGGGGCATGGCCTAATGGACTGACTGTGGACCACTTTGAAAAAAGGATAGTTTGGACAGATGCCAGGTTAAAAACATTTTTCTGTGCTTTCATTTACATTTTCCAGCTCTTTAACTGTATTGTTAAGTATTCTAATATATGGCTATCGTGTATTGAGATCATTATTTTGAGTTTTTTTGCTGTTGTTGTTATCTTGCTTTGGAAAATATTAGATATAATCCCATAGACTTAGTAATTCTATCATTTGTCTGACTTGCATAAGTGTATCACTGGACTCTGTCAGTGACTTTGATAACCATTGGTGTCCTGATGTTTCTCTAGGTCAGATGCTATTTATTCTGCCTTCTATGACGGAACAAACATGATAGAAATCATAAGGGGACATGAATACCTGTCACATCCCTTTGCTGTGTCTTTGTACGGGAGTGAAGTGTACTGGACAGACTGGAGGACCAACACGCTGGCCAAAGCCAACAAGTGGACAGGGCAGAATGTCAGTGTGATTCAGAAGACCAGTGCACAGCCATTTGATCTTCAGATATACCACCCCAGTCGACAGCCACAAGGTAGGTGCTTAGGACAAGTCAACCAGCTGGGAGCATTTCCATTTTCACATAAAATCTATGAGTGTTAAAGAAATGATGTAACTATTATTTTACGTTCCTGCTAGCGCTCGCCTGCGTTAACTAGCTCTGGATTTTTCCATTTTGCTATCTAAATTTTCTCCTTTAGAATATTATTCTTATAAATTAAAGATTTTATACTGTCTTGAAATTTTGAATCACTGACATTATGCAGATAAGAAAGTGTGGAAAGCTTTTTAAGATCTTTGAATTTGGAGCTGCAGAGACAGCTTAGGAGGTAAGGGCATATACTACTCTTGTAGAGGACCCAAGTTCAGTTTCTAGCATCTGTAACTGCAGCTTCAGAGAATCTGATACTTCTTATGGCTTCCACAGGTACACACATGCATATACTCTCTCTCTCTCTCTTTGACACACACACACACACACACACACACACACACACACACACTAACAAGTGAATAAAATAACTATTAAAGAACATTTTTTATAAGATCTTGACATATGGAACCTCTTACAGACTATGAAAGAAAACACCAAGGATCCAGAGTTACCCTCTGCCCATGGGCTGACATACTGGGAGGCTGCAGGGAGCTATGTGGTAAAGCATGAGTCATGGATGATGCCTCTCTCCCCATGTAAATCACCTGTTGGATCAGTAGTAGTGACCCTTTATGTTCTTCTGCTAGTTCCTGTACATACTTTTTGACCCTAAGGCCCACGTGTCTTTTCTTGAATGTCCTGGTCATCTGTCATAGCTGTAAGCAGCAACCTAACCTGCTACACTTCTTTTCCATTCTATGGGTTGTAACCTGTGGGATTTTCAGTCAGAGGTATAATGAAGAACTCATCTTTAAATACTTCATTCAACATAATGCTCAGATCAAAGAGTATGCATGAAATGCATCCACACAACAAATTAGTTTGATTTTAGTAACTATGAAAATATTAAACAGCTGTACTTTTGTCTCCACAGTTCTTAGAATTGAATAGGGATTGTGGTTTTTAGGTTTAAATTAATGCTTATGAAAAATGGCTTGGTCTATGAACTGTGTCATGTCTCTCCCTTATAGTGGATCTTTGTAGAAACAAAAGACTCCCACACATCACTTATTGAATGAGAAATTATGATATTGTGGCACTTTTTTATTTTCTAAAAAGGGAATGGTGATTTGGTTGGAGAAAGGTGTTTTAGCAGGTTTACTTAAATAAAAATGTTTTATGTGTGATTTCCCTTACTTGCATACAATGGGGAATATTTTCTTCTGTTGATGTAATTTAAAGTATTCTCTCAGGACTCTGAAAATACAGTCTTTATTTACATTTAGAGAGTGGCAACTTGCTGTTTCCTAAGTAAATTCAGTTCATTTTGAGTGATCAGGACATGTTCGCCTGCCTCCTGCTCCCACTTGTATCACAGAGTGTCCAGGAATGACTATCTGCCTTCTTCATCTGCTTTAGTGAAGCAACCATTCAATGTTTACAGAAAGACACAGGACATGGCCAGTATTTTGTTAATGTAAAGGGGGGAATTACAACAATCTGCTGACAGAAGCACAGTATTCTCTTAGGGAAACAGCAATTCCTCATTTCTGGTGAATAACACTTTGAGGATCACAGTAGGATGTTGCCTTTTGAAACATATGACATTCGCTGTCTATTAAAAGAGTGAAAAACAGATCTCACACATTAAAGAAATGATGATTGTAAATACCTTGAACTTCCCAGTGTTTCCAAGCAAGGAATTCAGACAAGCATTGACAGCAGTTCCCTTACAATCAACCGCTCATTGTAGTCACAAATTTCCAGTTGAGGTACTGGACTTAGAGGTTTTGAAAACCTATTTGAGTTCCTTTTGACTCCTAATACCATTGTTATCCGAGAGTAGGAAGAAATAAACCAAAGTTTAGCTAGACAGGCTGATTCATATCTGTAATCTTAGCACTTGGAGGGCTAAGATAGAAGGAACATGAGCTTGAGGAGTATCTGAGTTACATAGGACTTTGCTTTACCACCACCAATAAAGCATAGGTATGAGACATGATGGAGCAATAGTGAGGATTTTAAGTCTAAATTAATGTACCATGCAACTATGATTGGACATTATGAGCATGTTATTTAAACTCTTTGTGTGTTTTTATCATTTGTAAGCTATAGAAGATAATATGTATATCAGTGGATGTAGCAAATATTTTAGCATTTAACAAAATGTATTAAATATGGGTTAATCCAAAATACACTTTTAGAATAGTTCTTATATATAAATGTGTACATGAAGAATTACATATATACTGTATCTTATTATAAAATTATAACAATACACACACACACACACACACACACAAATATGGGACGGGGAGACTGACTTACTTCTTGGTGTCATCCTATGTCATTATGGAAACTATGGCTTGCAATCTACCATGATGTATACTAGCCAATCAGAAACATTGGTGGTGTAACTCAGATTCAAAGGTTCAAAGTCCAAGAATAAGAGGGGGGCAATGGCAAAAATTCTCATCCCAGTCGAGGGGTTCTCATGTCTAAGAGTGTGGAGAATCACTGTGGGTGGCAGCAGAGCAGTGCTGTGCCAGCACAAGCGAGAAATGGCTTCTGCCCTTTTTCATTTGTTCTTTCTCCACTTCCTTCTTCTCCTCAGTTCCTTATGGATTTATTGGTTTCTCCTAAACTGGTGAAATAAAACCTCTTAAAATTCAGTATACTGTTTCGTATGCTGGTGTTTCCCCAATGTTCTCTCAATATACTTATTTTAATATTGGTGTTTTCAGAAGTATGTGATCAAATATTCTGCTATCTAGGTGTTCCATACCAAGTCAGGTTGATGCATAAAATAACAATCAGTTAGCAACTAAAAACCAGGGAAGGCTCATGTGAAAATACGGCCGAGATGCCCTTTATAACCTAGAACCAGTCTGGAGTGCATAAATTATTAAACATAGTTTAGTGGATAAATATGAAAAAAATCAATTTAAAAATAGGAAGTGTTGGGGCTGGAGCGAGAGCTCTCAATCAGTTCATTAGAAGCTTAAGTAAAGAAGTTTGATGAGATTTCTAAAGAATAGTCCAGAAACAAGAGGAAGTACAGAGTCTTGGAGAAAGCTGAAATTGGCACACAAGACTATGAAGATCAAGTGCCAGCCCAAAACTAAAAGATTAGGATACTACAGTGACTTCCATATTTGTTTCTTGCAATATGTTAAAAAAAAAAAAGTTGTTGTCTTGTTTACTGGGTTTGGCTGCCTGTTAATGTCCACAAAGCCTGAAGGGAGAGTGAAGCTGATATTTGACTTGTTCACAGATTATAGATAGATGTGCAGATACTTGACAGATACATGGATTAAAGAGAGATGAGCGTCCAAACAGACTGGATCCCCAAAATCCCGCATATGCAGAGGAAACAGGTCCCAGTGTCCTAGTCAATGGGTTTTCAGAAAGACCCCGGGCCAGCCACAGTCAGAGAATCCGGCCAAATTCCGAGAATCTGGCTAGATCACATCCTCGTTCAGTCCCAGTCCGACTGGCCCTGGTAAATTCTCATCAGATCCGTTCCCTTGTATCATTGGGTGATAGCATCCCTCGCAGTACTGATTTCGTCTTTCATGTTCCTCCTCCTTCCGCTCCCCCTCCGGACCTCGGGGGGCTCAATCCGTTGCTCCAATGTGGGCCTCCGACTGCATAGCCATCCTTCGCCAGACGAAGGGAGGGGGAGGGAGCTGGAGCTTCCCACAGGGCAGGAAACCCTGACAGCCCTGGGGGACAGAGGGGAAGGAGCAGGGGAGTGGGGGGAGTGGGAGGGTGTTGGGAGGGGGGGCGGAAATGGAAACTTTTATAATTTAATAAAATTTACTAAAAAAAAAAAAAAAGAGAGATGATAGATCAAAGATAGATTTCCTTATTGCTCTGCTTGAAATCTTTTCACAAAATAACTTATACCTATCAGAGTATCATACTTCTTCATCTGGTCCACATCCCCCAATTTTCAGACCTGTCCTCTTGAAAGTATAGTCTTGTTGTCTGAACAAAACCCGCTTTAAAGGGGCTTTATTATCTGTTAATAAAGTCAGATTACTTTTCAAGAAATATTAATTTTCATTGTCTAGGTGCTGATATTTTTTGGTCTTGAATTGACAAAAGTGCAAATGCTTTTAAATGATATAAATATGGCATTGTGCTCTGAGAAACATGCAAAAATACAGAAGTAAAATAATGGGGAATATACTGAGAAGTTTCACTATAGGCGAAAAATTCATCAGGTTAAATAGATTTGTAAGAATTCTCCCTTTGGCAATTTTATTATCTCCTGCTTTCCATGAAGTATCCAACATATAGGGGTGGTAGTTACAGAGATGATAAACCTAAATGCTGGATTATTTAGAAAGATGGGGTATTATCATGTTCACATTTCATTTCTGAATCAAAAGCTAAGAATTGTAGCATGATGTGACATTTTTTAACCCTTTCAAAATTTACTCTTCTGCAAATGGTTACAACTTACATTTATAAACTGAAATTGTCATTAATGAGGCCACCAAGATATCAGCAGATTTTCTAACACAGGGTCTTAGAATAAGTTGTTGTTTTAATTTTGGAAAGGGAGCCATTTTGTCTTTTGAGTTGTTCGTATTGACTATTGAGATGGCATCTGATTTAGTCCTGGGAGGCTTGAATTCTCCATGGTCCTTCTGCCTTGGCTTCTCAGAGGCTGAGATAACAGGAGTCAGACAGCATGCTCAAGTATTTGGGGAATTGTTTTTGTTGACCATTTTTATGTCATGTATCCATTGTGTTTTACAAAAAGATTGACACTGTTTCTCAAAAAGTAGTTGTAATAATAAATGCTTCCAATTGGTACTGTAAAATATTTCTTCAGAAAAATTTTTCTTCACAATATTTATAAGAAAAAGATTTTATTTGTCTACTATTGACAAATTGATTGGGTATATTGATTTTTAGAAGACAGTTAAATAAGGCAAATGAAATACTTCTTTTCTGCTGCTAAGACTTCTGCCTGTGTTGATGTAAGGATGATTTTAATGGAATTCATAGGGTTTTTTTGTGCTCAGAATTATAGCTGAATTTTGCTAGCCAATAAAGCAAATTAGTAGAAACAATAATGACACATATTATGTATGCATTAGTACCAATTAAGCAGGGTCCATTTTCTTAAAATATTAATAGATATATTTCTCTGCCAAAATATTTATTGAGATAATTTCTCAGTTTTGTAAAAATTCATCTTAAATGAATGGTAAGGTTATAACAATATTTTAATAATTATTATTAATTGAATTATCAATATTCGATATTATGTGTAAAGTTGACATTTTTCTAAAAAGCATTAAAATATAGATAAATTATTTGTTATATGGACAATTATTCTCTTCCAGTTATATTTACTAGTAAGATGGCTCTTACTATCAAAAGGGATAGAAAATTAGCCTAGTTCATCCCTCTTTCTTTTTTAAATAAGTTTTATTTGAACTCAGCCCCATCTTTTCTTTGCCTGTTGCTTTATGGAAACTGTCTTGCTCCAGTAGCCTTCAGCACACACAAGACTACAGGTTTAATCCCAGTACAATAACAGATAAACAAGCTAATCCATAGAGTGTTGATCACACAAAGTACACTAGGCTCAAAACAAATACAATACAAATAAATTCATAGACTACTGAGCAAACACAAGACCCTTGCTCAGTCCCCAGCATAATAACAAATAAAAATAAATAAACTCATAGAGGGAGGCAGAGACAGGCAGATCTCTGGGAAGCAAATAAACAAACCAAAAAATAAAATACAATTCTGGGAAGTTTAAGGACAGACAAAAAATAATTATATAAAGCAGAAGAAGAGGAAAATGATTTAAAGCTTAAATGTTGTATTGCTTGAAAGAAAGGTTAATACTTAAAAAAAAAACCTTAGAATAATAATTAGTAATAAAGAGCTAGAAGTTGACCAGGAGAAAATGGTGAACCTGGTAAAGGAATCTCAGATGAAGTGGGTTACTGAGTCTGTGTGAAGGAACAATGGGAACCCACATAAACTCCTTAAACCTGTCAGGTCTTTTAGAAAGACAACCAAGTGTAGTGGGTGGAGACTAGAAATTAAGAGATTACTAAAGTAACTTCATTCAACCATGTAGAAGACAGAGCATACCTACACTGAGTATGGTTACGGAATCAGAGAGAGCTGAGCAAGCATTAATGATCAAAAACAACGTTCCTTGGTTCAATAACAATGGGGTCTTTTCGAAGGTATTTCCTCCACTGCTCTATGTTTAGAACAACCGAGAGTTTAGTCAATTGTTAGACAGTGTAAATCAGGAGAGATGAAACTGGTATCTCTTAGGATCTTGGTTTGACTTCACGGGTCTTAGAAAAAAGAACTACTGGGTGCTTATAGCATTCCATAATAGTTAGCTCTTTCTCTCTCTCGGATACAAAGAAGCAGTGTTTGGTGAGGGTCACAACCTCTGTATTGCTAAGAGATTTGTAATAGTACTTGGCAGAAAACCATTAATTATGTCCTATCAATGGTTGACAAACACTTCTGAATAAGAAGTATTTGAAGGTTTTGTGAAACAGGAAACCTCTGCCCAAATCAATAAACTCTTTTTGCAGCACCAAAGCAGCCATGGATAATATGTAATTAATGTGGTCAGCTATGGATTCACGCAAACTTTACAAAACCGGTCAGTAGACTGGACTTGCTCCCAGGTCACCATCTGTTAATCCCCACTTTATGTGACAAAAGGAGCCCTGTGAACCAAATTCCTCAACGGAGCCATTAAAATAGAGAACTGTGCTCAGGTGTTTACTAAGAAAGAAACTTTTAAAAGACTCAGCAGCATTATTTCAAAGTGAAATGAGATTAAACTGGAAGGCAAATTTCTTTGTGGATTTTCCAAGCTGTGAAGCAGAAAATATTGTGAATTATACATTATAGCCTTACCATTAATATAGACACAGGGCTAGAAAATCAGTGTATGGTTTTATTCTAAGAATATAGGATTTTAAAATGTTTTTTTAAAAAGGAGTTTTTAATTGTAGCATGCTTAGAAAAGAATTATTTTATACTAAAAATTAAAAATAGAGTGAAATCAAGTACCTAAAAATGACTGTTAAAGAATCTGCTTTTAATTGCTTCAAGAGGAGTCCTTTCCCCCCTTTGGGTTTTTGTTTTTTGTTTTTTGTTTCAAGTGTAGGGAATGTTGAGTTTTCTCTTTCTCTTTGCAGCCAATGGGAGCCCTGGCTCTAGTTGCTAGTACACTGTCTCCTGCAGCACAACTCCACCTCTGTCTTTTACATCTGCTGATTTGCTTCTATAACTCTAACAATCCCTTTGGGACTCTGATTAATGCAAATTAAGTTAAAGGGTGAGACAAAACAGATTGCATGGGAACTTGGGTGGCGAAACACTTGCAGTGAGGAGTCTCCAGGCCCAGGGCGCCTATTCTTTTCTGTTGGTTTCTTTTGTTAACAGATTTTCTCAGCAGATGACTTTTTTCAGAAATTGCTATTGCCCCTTTAAAAAATATTTATTGTTAACAGTACAAAGAAAATTCCTGCTTTGCCTTCTTCAGATTGGAAGTAGGATGAACCCACAAATGCATATTACATACAGCTAATTTCTCACATCTCCTCCATATTGATCACATCTCCGCATTGTCTTTTCTTTGTGGCATAAAATCTTATAACACGAATGCTAACTACTGGGGGATGGGAAATAAACTGTTTGTAGTTCTGTATCACAGGGGAAACCACTGTCACAACAACAAAAGATATAAACTCATTTGAATGGAGTTTTATTCACAAGGAGTCTATGAGGGAGAAATGCTACAAGCTATCTCCTTTTTATGAAACTTGCTAGATAAATATGATAGAGAGCGATGGAGAGAGCTCTAGGTGAGGGCATTCTGTTGCTGCCCTGTTGGCATTCTTCTATTGAGATAAACATGCCCATTTCTTCTAGAGATTTGAAAGGCACCTTTCACAAGACAAGCATAGGAGTAGCTGTAGGGAAAGGTCAAAAAATCGGACCTAGGTTTTATGACCTATCTCAGGGAAGAAGTTGACAGAGAAGATCCGAGAGACCTCTCTGTGCCTGCCCTTTTTCAATGTATCATTCCATAGTTTGGGTGGTATGTCTTGAACTCTGCCTACCCAGAGCAGTGAGTCCCCTGCTAGAAAGGCACTATTCATTAGCTGAAAGCTGAATTCCTACCATTGAGGTCAGAAGGGATAGCTTATTCTGCCTTTAGTTTAGTAGCCTAGATCTAAAGACTTTATTCTGTTATAATGAATAAATAATAGTAATAATAAAATAATAAACTATTTAACAAATAAGCAAGCTCTATTAAAATAAGAATGAAGATAATAGCTGTTGATCAATTGATATAAAAAAATCTTTGGGGCAGGAGAGATGGTACAGTGTGTGAAGTCTCTTGACCACAAACTATGATGGTCTGAATGTGATCTCTGGGACTCACATGGTAGAAAGAGGAAATCAGTTTCTGCAAATTGTCTCTGATGTGCACAGATACGTCACTGCATATCAACACTCAAACACGTGTACACACACACACACACACACACACACACAAGCATTAAATGAAATTTTATCCCAAATCATAATAGAGAGACAGGGGAAGTATCTCATGCCTAGCATGTGTTGTGTACCCAGGGAAGGTAGGAGAAAAAGGAGGAAGTCTGTTACAGTGATTCCCTGGCACATTAGCAAGAATGGTATGCCCACGTCAGGAGTCAGTGTCTGAGGCAGGGTAGGAACATGGAGATATTCCTTGGAACTCCCAGAATTTATGACAGAATCTACCTGAACTTTATTGGCATTTAGTGTAATCTTAAGAAAATCTGCTCTTCCAATGCAAAGAACTTCAATTAAACCAGATTAGACCAAGTTAAAATGCCCATGTTTAATAAATGCAGCACTCTGGTCGACCAAGACAGCATGGCGGGGAGAGAAGCCCATGCAAACCCTGGAGACCACGTGTTCCTTTTTCCAATGTGAGCCTAAATGACTTGTGAGCATGGTCCTGACCCTCCCAGTGGAAAGGTCAGTGTTTGGCAGGCTGGGCGTTGTAGTCCAAGCACTTGGCAGGCTGGGAATTAGAGTCCTATTCAATATTACAATTGATATATTTTATATAACATATACCAATTATACATATACTATTATAATTATATACATATTATAATTGTGCATATATTATTTCCATGTAAACAGAGCAATGATTTCTAAGAATTTCTCTCCTTAACTCATAAAATGTCTTTTCATCTGTAATAAGAAGAAAATGAAGAAAATTATTTTGACTGTGAACTTTAGGAGCAGGAAGGTTTCCAGTGATTTGTACAACTGCCTGCCCTTCTCATAGGCACTGGGTAGCCTCAGCAAGGAAAACTTTACTTTGGATCATTAAGTGAATCAATTTTACCTTCTCCCTTTTCAACGTTGCTATTTCACTGTGTCCTTGGCAGCTCCCAATCCTTGTGCAGCCAATGACGGTAGAGGCCCCTGCTCTCACCTGTGTCTCATCAATCATAATAGGAGTGCAGCCTGCGCCTGCCCCCACCTAATGAAGCTTTCCTCCGACAAGAAGACCTGCTATGGTAAGTTTCCCACAGTTGTTAGTCAAATCTGAATGGAGATATTTCCAGTTCTGCAGGAAGTTTACTCAGAGTGAAGTGGAAGCGGTTTTGACTCTCTTTAAGAACACATTAGCTGTGACTGCTGGCAGCCACTATTAAGAATTCAGCTATTTCTGGGGAGACTGACAATCCCTTAAGATGGGCTGTGTTATATTTGCTGTTTATTACCCTGTTCATTTTTTTCTTGCTACTTTCTTATTTGATGCACTAGCAAAATTTATCTCTGTAAAACAGAGAGATCCATGAGTATAAGTGAATTTCAAGGAAGTGATGATGTAGGTACCCTGCATAGCAGGAGGTTCTCACCAGCTTTCATTTCCTGTTCCTTTAACAGTTCATTGTTGGCCTGAGGGGAAATGAAAACAAACAAATGAACAACTGTATAGCTTGGACAGACAGACAGACAGACAGACACATAGACACACACACACACACACACACGCATATTTGTGTGTGTGTGTGTGTATATATATACTAAATAACTTGTGTTAATGAAAATACATATTTTTCTTTGTAGTTACTTAATCCATAGGGCAGAAAATAGAGTCATTTATCAGATGCTAAATTGTAAGTCTATTATTAGTGGCTTTAATTCAGTGCAGTTAGTATAAGGCAAGACCAGCCTCATCTGATGCAGATTCATGCTTATGTTTATTTATAAAAGCACACAGAAGGCCATCAAACAGTAATTAGGATAAAAGGTTGTAGCACAAATAATAAAAACTCAGAGACTGATATTGGGGTTCAACCCAAAGATCAGAAAAGCAAAACAGCCAGCCACTGGCTCTTACCTCTACCTCAGACCAAAAATAGGTGAGATCCTGTCTCTGAATCCTGAAGACTCCACACCCCACACTCCACACTTCACTGAATTCCTGTCTTTTCTGCTTTATACTCCTCTCTCTTCCCAACCATACTCCTGTCTCTATCTTTCTAGTGCTAGGATTAAAGGCATGTCATCCCAAGAGCTGGGATTATCTTTGAGTGAGCTCTGTTTCTCTTTCAGATAGATTCAATCTTGGGTAGCCCAGGGTGACCATTAACTCACAGAGATCTCTCTGCCTCTGTCTCCTTAAATCCTGGGTTTAAAGGTGTATGCTACCACTTAGTGGTCTGTACGGCTGACTAGTATCACTGTTTGCTCTCTGATCTTCAGGCAAGCTTTATTTATTAAAACACAATATACCACTATAAAAGGTACCTGAGAAAACAAATATTTGGGATGGACAGCTGCACATTCCATCAACCCAGAGAGCAATGCCTCGTTCATTGAGGTGTTATCTTTCTTGGGCTCGGGTATGTTGATGGGAGAAGCATGTCCCACCTTTTATCATAATGAAGTTATATAACAAGTTCTATACCCAGGTCATGTGTACATGCATACTATAGACTTGAAGAGGAATGGCATTCACTGTGCCCACTTAATATTGCCCCTGACAGTCCAGCCACACAGAGAAATGACCAACACCCATCAGCTATTGGAGAGTGTAGGGACTAGAGCATGCTGGGGATTTTAAAGGTTCCTGCATAGAATCCAGGAGTTGTATGTCAGGCAGGCTGCCTTGCTCTATATGAAGAGTAATGCTATAACAAGAGTGTACCATGGGCCCTCATGTTAGACTAGTGGCTTTCTCAAAATAATAACAACCCAGCCACAACACATATTAGAGTAATTATAACTCCTATATCACAAAACGTCTAAAAAGAGTACCCAAATGCTGCCCAATACCAGGACAAAAAAAATTACAATAAAATCTGGAGACTACATGAACCCTGATTTTGATAAGGAATACATAAATTGAATTTTTAAAAAAATAATGTATAATTTTATTCAGTGACATTTTTAAAGCAGATATATTCTTAAGTCCTTTAAAAATCATTTAATAAAAGGCAATTTTATTTTAAGGCAGATATATTCTTAAGTCCTTTAAAAATCATTTAATAAAAGGCAATTTTAATTATATTCAAATATGAGGTATTAAAATATGGTTGTTGAGAATATATATGCAGTATGTTCTGGTTTTGCTTGTTTGTTTTCTGTTTGGGTCGGTTTTTGAGACAGATTCTCACTATGTAGCCACAGATGGCCTGAAACTCAGAGATATGCCTGCAACTCCATACCTGATTTTTGTAAGCAATATTTAGCTATGCTGAGATAAAATTAAGTACGGAGAATTCCTTGATATTTCAAACTAAATTACTAATATGACTTAAAGTTCTTTCTAACCAGTTTTACAGTTTCTTATTGTGAGTACCTTCAAGATAGATAATCTATACATTGTTTCTACCAGATTTTTTTAAAAAATTATTCTCTTGTGTTAAAACTGAAGCCATCGAAAGTTGCTATTTTAGGATTTCTAGGCTATGTTAAAGTTGTCAACAATATAAGAAAAATGATCACTTTAATTTGTCTCTCTAGAAATGAAAAAGTTTCTTCTTTATGCAAGACGTTCTGAGATCCGAGGAGTGGACCTTGACAACCCGTATGTGAACTTCATCACGGCCTTCACTGTCCCAGACATCGATGATGTGGCTGTAATAGACTTCGATGCCTCCGAGGAACGTTTGTACTGGACAGACATCAAAACACAAACCATAACACGGGCTTTCATTAATGGAACAGGGCTAGAAACAGTTATTTCAAGAGGTAAAAGAATTGTGTGACCCCAGCAGTGTTTGTTATTCCATTTGCAGTAAACAGTTTCTTTAACATTCTTCCTACACTGATCAACTCCACTGAAAGTTGGAATTGGTTATGTGCAGACCCAACAATGTGCTCCACATCTACAAATGTCAAATGCCACAGTTAAACCACATTTTGATAACCAGAAATTTAGCTCTATTCAAAGGAAAAATTCCAAAGCAAATGAAAATTTTCAAATGTCTAAACACATTAAAAAAGCTTTTTTTCCCCTTTTTTTGCTGCTGTGAAACACTGCTCACATGGAGACAGCATAGCATACAGCAAGGATTGGCTCAGTCTTCTGAATTAGGTTGTAGAATCAAACCGCTCTGTAAAAATATTATACAGAGAGATATTCCAGGCGTTTTCTCAGAAACTCTGAGCAGATCCACTTGAATTAACAAAAAAAAAAAAAGGAAGGAAGGAAGAAAGAAAGAAAGAAAGCAAGAAAATAACAAAAGGACTGGCAAGATGACTCAGTGGCTCAGTGGGTAAAAATACTTACTGTATTAGAGAATCTACACCTGAAAATTGTCCTCTGACTTTTACACACTTGCCGTGACACATAGCAGCTCACATGTATCTATATGAACATGAACACACATGATAATAATAATAATAATTTCTAAGCTATAAAATCCACCAGAAATTATACATACACATGAGTGTGGTGGCTGAATCTCAATATTCAGCATTTAATTGATGTACTATTTGTTTATGTTGGATTTTTTTCACTTTCTGTCAGTCACTAGCTTGGTGAATGAGTCTTCACTGAGCACTATTCACTGTGGCTGAAATCAGACCACACTTGCTTTCCCTACAACTGTAGGCCCTCTGCACTTCATACAGATGTTGCAAGAGGACTGGGGGGGGGGGGGTAGTGTGATTTTATCAACTTGACCTAGCACCTTCACTTTGAAGAATAGTGAAAATTATAATCAAACTGTATTTGAGAACTGTTTATTTTTTTCATTTTACTCAGTATCTTTATTTGCAAAATATTAATGTATTTTGAAATCTTATATTTTTAATTGAATACAGATTCTTCTCTCATACAATACATCCCAACCATAGTTTCCTCTCCCTTCACTCCTCCTAACTCCCCTCACCTCCCCCAGATCCATCCTTCCTCTGTTTTCTCTTCAGAAAAGGGAAAGATGGATCAGAAGTCAGGGATGTTTAAGGTCCTATTTAGTGCAATAAAGAATACAGAATAAATAAATAAAGAATAAAGAATAAGGGCTATAGCCTTTCAGGAACTTCAGCTATACCCAGAGGTAACATAGGCTGACAACCGACATGTGTCTGTATTGAGTCCAACTGGACACATATTACTGCTGTTAAAACAATGTACTAAATGTTAATTCAGTATTAATTCATCAGAAGTGTTAAAATTTATTTCTAACTCAACAGAAGGAAAGTCTGAAGAATGGATATGATGATTTCCTCTTTCTACAGAACTTTTTTAACAGTGCTGGGTGTATAATTTGTACTAGGCCGAAAGATTTCATTATACTCATTGAAATGATCCTACTACTTGAAAGGAGTTCAAGGCCTCTATGACTTTATCAAGAAGGAACACGTTTCTCCAAAAGCTCTGAGACCTGTACACGGCTAAAGATGATGTTTATAAACATTAAGCCACAGGCTTCTGATTGTAGTGGTAGGACTGGAATCCAGTTCTAATTCATTGAGTGTATATTTGAGAAAAATATAAGACTTTTCCCTTTAATGGACTTTAAATGCACCTACCTTTCCAAATTGAGAAATAATATTATTTCAATAAAAATACACATGCTCATTACAATCTGAAATTAATTAAGACATTTGGACAAGTATTTTCTATAGGAGAAAAAATAGAGGGAGAGATAGATGCAGGGTAGCCACTGTGATACCCATATTGCATCCTCCAGGGAAGCCAGAGCACAGACAAGCCCAGGGAGCTGAAGAAATAGAATCTGATTATACAAAGTTCCTTACACACACACACACACACACACACACACACACACACACACACACATGTATATATTTATATAGCAACTAGCACTGATTTCTATGTTTCAGCTTATGTTAATACACATAATGGTATTTTGTTGGAAGAAGGCAGAGTGAGATATTTAGCTTTGCTTTGAAAGTTATCCCTTTACCAAAGATATCTAATAGAGAGTCTTGGACTATGCAGAGTTTAACCAGAAAGAAGAGATAGAGACTCTGCAAAAGTGGCTACAGTTCTTCACAGATTCAGTGGATTTGCCTTTTTTCCAGAGTGCAGCCTTGTTAAAGACAATGTGGTGCTTCCAATGAGAAATACCCCATATGCTCGCTCGTGTATTTGAACACCAGGTCGGTAGTTGGTGGTGTTGTTTGGGAAGGTTTAGGGGTGGAGTCTTGCCGGAGAATATATGTAGGGAAGGTCTTTGAGAGTCATAGTATAAATCCAAAAGATGTGAGAAGAAAAACTAAGGACCCAAATCATCATGGGAAAATTAATTAAAGCAAGCAGAAGCAGTGCTTCTTATCTGTGTACACATGATGCCTTCCTTTATGGTGGAGTTCTAGAGGTCATCATTGGACATGAGCAAAACAAGGTTTTCTACCTCAGAGGTATGTGGTTTTTAAATGAGGGATTTAGTTGGCAAAATAAGGGGGTTATGGGAGCAGAGTCTAATAAGGTAAACATATCAACATTTTGAAACAGATGCAGGGTTGCAAGACAGTCATTGCAACTGCTTGAAGTAAGATATTGCCATTTCCTGGAACAGTCAAGGCAGAGCCATTTGTAGCTAAGGTTACAGATGGGGAAATGGCTCAATCTTTAAGAAGCAGAGATTTAATCAGAAATAGGAAGGATCCTAAGGATTCTAGTTTTATTTTATTTTCTATTTTTTTAATTTTTTTATTTACTTTTTTTTGTTTTTGTTTTTGTTTTACTGGAAGATGGCCTTTCATCCTAAGACGGAAGCAGGCTGGTTTATCAATAGCTTTGCTCCACCCCTACCAGTTACCTGTCTATGCCCATTCTTGCCTTTGTAAATTTGATATCTCAGCTTCCTGAACCTGTTGCCATGCTTACAATTTGCTGTCATGCCTCCCTACCATATGGACTGTTATACCTGTAGAGCCATATAAGAAAAACACTCTTCCATAGTCTTTTTCATTTGTGGTGTTTTGCCACAGTAACAACAAAGTAACTAACACAGACTGGTAGAAAGTTCCATTAGCAGCAGCAAAAGCAGCAATGAACTCTTGAAAGTTTGGCTTTGGACCTCATCAGAGTATCACACATTCCCATAGTAGTCTATTTACCTTGCTTGGCCATCAGTCCTTTTGCTGTCCTGTGGATGACCTCTGAAGTTTTTGTTTCTCCTCTGCATGTGACTGCCCTTTGATCCTTCACAATGTGTTTTTATTTCTTTTTTTAATTGAAAATATCTTCTTCTTGCATATAATACATCCCCACCACAATTTCCCCTCTGTCCACTCCACCTACACCCCCACTTCTTGATTCCCCCAGATCCACTCACCCTCCATTTCATGTTCCAAATGAACATTCCATGTTCAGAAAAGAACAGATCCCCAGAAGATGGGAGTCAGGCAGTACAAAACAAGATACAACAAGATATGACAGAAGCCCTTTTCTGGAGACTGGAAAAGGCAACCAAATAGAAGGAAAGGAGTCTCCAGAGCAGACAAAACAGTCAGAGATACAGCTGCTCCCATTGTTAGGAGTCTCACGAGAACACAATGCCCAAGAGTCATAAAATAAAAGCAGAGGACTTTGTGCAGACTCATTCAGGCTTCTTGCTTATTGCATCAGTCTCTGGGAGCCCACGTGAGACTTGTTTAGCTAATTGAGTGGGCATATTTTCCTAGTGTCCTCCACCTCGTGACTTCTAGGCTTTCCTCCCCATCTGTGCAGTGTTCTGAGATCTCCAAGGTGAGAGACCCATTGTTAACGTCCAATTTAGACTCCGTCTGTGTAATATGTTGTGCTGGTCTCTGCACGCTCTCCCACGTGCTTCTAGGGGAAGCCTTTCTAAAACTACTGGAGAAGGACTACTGGACGAGACACCAATCAATCAGCATAGAAAAATATCATTAGAAATCTTTTTTTTTCTGTTTTTCCCTCAGTAATTTTTAGTTCTACCCTAGGCTTCTGGAATACCCAGCCTCCAATTTACTGGCCTTCCAAGCAGTGTACGGGCATTGGCTACCTCTTGTGAGTCTCAAGTTACCCCGAACATTGATTGGCCACTCACACATGCTCTGGACCTCCATTGCCCCAAACAGATTGAAGGAAGGGCCGTTTTTTGATGGTGGGTTTTGTGACTGAACTGGTGTTCAGATTTCTCTTTTTCTAGCCTGTGTAGTACTTTCTGATGTCAAGATTTAAGGGTGAAGGCTCCCTGCTTATACCAACTCAACCTCTCTATTTTCAGTGAGCTGAGTGAAACTTGTTTTGCACAATGGGGCCCTGTTGTCAGTTTTTAGAAGGTAGATTTCAAACCTAGCACCAGTTTTGGTTGTTAGGGACTTCAATGAGACCTCCTCAGTCAACAACTCAACAAAATGTATCTCAATTCCTTCATTGGAAACCTTGCCTGGCCATAAAAAGATGGCCTGTTCAGACTCCATATCTTCCATTACTGGGAGTCCTAGCTCGGGTTACCCTTAAAGATTCCAGGACGTTTTCATTGTACTGCATTTCCACATCAGCCCCCAAGTGCCCCTGTTCGAGTTTTCTCTCCCCACAATCTCTGCCTCCATCTCTCCCTCACCCTCCCCAGCTGGATCTATGCTTTCCCCCTATAGCTATCCTTTCCCCCTTTACCTATCCTTTCTGGGTCATTCAATTGGAACTTGATTGTCATTCATTTAACAATCAAATTTTTGTTTGGTAAAGAGTCAGTCGATTCTGTTTCATTAAAGGTTATAGGGTCTATTTAAATTAGTCAGCCAATCTTGATTTAACATTAGTAAATTATACCTATGAAGAAAATTATCCATTTCTTTTATATTTTCCAGTTTGATGGAGCACGTATTTTTTTTTTGTTTTGTTTTGTTTTGTTTTTTTAAGTATATCCATATTATTCTCTAGATTTCCTTGGTGACTTGCTATGCTCCCCTTTTCATGTCTGATGTTGTTAATTTGGGTGTTATTTCCATGTTTTTTATTTAGTTTCGTTAAGCGTTTGTCTATCTTGTTGGTTTTCCCAAAGAACACTCTTTGTTCATTGATACTTTGTATTGTTCTCTTTTTATATTTTATTAATTTCAAGCTTCATTTTAAAAATTTCTTGCTGTCTGCAGCTCTTAGATGTGCTTTCTTCTTTTTACTTCTTTGCTCTAGAGCTTTCAGGTGTTCTACTGATTTCTAGTATGACACTTCTCCAATTGTTTTTAATGTAGACAGTACCGTGAACTTTCATCTCAACACTGTTTTCATTGTGTGCCATAAATTTACATATGCTTTGTATTTGTTTTCATTGAATTATAGAAATTCTTTAATCTATATCTGTGTTACTGACTTGACTTTTTTTTTTTTTTGAGTTCAGTTTCCATGAACCGGAAAGCTAGTTCTTATTTCTGCTGTTGATGACATTCAACTTTCATCCATGGTGGTCTGGGAGAATGTGGTGGGCTTTTCAGGGATTTTCTTAAAAGACTTCATCTCATCCACTCCTCAGTTTAAATCTAATATGAAGTCAACTGCAAAAAAACTGGTTATAAATATATCCAGTGTTCCAATCTCTCCTGTTTCCTGAGACAAATACTTATTGATTCAAGTTTTCTTAATGGAAACAAAAGCTTGCCTTTCTTTCCCAACACTAGACTTTGCATTAAAAGTCTGTGAAAGATCTTCTTCATAACTATTTATGGTCAGTATCTCAGAATCAGGTAATTCATTATAATGATAAATATTAATATTTTAATATAAGCATATTTATCAAAAATTTGATAGTACTCTTTATATGTAGTATGTGCACAAATGCATATACATACACTTGAATATCAATGTGTGTTATTTCTGCTCTCATAAAATTATATTAGTTGATGTTATCTTAAGGAACTAATTAAACATATATATGTACATATATATAAACATGTATATAGATAGATAGATAGATAGATAGATAGATAGATAGAGATAGATAGATAGATAGATAGATAGATAGATAGATAGATTGATAGTGCTATATTAGACTTGCCTAAGGCTGTGGCCTAAGCAATCCAACAATGGATGACTTCTTATAGAAAGGCTAAGGATCTGGAAGTTGTTCAGTCCACAAAACTGAATATTTCATCAGTAACATTCTTGGGCTGGAGTTCCAGGGGACTCCTAGACAGCCCCTGCTTTTGAGTCTATTTTGAAATCCTGAAGAAGTGGATTCTGATGTCAAGAAAGAAGTGCCTCCGGAGAAATACAGTTGAACTTGCCCAGTGAGAATGAGTAGAAGATGTGGCCCAGATTTAACATGGGCTATCTACCTCAAACTATCGAAAAAAAAAAAAAAACCTCCAAAATCCTGCCCACCTACTTAGGTTTTAGTTGATTCTAGGTGTAGTCAAGTTGACAACGAAGATTAGCCATGACACAAAAATCAAATGTATTTTTAATCTAAGAGAAAAAGATATTATAATTCACAGAAAGTTCTGGGCATCAAAAAGCTTTACTATCTGGTCCCAATAAATCTTTTTTTGAGCCTCTGCCTGGACCAAATAGTTTCCCATCATTCATGTTGTCAGGCTTACTGATTGGATATGATAAATGACCTAACGTTAGTATGACACAAATGTCATCTCACTTAATCTCTACACATCTAATATTGTAAATGAATAATTTCCATTCTATAGATGAGAAAGCTCAAGGTCCTAGGAAATGAACTCTTGCCTTGAAGGCATGGTGAAGAACTTGGCAGAAAAAGCTTATCCTCCAGGTCACATTATTAGCACTCCTGTATCCTTCATTATGTTCAATACGACAATTCGGGATTTCACCGAGAGTCACTGGAGGTAATTCCATTAGCTCACAGCATTTTCCTTTAAAGATGGTCCCAGAGTTCAGTTGGACCTCCCAAGTGTCAACTATTCAGTGGTATACTGTTTTACACAACAGTGTGCCTCTGGAAAATTTAGTACACTGCTGATAGCACAACAACGAATATTACAAAGCATGAAGGAACATTCGAATTCTGAATATAAGAAAGAATAATTAGATAGATTGTGCTCGTTACTTTTTTCAATTTAACACAGATCAAAGTCATCTGGGAAAAGGAACCTCAATTGAGGATTTGCATCCATTAGACTAGCCCATAGACAAGTATCTGGGACATTTTTTTTTTTATTAAAGATTGATGTGCAATAACATGTCAGAATATGGGCAAGGCAATCCTTGGGTGGATGGTTCAGGGTGGTGTAAGAAAGTAGGCTGAGCAGGCAATGGAGAGCCGATCAGTAAGCAATATCCTCCCTGGCCTCTACCTTAGTTCTTGCCTTCAGGTTTGTGCCTTGGGTTCCTACTATGACTTTCCTCAGTGACTTGTGACCTGGGAAATGGGAGGTGAAATAAGTTCCTTTTGGACAATATTTTACCATAGCAAACCAAGCTAAATTACATTTTCTTTTGTTAATATTTTTTTCTAGAGTTCCTCTTTTTATTTTACTTTTTTTAAAATTTACTGCTCTAATGATGTATTTACTTTGAGGTTCATGTTGCTTTCCACTTTTTTAGACAAGGACAACTATCAGTTAGCTTTGCAATTCTAGGGACTATTAAAGCTTCATTTACACTTATATTTGGTTTCACTGTTGATCACACAGGTGTGTTCTTCCTCCCACATTTCCCCCTTTTATAAATAAAATGACTTCATGAGCTGGAGATAAAAGAGGTTAGCTTTAACCAATGCTTATTTCTTACAACATGTGCTTCCTACACACTCAGTATCTCTGCAGATCCTCCAGTGGTTTCCTGGTGAAGTGTACCACTTCCTTTCCCCTCCCAAAGATTTATATTCATATGAAATGTAAACAAAGAGTTAGACACACCGTCACACGTGTATGAGAGTCCACATCATTTTGAGGCAAATCTCATTTTTATTGGCAAATAAGCTTGATGTGCCTGCTGAACTCAAACTATTCCCCTGCCTCTGCCTCCGGAGCACTGGGGGTTATCATTGTGTTCTACCATGCTCATCCAAGTGTAATTCTCCATGAACTTTGGATCTAACTGAATTCTTCTAAGAGTTGTCTATTCACATTTCAAACATCATTCAGTTTTGTGGTAATTATTTTGTCAGTGAGAAGCACAGCTTTCCTCTCTATATATTGCAAAGTATTAAATGCAAGAATGGTTTGAAAATAACAATTATTCTAAAAATTGGTACAGAGAGAATTATGAAAATGAGCATAGGTCCATAATAACAGTACTTTCTGGGCTTTGAAATCATTAGAAAGCTTAACTGTAGGACGTCTGCTATTTACTGATATCTGATCAGAATATTTCAGTTCTCATGTTTACCCAGAAAGTTTTTGTGTTGGAATAATATCAATATCTTTGATGCAATAATGAAAAAGAAAGGAAAGAAAAGAAACACAAGCAGCCATAATGACGCTTACAATTGCTACCCATTAAAAACTATGCATGCAGAGTTCAAACTGATAAATGGCAATACTGTCTATCCCTACTTTTCATATTTTTAATTAGAAAATTAGGTGTGCAATTTTGTTTTAATATGCAGGATTTTGAAGAAACTTTATACCATTTTCAAGGTTTGACATTAGACTTTTGAAATGCTCTGTGTTCAAATATTTTAAACTGTTCATGATAATTCATTAGCTCAAGGAACATCACAGATGGTAGTATATCTAAATGTGGTTAAATATAATGCATAATTAAGAGAAATATGGACTCTACCATGGATAACCAGCTTTGACAATTAGACCCTGTTCATCCTGATTTCTGACATGTAGTTAATGAGGTACTAACTGCATAAGTAAGTAAGGAGGCCTCGAGGAAAATGGGTCGGGTCACTAATTGAGGAATCCTTAGGCACAAAGCTCAGGGAACCTTTAGGAAACCCTGATGAGAAAGTAGCTAGACACTCTAGAGGCTTCATGTTGGACTCTATCCCCTAAAAGGTCACAAAATAGTAAGGGATTATTTTGCTGTGATTTTTTTCCCTTTCTCCCTCAACAAAATGGGGGACCACTGATAAAATTTAAAGGTGATATAGGTAAGCTAAACTCTTTGAAAGATAACTCAAATGGAAATGGTTAAGGTAGACATCAAAACTGTAGACAGTAAAGATAACAGGCATGGCTGCTATTAGAAAGTTACATAAATACTCTGAATTTGAAACAAAAATTAGCCTAGAACTGGAATGTGGGTCAGTTGGCAGATTGGTTGACTAACATACATTAAGTCCTGGGTTTGATACCCAGTGCCTCGTGATTATGTACACCTAGCACTAAAGGGAAAGAGACAAAAGAATCCAGAATT
Source organism: Myodes glareolus (assembly GCF_982192425.1). NCBI lineage: Eukaryota > Metazoa > Chordata > Mammalia > Rodentia > Cricetidae > Myodes > Myodes glareolus. The sequence goes on along the minus strand of NC_142046.1, from coordinate 24,878,913 downwards.
CAAGGCCAGCATTGTTTACCCAAAACTCTCCCCTCCAAATCCTTTCCTTGAGATGTGTGAAAATGAGGGCAGACCTTGGACACTGCACAGATGTTGTGACGTAATTAACAGGTTGAGATGACAGATAATCAAACAGAGGTTGGAGGAGCTAGTACAGAAGTGAGCAAGAAGAGATATGGTGTTTCTTTAATTCACTGACATTTTACATGTGTGTGGTGTCTCCACATGCGTTATGTGTATTTTTGTGTGTGTGGAGACACCCAGAGATGAGTATTCAGAGATGTGTATGTACGTATAGGTGTCAGAGATTAACAGCAGAACTTTCCACTAGAGATCTGAAGACAGAGTTTCTCACTTGGACATAGGAATTGGTAATTTTAAAACTCTGGCTGGTCCTGAATGAATACTTTCTGTCTTGACTACCCTCATGGTAGGAGTAGAGGTAGTATGCCAGCCCATTCCACATTTGAGCGGGTTCTCTGGATCCAAACTCTGGTCCTCACAGTTGTACGTTAACTGAGCCATCTTTCTAGTGATAGACATGCTTTGCTTAGCAGAATATCTTCACGTTCCCTCCATGTTTCAGCATATATGAGATGCTTGTCTTTTTCAAGACTGAACAATATTTTACTCTGTGTGTGTATACTGCATCGCATTTATTCATTCATCTCGTAGTCAACACATGCTGCTTCTAAATTTGACTGTTGTCAAAAATATCACTTTGAACATCACAATCCAAAAGCCACTTTGGGACGTCATCTCTCTTCATCATGTATTGAAAACTGTTTGCACATATTTATAGTCCCGGTGTTGGGAGGTGCAGGCAAGTAGATCAGATGTTCAAGATCAATCCCAACTACAAAATGACTTTGAGGTCAGATTAGATTTCATGAGATCCTTTCACACAAAATGAGGGGGAATAAGTGGTATTCCTGAGTTTGAGGATAATGCTTTTGTTCTGTTTTGCTTTGTTTTGCTTTGAGGTAGCACCATTCTGTTCTCTCATGAGCTGCACACACATCCTTACCATCAGCACACAAAGGCACCAAGCTTTCCCAATGTTTTTAAATTTGCTGTTGTTTTTATTTATTTATATTGTAGCCTAAACTATTTAAATTAATTTGAGCTGATATATATTATACAAAAAGTGCACATAATTCTGGGGTACCTTGTAAAATCTCGATATATATATATATATATATACATATATATATATATATATATATATAAAATATAGGACTTAAATCATGGTAAACTTTCAGTCTTATGGGATATATCATGTCTTAATTTTAAAAACACTCAAAAATTCTTCTAGGTTTTTAAAAACATATGCAGTTCTTTGTCAATACCTGCAGAAAACCATCAGTGCTAAAGTTCAGACTTCTAGTTTAAGTTTAAGAACATTAGTTCTACTGACCAACCCTTCTGAAGCTCCTGTCCACTTTCCATGGCCTCTGGTAACTGCCATTTAACTGCGACTCAGAAACAGGCATCTTTATACTCTAAAAATGAGTGTGATCATGTGGTACTTGTCATTCTAATGCTTGGTTTGCTTTACTTACTGTAATAAACTCCAATTCTATCTATCTTTGGGCAAATGACAAGATCTGACTCTCTTTAGCTACATGATATTCCATTATTCATTGGTACCATAGTTTCTTTTCATAGTCATAAGATGATAGGTCCTTTTTGTTTCCATTTCTTGGATCTTATACATAAGAGAGTATGAATATGATGTTTGAGGTATCTCTTCACATGCTGGTTCCTTTCTTTTGAAGAGATATTCAACTGTAATATTGCTGTTTTTCTTGTGGTTCTGCTTTTAAACTTTGAGGACAAACAAACTGCTCCCACAGGGATCTACTTTTTACAGACTTACCATCTGTGAGCAAGGATTCTCAATTTTACAAATCCTACTGTCTTTTTGATGAATGTCATTTTGATTAACTAAATTTTTGTTTAAAATGTTTACGTGATGTATTTTGATCATGCTCTTTACCCTCTCCCAACTTCTCTCAAACCCTGCCACCTCCTACCTATCCAACTTCATGACAATTGTCTTTCTTATTGGAGTGAGGGGGTGTCTGATCATGCTTTCAATGGTTTTTTCTTTGATGAATAGTCTATTCGTGCACATTTTCAAATTCTTTTGACTAATTTTATCACTTAATGATAAATTTGTATTCAAGTCTTTTGCTAAGTTTTAAATCAGCTTTTGTCATTGTCACTAAGTTGTTACTTAAGGTAATTCGGCTGAGCACAACATTCAAATTCAAGGACTATTTTCCCTCAGCTGTGCAAGTGTTAGCTCACTCTTAGCTTCATCACTGTATTGATAACTGTCAAGTTTATCCGGTTGGCCTCTGGATTTGCTCATGTGCCTTTGCAATTGTCCCTGCATCTTCTCACCATATTCTCATTTTGTCTTTATGGGGATTTTGCCTTTTATTACTCCAGTGGGGGAAAGCTCCAATATTATCTCCGTATTCTTGCTTCTCCATTTATATGCTCTCCCTTGAAAGCATTGATTAAATATATTAGGTAAGTCAGTCTGTGTTCTAGACTCGTTTTCTAGCTTTCCATGGTTAACCTTTTCCTTTGTTTTCCAGTTCCCAGGTTAACTGTGTCCAGCTGCTGTTTCTGATTATTCTACATAGAGTATTTAAATTTGAGGACTCTTGACTGATTTGTTCTTTGGTTTTGCACTTACATTGCATCTGTTTTGACGTTCATCATGTTCCTTTTTACTATCACAATGGACTTTATCTATGGAAATATGAGAGCATTACTAAAGACATTTCTTTCATGAAAGACTAAAATTTGTTGTTGATGTAGGAAAAAATGAGGTTTTAAAGCCTCTGATCAATTAAACTCTCTCATTCAACAAGTAGATTTCTGGCCATTACCTAGTAGTATACTGTTCAAAGTATAAACCATTTGAAGATATTCTGACATTTGCATAAGTTAATGAACTGATAGAAAAATCTAGAGAAAAATATTATTCTTTTAAAAATTCTTCTTTTTAAATCGGAATGATTTTCCCCATTCACCCATCACTCATGATAAATAAAATCTTTCTAATAAACCTGTGGTCATTCTGCCTTGTTCTCACACTTTTGAGCTGTATTATATATACTAAACCGCAAATACCCTACAAAAATGAAGATTCTCTTTCTGGATTTTGTCTTGATGATTGTCACATTTCTGATCTCTTATTTGCTTATCCTTATAGCTTAAGCTGACTAGCATTTGTGTGTGTGTGTGTGTGGTGTGTGTGTGTGTTTGTGTGTAACATGCAGACATTCATCTGTCTGCCTTGTGCTTTGACATATATTTCAGAACTAAAATTTATCATGCACCAGAGACTTTTGTCATTAGGGAGGGCTTTGCAGAACATATCCTCTGTGTTTAGTTCATAAAGTGGATTTACCCCAAACAGATGAAAGCTGAGCTTTCTGAGAAACTCGCTCAGGGAAATTGGTGTGACTTAATTTGAAAAACAAGATGTTAAAAGTCAAAACATATTGTTTCAATATTTTTATCAAAAAGAAGAAAAATACAGTGCTTTTTTTCAACCAATTTCCCTCACGTCCTTAAAGGCAGTTTTAGGGTTCTTTAAAACAATGAGTTATGTGTTTTAGTTATGGAAAAAACAGGCAAGTTTGATTTCAACTGTCAGACTGGTAACTCAAAACGCTGTCTGGGCTCCAAACAATCACAAGGATCAAAACTCTGGTTGAGATTGTCCAGATGTGTGCTCAGATTTAAAACAATAAATAAACAAAACACCTTCAGCCTCAGGCTCTTCAGCTTACATTTTAGTTTTGTAGCTAGTTGATATCCTTGAAATTTCAGATTATTGTCTGGCAAGTTTAATAAGCCACTACAAATCCTTATGTTGAATGTATGCTGCATATGTCTGAGAAAATAGTCAACATATTGGAAACATATATTGATAACGTATACAGAGTTTTGCTCTACAATTATACAGGAGTACATTCTCCAGACCATATATTTGGCTTGATTGGTAAGCAATTTAACATACTCAGAGCATCAGAGAGATTAAAAAGTATTTTATAAAGCATGTCATAGAAGAACAATATTACATCTTCTAAACAATCCCCAGAAATCCTTTGTGTTATTTTTAAGTTGTCTCAGGTTAAGATGAGCAAAGATGGCGGGGAAAAAAATCTCTGTAACTAATGCTGGTAGCAAAGAACCAAGGCCCCATGGTTGGAGCTGGAATGCACAGCTCTTTCTTTTAGCACTGCCTCTCTTCAGCAGATGAGCTCCAGAAGGTGGGGCAGGAGGAACTGCACCATCAGAGAGAAGAAAAGTCTAATTTCAAAGAAGTGTTGTATTATTTTTGTCTCAAGAACAACAACAACAAGAATATGCAATTGCGCTGTAAACTAAGCCCGCACTCAGAATGTAGAGGTTGAGCAGTGACAGTTAGAAGGGAACCATGCACAGGGAACAGATGGAGGAACCAGCACTGTAAGGGCCAGGCACACTGAAGAAAAGTTTGCTGACCTTGGAAGTAAAATAGACAAGCATCACCCTCCCCTTTGCTTCACAGCCCCAGCACAATTACTGGAACCCTGACCCTCTTCTGCTTTGTTAGCAAGTTTTCTAAGTCTGAACTTATCTACTTTGATGGAGTTTTCCAATTTTAGTGTTTTCAAAAATAATCTAGTTTGCTGGCCTTCTTTGAGTGGGCAGTTTTATTGATTCCATTGTAATGAGGTAGTAGCTGCTGGGGACTCATCAGCACTGTAGGAAGTTCATGCCTGAGAACCACTTGCACACTCAGTACCCCACCCTCCCCACATTTGCTGAGCAGGTTGCGTTTTCAATTAGCCTGCTGAAGATTTAGGAACTGATGATCAAAGAGTCCTAAATACTAAAAATTTAGAAATAATAAATACTAGAAAATAACAAAATTGAAAGAGAGACCAGGTTAAGCTCTCAAATGTCATAATTACTAAAACGGTCCTACTATCCATTACTAATCTTGATAATTTGTAACAGTTGGCTTTCGTATGTTTCCCCTTTTAAAATGCCCCCGTGTATTTAAGACACATCCCCATGCTTGTTTTTCAGGGCACCCAATTCACTAATCAAAGAAAAACAGTGCAGACACCCGTTTCAATGGCACTGAATCTACACTTAATTAGACTTCTGTCATTACTGCAGAGTCCACATTTGGAATAATGTTAAAATGATTTTAGTTTTGTTCTCATATTCCATTAAATTCCTGCTAATTGTCTGTGTTGAAAGGTGTTCAAGTTTGCTGATTTGGGGGAAGGTTGAATTATTTTATTTCGCATAATTAGCAAATCAGCACTAAAAACTTCAAACAGTCCATTTGTTAATGACCCACAGTGCTTTTCCGTAACTAGACCTGTGTGGTACCAACTGCAGACGCTATCATTCTCGCTCCAATCGTGGTCACTCCTGCCCACAAGACTTCTCCCGGTGTCCGTCCCAAGGGTTTGCTGGAGAATCATTGACTGCTACTCTAATTTTGATGATAATTGTTACTTCAGGTTACCTAATGCCTCAGCAGTTAGACATTAATGATTATGCATGCCTTAGGAAGTGTTGATAAGGGAATGAGATTACAATCTAGTACAATTTTCGCTGACAAATTAAAGTGTAAATTGGGTTTTCCCTTAGACAGAGAATAACTTACCTGAGGAGCCAGGCGTCTGTGCACCTTCGGTCACTCTCTATTTTCTTTATCCTGTTTTGCAGATATTCAGAGCATCAGAGGGTTAGCAGTGGACTGGGTGTCGCGTAATTTATACTGGATTAGCTCAGAATTTGATGAAACACAAATTAACGTGGCCAGGCTAGATGGCTCTTTGAAAACCTCAATTATCCATGGACTTGATAAGCCACAGTGCCTGGCAGTTCACCCAGTAAGGGGGTAAAGTATGATTTTTAAAATTATTTTTTGCAACATTTTTTCTTTATTTCAGATTTTACATAAAATGATTGTTTAATTCACATGATACATTTATTGAAGAGAGAGTCAACATGTGAGTGGAAATTGAGTATGGAAATTGTTATAGAGATTTGCAGTCCTGGTTAGAGATTTTTATCCAAATGAAATGTAATTTATAAGCTCTCATTAGTGCATGTTTCTAGAGAATGAGAGTTTAGAACAAAAAGCTGCAGAGGAAAAGCCATTTCCTTTAGAATGGTGTTTGTAAATATTTCCCTACTATGTGGTCACTACAAAATCAGCCTGCTCTTGTCTCTGGTGAGTCGAGGGGCCAGTGTGATACCAGAGCTTTCAGAAGGGGTGATTGAAATGAGTGCCTTCCCATCGACACATTCTAATCCCTTCTCAGCCAAGAGGATTCTGTTTAGATGGAGGACAGAATGAAAGTAGTTTGTTGTGGTCTGGGTTAAGCATCAGATTTGGAAGTACAAGGAAAATGAGAAAGGATAAAATTCTTTCAAAGAGAAATAAAAAACAAAAGAGATGTTTCCCCCCATTGGAAAATGTGCAGGGACACTTTTAGACATTTTGGAAAAAGAACTAATCATGTACCTAGAGTATGTTTTCTTACTTTAGTCTTTGCCTTATGTTTCTTTTCAATAAGTGAATCTGCATGTAATATTTAATCCATACCTTCTGGATTTAGGAAACTATACTGGACTGATGGAAATACAATAAACATGGCAAATATGGATGGGAGTAATATCAAGATTCTCTTTCAGAACCAGAAGGAACCAGTTGGTAAGTATTTTATACATAATTAATAGTGACAGGCTTATTTATTTTCTTTTTAGTAACTATTCACTTTGTGTCTGAGGTTAGGACCCATGGCTTCTGTGGATACCAGGCTGAATGTTCAAGGAGCCCCTAGGCTCCTCCTGTTCCTTCCTCAGCTCTGAGATTGCATGTGGACACCACCACCTCTGCTTTTTTACATGGGGCTGGGTATTGAAGTCAGCTCTTAATGCTTATGTGGCAAATGCTTTTCTTACTGAGCTCTGCTCTTAAAGGGATTTTAATGTACATTTCTCCCTTGGTTAAGGGTGGCAAACATTTCTTTCCCACTGTTTATTGGTAGTTTCTCAGTCACCTGATAATTATCAACTCAATTTATTGGTCATGTAATGACTAGATATTTTGGCTTTTTTATGTTTAATGTTTGAAGTTGCTCACATAGTCTACATAGTAACCCTGTGTCTAATGTGTAATTGGCATATATTTTCTCCCAATATTCAGCTGTCTCTTCACTCTGACAACTGTTTCCTTTGTTCTGAATGAGCTTTTCAGTATCATCAATCCTGTTTGTCAATTCACAAATGTATTTCTTTTTCAGAAGGTCCTAGTCCAGACCGACATTTGATGTTTTATTTATTTTTTCTTCTAAAAGTTTCAGAATTCCAGATATTACATTAATGTCTATGATGTAATTTGAGTTCACTTTGTACACGTTAGAGATATGGGTGTGCTACCAGTCTTTTGTATATGATTGGCTAGCGGCAACACTTGTTAGAAAGGGTATTTGCTTCCCAGTGCATGCAGTAGGTGAACTATATGTCAACACAAGAAATGTCCTCATGACTCCACCAAAAATAACTCCTAAGACTTGTAATATAACTTTAACAAAAATCTATATACTACAGTCAGTAGCTTAGTAGAAAATTCTTGCTTCGCATGTAGGAGGCTAATTTAACACAAGCTATGAGAGGACTCAGCATTACGACACTGAAGAAAAGGACTGAAGGAGACAGAAAGATAGATAGACTTTCCACATTATGGAGTGACCAGTAATAATATAAACATAAATTTATCACAAAAGTGACCTACAAATTTAATATAATAATCATTAAAATTCCAGTTTCATTCTTAATGGGACTAAAAGTGTTCATCTGAGAATTTGCACAGAAGCATGCAAAACCCAAAATAGTCAAAGCAATTCTAGCAGGATGGGCAGAGCTAGACATATCACTATGCCCAAACTAAAACTAAAGCATAGAGGTACAACAACAAGACTGCAGAGTGCTGATACAAACACCAACATGTAGATCAATGAAAGAAAATAGAGATGTAGAAAGAAACCAACGGAATGCTCAAGAGCTCTTTTGGTAGGTTTAGGATTCTATTTAGCAGAAGAGCTAATTAGCAAGAGAAAATTCTAAAATTTGGTCTGGATCACACACACACACACGGGTCTTCAGGTAATCGTGAAGTCTAAAGAAATATCGAAGCTTGATACTTACTGGGATAGATGAGATTGAAGACAACTATTACCTCAGAGTTTCTTTATGTAGGTTCTCTGTAGCCAAGTTTCTATCTTGTAGTGATCTGATCCATCCCACCTTAATCCATGAAAGAGCAGTGTCATCAAGCACTGTGTAAGGAAGGCTTGCTGCGCAAAGGAGAAAATAGGTCAGGAGCCAATTTAAAGAAAATCAGAGTCCCTCAGATGATTTTTACTAGAAATAATTGGTATGTGTATTCATCATCCTTTATCTGAACTACTTCCAAGGCTAGGAGGAAAGATATTTGTCAATGAAACAGAAAAACAAGTCCTTTTAATTTGAAAAAATTACATCATTTTAAACACCTGGTTTTTTTTTTTAAAAATAATAGTGTTGACATTCTTGAGCTGCTCCTATAAAACATATTTGAAATCTCAAAAAAATACTTTAAGAGAGACTATTTAACAGGTATCTTTGTGTACTAATATGTTTTTATCTCACATTTTTATATCTTTGTGAAACAAGAATTATAACATTTATTTGTAATTTTATAGTCTGTTTTCAAAAAGACATAATAACTTGGCTTTTATATGAAAATGTAAAATATACAATAGAAATGATAGTTTGACCATGAACTGCAGAGAGAATATTTTTAAGTTGAGAAAATACATAGTATAAACTAAAGTTTTTCATCAATAGTTTCTTCATCTTAAAAATATGAAAATATACTGACTTGAGGTAGCTTATACTAAGTAGTAATAATTTAAAATATCTGCAGGATCACAAAGGTTTGAAATAATGCCTTTCATGTAGCCTAAACCAAACCTTTTGGTGTAAACAATACAGTTACTAGCTGTCTTCTTTGTTTTGAGATTTGTAAATTGTTGAAATTCAGGCTAGTGTCGAATATTTGGGCAGACTGAAATGCAAATCCTTCTGTGAAGAAGACTGAGCAGAGGAAATGCCTTTACCAGGTCCAGCTCCACACACAGGACTCCTTTGAGATGGATGAGACTCAGTTGCTTCTTGCCAGAGGCTGCCCAGAATGTGCAGGGTTGACATCTCTGATGAGAAGTCAATTCTTTATACTGAAATTTGGGAATCATGGGTTACACCAAAATATTAATGTATATGCTTGCTTTGGGATTGAAGACACTGTCCCCTTTAATACTGAATAGCCAAACACCTACTCAACTATTGATGTAAAAATTCCACAAAAGCTTGCAAGTTATAAAGGCCATTTATCTAGAAGTGTGAATGTGGGAGGGTGAGAGAAGAAGGGAAATAGGGGGAAGTTGAATGAGGAAGAGTGATTGAGAGAGGGCAAGTGGGAAGGGGGAGTGTTTCTATTTGCACTTAGCATTTGCTTCCTGAGATGCTGTGCACTGAATGCTAGCTACTTTTACTGCAGAGACAAATGCTGTTTACCTGCTACCTTTCAGTTTTCATTGTCTCTGACAATTACTTTAAAGTAAAATTTCTACGCAACACTTTTGTGAAATGTGAAGCTGTTCCTCTTCTCTGTTTGAAGCTTTCTTTAGCTGAAAACCTTGTCTGAGCTGGTAAGTCACCAACTTTCTCCATGTATAACCACCCAACCAAACCGAATACCCTGAGTCCTTCAATATTTTAAAATCTTTCATATTTACATAAAGCATTCCTGGTGCAGCATTTGGGGAATCTAGTATTTGAGATGATTTTTAGAGAACCAAACAAGTCTGTGTTTATTATTCGACTTTGACAACTATGGACAATGGGAATGACTGCAATAAATCTCTTACCATTTTAGGAAATTGTTCCAGTTTTTATAAAATGTAGATCTTGGTACCTAATCGGTGATCATATCTATTGTAATATGTTCCATATTTCTTTAGTGCTCCAGGATATTTTCACACTTGCCCTGGGACATTAAGTCTTTGCTTTTTATAGTATACAACTGTTGGAAATGGCGTAATTCTCTAACAAAACAATGTTAATAAATATATGTACTCTGTTCATTGCTAAAATCAGCGGGATACAAATCAAGCCTGATAAAACCTTCTTAGCATTTAAATCTCTATGACGAGCCTGGATATGTTGTTCACACCATAGAAAGCCAGCTCCTTCATATGGGACCAGAACTACCCTGCTTTTTAAAGCACCAGAGGTTTTTTTGTTTTTAGTGGCATGGGAAAATAAAATTTATCTTAGTGTTAGTAATGCATCAGGGGAGAGATAGTAAAGTTGAAATGATAACTAAAATTTAGAAAACTAGTGGGCCAGGATGTGGACCATTAATATAATTTCTGCTCAGTGAATACTGCAAGATTTTAGGAGAGGCATTTTGCAATCATTTGATGCTTTCTAGTGAAGAGTTTTTGTATCTTTCAGGAAGTTTCTCAGGTGAGCAATATTGTTAGCTACAATTTTTTTAAAAGGTTCTAAAATGCTTTTATGTTAGTTTTATAGTTCTGAGAATTAAATCTAGAGACACACAGGTTAGGCATGAGGTCTGCTACATAGCTGTACCTTGCCTGTATCCCTGTTAAAGAAATTTATACTTCGCTATGTTATATTTCAACCTATATCATAACACTGGATCCATAGTTTCAGAGTTTTAACAGAGGAATAATGCTAATATTTTTGTTATTTGTACATGTGGAGCTTATGAGTGACTGTATATATGTGTGTGTGTGCTTGTATGTAGACAGACAGACAGATAGACAGATAGAGACAGAGACTCTTTGGTTGATTTCCAGGATTTTTCATGGGACCTGATTGGAAAGAAAAAAATGGTTAACATTCTTTAGTGAGTTATGGGGAAGGACAATATAGAAATATTCAGGCAAAAACTGGAAGTGCATATTAAGGTCACATATTTTCCTACAGATACCATAATTCTGCTCAATGTAGTCTTTAAGATTAGCCCAAGGTTTGAGGATTTTTTTTCCTTTTCTTTTCTTAAGGCTCAATGATTAAAGACAATAATCCTATGCACAAAATTTATTCACAGAAGTGCCCAGGTTCATATTTAATATAGTTATAAGTTCTAAAAACAAACCGTTTTTTACCTCTTCATATACTTGTACTTACTTCACACATATGTTTGCATACTTTGTTTTTGCAAATGTAGTCAATGCTACATGATAGTCTAAACACTGATTTCCATAAAGTTTTACATCAGTTTATAGAGGAGTAGTGTGGGCCAGATGTGTTAGGTGGACAGTAATGCATTTTACACCCATGACTTCTGAATAGAAGGCTGTTACAGGAAGAGAGAACCACTTGTTTCATTCATGTTCTCCTGTCTAGCTTAGACCCTAAATAAACACACAGAAACTATATTAATTAAATCACTGCTTGACCCATTGGCACTAGTTTCATATTGGCTAACTCTTACGTATTAATTTAACCCATTTCTATTAATCTGTATATCACCACATGGCAGTGGCTTACCAGCAGATTTTTAGCGTGTTTGACTCTGACAGCTCTTTGGTGTCTCTCTAACTCCATCTTCTTCCTCCCATGCTATAGACCAAGCCAGTTCTCTTTTCACTAACCAATAAATGCAACACATGGACAGAAGGACCTCCCACACCATTTCCCCTTTTCTGTTTGAAAGACTTTAACATAATAAAATTACATATAACAAAACAGTTATCAAGCAAGAATTATAGTTACAATATTTATATCTATGTTTTCTTCTATCATAACTAAGGAAAGCTATAACTATAGTTTCTTCAACTCCTCAAAGACTCCAAAGGATATTATATTACCTAAGTAAACAGGAAGTGCATTGTAAGCAACTTCTAAAATTCTAGAATTAACAGAGACCTCTCACTGCCTGGACATTTACCCAAAGTTCTTTTGTATCATTGGGGCATCCATCTTCAGCCTACAAGTCCATAGTATCCAGCAAACTTTTCCATGAAACAGGAAATTTCAAAGACAGTTCAGTCACTTTTTTTCCTGTATTCTGAAGAATGTCTCACAGATTCTTTTATGAAGCAGGAATCCTGAAAGATCATCTCATCTTTAGGCAAGTTCAGCAGTCATTTCTCTGTGGGTCCTGCATGTCTAGTTAAGCAGTCCAAACAAGAGCAGTTTCTTGCCCAAAGGGTTAACTAACTCCATATGGAGCCTCTTCAATGCCCATCTTCTTTTTGAAGTAGCTTGGTGTTTCCAGGAGCAGATGTGTCTCACTGTCATGAAAAGTCTTAGGTTCTTCAACATTTTAAATGCCATATTCTGAAAGTCTCTGAAATATTTGAAGAATACCTATCTAACTGAAATATATCTCTATACATCTAGAAAATCTAACTAACATGACTACAAGCTTGACTATTATAGATGATTATCTATTAACCTATAATTTTTAATTATACATTAAATTTTTAAATGAACTACACAAACATGATACCTTAATCAAGAACAGAAATACACATGTTACAAAATTGACCTTAAATTTGTACCAATAAACCAAGATTTATAACATTGCAAATCTCTATAGCATATTCCCATTAAATATAAAGAGACATTTACAAACAATATTTGAGAATATGGGTGCAGTTCTGTCAAAACTTCTTCCTATTGTTTATCGGGCAAAGTAAATTTTTTGATGGTGTCCAAGGCTACATTTCAGGGAATCTTGATCCATCAAACCATATTAGCCTGGAATGGATCCACAGGTTCTCATCCTCTGTGGAGACAAAAGAAGAACATCTTTTCCAAAGCAACATATCTTTAGACCCAAATTTGGAAGTCATGGTACCTTTATAAAATACATGCTGGTCTAGCTTAACAACCTATACAATTGAATATCTCTCTGTACTTAGCCTCTTCAAGTCATAAAATTCAAAGAAATCACAATAATATACATAATCCAGAATCTCTATGAATCTTCCATCTTTACATGGCTTTCTTTTCTTTACTCCTTTTAATCTTTGACTATACCTTTTTTTTAAAAAAAAAAGCATTAACTTTATTTTATGGCTCTCTATACTCTTTTTCTTCTTTCTTCTAAACTTCCATACATTTATCCAACACTATGATTCCTCTGGTTTCGTCTTTATTGCATATCTGCATTCTTTATTGTTTAGGAGCACTGTTTACAATACTAAGTGCTTCTTAGAACTAAAACTGCATCATTGCTATAGGCAATATGGCAGTGCCTGCTTGCCCCACCCATTTCAGCATGACAGAGCTGCTCACTGCCTCTGAGAGCTTGCACACCACTCTACTTCCAGGCATACAACCGGACTAAGTTGCCATCAAGCAAGCCTCAGCACATTGCTCACAAAGCCCATCTAAATAATCATTCTCCCAAAAGAGCCAGAGTTCCTGCTAACAGCACAGCCCATGGCTGGAAAGCTGCCATTTTGAAACTGCATGGCTGATTGATACTGCTGAATCAGTAACACCTCTCTTAAAGGAGATGTGGTATCCCACTAGTAAACAGCAAGAAGCTGTGTTAAACTCTGTATTTTTTGTCTAGAATTAAGCTCTCTCAGTTTTTTAAGAGGACTTTAGTTTGTCAAATTGGTGCCAATCTGTTACAGGAAGAGAAAGCTGCTTGTTTCATTCCTGGCCTCCCAGCTAGCTTATACCTGAAATAATCACACAGAAACTATATTAATTAAATCACTGCTTGGCCCATTAGCTCTAGCTTCTTATTGGCTAACTCTTATATATTAATTTAACCCATTTCTATTGATCTGTACGTTGCCACATGGTAGTGGCTTACTGACAAAGTTTCAGCATATCTGACTCAGGAAGCTCCAAGGCATCTCTCCAACTCTGTACCTCTCATTCTATAGGCCAAGCCAGTTCTTTATTTATTAGCCAATAAAAGCAACACATAGACATAAGAACCTTCCACACCAGAGGTGATAAGTTATTTTATATTTATTGTATTAAAAGTGGTAACTTTGATGCTGAATGTTATGTAAAGGATCAAAATGCATTCATTTTAGCTAAACGAAAGGAAAAGAAAGAAGTTGAAAGAATGTTTGTAATTAGTAGTCACAAAAATATGTATGTATCTAAATTTTGAAAACAAAAATAAAAGAGGGAGGAAGTTGGGAAGGAACAGAAGAAGAAAGGAAGAGATGAAGTAACGAAGATAGGAAGACTAACAGCTTCACTTTCAAATCATGCGTCTTTAGTATACATTTTTATATACAATGTTCAATAGGCACTATGGACAACATCAAAAGACTTCATAGCACTGACTTGGTAATATTTATTTTCTAATGAAAATTATAGTGAGGAGATAGGAGAAATCCACACAATGTGTATGCCTATGTGGTGGAGTTTATACAAAAGAAAGACAAATTTTAGCTTCTACAGTGTCACAGTTATTGGGCTACAAACTATTTCTTCATAGTTTGTAATCTACAACTAAAATTAAGTGGGACCCTTGTGAAATTCCCTTCTTTGGTGCTTCTTGACAGCCAGGCTTGTAACACTTAGGCTGTCTGTCACAGTTTTCCTCCATCCTCTTTAATACCTTTTTCTTTTCTAATACACAGAGTGTGACTCTTTCACAAGGCTCCTTTGATCTTCCTGACTGGGATGAAACCTCTTCACGTAGACTATGTTAGTAATTTTGTCTTTTTAGACTCTTGTTTCCTGGCTCCTGGAGAGGAAGTTTGAGATCAGCATGTTTGGTTTGTCATCATGTCATGGGCTCAGTTCCATTGTTGGCACATTGAGGGAATCTTTAATAAATAAGTGTTCAGTTTACTCCTGAGCAGGAAACAAGCAAGTATAGTAGATTTGTGCCATGCAACCATTTTTCTAAAGAATGGTGTGAAGAATTATAAATAACCAATGCATGATTAGGCTTGAAGGAAAAAAGTGTTAATACTTGGCTTCTAAACATTCTGTAGGCTTGTTTCTTGCTTATTCTTCTCCCTCCATTGTTACACTATTACCCATTTGATTTTGATCAAAACATCAGGAAGAGATATCTCACACAATGATACAATAGGCTGAGACTGTTTTGATCTATTTATTTCCTTATTTATGAAGCCTCATAGCACAGGAAATAAAGAAAAGAAATAGATTGTATTACAATAATCCCTCATTTACACCAATCCTATTAGCTTTAATATTTTTATCTTTTCTAACAGTCTTTCGAGCGCTTAAAATAAATTCAAAGCAAGGTACTTGTTATCTGAATTTCTTTTGTCATAATATTTTAACTCTGATTTCTTGAACCATTTCTTAGAATCTGTCTAACAATTTACAACATTCACTAACCAAGACAAAATAATAAAGAATTTAAGAATGCCACCTTTTTATTTTTAAAAATCAACAGTATAATTGCTTTTAATATTTACACAATTTTTAAATTCATGAAAAAAATAACTTGACAAAATAGTTTTGTAGTTTTACATAAAAATATCTCTTTAATATAAAGTGACCGTCAAGCTGCATGAGGACATATTCTCGAAGAATCCATGCTGTGGTATTTCACTTGGAAAGTGCTTTCAGAACTGGTCCCTGGAGACATTTTCTAAATTGTAATTCCATGGTCTTGTGAATGCATGCATTGTTGTAAAAATAAATACAAAGCAATTTTTTTGCTGATGCACATGATATTTGTACCACAAAGTACAACATAAGGACATTTATTACTGCATTATTTACTCATAGATTTACTTATTCATTATAAACAATTAGAGCTATTATTTAATGATGAATCTTTCTGAGTGAGTGTATCGTGGCTTCTCTACTTTCCTCCTACTTTCCTCAGACAATAGTCACAAAGAAAACAAGGTGAGTAGGAGAGGAAAAGTCTCCGTTTGGTGACTTTCATCACCTATATATTTCTGCCATGTTTTATTTAATGCAGAATGTGAAATACAGATCAAGTATCTGTACAGAAGCACGGACTCTGACAAACGTAGTTGCACTTCCTTCCAAGCACAAAGCTGTCTATGCCTTTGCGTTCAACACAGTCTAGGAGCTCCGCTACACTTTGCAATTAAAAATAGCTATGCTGACTTCTATCTAAGTACTGGAAATTCTCAAGCTACTTACAGAGTTTTTATGTTAATTACACACAGCAGCCATTCTCTAGAGGGTTGGTTGTTCCTCTCATTCATTCACAAACTGTGGCTTCCTTAAAAGAAGCTAGTGTTTGAAACATGTTCATCCTTCACCATGGTGCTGTGACCAGAGAGGCTAGTTTCACTGAATTTCATTTCTCTGAGTTTCATTCATCTGACTTCAATAAAAAAAGCAAGGAAAAAAAATACAGCGCAAAATTCCTTGAAGCATGGACAGGAAAAAATTTCCAGAAACTGCTACCCATGCGAAACACAAGCCAATTAGAGCATAGCAGAGTGCTTTTGGAGCATGCAGAACTCTGCAAGAATCCTCTCCCCTCTTCATATCGTGAATCAGAGTTCATTATTTCTGAATCCTTAAATTCTAGTTTTAAATTGTATGAAAATGTCATCCTGGACTTTGCAGAATGTAGACTTGTGTTGTTATTGTAATTCACCGATTCTTTGCTTGATTGCTGGTCAATTTAAATGTATGACATTAATCACATAAAAATTCATAATCACATCACAATACTCAACTCATATTTTATTTGCATTTGCCATTGCAGATGGAGTAATAGCAGCCTACAACAGGTTGAGCCAAATAACTTTATTTCTTTGAAATATAAACCAACATTCCAGTTATCTATTGTTGAATTTAAAACTAAGTATTGAATGAAGTTATTTAATTGAATTATTACTCAGTCTTGAATAAATTAAGTACTTCGAGCAGTTTACTTGAGAGAAGATTTTAATTTAGCACATAAAGTAATTCATATGCTTAAAATGTGCTCAAATTATAAATTTTATTTTTTCAGTCTAAAAGAAAGCAACTTGGCTTGTCAGTCAGCCTTATCCTGCATGCATTATTCTTTTTTATTGTTATTTTAAAAGCAATCTTGTTTTTAAACAAAGATTAATTGTTAATCTTTAATTTTTTAATTAAAAAAAGATTTAATTGTTAATCTTTAATTTGGGAATTAATCCCAATTCCCGCCCCTTCCCATTCTCCCATTTTCTCCCCACACCACCCCCATCCTATCCTAAGAGAGGGTGAGGCCTCCGATGAGGAGACAACAAAATCACTTGAGGCAGGACCAAAGTCCTTCCCTCTGTGTCTAGGTTGAGCAAGGTATCTCTCCACATGAAATGAACCACATCATGTATTAGAGATAAATCAAACCACTGCTGGTGGCCCCACAAATTGCCCATGCCACACAACTGTCACTCACATTCAGAGGGCCTAATTCAGTCTTATGTTGGTTCTCCAGCGGTCAGTTTGGGGTCACTGAGCACCTACAAGCTCCAGTCAGCTGTTTCTGTGGGTATTCCCATCATGATCATGGCCCCTTTGCTAATAATATCTCTCGCTGCTCCCTCTCTATGACAGGACTCCAGGAGTTCGGGCCAGTGCTTAACTGTCAATCTCTGAATCTGCTTCTATCAGATACTGGATGAAGGTTTTATGATGACAATTAATGTAGTCATCAATCTGATTACAGGGGAAGAACAGTTTAGGTACCTTCTCCACTATTGTTTAGATTTCTTAGCTGGGATCTTCCTTATAGATTCCTGGGAGCTTCCCCAGTGTCTGGTTTCTAGCTAACTCCACAATTGGCGCCCCTTTTCAAGTATCTCTTTTCTTGCTCTCCCTCTCTGTTCTTTACCCAACTAGATTTTCCTGATCCCTCATCTTCTATTCCCTGCTCCCCTTCTCCCCTCCCCACTCACCTATCACGCTCTATTCCTTCCCCCTCTCTGCCAATTGACTAAAGAGATCTTGTCTACTTCCCCTTGCGGGAGGGATCCATATATGTCTCTCTTAAGGTTCTCCTTGTTTCTTATCTTCTCTGGGACTGTGGACTGCAGGCTAATAAGATTATCCTTTGTTTTATGTCTAATATCCACTTAGGAGTAAACACAGAACATTATATACAGAACATTATATATTTTAACTCCTTGGTTATCTGTTCTGTTTTTAATAAAATCACAAACATAGGTCATTTATTTTCAAAATCGTCCAGTTTATGAAAGCTTTTATAACTCTATAACTTTTTTTGAACTCTACCAACCATTTTCTATAATTTATTCATTGCAACCCATGTCTTGTGTTAATTTTAAATATACTTATAGGTAAGATTTCCAAGAAAATTTTACCAAATAAAATTAATTAAGGGGCCATCATCTTTAAATCAAAATATTAAAAAGATAACTACTGTTTTCTACTCAATATTATGATTTGTTATTTCTGAAATTTCATTTCTCAGCTAGTGACTTTTAAGTACAAAATATAATTAATATATAAAGCTAAATATATAAAATATTAAAAATAGGAATACTAGCCAGATAACTTGACAATATAATATAATAATTATTGATATATAAAGGCAAATAATTTTCACTTATTATACTCTATTTTATTCTTTGACTCATTGTTCAATTGTAGCATAAATAAAATTTGACCTTAAATAAATAAGGAAACATGTCATATGGTATATTTTAGAATCCAGATGCTGAGGTCAAGCAATCATACCAGTACTCAGGAAAGTTATTTTTCTATTACCGAAAAGTAACAGAAAATTACAAATAATTGGCTTTCCTCCAAAACCCTTAAAATAATCCAATAGTGTTAAGTGCTAGACAATATAAAGATGTAAAACCAAACTAAGGTATTCCTAGTGGATACAAGGAAAACTGAAGGGATAAAATAGGGAAAGGAGCTATAGCCAAATTGGTGACGTTTGGAAATTTCAACAAGATCTTAATCGCAAAATCTATGCATTTTTATTTATTAGATTTTTAAAAAAAGAATATCAATCCAAATTCCCACTCCCTCCCATCCTCCCATTCCCTGCACACACCCTCCCACCCCACCCCCTCTAATCCTAAAATAGGGTCAGGCACTTTCCTTTGTGAAATGTCCAAGGCCCTCCCTACTACATCTAGACTGAGCAAGGTATACATTCAAAGAGAAGAGGGTCCCAAAAAGCCAATACATGCAGTAGAGATAAATCCCAGTGCCACTGCCAGTGGCCTCTCAGTTTGCCCCAAGCATACAACTGTCAACCACATTCAGAGGGACTAGTTTGGACATTGCCAAACTCTTTTCATGAGGCTACAGTTACCCTGATACCAAAACCACAAAAAGACTCAAACAAGAAAGAGAATTACAGACCAATCTCACTCATGAAACTAGTTGCAAAAATTCTCAATAAAATACTGACAAACCAAATCCAAGAACACATTTTTTTTTAAAAAAAATCAACCAATATGATCAAGTAGG
Organism: Myodes glareolus; assembly: GCF_982192425.1. Taxonomy (NCBI): domain Eukaryota; kingdom Metazoa; phylum Chordata; class Mammalia; order Rodentia; family Cricetidae; genus Myodes; species Myodes glareolus. The sequence continues at coordinate 24,859,368 of NC_142046.1, read as the reverse complement.
CTTTAAAAATAAAAGGCTGTGATTAAATCATTGAAAACTAGGTATAATTAGTCACTTGGTTTAAATAAAAGGAAGGGTGCACTCTTCCTGCTGTGCTAGCTTTGTAAGCTATAGTTGTATAAAAACAACAGAAACTTGCGGCTGGAGGGATGGCTCAGTGGTTACGAGCACTGACTTCTGCAGAAGTTCTGGGTTTGATTACAACAGTAGGCCGCTGAAGTTCCAGGAGATCTGGTGCACAGACATACATGCAAGCAAAGCAATCATACTCAGTAGTAATCTAAAATTATAATTAAAAAATTATAACAAGATCATAGACTTAAAAAGTAACAGAAGTCTCTTGCTCTTTGAGGGTGGGAGAAGATGAGGTAAAGTGGGAAAGTGCATGGAATGGATTCAAGCTGCATCCTCTATAGGAGCATCCGCAGGGGGATGACTGATTTAGGGGAATGCTCATTAGATTGCCAGGAAGTACAACTTGTAAAACTAAGAATGATGTAACAGTGCATTTCTTTTTCATTTTGAATTTCTTAAGCTATGAAATATTGCTTTGACAAATTAAAAAAAAAACTATAGGTATAAAAACTGTTAAAATGCTTTTAAGTTAAAACAGTCTCAGAAGCAAAATGCCAAAGCCTTGTCATTGATTCTCACTTTCCATTTTTTCTTTGTTATTTCCACAAGGCACATAACATTTGTCGGTTGCCTAGACATAAAAAATAAATATGCCTAGATGCAACAGTAAGCTGTACAAAGTAAAATGATCTATAGGAGGGTGATGTAAGGGGTCTGACTCTTCGCCTGGTAAGAGATGCAACAATCAGTCAATGGACTCATCCCAGAAATTGCACACAGCACTGATTAGTACTTAACACAGGGCAAATGATAGGACAAGTGAAGAATGGGCTTTGTCTAGGAAAAGTTAGATTGGAGCATTTTATTCAACTTATCATGTGCTTTTCAAAAAACAGAAAATTTTATGAGACACTTTTAAATTCAATTGTGTTCACAAAAATACTGGATGAAAAAGTCTATTTTCTGTAAAGAAAAATAAAACAAAACATTTGCCACCTTTGAAATATTGTAAATGCAGACATAAAATGTAAATAAATAACACTAGTACCTCAAAAATAATCATGCAGAAAAGTCATCTTTAGAGTTTTTCAGGGTTGTCCAAGAAACTCCCCAAACATTTTAGGTTATTGCTATTGTTCTTGATTCCCTGTACCTGCTGCCCCACCCAGAGGTGAAAGGTAAGTCCCAGTTCCTAAAGACACCACACATTTTGAAGAAAGAACCCAGTGTACCTGAGTTTTGTCTGACCTAAAAGCATCCTGTCTTGAGGATTAGATTTCATGGAACATGAAGGTGACATGCAGGCTTCTAAACAAGAGAAACAATGAATAGTCTACCCAGTTATTATGCCTGTGAATCACAGTGACCAGCATGGCACTATTAGGGCACAGAAATGGCATACATACCTTGATGGTAACCAACAGCTTTTTAACTGGATATAAGGCTCACTCAACAACAGGGAAACATGGGACTGTACTGGAAAACTATCTACCTTGACCTAATGAACTCATGGATCCTGGAGGAGAATCTAAAACTGCCTCCTTACTGAACCAACACATTCCCTCTACATTATGATTATCATGATGCCAAAGATAAGTTTTGTTCTCATACCTCAATCAAACCTCTTTTTACAATCAACAGACTATTGTAGAAACCACAGTCAACTAAACACAGAGTTGTAGCGTTTACAGAAAGCACACTGATCAATGAGGAGTTGTAGAGTGCACTAAAAGCACAACCAATCAAATCAGAGTTGTGAAGCCCAGTTATACAGGAAACATGCTCAATACATTTCCTGAACCTAGGATCAGGAGTAATGACAGAAGAGGCCAGAAAGACTTTAAGAGTCAGAGGAACAGGGAATTTTCTGTAGATTATGTTTCTTATCAATATCAGAGAAGTTACACTCTAGAAATTTGAACAATGTCTAAACATAGTCTGAATTATGGTATGACTATACACTCAACCTAAATGCCACTCAACTGAAGAATGGATAAGGAAAATGTGGTACATTTACACAATGGAGTACTACACAGCAGAAAAAAAAACGACAGCTTGAATTTTGCAGGAAAATGGATGGAGCTAGAAAACATTATTTTGAGTGAAGTAATTCAGACACAGACAGACAATTAATACATGTACTCACTCATAGGTGGTTTTTAAACATATAGCAAAGAAAGCCAGCCTACAAACCACAATCCCTGAGAACTTAGACAACAATGAGGAAACTAAGAGAGACTAACATAGATATAATCTACATGGGAAGCAGAAAGTAGAAAAGGACAAGATGTCCTGAGTAAATTGGGAGCGTGGGAACCTTCAGAGAAGGTTGAAGCAGGGAGGGAAGAGGCATGGAGGGGAGCAGAGAAAAATGCAGAGCTCAATAAATATCAATAAAAAATGTATTTATGAAAAAATAAAGAAAGGGAAAGGCCAGAAAGCTTCATCCCTAGGTAACGATCTCGAGGAAATTAAGAAATGCTGAGTGCAGCAGAAAAGAGTTTTCCTTAAGGCAGAACATATCAATTTGTCATAGAATACAAATAGCGAGCCCTGAGAAAACATATACACACAAGTAACATTACACAGAGGGAACAGGTAGTATTTATACAGTCAGAAATGCAAATGTATATTTTAAATATTCATATATATGTAATACAAACTAATCCAAAAGAGGTCATGAACTTGAAAGAGAACAAAAGAGAACAAGGGGAAAGAAACATATGAAAGTTGAAGGAAGTAAAGGGAATAGGAAGATTATGTAAATTCGGTCTCAAAACTATTTAAAAATTAATGCAGATGGCTCTCCTGTATCCTTTATTCAATGTTCTCAAGTTAGAAAATTACACAGAATCCACAGTGCAGTGTCAGAACCAAGTTAGTGACTGTGAGACAGTGTGCCCATCTTACTCAGATTTCTTAATTCTGCTTGTCTTTCTGTGTGTTTGTTCATTTAGGTCTATACAATGTTTTCCTGTTTGTACATGGCTGTATCAACCAGTACAACCGTTTTTCACCTCATCCTTTTATAATTACCTCCACCTCCCTCTTACCATGGAACCTCTGTTTCCCCATGTAGAAATGAAGCTTTATAGTGTGGTCATGTAGTCTTCTGAGACTGAATCTTCATTGCAGATTTCTTTCTGTGGAATCCCTGATTGTTTCATTGGTAATAACAATTTGTTCTTTGTTTTGTCTGTGCAGCATTCCATAACTTTAGGGAGACTTCAGTTCTATGATTTGTGGTTAAGTCACTACAAACATTCATGTACAAGTTTTTGTTTGTAAACTTTTGGTACTTTTTCTGGCTTAAATATCCAAGTATGCAATTATTGAGTCCTTTAGTAATAATAGTCTTAGGTTGTATGTATTTGCTCTCTCTTATGTGTGAATGTGTGTAGTATGTTTTCATTTGTGTGTGCACAGTTGTCCATATAAGTGTATGTGAGTGAATGCGTGTGTGTATGTGGCAGCCTGAAGTAGACCCTGATTGTCTTCTTAGATCACTGCTCACATTATTTACTAAGACAAGATCTCTTGTCGACAGTGCTGGGATTACAAATGTCAGTCATTTCTGCCTGGCTCCACCAGACTAAGATCTAGAGTTGTAATTCCTGTTATCATGCTTGTGGGGCCAGAGATTTTGCCACTGAGGCACTGACTCAAGCCCATACTTGGCTTTTAAAGCTACTCCTGATGGTTTTTCACAGCGGCTCTAGCGTTTCCCATCCCAGCTGTAGTACGTCACTGATTAGCACTTAGCTTCCTCAATAACTTTAAGTTCAGCCATTCTGATAGATGCATAATAGCACTAATTATAATCTGAATTTGAATTTCTTATGATATTGAACATCTTTCCATGGGTCTATTTGCCATCTGTGGATTGTCTTCTGTTTGAGTTTTAGCACGTTTTCTTGGCACCAAGATTAACTGTTTAATCTGATACTTGTATTATTGATACTTGCCGTGGTTGATTATGGCGGTTACAAATGCTTTCTCCAGATGCAAGTGTGGCTTTTACCATTGTTCACAGCAAATCTTGTCAAGTTTTGGATTTACAATTGAAATTGTGAAGACCAATCTCTATTTTTATTTTGTTGTGTTTAAGACATAGGTCCAGGCTGGCCTGAACAAAATTCTGACTCATACTGCAGAGAACTGGAATTACATGCACTTGTTAGCATGCCTGATAAGGGCAATCTATTCACAATAATTAAATCATCTGAAATGAGCAGTTGTCTTGATTGCCAGCGAGATGGGTACAAGTTTTCATCATGATTCAGCTTTAAATGTATTTACGGAAACTTGAAATTTGCTCAGAGTAAAAACAGGGCCTTTACTGAGAGCTGGGGCACCATCATACATGTGCAGTCTCTCTGTCTCTCTGTCTCTCTGTCTCTCTCTCTCTCTCTCTTGTGTGTGTGTGTGTGTGTGTGTGTGTGTGTGTGTGTGTGTGTGTGTGTTGGAGGTGGCCCTGGCCCTTCTTGTGTGATTAACACTTCACCAATTCAGCAATAGGCCCTGCACAGTACATCATATTATTACTGACCCTGGGGAAGTAAGCCCATCTGAGAACGCCATTGCAGAACTGCCCCTTATTTTGTCATCACCTAAGAGAGAATGGAGTCTTCCAGCAGAGAGAGCACGTGGATTTCACCAGTACAGTCATTAAAGTCAACATTAAAGTGTTCCCAGGAAGGGCAAAGCAATCCATGAAGATGCAGTGGATGAGCAGTTAGGCTTGCACTATTTCCACGGTGTCACCATGTCAGGTGTCAGAGAAACAGGGATGATAATTAGGCATTTGAATTTGAAATATTTGATTAGATCTGAATTTTAGTGTTTTTTTCATAGTTTTATAGACAGTGATAACTCAGAATCATGAAGGAGTACTTTGGAGAGAAATTTGGTATATGATGAAAAATGTTTGGTAATTTCCATCTCTCCAAAGTCTTAATATTGAAAATACCTCTTTAGCACTGTTACATTTTAATTGTGATCCCTTATATACTTATTTAATTTTGTGTCTTTAAAAAGGAAAATACATAAAATGAACTATGTTGTTTTAATTGTTACAATACTTAAAACACATCATTAATGATAAAAGAAAAATGAAGTTAAACGTTTAAAAGTATTGTGCTGTTTTCTCTGTCAATGTCTGTATCATATCTGTTATGTGAACAATAACAGTAGTTTGGCAAATTAAATTCTTTCAGAAAATTAATATGGCCTTCTTAAATGAAAATGTTTAAGCAAAATAATACATGAAGGAGTTTACTTGGAATCTGTAAAGTGATGTGAGAATCTAAGCATAGATATGAATTCAGCTTTTATATTACTGGGAAAGTTAGGAAAAGGTATTTATTTTACTTTTTATAATGTTTTTCAATTTTGGTGTCCACATTTTCTTGCTTTCTCTTAATGTGTTGCTTAATCTATTTAGGATTCCTTTTCTGATAACCAGGTCCTCATGATCTTGATGAATATTTTATAGAAGGAGACTATAATGACACTGGTTTTTCTTAAGCAAGTCTTTTAAGATTTTTGCTTATTTTATTATAATAAAATCATAAATAAAAATATCACACTTCACCAGGCAAACAATTGTTTGAGTGGCTACGTTAATCTAGCTGTATGATGCATTTTATCTGTGAAGATGTAGCATAATTGTATTCTTCTCTATACATTCCAGGATGGTTAACAAACATTCTCACATGTGACCTATTTTCTCACAGCAATTAATTTCACATTCTAGCACCGCTAATTACTCTTGGTTGCATTAAATGGCTATTACTTCACTCTTTAGCAATTTATCTTTTGAGGTAAGAGCATAACATGATATGATCAGAAACTGTTTCAATAAGTACAATTGTCGGTTTAGTTTTAAATGGTTCTAGGACTGCAATACATAATTCATTTTTTTACAAGTAAAAAACTCATTATATAAAAGCATGCATATTAATAAGTCACAAGTTTTTTGAACATGCATTAGTATATATAAGACAGACTTTACAAATTTATTTTAAATTTAATTAGACATTGTTTGTGGATGCATGATATGTGTGCACAGGTATACATCCCATGGCTCCAGGGTGGAAGTCAGAGGAAAATTTTACAGGGCCAACTTCTACTTTTTGTGGGTCATCAAACTTAGATCACTAGTCGTATAAGACGTGCCTTTACCAGCTGAGCTCTATCTTTGGCCTTTTTTTCCCAATGTCTAAAGTTCATAACAGAACCTGTAGAGGATTTCAATTCTATTTTTTAAACAAGGAAATTATCAGGCAGTGGTGACATACACCTTTAGTCCCATCACTTTGGAGGCAGTGGCAGGAGGATCTCTGTGAGGCCAGTATGGTCTACAGAGTAAGTTTCAGGACATCAAAAACAACACAGAGAAATACTTGCAAAAAACAAACACACAAACAAACAAAGAAAACAAAGAAGTGAACATACTCAACAATATTCATACATTTGACTAATATACTAACAACTTAACAGGAGAAAAGAAAGATACGAACTGTTTAGTAGACATTTACCTGATAAGAACATGGATCATGATAGACACTCTGTGAATTTTAAAGCCGCTAATCTGGAACTGTTTAATTCCCAAGAGATGTGGAAAAACCTAAACCATACAAGTAAATATAGTGAATCATTCCTTTCCCTTCTATTTGTCATGCTGTTTGGGTATAAGTAATACATATTTAAAATTCCATTGTACTAGACATTTTGACCCAAACTTTTATTATTGCAGGTGTGTATGGATATGTATGTGGGTGTGAGTGTAATGCATTTTTGTACACACGTGTCTCAGTCAGACATCCTCCTTAAGTGTATACCTCATGTTTTATCAGCACAGGACCCCTCACTTGCCTGTAGCTCACCAATAAGAGTAGTCTGGCCATATCTTCACCTATCTCTGTTTTATATCACTGGAATTTTAAGTGAACATAACCACATCTGACTATTTTATCTGGGTTCTGTTTGTCACACTGAGGTCCTCAAACTTGCTTGACAGACACTTTACTAGCTGAACTGTCTCCTCGACACCTCCAGCTCCCTCACCTCCACTTTTAATCTCAGTATTTAAAGAGATTTAGGCAGGAGGTTTCAAGATTTAGGGTATTCTGGGATATATAGCAAGATCCTACCAAAACAAAACTAGCTGGCAATCGGTAGAGCTGAGGGCTTAGCTAAGGTAAGCTAAGCACTTGCCCAACAGGTGAATTTATGATTCAGTTTGGAGTACCACAAAAATAGATAAATAAATATGTAATTAATACTAAATTGTTCATCTGTAAGCATGCCTTACTTCAGGAAGAAGTCCTTTTAGGCAGCTTAAAGTTTTTATAATATATCTAATTAAAGAATCCATTTTCTGTTAACAGATTATCTTTTGAGGGTACCAAACAATCAGCTGATTGTGACAGAGTTGCTTTTATGTGTGTACACACTGCCCAGAAGCAGTGACTGAATAATAGACCCTGGAATTCAGTCGCCCAACTGTTACTCAATTTTCCGCTGAATTCCACATTTTATAACTCGTACCTCAGAGACTGAAGAGTATGCAGTGACTGAGATGTTCAGTCTTTGAGGGTTAATTTGGAGTCAGGCATGTTCAGTATGAAAACTCACCTTTCCTCTTTAAAGGAGATTAAAGAAACTTAAGCAAATACATTCTCTAAGAAAAGCTAGAGTATTGATTCCAATATTCCAGGGGAAAGAAAATAAGAGATTAGTCTATCAATGCTAGACTAAAACTGATAGTGTAGATACAATCTTTTTATGACTACCGGCGATGGCTCACAAATCTGACTCATTTTTTTCTAGCCAAAGTCAAGACAGAAATATGATCAGTTAAAATTTTATCTTTCCCATATATAGCTTTTTTCTGGCACATGGCCCTGAAAGAAATGTGTCCCTTGGGTCCACAGATAAAGAGGTCACGATATGATGTACTGCCTTCAGACACTACATCTTAGGAAGTCTAACAGAGGCTTTCCTGTGTGTACTTGTAACAGTTCTCGCCTTCAAACCAAGGGCAAAATGCCAGCCCTCAGTTCAGCTGGCAGACCTCGAGGACAGAAACAACCATGTAAAAATGCAGCTCTCTGAGGCGTTGACATGACTGTCAGATGCAATTTGGAATCTTTGTCAGCATAGACAAACTGCACATAGAGAAAGCATTCTCTCCAACTGGATATGGTTATTTAATTCTTTGTATTACCTTAACATCATTAGACAGATGCCAAAGCAAAAGCCAGGTATGAAAATATTATATTATCTGATTACTACCAGACATGGCAGGCCCAGGTGGCACAGAGTCTGCAGAAGGGTCATGCTGACTTTCTTAAACTGCATGGTGAAGACTTTTATCCTGAAATATTATATCTACCATGTATTACTATTATTATTTGTTGTTGTTGTTGTTATTTTTCTAATTAATTTTCTTAGTAATTAAAATTAATCACCTGATTGTGGTCTTCAGGGAAAACAAATGTCTAACAACTACTTCTCCATAACGCCTGATTTTTGGCATTGTGGTTTTATGGGTAAACCTTTGCAGTTTCTCCAAGAAGCTGAGAGAATCACAGGGGAAACTTCATGCAGGGGAGCTAGTTGGTTCCTGGTGTGGAATGGCGGAATGGCACTGAAACCTTAGTCCACTCTGGCCTGTAACTCACTGGAGTCGAGCACTGTCCAGCGACATCTCACCCTCATAATACACTTGAACTCCTGTCAATCTCTTTACAGTCTCCTATCCCACATCCCCTTGTTTGTTTGTTTGGAAAAATTGCATGGTTTGTTCACCCTCGGGGGTGATCTCTGGAATGGTCTACTGCCACACCTGAACACATGTCCACAAGCTGCGGCACAGTGGGCTGGGTGGCCTGCATGGTTGTACAGAGACGTTTCAGTGTGACCTTTGATTATGTGGAGCATATCAGCAATTGCAGATGTCTGTCTGAGAACATAGATATCTTAGCTTCCTGAATATTAGTTTCCTTGTCTGTAAAATGGAGCTGACATTCCGTTCAATGTCATGATTACTTTCATCAGTAGCTATTGTAAAGTTCCCTATAAAAGTCTAATACCCGCCAGTGAAGACACCATAATTCTAGCTTGCTCTTTGTCAAGTCCTATTTTCTGAGAACAAAATATGAACTTTCAAACTACTTTTTCCTCCAATCAGGAGATGGTAAGTGAATATTGCATTTTGACTGACTCTGTTATTATGTTTAAGTTGTTTAATTTAATTACAGGTCTATCGATAGACTATGTGGAGAATAAACTTTATTGGATCAGTTCCGGAAATAGAACCATAAACCGATGCAACCTGGATGGTGGTAATTTAGAAGTAATAGAGTCAATGAAAGAAGAATTTAAAAAAGCTACAGCCTTAACCATCATGGGTAAGTGCAGTGACTCTGTGATGTGGTTGAATCTTATTGATTAGAAGTTGATTGATTATGACCTATTAAAAGCCTAGCAAAGTTACTGCTTCATTATTAACAAAGGCACATTCAAGCTGAACATCTCTGTGAATTTTTTCTTACTTCTTAACTTTAGAAAACACACTTTTACAATTATCCAGATTAGACACTTAGCACAGGTGCTAAAATGAACTTCACTTAGTTATCAGTTTTCAGCTTCGTGTGGATTATGCTTCTGTTTGATCCTTTCTTGGGCTCTATTGCAGTTCTGAGGCAAATGGTGTGTGTGTTTTCCAGTGCAGTAGAATCTAGCTCATTTGTTTTTGCAGCATGGAAATGAGAACCACGTCATGATCATCTGAACAATGACTAAAATCACTCTCTCTACCCAGAACTCTTGTGTCTTTTGGGCAGATTCTGATGACCAACTCTCATTTTTATCCATTTTCTTCAGTATTATGGAAGATTTAGAAAATCATCAGAATGTGAATGTATGTTTTCTATAAAAACAAATAGTCAATACTGCTGTACTGCTGTTATAAGCTGGGTTTTGAATTTTTAGTTTTCCTTTTAAAGATAGCTTCATGTAATCTACAATCTATAAGAGGTGGTTTCCATACAGAATTGTCATTTGGTGAGGGGTTTTTGTTGTGTGAATGGTCCCATGTGGTCAACTTATAAGACTGAATGCCCCATTTAGCTTATCAATTGCTGTATTATGTTACAAGAAATGAGAAATAAGATTCATGTTTATAGTTCCAAACATCAGGATATGTCAAAGAGCATAACAAACTCCTACACTATTTTAAAAGGTTCAACTTGAATATGTTTTTAATATTTATATAATTAGCAAATTGGATCTTGAATTTATAGAAATTTTACTTCCCATAGTATTCCATCTGTTCATAAATCTAATATAAGGGTATTTTGCTGTTGTTTTCTTTGTTTTGGTAATGACTATGAGCACATTAGCAAATGATAGTATACCATTTCATGAGAGAGAAATACTTTAGAATATATTTTCTAGGCAAACACTTTGTTTTCTTACCTTTATTTCCAATCATGAAAGCTGCACAAATAAAAGTCAGGTATAATAGCATGTGTTTTCTCCCAAAAATAGAAGGCTGGGGAATGCTGACTTCCTGGCTAGCCTGGGCTATATTGTAAATTTGAGATAGGCATGTGCTACCCAGCTCGTGAGTTTGAGACCAGGTTGTGTTATAGTGAGAATGTCTCTCACATAAAAAAGGAGTTAATGGAAATGAAGAAATTTTGCATTTAAAAATTATTTAAGACAGAATGGTGTCCCACTTTCTCGTGAAGAGGGCAAAAAAGATATTGTTCTCACTTGTCATCGAATGCATATGTTATAAAACCCTGGGAAATGTAAGCAAATGTCCATTAAAAAGTGCTGATTTCTGCATAAGTGTCAAATTCAGTTCTCGGTACATTTTAGTTTTGTATGGTTGACTTTTGAGCGGGACCCTTACCGGTATCCAGACAGAGAAGTGAAGCCTGGAAGAAATGAGAATAAAAACCCTGTCAGATAGACTTCATCAACCTAGATAAGACCCTGGGGAGTCTAGTGCCTGGAAATTCATTGCCTGCATCTTTAAAACAGAGCACAATTTGGGAAAAGGTTTTTAGACAATTAATCCAATTCTAGGTGCACAATAAAGGTTAAGGTGTGACTATGTAGAAACTCTTTTACAAAACACATGTGACCATGAGGGTCGGTTCTATACCTAAAAGACCTAGAATCAAGATGTCTCTGATGTCCTAGAGGTCAGCATGCCACAGAGTACATGCGACACCTCCCCTAATGTGTGGCAAAGTACTAGGGAAGAAACAGTCTGGGATAGTCATTTTAGGGAATTTGGGTGAGATTTGCCTTGGCAACCCAGTGGCAAGGTCTGTTTCTGCAGATAACACAAAGGTCAGCAGATCCTTAACAGAATCCATTCCTTGCCTGTAGGACAGGAAAACAGGTATTTTATTTTCTCCATTTAGAAGAGGCCCCTGTGTGTTTAACATTCATGGTTAACCTACTAATCTGTTGGTGCAAGAACCTTTGTGCCCCCAACAAACTTTGCCAGCTACCAGTGCAATACTACCTACTTGGTTTCAGTGTCTTTCTTTTGACGTAGTTTTTGTTCTCTATCTTATCTTTTTTGGGCAGTTTTTTTTTTCACAATAATTTCTTCAACTTGAGATTTTTTCAAAAATAGATTTTCTCCAGGAAATATATTTATACTTATAAGTAAAGAAGCTTCTTTTGAAAAATTACTACTTTATTTTTTCCTGGCAATTGGGGATTTCCTGGTCCATTTATATGTGCTATTAGTCACCTTTAATGTTCTAGTGACAGGATGACTAATATAAACAACTTAAAGGAATAAGGTTATATTTTGGCTTCAATGGTTTGCTTTATTAGGGCCAGTTAGCTACATTGAATCTGGACTTGTGCTGGGGTTCATCACCTCCTGGTACAGAGGAGCACTAATAGTAAGATACAGACACTGCAGAGAACCAGCAACAGTGACTAGCCTGCATGAATTAGGAGGACACTCTTCTATCTCCTGCTAATTTATTCAGATTGTGATTCTATCAGTGAATTAATCTGTTCATTATGCAGGGTCCTCAAGATCTATTCCTCTCTGAAAAAGCCAGGACAGAAATACTCAGGACATGTCCTGGACTCATCTCCTAGGGTTTTCTTAATTCCTCAAGGTCGCAAAGAACACTATGTCACATAGCTCAGTGTTGGCACTGTTCTCCATGTCTATGCACAGATACACAGGAATGCAATATAAACATACACATATATACTAACATACACAGGCATATTCAACTCACATATATTTAACTCACATACAGAACACATGATTGAGTCCCAGACCCAGGTTGTTAAGAAAACTAAGTCACACATTTTAGGGTTAAAGATATTTTCTCTTTGTGCTTTTACACACACACACACACACACACACACACACACACACACACAAACAAGATACACACACACACACATACACACACACACACACACACACACACACACACACACCTGAGGCTTATTTTAAGGTGGAAAATTTTTGTTGGTTTGGTTTTGTGAGACAAGGCTTTAGTCAAAGTTGGTCTTCAACTCACTACGGTTTTGACGACTTTGGGGCCTTGTTCCCCCAGCATCTATGCTCCCCATGCCAGCTTGGCAGGTGTGTGATATCCACCTGCCTTCTACAAAATGGACCTGTGAGGTCATTTACATGACTTGTTATTTTCAACGCAGCAGCATGCTCCCATATGTTTAGCATATGTTAAACATCAAGTAAAAGCAAATATGAAAATCTGAAAGTGTCCCAATAATCATTCTCATTGTATTCTAAACTTAATATCTGCATAACTTATAATATCGAACCAAATTAACAAACAAAATGTAGGAAAACCAAAAAATGAGAAGAAATGTTTTAAAAAGTCTTGACAATTCTAGAGAATAGCCTTTTTACACCCTCAATATGTGTCTTCATAATCCTGGAAAAACCATGACATTTAGATAAATGGAAGACTTAGGCAGCTTCCACTTCCTCTGCTAACACTTCTGGCACTGTTCTTAACAGGAAACAATTGTTAAACTTGCAGAATTTGATATTGTGAATGAAGTCTCAAAAACAAGGAGAAAGTTAAGTTCTCTGTTTTGGCAAAAGTGGGGGTTAGTAGTTTGTTAGTGAACAAAAGTTCACTGTCAGCATGGAAGAAAATGTTCATATGATCACAAGCCTTGATTGTGTCAGATCCACTCAGAACAGGAGCTGGCAAAAACTGAAATCCTTTAGCAATGGGATGTCTGTGTGTCTACCCTCCTCCCTAACACCAAAGCTTGATCAAAGTCAGTTGAAGAGCATCCATTAAAATTTCCGAGAGCAGCACATGAACTGATTATAGCAGCTCATGTTCTAAAACGTAAAGAACATAATTAAACAGAAGTGGGGTGGGAATGTCTGCTTCCCAGCAAGCTCCCTTCTTAACGTTCTGGGCAGGCTTCCCCTGCTTCCTCAGAGTCTGCACTCTCAATTTGAGGGAGAACAGAACAAAGGCATGGACGGCTGCCTGCTGAGGACGAAGGCTGTAGCCATAAGAAAGAAAACAAACAATTGAAGCAGAGGCCTCACTGCGGTCCAGGGGATTATATTACTTAGATTGTTTAAACAGAAATTTCCTCACAGTGATACTTAAATTGCACATCCCGAGAACAAAGAAACTGTCTTGCTGCCAAGCAGTACATATATACACACTCACCCTGCCTCCCCAGACTGGCTATATAAGTAACAGGCAGTAAATAACTGAAGTCTGCATTTAACTAAAATGTAAGAGTGGTTCTCCTCAAACCGAGATAAAAATGTCTTCACACATTTTTCATTGATTTTTAATTTTCAAAACTTGTAAACTCTAACTACTGGGAGTCTTAGATTTACTTAGAGTAAGGTTCACAAATAAAGTGGAGAAAGATTGGAAATGTTGGATATCTGGTACTGTCCAGATCAAAACAAAATCATATCTGATGGGTTTGAAAACCAATGTGACAAATATCAAAATTTACACAAAGCTAGAGTTTAGAACTCGCATGAGGCCTCAAATGCTAAAGTGTTTGCCATATAAGCATGGTGACCAAATAAAAGTCCTCAATACACAAGTGACATGCTAGGCACGGTGCCATAGCCTTCTAAGTGCAGAGCTGGGAAGTGGGAACCAAATGAATGTCAGGCTTGTGACTTCAGCCAACCTAGTCTGTTTGGTTTGTCCCAGGTCAGTGAGAGATCTTATTTCAAAGAATGTGATGAGCAGCTCTGGAAGAAACACAATTAAGGTTGACCTCTGGGCTCCATGCACACACATATAAGCAAGCACACACACACACACACACACACACACACACACACACACACCGAATATGGCTTAATTTCTTTCTCTTTGAGTGTGGACTTGAATTTAGTGACTCCTTCTGAATAAACAGAATGGGGCCGAAGTCCTGGTTCATGACTCTCAGACTAGGCTAAATTGTATGAGGCTCCCTGCTTGCCCTGTCTCTTGGATCAGTTACATTGGCAATGCCAGACCACCTTCATGAGACTACCTAACCAATCCTGCAGAGAAGGGCACACAGAGAGAAACAGATGTTCTCCTAAAGGGATGTCTTCGGTTCATCTTGAAATCAGGAGCTCTAGACTGGTCAGAAGCTCTGTAGACGACAGTACAAACTAATGACCTTAAGGAAACCTCAGATGAAATCTGCAAAGCAGAAATTCACGTAGCTTCTTTCAAATCCTTGTCCCAGTAGATCACGTGAGATAAGAGGCTTTTATTGTGTTAAGTTGTTAATCTTTTGGGAAGTAGATACACAGCAGCTGATTAACTAACTTGTACATCATTCTGTCCAAAACATTCATTCATTTGTTTAAAGATTCAAATGCCTAATGAAATCAGACAGGGAATCAGTCAGTCAGAATAATAAAATCAAATATTCCCTCCACTAGGGTAAGCCAAAACTGACTCTAAGCTCCAGTATCTGGACTTGTATGGCAGAGAACAACTATCCTGTGTATGACAGTACACTCCTCAGCTCTAATTATGTTTATCATAAGAAATATTAACCTTTGTTCCAGACATTCCAATTTTCAAGATGAATAGTACAGACATTTATTTAAGATCTCACATCTTTAAAATATTATCAGAGATCATTCTTTCTTAGGAAAACATTAGCCAGATATTTATGTTGTGAGAGTTGACAAATGACATGAAATATGTAACACGGGCAGCTGACTGAACCTAGAGTAAACATTACACTTTGCCTGAGGTATCTGCTGATAGAGACATCTCCTGCCTATTGTTGAGATAAACTCTTACAGGGGAATATAACTGACAGATGCAGAGCTCCTACCCCTAGCAGCTATGATTCCTGAGAGTCAATCAATGTTTCTTTCACTCCTTCAGCAGCTCTGTATCACTGCCTACTCTATATTCCAATCACTGTTGTATAGAGAGAGAAGAACATCGACGTCATAAAGTTTGCCCGGTAACAAAGAAGGTAGATCATAAAGAAGACCAACAACTAGTAAATGATGTAATGGTTAAGAGTTGGTGGGTGTGTGGAGAACAGGGCAAGGAGATGATGAGTTCATGGTGGCAAAGATGATAATTGGAGTGAGTCCTACAGAGGGCTTCCTGAAGACAGGGGCATCCCCCCAAAAAATGACCACGAAGAGATACTACAGGAAGAATAACAAGTGGCCTTTGAACTGACCACACTGCTTAATCATTTTACAGTTTTATGTTGCAAAGCTTCATTGTGACTTTTAAATAACTCTCCTTCCAGATGGTTGTTAGCTTTCTATATATTTCCTGAGTTCTACCCTGAAATACAGGCTTGTTGGCGCTTCCTCTGGTCCCCCAGTGAGCAGGAACTTCACCTGCTCTGATGTGAGATTCACATTTGAAAGAAATGGTTAACATCTGTGAAGCTCTTTGCAGCTATTCCCACCAATTTCTAAGGCAGTCAACGTTCTCTTCTTAACTACCAGAAATAGCAGATACAAGACTGTTGCCACAAAACTCAGGCAGAATTTTGTCTAGTGCACACAAACACACACACACACACACACACAAAAGACTGTGACTTTACATCAGAAGTCACTGGCATACGGGTTTAGGGATCAGCAAACTATTTAATCACTAGGGATCATGATTTAGTCCATTATAAAGGGTCAGGTAGTAATTTGTCGAGATTTGTTAGGTTAAGAGTTTGAATCTACAATAATAAATGGGTTATGAACTTGAATTTGACTTGTGTGCCTTACTATCATAGCTTTTGATCTAATTAGGCATTTTATATAATGCTCCATTGCAAATAACATGAATCCTTTGCAATTTCTTTTTTTTTTTCACGTACATACACACAGAAGCATGCCTCAATCTCCATAGTCATTCTAGACTCAGGTTGTCAAGGAAGATAACAGCAAACGGTCACAGTATATATACAGAAATATGAATATATATATAATGCATAGTGATAGAACATATGTGTGTATGTGTTTTTTGTGTGTTTATGTAGTATGGAAGAATTACAGACTACAAGAATTTTAAAAAGATTATTTCTTCTTCTAATGTTTCTAGAGAGTAAAAAACTAAGGTCCGTGTCTAAATTTTAGAGGAGGCCTTCTCTTTTGTTACTGAAGACTCCCTTTTAAAATGTTATTGTTCCTTTGCCTGCGAGCTGGAAGGATTGTTGCCATGGGCTGGATGAGGTAGTGAGAGAACAATTTTTGGAGTGTGATTTCTCCCGATGCTCTTTACATGTGTTCTGGGATTCAAACTCAGGTTGTCATGTTTGTAGGGCAAAGACTTCATCACTGATCCGTCTTGCTTGTCTGATCCATACCTTTTTCTAAATATAAATGGCAAGGGATCAATCAGCTATATTCATTATGTGATAAAATCACAGAAATAGGATTAAATCAAAAGGTCTGGACAGATGAATGAGCTGTCGAGAATCCTCTTTCAGATGATCTGTGTTGGATTCCCAACACCCACTTGGAGACTTACAACCATCTGTAGCTAGTTCCAGGGGATTTTATATTTTATTATGTCCTTCACAGACACCAGGAATAGTACATATTCAAACTTTCAGGCAAAAACAATCATACACATAAAATTCAAATAAGTAAATTTTTAAGAAACCCAATTACATATATATATGTATATATATATGTATATATATATGTATATTCAAACTCTCATTTTAAGTTTTTATGCTATTTCTGACAGTAATCCAGTGCCTTCATATTCCATAACACACACTGTTCTGTGGACTATGAAGCACAATGCACAGAATTCTTGGAATTTGGTAAAGTGCTTAGGAAAACTATAGCAGTTTTGTTGGTGCCTTTGTTCTGAGAAGTGGGACTAAAATCACCATTCATAAGTATGTTTGATCTTAAATTTCACCTTTTCAGACATGAAAAAGCACTACCTTGTCTTGGGAAATAGTGAAAGTGTTGATGATGACTTAGACAGGGTTAAGTATTTTGAGCAAAGGAGAGATCTTGGTCTTAAAAATGCATCTGGGACAGGAGACACAGGTAATACAAGAATTAAGTATGCACATCACTGTGCAAAAATGCAAGTTAAGGTTTGGGTTTGTTTAGCTTCATTTGTGTTGCTATGATACAAAACTCCCTAGAAAGGCAACATAGAGAAGGCAGTACTGCAAATCAGAATTCCAGATTTCAGCCTAGCATTGTGTAGAAGTCAGGGCAATGATTTTAAATGGCTAGTGTTCTGGCTAGTTTTATGTCACCAAAAGAGACATCATATGAGAAAAGGGAAACACATTTGTGAAAATATCTCCATCCTATCAGCCTGTAGGCAAGTCTGTGGGAAGAGTGGAGGACAAATAAATAGATGGGAGATGAAAAACCATATCCAGAGCATGTTGTAGGGATTTTATTTTTCATCTAAAACAAAACAAGAAATCCAACGCACAAAAAAAGAAGCAAAGAAGGAGGAAGAGGTGGAGGAGGGAGAGAAGAAATTGAATGAGAAGGAGAAGGAGGAGAAGGAGAATAAGGAGGAGGAGTAGGAGAAGAACAGTGTCACAAACTAGCTCAGTGGGAGCATTGGGACCCAGGGGACAGGGTCTTAGGAATAGGTGGATAAAGAATTGGCAAATGACAAACAGACACAAGACTCAAAGGAATTGCATCTGAATGTGTCTTTACTAGGCATGAGTATCATCCTTTATACAGAAGATTGCTTAACAGCATGCATTCAGTTTTTTTCATCCAGTACAGATAATTCTTAGAATCATTATATCAGATACATGAGAACAGATTTTCATTAGACAGATGTCCCCGGTGTGAGTCTGCAGTTGGTCACGCTAGACATGGCTTGGCATTAGTTTTGATATAAATCTTTATCTAGGCAACAAATTCATGGCATTTTGAGCTAAGGGCAAGCAGTTTTGGTTAATAGCTACATAATCTAAAGTCTTTTCCTATTTCTGCAATAGAAGAACTTCTTTTATTTTCCTTCTCCATATTTCTAACTTTTTTCAAACTTTCCCCAAAACAAATCTCAAGAAGTTACCGGCATTTATCTCTCTCTTTTATTCTTATTTTATTTTTGCTGAATCTCTCTCTCTCTCTCTCTCTCTCTCTCTCTCTCTCTCTCTCTGTCTCTCACCGTGTGTGTGTGCGTGTGTGTGTGTGTGTGTGTGTGTGTGTGTGTGTGTGTATTTCTCTATGTAGCCCTGTCTGTTATAAAATGTGCTCTGTAAGGCAGATTGGCCTCAAATCCAGAGATCTGCCTGTCTCTGCTTTCGCCCTTTGAGAAATGCCATTAAAGGCTTTGGGAATTACTACCCAGCCGGATACATCTTATTTTAAATGTACTATAATTATACGTTGTATTTTCAATGATTTTTTGTTTTTAAATCTTTGTTGATGCTATGCTGAAGAATACTCGGGGCAATGTCACTTAGCTCAAGGAGCTCCGAATACATCTACTTACATTTTCTGACTCATCAGTCTTCTAATTGCCATAACACTATTCATTAAAGTAACAGTAATATATGACGTATAACCAGGCAATTTGCCCGGCACTAAGTACAGTGCACAGTTGTCTTCTCTAAGTATTCAACCAGCATTAATAAGAAGTAATAGCCCATCAAAATTTACATTAAAAGTCTATGAGAAATCTCTAAAGGACTATATGTGATATTTTTCTAGCAATTTTAGTCACCTTAGAACGCTCTGTTCTGACACGTTGCTCTTCTTAATGCTAATTGTCTAGCAAGCTGGATAAATACAAGCTACAGGCTGCATCCTGGTACTTTTTTGTTATCAAATGATAATTAGTGACCAGAGACTATTACCATTAACATAAATAATCCATCATCTCAGCTTTGCCTTTCCTGAAGCTTGAAGTTGTGATTTCCCCGTGTGGGCTGCTGAATGGTAACTATCAGGAATCATTTTCATAATGAAGATTTATATTGCGCAAAGTTTAGGCTACTGAAAACACACATGTGAAATGTGTATTTTTGAAATAGGGCAACCGTTAGTATAAATTACTTTATGTCTCCACTTTAATTTAAAGGCAAATGGTAAAATATATAGAATGAAATACATAGAATCTTATATTCACAACAGATTTTTGGGTAAGACTCTACTTTTATACTCACGGGAGCCTTCCAAAACTCCATACCTGAAACCGTTGGTGACCTATACATGCACTGTGATTTTTTTTCCTATGCATACATATTTAGAATAAAGTTTCATTTTCAAATTAAGGACAGTAACAATAGTTGATAGTAAAATACAGTAATTTAAATATTATGCATAGCTGCAAATATGGTCTGTCTCTCTCCAAATGTTTTACTGCTCTCTCCCCATCCTTCCTTAGATGGTTTGAGATACTACACAGCCTGCAGGATAAAATAAAATGAGGTGGATGGTTTATTTGACACTCTGCCTGATACGTTTGTAGTCTGAATGTAAAAGCAAACCCACATTAAGTTTCTTTTCTTCAGAAGTTCTAGAGTATACTTCTGGTGCATACCTCTCTTTAATCACAACTCATAATTATTTATATTTCCTCATTTAGTGGAGAACTTGCACTTTATTTGTTAGAAGCAGTTTGATGACTTCTTGGCATATTCAAATTACTGGTGCCACTAGTCTGTGCTTTGAGGTCATTATTAAGTGAAATAAGCATGCTTGGACTTAAGCTTGACAGTCAGTCTGATCCTCAAAAGGACTGCTAAGTGACTAATGGGAAAGTAGCATATAAAGTGTGGAGACACTGGATCAAGGAAGAGCTTGGGCCCTGACTGGAGCAATCAGACTCTCAGATTATGAGCATTCAGAATAACACACTTTTTACAAGTCACAAAGAATTTATTTATGGATTTTTCCATTTAGTATTCTTAGACTGCAGCTGATGAACCACAGACAAGAATACTACTATAACATAATTATAACCCCCTTTCAATCAGGACAGAGAATGAATTTTAAAAATTTAAACTCTTAGATCAGACACCTGCTCCTATACCATAGGTACTAACTCATCTTGGATAGAAAACATAATGTACAAATTACACCACAATTTCCTGAATAATATTCTTTCAAACTAAAGATAAACAGCAAGTGCTGATCTTTCCCTCTATAGTTGGTTTAGAAGACATGGATCACATAACTTTCAGGCCTATTCATGCATTTTAGATGTCTTTAAAAATGACACTGTAATTTGACATTGGGATGCTCAACTAAATTCACTTTCCATTTTCCTAAGTGATATCCACACAATCTAGTATATTATTAGAATGTTAGAGCTGGTAGGAGAGTCTGTTGGGTGAAGCATGTGCAAAAGACGGCAATGACCAGTTGACTTTCTTCCATGCAAAGGTGCAAGGAGAGAACCAAACACCAACAATTCTCTGAAATCCACACACATATAACACAGCACCCACAAACACCATATATACCCACAGCTATAATAAAAACTTAAATTTAAAACTGTAAAGTTAAACTTTATACAGTTTAAATTGTCTTTAATATTTCAACTTTATTTAACAATGCTTCATGTTTAAACTATACCCTTCTAGTAACATGTAATGGGGAAAAAACAATAAATACTTTTTACTTTCAAAGAACTGTGTATTCACATTTTTAGGACGTATTTTTCTATATAGTTTTCTATGCAAATATATTAAATATGAAGAGGATTCAAGGGCCAGTGTGAGACTACTTCTTTTGAATTGATTCTTAAAGATGCTACATTTAGGAGAAAAATATGAAGGTATTTTCTAGATGTAGATAATCCATAATTATTTAATGAGGAAGGTTTAGTTAATGCTATAATAAGACAATAGTACTTATGGTAGGCTAGCACTGTAATTTAGAAAAAAAAATGTTGTTAAAATATGGATTTTCCTTATCATCTCCAGGATTTCCTTTAGTAGGGAAATACTGGAGATCATCTATAGTGGAATATTTCTTATGTGTCCATTGGTTAAAAATAGAATATATAAGAGCTTCATAGTAGGCTAGGGAGATAGTCAAGATTTAAATAATTATCATTATTATATGAAGATTAAGTTGATATTCACAGCTCACATAAAAAGCATGGGGATCATGTGTCATGGCACACACCTGTAATTCTGGCACTGGAGATGTGAAGATAGTCATGGAGCACTATGCTAATAAGAGACTGTCTTAAAGGATGCAAGGTAGATTGCTTTACATGCATGCATGTGCATACACACACACACACACACACACACACACACACCTACCTAAAAGTACACCCATACATAACATACAAACAAAAAAGATGTATAGTCACAGAAACTAATCATAAAAATTTGAATTGATGCCGGGCGGTGGTGGCGCACGCCTTTAATCCCAGCACTCGGGAGGCAGAGGCAGGTGAATCCCTGTGAGTTCGAGGCCAGCCTGGTCTACAAGAACTAGTTCCAGGACAGGCACCAAAAACTACAGAGAAACCCTGTCTCGAAAAATCAAAAAAAAAAAAATTGAATTGAATTTCCATTTTCCTTAATCCTATTCTAAACTGAACAGTCACGCCATCAGCCCCTTAAAATGTTCTCTTCCTTTTAAAAAAAGCTGTATGTTTCTAAGTAATTTTCATGCAAAGTAGTTCTTCATACTTCATATATTTCCCCCACATTTGTGTGTGTCAGATGTCTGATTATGAGAATTCTATTCAAAGTTGGGCTCTACTTCTTGATGGTATATGATGGTTAATGCTGACTGTCAACTTGATTGGATTGGGGTATGCCAATGGGCGTAGTAAAACACATTGCTGCTTGTGTCTTTGAGGGGTTTTCCCAGAGATAATTGATTAACTAAGAAAGAAGAAGGGTAGAACCGGGATGGAGCTAGCTGAAAGACAAACCCTGCCACCACTGACTCCTTTTCCTCTGATTCCTGCCCCATTTTCATTGTTCTAATACAAGCTCCCTGTGAGGTGGTTATTTTCATCTCTAGTCCACAGCAGTGACACAAGTGGCCATGAATTAGGATTTTCCCTGATGTTGATTTCTCTCAGAAGTAAACAATATCAAAAGTCCCACCAAGAAGCGACACCTCTAATACCAACACTAGAGAGGCTAAGATGGGAGATATATTGGAAGGTTGAGGGCAATTTAGGCCACATAGTGACTTCCAGGACAGTGTGAACTGCTGAGAGAAATCTTTAAATAAGATAAAAATCTTACTTAAAATCCCAAATAAAATCACTTTATTTATTTGTGGATTCTGATGCAGTCGTTATTCCACACCAATATTCTGTTTTTCTTCCAACACACCCCGAGTCCATATGTAGTGGGTTTCCAGGTAGGAGAGTGAGGCTCTGGATGCTTGAATCCTGACACTTGCTGAGCCCTCCTTTCAAGGGAAAAGTGAAGTTTTGCTAATTTTTAAAATTAGTTGTATACTCACATTCATAACAGAAAAAAGTACAAAAGAAAGCACTGTGGAGTGCTGCTCACCCTATAAAAAGACAGCTTTTTTTTCTGATTCAAGAACACCGGGTAGCAAGCTGTAATTCCATCCAATTCAATTTGAAGGTACTGAGTTGTAATAACACAATATTTTAATGCCTGGTTATTTAGATGGACATTATTTTTCCTGAAATATGGTTTAATGTGAGGATTTTAAATGGATTCATTTTCAAGTGAATAAATATATCATATTAAATAATTCGGAAAAGACAGAGACATGGCAAATGGGTGCACCAAAGATCATTTATTTATGACAATATTCATATTTTAACCTTTTTCTTAGCAATATATTGATATTTACACCCTCATATATATTTCCAGTCAGTAAATTTTACAATATTAATTATTTGGCAATGTCAAGAGCTAGATACTAGCTATAATGACATTCATATTTTAATAATGACAGAGCATTAAATTATCCAAGATAGAACAGCCATTTAATGTAATTTTTAAAATATTGAAACCTTGTAATATACAGCATGTTCAAACTGGCTATAATGATAGCTTCTCATTCTCATTTGGTACTTAAAAATGTTCAAGAATTACACTGCAAAGAAAATTTAGAGTAATTGAATCCAAGTAGAGTTATATGACTATGTAGTATACAAAATTATAAGGAAAAAATAAGATGAAAAACATATTAGTATTTAAAGACATGTCTTTTAGAATAAGAGAGGCAGGAACATCATTAGTGTTAGACCATCCTTTACCATGCACACTACCAATTTTAGGGCGGCCTGACCTACATGAACCAATGTCTCTAAATAAATCAATAATTAGATCAGAATTGTTAGTTGGCCATTTAAACCTTTGTGGAAAAATTTAAATGTGAGACATTTAAAAATAAATTTACAAAGTGATTTCACTTTTTTTATAAGCATTGCTTTTAGGTTCATAAATTGTTGCATGACATTATTTTAATGTTTATTTAATAATCCCCTGTGTGCTAGTATTTTACCTAATTGCTTGTATCTACCCATTTTTTATTTCCTTTTGGGGTGGGCTAAAGGCAACTGTGATTCTTACTGAGCATTTGAAAGAGGTCAACATTGAAGGCGAAGAAAACAAGGTTTTTATAAAGAAGTTCATGGAAAGGGTTTCCCAAATGGGGCATTTGACTGGTAAATTAGGTGGGGTTATAAGAGTAGAACATAGCATAACAAGTTAAAACTAAGGACCCCGGAAACAAAGACATGGTTTCCGAGTGGCTACTATAAAAACAGGTAGTCATAACAACATAGTCATAACAACCCTTTCAAAAAAGGTCGGGTAGCAGAAGGTTATAAATAGTATTTTAAAGCAGAGACGTGATTGCCATTCCTGCAACAGGCAGTACAGAACCATTTGTAGATAGATAAGGTTACAACTAGAGCATAGACCAACTCTTGAGAAACAGGTTTAATCATAAACAAGAATAAACCCACTTATTTTTAAATAAAAAGATCACTTTTATGTCTAAGATAGAGGCAGGGTGGTTCTTCATAGAAAACAAAACAAACAAACAAAAGACTTATATGTTTCCCAATTCACTGGGCATTATCATATAAGAAATTTGCTTGTCACAAATGCAATGTTTCCTTATGGATGCCTCCAATAATGAGGAAATATCTACATGGAAATGCATAGAGCACATGTCCATTATGCGTGAAACCTTGATTGCAATGCTGCAAAATGAAAATAAATAAAATATGACTACAAAACAAAAATAATTTCAAAAAATTCATGAGCAGAAATTACAGAAATGGGAGAAAAAGCTTCCTTGTACCTTCTTAGATTCAGTGCCTAGTGGCCTGTGAATTAAACCAGTGGGTGAACAGAAGAAAAGACAACTGAAAAACACATTATACCCATGGGATTCACAAATAAGAAAGGAAGCTCAGTGAGGTGGTTAGAATTTGACTTATACAACGTTTTAACAAAGGAACAGAGTCTGGGATTTCAAAAGACTTAATAATGAGGAAATGACTTGGAAATATGTGGGAGTAACTAAGGGATTTAAGGAAAGCTTGCTTGTGTGCGCACATTTCAGCACCGGCTCCTGGGTATAAGTCATTCTCTTCTGTGAGTGTGGGAGAGAGGGATATTTCACAAGGGGAATTTATAACAATTTTGCAAGGAAACCTTTTCTGTTTGGAAGCAGAAGTGGTAAGGGCAAACAACTCTATATATCTATCTGTTGATCTTCAGCCACCAAAACAGGGATGATTCGTTTGGTATGGTGGGCTTACAGCAAGCTCCCCACTGCACAGATGTGCGAATGAACCTAAATAAATGATGAATGTGATAGGCTGACTTCCAGAACACAGTGCCCCATGAGCCCTGCAGCTGTGGAGCCTGGGTGACTTCCCCCGGGGATCATATGGCTGACTGCAATCTCACTCTCATCACCAGCTGTGAGGTGCCAGGAAGAGTGCCTTCCCTCCCGTGACCTCCTGGGAGCAGATTAGCATTCAAAATATTTAGGGCAGAGACTGCTGAATGTAGATCATTCTGCACCTTCGTAAAGCTGGAAGACATTTTATATAGGGCACCTTCAATTTCTTCTTTCAAAGTGACTTTCTACAGTGACTTAGGGTGGTGACTTCCAAATTTATACTAACTGAGAAGACTAAAGCTCCCTCCATATGTAGCCACAAGAAATGTGTGCGCACCCATCCATGCTCCATTTGCCTGTTTCTTTGTCTTTTGTTTGCTTTGTATTTGAGACAAGGCTAGGACTGAATTCATTATTCTCTTACCTCACCTCCAGTCCAGCCTTGAATGCCACCTTTACAGGTGTGCAAAACCATGTCAATACTGATTATATAATGGAATAAGAACAATACAGTAACATATGTTCTAGATTACTTTTTGTTGTTTTGTTTCATTCAATATAGCTAACACTTATTGTCCATGCCAATCAAGTGACTTGTAAATAATCTCTCTATTAACCTATGATGCAGGGACACTGATGCCCAAAGCAGACACGAGGAGAGTCATTCCTACAGGAAGCATCACTCTAGGCTGGGAGGCACCCAGGTGGATTCTGTCACGTACTCTTGGCATCCACGAACCCACTCAGGTTCTGGCATTGATAGACTCAGTGCAGGAAAAGAGAAAAGAGAGCGAGATGCAACTTTTTCCCCAAAAGAATCTTTTGTTTTAAGCAAGGAAATAGACTGAAACAGTGCTATATTAATATGAATGCTGTCATAGAATTAATCTCACAGCAGACCAGTGGACTTGTTCTAACGTTCTGTGGTCTAGAAAATACTCAAATAGAGGTATGTCTGAACTGAGTTTGGAAATGTCTTTCCATGCTTTAGAGGTAGATATGGTAATGAATGAAGCAATTACAAATGTTATGGTGATGAGATTATTCCTTTTATGTGGCCATAACAAAGTTACCTTAGATTTTTTTTTTAATGAGAGTTAATTGTGATTCCATATCTGGAATCTAAGAGTAAGTGACCACATCTGGGGATGATATTGGTGGAAAATGTTCAAAGCAGTGACCATCATTGTATTTCTGAAAGACAACAATGTATGTGTATCTCCTGGTGTCACGTCTACGGAAAAACCTACCAGAATTTGCCTATGTGGGGCCTATCTAAACTTCATCATCCCTCCCAAGCCCTACTTCTAAATTCTATAATCAAAGTAAGTTTCTACTCTTTTAATATTTCACATTTGGGGCTAAATTTTAACAAATGATGTTCTGAAGGACACGCTGAAACCATGTGCAACACTTACCAGACACACTTGGAGACTGCTCTTTTGAAAAGGGTAAAGCCTACCTACTCTATATAGGTAGATAATTGGGTGGTAGGAAGTGGAAGGACATGAACACATAGTTGATAATCTAATTTGTACAACTGTAGTAGAAAATTCATATCTATTAAATATATGTAATTAAAAAGGTTAAATTGTCTACTTCGTTACCAGAGCTATCTTGTTTCCGTTCCTCCCCTCCTCCTCTGCTACTTTCTTTTCCTTATGTGAACTTCAGGATCATCAGTCTTCACTAAATAACGTTGCTTCTTTTTATTACTAAATACCTTGACAAGTATTCTGTCCTACTTACAACACATCAGAGCTGACTTGTTTCTATCAATGGGTCACACTCTCTCTCAGGGTAATTCTCCCTTCACCATCTCACAAATGATGACAACACAGTCAGGTCATCAACCTAAACAATGAAATGACCCACCATTTTCAAGTTTGCCTCCGTGTAACCTCACACTCAGCCCTCAGCGCTCTCACTGAGGCAAGCTGCTCACTAGAACTAAGCATTGCAAAGACTTTAGAGCCATCTCAGTCGGTTTAGGGTCACAACAGCTTCAAAACAAATACTGAGCCCTGCTCTGCCATCTCTCCTCCCTCACTGTTCTTCAGATTATCCCTTTCAACTAGGAACTAAAACTTGGAAAAGGTGAGGAAAAGAAACCTCTAGTCTCCTCACTGCCATCAGAAACACAGATTTAGCCCTTCAGATGAGTCACAGCAAGCCCATCCCTCACAGTGAGGTTAGAAGGCTGTTGGCTGCTCTGTGCAGACACAGCTGCCTCTGCCTGTCCAGGTGGAGGGGCGGTCCCGAGTCACAATTGGTACAGCATAAAAATACAATGGCACTGGCATAATTATAAATAATAGTCTCGTTCTCTTTTGTAAAGGCTTCTGTAGTCTGCCAAACTGTTACATATTTTCTTTCGAAATTAACTCCTTTCCAGAAGACTATATTTTTGTTCAGTTTATAATTAATATATCCCAGAAAAATAATTTCATTTTGTTCTGCTTTACTTCCTGTTTCATACCGCTTGTTTGTTCTCTGAATATTTTTATTTTTCCCCGGGTTTTGATGTCTTCAAAGAGTTTCCGAGTTGAGGGGATTGGTCCTTAAGTTGTCAGTATTAGAAGATGCTCTGACACATGTAATAAATGAAACTGCTGGAAGGTCTTTGGTCACTGGGGACAGAACAGGCATTATAAGATAGTTCTCCTGAGACTCGAGTTATCTGAACAAAATGGTGATAAGAGAAAGAAGCCCTGCCTCTGTCTCTCTGGTTCCTGCCTTGAGCTATATTCTTCTTGCTTCTGTGTATAATCTTATTGTATTTGACAGGATATGACACACCAGGGGTTGTCCTCAGCAGAAAACTACCTCGGTGTTATGTGGAATCTAAGACTCTGAACAAGATAAGCTTCTATCTTTATAAAATCAGCCTGCTTGTGGTATTTCAATCTGGTAATAAGCTCACGACATATAGCTGTGATTTATGTTTACGTATGTAGTACTTCTTGGCTATTTCCCTATATTTCTGAAAGCTAAAAACTGTTTACAATCATCTACAACAGCCACACTTAAAAGAATTTTGTATACAACGAGTTTTTCAATCAGCTCTTTCTTGAAAGCACTGAGCTAGATAGTTTTTCTCCCAAATGCAAAACCTCTTAATATCCCAAGGTATTCTGGTTGCTCCCTTCCTTAAATGAATACATTAAAGATTGAGTGCTTCTTAGTTGGCAGGAAAGTCATGAATCTTAACCTTAGCTACACACAGCATAATAAGAGATTTTAAATATTCTTAATGTCATGCCATAGGCCACAACTATGCAGTGACTGTTTCTAAGAGAGAAGCCAGCATTATTTCCTCAAGTTCCACGGCTGTTGTTTCAGATAAAGTCACTGAAGCCACAGCATCAGCACAGGAGATAAGTCTGGAAGTGTTTCACTGTGGTAGACATATGTTTAACCTTGTATCTACCAGAGCTTCAGTTCTGAGATGGAACTAACACTATGTTCTCAGACAATTCCAGATGACGACAGGTCAGGATGGACTGTTAGAAGCCCTGATCTAGATTCCCACCCATTTCCTACTCAGTACCTTTTCTAGCCCTCCTGTTAGGCAAGCACAGATGATATGAAAATAAATAAATTAATTTAAGAAATAAAAATACAAATTAAAAAAAAAGCAAAAAGCTATTTAGAGAGTAGAAGGGCTGGATTTGTTGAACTCTTTTCCAGGTTATGTTTCTAATGGAAATATTTGTTAAAGAGATTTGTTTCTCATTAATTTTACAGTTGTTTAGGGAATCTCTATGTCATATTCAGTTTAAAACAATACAGAGCTGTGTAAAAAGTAGAAAGAAGTTCAAAATGGGTTGGTTCCTCAGGCTCAAGAGATTTCATCGCTTTCTACAGATAAAACTAGTGTGGGTAAAACAGAGAGAGCAAATACATGGAGAGGCTTGCAGTCCCGTCTGAAGCTGGAAATGGGGTAGGTGGCAGCCTCAGCACGCAATAAAACCAAATACTTCTCCAAAGAACAATCTATCTAAAGTATGTGCTCATAAATGTGGAGAAGCAAATGTTGGGGCTGTGCCCCTTTTCTCTACTGCATGCTGCTTCACTTTATCTACCTTTTCCGCACCGTTGATGGCCAGAATCACTTAACTAAGTAAATGAATGGTTATTGTTGGGTAATCAGACTGGAGAATTAGAAAAGTCAAACTCAGAAAGGGTAAACTCGGGTTAAAATAAAAAGAGAATTTCGAATTTGAAGCAGTGGTAGGATCCTTTGCAGATGATTATGAAAGAGTTAGGAATGACTTAGGAAACATGCATATTTTATTTTTTTCCTTTAATGTGAGGTGTGTGTGTGTGTATGTGATTGTGTGTGTAGGTCTGTAACAGGCTTGTTCTTGAACTGCCAGCCCCCAACTCTTGACACAGAGACTTCTTAATTACAGAACTTCGGTTGATAGCTTAGGCTTGTTTGTAACTAGTTCATCTCTCAAACTAACCCATATTTTAAAATCTACATTCTTTTACATGGCTTGGTTACCTTTACTCTGTACTGTCTGTTATGCTTCCTCAACATCTGGCTGACTGATGACTCTGCTTTCTCCTTCCCAGAGCTCTCTCTCTCTCCAGAAGTCATGTATATACTTCTTGGCTATTTAGCTTTTTATTAAACCAACCATAGTAATCCTCACACAGTGTAAAGGGATCTTCCAGAGCAGAGATCAGAGGATGATTTTTAGGATTTGGATTTCTTCTTCCACAGGGCCATGGGGACAGAGCCCAGGTTTGCACTGCTGAGCTACCTTACTTTGGGATCATAGGTTTGAAGGAAAATAAACATTCCCCATGATTTGTCTGCTCTTAGTTTCATGCAGGCTACTGCGGGGATGCAATTGTCCAGATCTTCACAGTCCTTCAGGGATATGGATGATCTGGCTATAGCTGGAGAATTTTGGTTCCTTAGGTTCAAATTCTTACCCAAATGTTCATCCCTGTATCAGTTCATCAGTGATTTAATCACTCTCAGTAATGATTGGACTTCTCTTAAAAGTCACTCCCCTTCACTTCTCCATACATACACAAGACATGTGTGCAACAGGGCCTTCTCTGCTGTTTGGGTAATCATAGAAATAACTGTGTGTTTACGATTGTTGTCAATAATTTATTATGTGCAAGTTTTCTACTAGGGCATAATGATACTGGGTAAACAACAGCCCCAGATGGGCTACGTTCTAGTGGTTAAGAAAAAAAGCAGTTTCCTCTTATGTTTCCTGATCTCATTCAATAGTAATACTATATATATTATGATGGGGGTGAGGTGGGACACTGACTTAGCCTCTTAAATGTTTGGAATATTGGTATGAGCCAATAAAACCAAAAGACTGGTTGTATTTATTATATTGTCTGTTAGTTTTGAAACCAGTTTTAGTTACATAAACTTTATGACAAAAATAGTTTCCAATTTTTTTATAACTGTATCTTAACACTTTCATCAACTATATTTTCGCGTTGGAAAATCCGTTTATTTATACATAAATATACATATTTATATTATAATATACATATAATTCTCTGCATTACACTCACAGACATCATGTTTTCTTTAAAGACTGACTAAATATTGATGACAATTTCAAGATTATGTACTATTTAAGATTTGCTTATATGTACATTTGCTTATTTCTTGGTACAATGATTTAAAAGCTGAATCACTTTATAAAGGGGGGAGATTAATAACATCAGGGAGACTCTATTATCTTCCTTTTACTAA
This sequence comes from Myodes glareolus, assembly GCF_982192425.1. Classification (NCBI taxonomy): domain Eukaryota; kingdom Metazoa; phylum Chordata; class Mammalia; order Rodentia; family Cricetidae; genus Myodes; species Myodes glareolus. Next base: position 24,828,229 of record NC_142046.1, on the reverse strand, counting down.
TTAATGTTTTGGTAATGAGGTTTTTCTGTATAAATTTTCATTTTCTTATAGAATTTAAATTGTTAAGAATAGCTCCCTAAATATTTAAATAACAAAAATTTGTAGAAAATCATAAACTGTTCAAAAAATAAAAGAGGTCACTATAGTTGTACAGAATCCAGTGAGAAAACCCAGCTCTTAGAAATGTCCACACTATTAGGAAACAGAAAACTGGAACGATATCTCTTAGTTGCTCATTAGCTATGATTTTGGATTATGTTCATGTTTAGGTATGCAAGTAATAAAATATGTATTCCATATGTCATATTCTATTGTTTTCTAGAGACACCATAACCACAGCAAATCTTATAAAGGAATACATTTAATTGTGACTGTCTTACTGTTTCAAAGGTTTAGTCTAGGATTGTCATTTTGGGAAGCATGGTAGCACACAGGAAGATGTGTGTGTGTGTTACGGTTTCAGTTGCTAAGATATCAAATCATAATGAAAAATATGCATCCAGTTCAACTTGAGAAATCCCCATTCATAATCTATACCCCCATTATTCTCAATACCCCATTTAAAAGTCCAAAGTTCAAAGTCTCTTTGGAGACTCTTAGTAATCTCTTAATTGTAATCCTTTGTAAATTAAAATAAAAACTGGATCACATACATTCAACACACAATGGCAAAGGATATGCGTGGCTGTTCCATTGGAAATAAAAAGAACATAGCGAGGAAATACTGGACCAAAGCAAGGCTGAATACTCAGCGCAGGCCAAACGCTAAAGTCTGCAACTTCATGTCTGTTGTCGAAGCAGACCTTCAGATCTCCAATTCCTTTCAGCTTTGTTGACTATTGCACACTTGTTTGTATTTGGCTGGTTCTATTACCTGTTAGCAGCTCTCCTTGGCAGGAATCCCACAAATTCTGGTATCTTTAACATTTTAGGGTCTTTAACAGTATTCAGGCTTCAATTTCATAACTTCACACAATGACCCCTCTGGGCCTCCAAACTGGGACACCCGGCACGTTCCTATTCTCAGCAACTTTCCTTAACCATGGAGGGAGATTCCACAATCCTTTCTTATATTGAGTCTAAAACCAGAATCGTGTTGCCAAAGTTGCTCAGCTCTTCTGTCTTGTGGGGCTGGAATATGGTCCCCTCATTCAAGTACATATTCAATAACTTTCTCCTTTTGTTTCTTTCACTGTCTAAACTTGGCTATCCTGGGATTTGCTCTTTAGACCAGGCTGACCTCAAAGGCAGATATCTGCCTGCCCCTGCCTCCCCAGTGCTAGGATTAAAGGTGTACACCACCATACCTGGCCTAAAATTTTCTTTCATCCTTTTTCAGGAGTTGGAAGTTTAGCTGGGTAGGGTCACCACTCCCTTTACTCCAATTAGGATCAGGCTTTTCTTTAAATTTTATAATCTCCCTGAGCACTGGACTTAGCTCCATTACATGTTCTGGTGTTCCTTTTCTCCTCAAATTATACATTTTATATTTCCTTTTGTCATGCTTGCTCTTTTCCACTGTAGATCTACGTAAGACTCACACTAATAATCATATGACACTGTCAATACTAGGTTGTTTTTAATTCTATGCTGCCAGCAACAGCAATGCAAAACTTTTCAGTTTAGTTTCAGATAGACTTCTTGGACAAGGGCCAAAAGCAGCCACATTGTTCATCAAAATATTACAAGAACAATCTTTAAGGGAATACTAATAATCTCCTCTAAAACCTCTTGAGTTAGATCATCCTAATCTATGTTAATCTCAGCACCACTGTATTTATGCTTCTACTAGTATTGTCCATTAAACCCCATCTAAAATGTACAATTGCTTTCCTAATCCAAAATCCCCCCATCGCCTAGAATAAGCATGATCAGGCATGTCACAACAATACCCTAAGAATGGTACTAATTTCTGTCTTAGTCAATGTTTTATTACTGTGAAGAGATACCATGGCCATGACAATTCTTATAAAGAAAAACATTTAATTGTGACTGATTTACAGTTGAGAAGTTTAGTCCATTGTCATCATGGTGGGAATCATGGAAGTACCCAGGCACACATGGCGCTAGAGAAGAAGCTGAGAGTTCTACAACTGTCAGCAGGAAACAAGAAGAGAGAGCATTGGGCCTGGCTCGAGCATTTGAACCCTCCCAAACCTATCCCTAGTGACACACAAGTCCACACCCACTCCACTAAAGTCATGTCTCCTAATAGTGCTACTCCCTGAGGACCAGTGTTCAAATCTATGAGCCCATGGGGACCAGTCTTATTCCAACCATGACACCATACTAACTGGAAAAATAGTTCTATTTATATCTTTATATATTTGCATATTATGCAGCTTATAAGAATATTCATTTGGTGTTCCTTTAAATGTAGGATATCATGTATCCCAACCTGTCTTTGTAGCTGAGAACGACATGATCCTACTACCTCAATTCTGTGATTATATCAGGCAATCTTTCTACCAAGTGAGCTACACCCCTAGCTTAAATATTTATTCCTTAAGAAAAAAAATAAATGTCATTTGATGACTGCTTCCGCACTTGCAAATGAAAAGTTAGTTTTCTCTATGGAAGTCTCACTGGGGAAACAATCTGCTTTCAAGGGCAGATCCTATGACCAGCAGTAGATGGCCAAGAGCAACAAACACAATAGCATCTTTGTCTCACAATGTCCTTCTAGGACTTTACCTTTTCTTTCTTTTTTTTTGTTTAAAAAATTCTGATTATTTTTATTTTATTATTTAAATATATATAACACAAACAAACATATATATATATATATATCCTACATATTCTTTACATAATTATTTTGGCTACCAGTTTAGTGTTCTTATGGGATTCCTGAGTGTGCCTATGAGTGGGTCTTAGTGTCCTATGCCTCCTCTTTTGCTTTCTCTATTTGTTTGTTTTTTCCATTTCTGATATGATAGTTTTTGTTTTATTTTATTGTAGTTTATTTTATTATTATTCCATAGAAGCCTATTTGTTTATAATGAGAGACAGAAAGAGAATGGTTGTAGATGTGAGGGGAATTGGAAAGGAACAGGGAGGGATATAAAGGGTGGAGAAACTAATGTAATCGATACATATTATGAGAAAAAATCCATTAACTATTTTCAATTAAAGAAAAGAAAAAGAAGAAAATCTTGCTTTACTGGGGGAGGAGGGAGAAGACATGAGCAACATACTCTCACCATGCTTTGCATTTTTAAAGAGTAGAAATGATTTCACGATTTGCTTAGAAATGACTTGAAACAAAACAAAATAAATCAAAAAGTATCTTTTCATTAACTTTTATATTAGTAAGTTGATTCTATTCTCCTCTGAAAGAAAAACATCTTTCTTCTATATAGACAAGAAACTCTGGTGGGCAGATCAAAACTTAGCTCAACTCGGAACTTGCAACAAGAGAGATGGAAGAAACCTCACTGTCCTACGAAATAAGACTTCTGGGGTTGTGCACATGAAAATCTATGACAAAGAAGTACAACAAGGTATGTCCCTCTATGATGAATGCATGATACTGCTCAAGTAAGGTCTTCTCACTTTCACATCGCTTTCTCAAACAAATAATCTGTGGGCTCTTTTTCTAGACTTTAGTTACAAGTTTGGGGTAGGAAACATTACCTGATATTGAAGAAAAATGTCTTTCACATAAGAGGCATAGTGATTTTTAAAACATTGGAAATTCTTCTGTAAGATATTCAATTTTTCACTTAATTGACAGTTTGATCTAGTACTTGACTAAAAATTGCAGATATACAAAAACATTAAATGAAAATTTTTATACTATGTAATGTTTCCAGAGGTCTTCAAATGTACCACGTTGACATAAGAATCTCACATCTTAAAGCACGGTTTTGTTTGGCCTTGCACATTCCCATTTTCTTTTCACTTGTCCATGTGGTGGAGAATGAAATGGAGTGAAAGCTAGAAGATGGTTTACATAGGTGGACTTGTCACAGGACTCAGATGGGAGGTGAATTAGAGATCTGGGCCAGTGCAGCTGAGCACTTGCTGGTCCTTTCTTAGTCTTTGCTACAGATGCATGACATTAGCGTAATCCTCTTCTGAAAATAAAAGCCAGTCTCCACATAAGCCTCCCACTTGTTTAAAGCTGTCTCCACATAATACTTCCTAAAATCCTTCTTCCCCTTCCTTAAATCCTTCTCCACATACATATGCTGCTTCCTTAAAGACACTGTTTCCTATTTTGGTTTCTGCCTTGAAAATCCTTTCCTTCACATACATTTCTTTTCAAAGTAAATTTCAAAACTCTATTTTGACATTAAAAAGGGGGATTTAATACAAGTAATTTGGAATATGTAGACCAAGTAGGAGAAAAGGAGGCAAGAGAGGGAACCGAGGGGCCTCTTGTTTCAGAAGTATACAGCATTCATGAAGGCTGGGTTTGCTGGTGATACCCATTCAAGCTGCCAGAACAGCAGTAGACATAATAAAAACTAGAGTGGTACCTGCCATCCATTTCAAAGACTGAAATTTTGGTCTCGACTCCTTGCTGGGGTCAAGGGAGTATATCTTTTCTTGGAATAGTATAAAGGATTATTTAAAATTAATGTTATAATGATTAAGTTTCTCTTATTGTTGAGAAGACATCAACTCATAGATGACCTGTGCATGCAAATCTACATTCCTTCCAGGATATTTAAGTAATTTTCTTTGAATATTTTTATTCAACTATATCATGTGTTTTAAACATACTCACCACCACATTCTATTATTTTTTTCTCCTCTTGCCTGTTATCCTTTTCCTCCTCCTAATCTCATTTCTGCTGTCTTATTGTATGAAACTGTAAAGAAAAGCATGTGTGTTATTAGTCTTTCTGATTTTGGATTACTTTCCATACTGTACTCATCTCTAGGTGTATCATTTTTCTGCAAAGGCAAAACAAGACAAAAAGGAATAGCATTTCATCTTTTATGTCTTAATAAAATGCCAATGTGTTTGTGCGTATATTTTGTTCTATCATTTGTTAACAAACACATAGGATGTTTTTATAAGATAGTTACTGTAATAATGCTGCAATAAACATATAAGTACAGGTATGTCTTCAGTGTGTCAAGTGAGAGTCATGTATGGAATGTACTCAACAGTTTCATGACCGGGTCATATGCTCTATTTTTATTTTTGCTATTGAACTTCCATCCTGATTTCTATAATACCTCAATTTATTTATATTATACCAACAGCCTATGATTTTGATTCCTTAGTAATTGCCATTTTATTCTCCCCGATGACTAAGGATATTCAATACATTAAGTACTGTTGGTCAATTGTACTTAATATTTTCATCAATATCTGTTAATTTTATTAGTCAATTTATGGATTGGATTGTGTGTTTTTGTATGTTCAGTTTTCTGATATATGGGCATTTTTTAAACACTTGATACAATAATTTTTTCACTAGTAGTTAGACAACAGTTTCAATATTTCAACAAACAACAAAGGCATGGAGGGTACTTGATGGTGGAATGTTTGCAAAACATATATGAGGGCTTGATGTAGTATGAGGGCCCTGCTTGTTTGGGTTTCTGCCCTGCCCAGTTCCCCAGCTGTTTAGTTCCAGAGAAAATCACACAGAGAGTCTACATTAGGTATAAATTGATTGGCCCATTAGTTCAGACTTCTTATTAGCTCTTGTAGCTTATATTAACCCATTATTCTCATCTATGTTAGCCACATGACTTGGTACCTTTTTCAGTGGTGTAGGTCACATCCTGCTTCTTTGGTGATCTGGGCAGGACTTGGAGGAATGGGCTTCCTCTTTCCTAGAATTCTCCTAATGGCCACCTCTCCTTCCTGTCCGGTTGACCCACCTATACTTCCTGCCTGGCCAATCAGTGTTTATTTAAAACATGATTGACAGAATACAGACAATTCTCCCACAGCAGCTTGAGTTTGATCTACACACAGAAAATCAATAAGTAAATAAATAAATAAATAAATATTGGTATTCAAGTCATGTAGATAATACTACGTTATTTGTAATCTAATACTGATAGTAAAATGTAGTAAGACATTTTTATGTCTATTCAATACAAGCTTATTTAGTACAAAAGTGTAAAATTGATAATACCACTATCAATTTTATTGCATAGTAAGCAATGAACATATATCTGAGATATATCTAAACACAGCCTTAGAAAGTACAGCACAGACAGAAACAGGGAGAGAGCAAGACGCAATTCCAACCAAGGTGCCCAGAGACAAGAAGGTTTTTGCCTTTTAAGACATAAACAACACATACTTCTTATGAAACGACACATCAATTTTGTAGATAGTGGTTCTGATAAAGTTTTCAGGGGGATGAGTTTATAAATGACTTTTAATTCTGCTCTTCTTAGCTTCATGCCCCTTATCTGGAAGTTTTGACTCTATAGATGCCACTGGGTGATAAATGCACTGTGAAAGTGCCTGACCCGGTGGTAACACACAACTGCACCGTTCTCACTGGAAAATGCTGATAAAAGCATCTGTTTGAAAGACAACGCCATTAACAGAATCACTGTCGGTAGCTTGAAAGCTTCATTAGAATGAAATATGAGCAATTTAAGGCTCTTTAAGGTGCTAACATTACTACCTCCTTAGATTTCAAAGTACAATTAACTGCCTCATTCATCTTTTTTGACACCGACCACTGGAGAGTTGAGGTTCTTGTAGGCAAGTGGACTTTCCAGCTCCACTCGTCATTTAGGGTGTGAACTGTGAACACCAACCTCACTACAAAACGCTAATCCAAACTACAACTTGCAACTTGAAAATCACTGAAATTGCCCCCCTGTGCATCTTTATACATGAAATTGGAAATACTTAAAGTATAACAAATTTCATTATTATTTTCTATATTTTGTCTCCACAGAGGTTCTGTGTAATGTTTGTTGTAATCTTACACACATATTAAAATATATGGCTCATATTTATCAACAAATAAGTGTAAAATATATTGCCTGCATTGTAGTTGCACTGCCCAGCTGCTGTTCTGTTTACCCACCTGCAGCTGCTGTTCTGTTTCTACTTTGCCCATAATTATCCTAATATTATAAAGTTCTCGCATTCTCTTACTTTCATGTGTTCGTTCTATTCCTAGACTTATTTTCCTGTACTTTTTCATCTCTCTCAGCTCTCCTCTTTATGTGGTGTTCTTTTAAGCTTTGTGTTGAAATCCTACTTTCCCAGTTCTTCCCAGACTTCAGCCTTTGGTGTTAGTGGAAGCAAGCATCATATAAGCACCTGCGTGCGGACTAGCATAAAGCTAACGTGTATCCACATGCTTTCCATACAATCAAGCACATGCACGGTCAGTCAAGATGTCGACACAGTCGTTAATGTAGTTGTCTTCTTGTTAAAAATATCAGAGATCTGAACTGTCTCTCCCTTTGAGTCTCCTTGAGAAAAAGGGGGAGGAGTGAGCGACCTCCCTAGCTCATATAAGAGATACTTGGAATTCTTTTAAAACTTCAAGTTACTTCTAAGGGATTCATTATAGTTGAGCTATGGACAAAGGAATGAGCTGAGAATGTGTTCCATCTCCCACATAAAGGATATTTCACACTCAAGAATGACAGAGATAGTGATCGATTCTGTTGAGCAATTAAACCTACGAATTCAGAAAATGCAAAATAATGAAGCAAGTTGGCATATTGAATCTCCCATGGAGTCCAGCTGATACACTGCTCTCAACATGCTTTGTGATGGTCACCCGATTTACTGAACTTTGCAGCAAAGCTTTACCCCATTAAATACCATTCACATTGACCTAGAACAATAAAATTGTAAAAATTTGAAGGAATTTACAGGGTGGACTGTAAATTACTTAACTTTATGCTACAGGTTTTTAATTAATACAATGGAAAATCTGTATAGAATGTCAATGTGGGATTACTTGACTAATAATTAAATGTTTTTGTCACCATACAGGAATGGGAATAATTAACATGCCAATTAATTGCATGATTTCTTTGGGTGTGTTTTAAATATATTTTGAAGAAATTAGGTTCTTTGGACTGCAGAAAATAATTTCTTTGCTTTAAAAGTAATTTAAAAAACATGTACGCATGCATAAATCCTGTCCTTTTAGAGGTGAAGCTATATTTGAGTCAGAAAGGAAATACTGCCTTTTTGTGTGATCTTACAACATTTTACGGTCTCTAGCAGCAGGACATGATGACACATGCCCAAAAGCCATCACTTGAGAAGCTGAGATAAGAGGGTCATGGATTCTAGACCAGCTGAGCATTATCTAATGAGCCCTGTTTCAACAAACAGAATCCCAACGGCTAGAAATTAAAGTGTTAATGACAGTTTTCATGAGAAATCAAATTTCTACTGTTTTGTGTGACCTATGATACAGTTTAACTCTTTTGGAGGGCATGATTCAATCATAATCTGTCATTTGAAGTTATTTGTAAGACAGACGTCATGTCCTATACAAACCAGCTACATTTAGAAACAAGAAACATACATATTTGTTTAATTTTTTATATCTTATAAATCTCTTATGTTCTTTACTAATTTCTTTTTGATGTTTGTTTTGTTTTCCTTCTCTACAGGCAGCAATTCTTGTCACCTAAATAATGGTGGGTGCTCTCAGCTTTGCCTACCTACATCTGAAACTACCAGGACTTGCATGTGTACAGTAGGATATTACCTCCGGAAGAATCGCATGTCATGCCAAGGTACATGTTCACAAGAATTTGACTATGGCGTGCTCACTGAATCTGTCTGTACTTGCCACACAGATTTTAGGAAGCCTCTGGTAGTTGCCAATTAGAAAAGCACAACATTATCTTGTTATTAGGGCAATAGTTGTGTGGGTACCTCGTTATAGACTTAACAGCTTCTTCCTCTAAGTATAGGAGCAAGCCCCAATTTGAGTTTGCCAGTCACATCTCTCTTCCCGTATTCTATCTATTTGTAGTCTGTGTCTGTCTGGTTTGTGTGTGTGTGTGTGTGTGTGTGTGTGTGTGTGTGTGTATCTGTATGTTCTTAACAAAGGTCTTTGCTCTGCACTTATTGAACAGTGCAGAAAACATGGCACAGGAAAGGAATGAGGGCTTTTTCTTACAGAGATCTTTATGAGTTTCAGAAGGCAAGAAGCTACATTACTAATCCCAGCTGACCCAGAACACCAGTCAAAACACAAACTGATGCTTTCAATCTATAAACACATGTTGCTTTTAACATTTATTTATGGTGAATATTTTTTCTCTTCAAAGTTACTTTAAACCTGTTTGACTGCTTCTTCTAGAAATGAATGTCACAACAAAATCAACAACAACACACATACAAACACACACGTTATTCTGAATTAGAGACATGTAGAAGAGTATAATTTTAAGACAAAGCTGATCATTTAATTTAGCTTGTAATTGCTGAATATCTGTGGTGTCCAAGGCTTAGTAAGTTTGGTTACATTGTTACCTTAAAGTCAGGCAAAACTAGTAAACATGCTGAGTTCTCATCAAGGAGATAAACTGAGCATATAGTTAAATGGTGACTAGATTACAAGTACTTTGAGAAAAAGCTATCCCCACAAAAGAGTTTGCTACTTAGCTACATAAAAAGGCAATTAATGGGTTGGAAATATTTGAAGTATCGCTCTTTCTCCTAAGACGTCCTCATTTTTATTACATTCATTCATTTGTTTGTTTATTTATTTATTGGGGTGAAACACATGTCACAGCATGGGTATAGAGGCCAGATGACAACTTGTGTGGTAAGGGTTTTCCAAATGGATCGAGGGGATAGAACTAAGTTAGGACCTCAGCCTTGGTTGCAAGTACTTTTACCTGCTGAGCTGTCTTGCCAGCAAAGACTTTGTCACTTTCAGAAAATAATATTGGGCAATTGGAAAAAAATAAAATCTTCAACCAATGTAGTAGCTTCTATATTCACCTTGAATGGCCAAAGTTGGGGGAAAGAGCTGTGGTTTCTTTGGTGGGATGATTGTACAAGATAAACTCAGCTATATTAATTGTTTTCAATTGCTTAGACAAAACATCACCAAGAAGTGAAGCCATATTTGAAGGACAAAGGCATTTTCTGGGAGGGAACTGTGTGCCACCCTAAGGATTACAGATTCCCTTTTAATTTCATAGTCTGTACGTGTGTTAGTTCACAAAATGCTCATTTCTTTAACCATATTGGCTAGCCAATGATAAGAACTCAATTTTACCTTAAAAGATGTTTTGATTTGATTTAGGAAAATACATAAGAATTATGAATAATTTCATTCAAAATAGAATACATGAATGGCACTTATTTTATGTCAAACATTGTTTAAAGGATCTTGAACCTTTCTAACTTCCTTTCCTGCTTGTTAATTGATGAGTTTGATCCCTGTCACCCAGTTTGATATATCATAAAACTGAAACAAATTTTATATTGTTAATATACATATTAATAACAGATTAATATGTATTTTTCAATATCTAGGAAAATTCACAAGCATTAGCATGTGTACCTCTGGCAGTATGCTTATATCTATGTGTTTATTTTAGGAGAATTATGAAATTTTGAATTATGAAATTCAAAAATGTATTCTGGGTAAAACTTAATACCTTATTCCTTGGTCCATTTGAATCTAAAGGAATTGAGAAATGAACTGTGTACCTTCAAAACTATAAATATTTGTTACAACAATAGCAATGAAATAGCCGTGTAACTCAAAAGCCATTATTTTACACTACCAAGTACATCCTTCTATTTTGAGAAGGCAGAATGCCTTTTGTCCATGAGGAAAGACATTGTAGGAATGATCCACTTCAGAACCTCTGCCAGTGATCTCCTCATTCCAAGGGCATTGCTGACCGAGAACCTTTCAGCTTCACCCATGTGACTCCTGGGATGTGACCTGTGATCTACGGAACCCTCTGAGAGATTGCAGAGTTTCAGGGCCTCAGCTCATCTACATTTCAGCCATGAGAACTGAACAGCTAGAGAAGTTTCATGAAACTAAGAAATACATTCACTAATAACAGTTACTATCCTGGGAATTATATTAAAGGGTTATTATGTGAACTACTCATTTTGAATCTTCTTTCCTCCACTTAGGTATAGAATCCTTCCTTATGTACTCCGTTCATGAAGGAATCCGGGGAATTCCTCTTGAACCAAGTGACAAAATGGATGCTCTGATGCCTATATCAGGGACTGCCTTTGCTGTGGGGATAGACTTCCATGCAGGTAAGTAAATTCCAATCATAATATATGTATAATGCTCTCTTGACTCAAAAAACACTATGGCAATATGACTCTCAATCTGTACTTGGAAAGTCAAGTTGAAAGTGAAATTTTCATCTTTGCTCATCAGTACATAGATTGCTAGAGACAACATTGTTTTTCTCCCTTGCTCTAATATTTTTTAATGTTTGAAAAATTGGGAGATCTTTTAAAAATTGTTCAAAGATGACATTTTTGTTTTTTATGTATACTTACTATTCATTATTATTATTATTATTATTATTATTATTATTATTATTATTATTATTATTGCTGGACTGGAGCTCACTACGTAGACCAGGCTTCCAACTCAGGGAAATATGCCTGCATCTATGCTATGAGTGCTTAGATTAATGGTGTTTGCCATCTACACACAGTACAAACGCCATTTTTCTTAAATCAATTATTTTGAACAAATCCTTGATATCATATAGACACAAATGTCCTATATTTGTTTATTTTTAAAAGATGTGTCCACTTATTTTAGGTTTATGTGTATAGGTCTGAATGTATGTGTGTACTTGCCCACAGGAAATGTCCACAGATGCAGGACTTCTGTGGGTATTCTGGCACTGAAAACTGAACCCAGGTTCTCTACAACAGAATCAAGTATTATTAATCACTGAGCCATTTCTACAGCCTCCAAGCTTCTGATACTTTTAAAAATGCCTTGTGCAAAAGGGAATACCAGAAAGAAATGTTTTATTAAACATTATGGTAATTCTGCCAAAAGAATATTACAATTTTTGACTTACTATTGATCAAACCACTTCATTACTTACAGAAGATTTATTACTTTATATTGTATAATATACCTTGATTTTTATGCACATGACTTTTCTTTACGATTTTATTATATGATTCATTGAGTGAAAAACTAAGAAAACTTGGAATTTTATACATATTCATTTTAACTTAGTACAAGGTCTAATACATTAGCTTATATTTCATATTTCATTGTTTGAAAGACTCATTAATTATTTTTGAAAATATATGATTAATTTTCATGAAGCAGTAATATTAAAAGTAAAAAGGTATTAATATTTTGATTCTGTCATAACAAGAAATTTCAAGAGTAAACTAATTATTTGTAGCAGTTAAGTTCACTCTTTGTGGTTTTATGTCTGGAAAAGGTTAAACCTAATAATGAAGTATTATTCTTTGTAGGAAATAATCATCTACTTATTTCAGTAACTCAATAGTTGTTAATAAAATATTCTTAATTCATACTGAAGTACCTTTTCATCAGCAGAAATTATTAGTTTTAGATAAAATTATTATTTTATGTCAACTAGAATTTTAAAAGTACTTATTTAGTCTTTAAATGTTTCATACATCTTTACAATTATTTTAAAAGACTATGTCCACCATTATCTCCCTTTAACCCTTTCTTCTACTCCCAACCGCATCTCCATCCCAACTTTATATCCTCCATTTTTGCCCTCATTAGTAGCCCCTCAAGTCCAATTAGTGTTGCCCATACATTCCTGATATGTGAACATCCATTGTTATGTGGGCATCTAACAGTTGCAAGATCCCTAAAGGAGAATGATCCTCCCTGTCTTAGGAACTATCAACTTCTAATGCTTTCTCTGCAAAAAGTAGATCTCTTGGGTCCCTTCCCAGTTTGTGCTTGAATCTAGACTGATTTTGTGTAGTACAGTTAACTCCTTTGTTGTGAGTTGATATGAGCAATAGCCATGCCATGTCCAGCACCCTGAATTTTGTAGCCCAGCTGTCAGCTCTTACATTCTCTCCACCCACCCTTAATGAAGTCCTGAACCTCACAGGGAGAGGTGAGTATAGATATCCAGACACAGCTGAGTACTTGTGGGTACAATACTTGTCACTTTGACCACTTACAAGGGTGGTGCTTTGAAAGGCAATGGCCCCTACAAAGAGAGTGCGCTATTAGGAGGTGTTGCCTTGTTGGAGTAAGTTTTGTCTTACTGGAGGAAGTGTGCCACTGTGGGGCAGGCTTTGAGGTCTCCTATGCTCAAGCTGTGCCCAGTGTGGGACCAACTTCTTCTCTTGCCTGAGGATCAACATATAGAACTCTCAGCTACCTCTCCAGGACCATGTCTGGCTGCCTGCTACCATGTCCTGCCATCATAATAATGGACTAAATCTCTGAAACTGTAAGCCACCCCAATTAAATGTTTTCTTTTTAAGAGTTGTGATAGTGTCTCATCACAACAATAGAAACTCTAAGACAATGAGTCTTTGCATTAACCACTATATACTTGAAGAAGAAGCTAAATGTTTAATGTTGAGTTCCAGAAAAATTATTTTATATGACCCACTTCTTCTAAATAAGAAAATATTTAGGCTTATCACATATACACAGTGTTCAGGCATAACCTATTATCTCTCCTGTCAGTAGAAGTTAATAATGCAACACCTGCTTTGAAACTAGGGGGTGGAAAATGAAGAAATAAGTCAACCAACATTGAGAAGATCCCTAGTCTAGCACACAAGAACTTGAATTTCAGTGTCCACTCAAATCATTGATGAGCTCTTTGGTTTCAGAAAAGTATTTATTTGTTTATTTTAGTCTTAGTTTCCTTATTTGTGAAATAGGCAGAAACATCTAGACAGTATATGCACACATTTGACATAATATTCAATACACGTGATGCTCAAAGGCTATAATCACATTTAATAAAGAGCATATGATTTATGGCATATAAAACGAATAAAAATATTTGTTATTTCTTTCCTGATAGTGTGTTTCTAGAAATCTATTTATATAGAATGGTAGGCATTTCTTTACAACATGGGGCATCAGGAATTGATTGGGGATCATTTTTCTGATGAAGATAAACATTACACCCACTTCATTATCAATCTCTGAAGCAGATACTTACAGATTGGGAACATCACCATCTGCACACAATCCTGAAATGCCAGCCTTGAGACTTGCATACAGTGCTTAGACAACTACCAGACACACTAATGAGATGATGGCGTTGGTGAGAGTATTATGGGCTCCAACAATTTCACAAGACTTCTGTGCTCCCATGTACTGTGCGGTCTCCTTCAGCTCACTGCATCTGAAGATATATTACAGTTAGAATGGGTCCCATTGCTTGATTTATCATGTCATTAAAGACAATATGTATGCTCTTAATGTTGTGTAGAGAATTTGCTTCGGGATGGAAGAAATAAAAATAATTGGATTATTCCACATAGAGAGAGAAAACAAATAATGTTTGGCTTGTCAATCTCTAGCTCCATTTTCTCCAAGCTCTCTTTATATGTTTACCCAGTTATAAGTTTTCCCAGTGTTCTCCCTGCAGCTAGTCTAGTTCTTTATCCGTTACTGACACTCATCTCGGGAACTTAATGACCATTCCCTCTAATTTCCCACAGATTTTTTTACAGACAATAGATACAAGGAACACGGAACTCAGACACTGAGTGTCATGCACGTTTCCATCCTGCATGTTCTGTATTGGAGTTCTGGGACAGTGATGCCAGACAAAAATCACTGTGTATTAATAGGTTAATGAAAGTTATAGGTGAATTGTGAAAACTGTTAGGTACCATGTACAATAAAAAGAGTGTAACATCTGTCGGGACATTTTAGGATCAGTTTCCTTTGCTGATGTTACTCAGTTGTGGTGCAATTTAGTCAAATCAATGTGTACTCTCCTAGGTTCCTTTTCTCTAAGGTGAAGTGCATAGAGCTGATAGGAATAAAAACTCAGAAAAGTGACATAAACATTCGAATCACTACAGGAATGATACGGCCCTTGCTTTCCCTTCTTAGATGGCTCTTGTCACTGATAAAGGAGAAGAACATTGCTTGGTAGTTAGAGCAACTCATGGATGTTGTTACATGATCATAATTTGCAGGGATATGTTGATAAGAACCTGTGACTCTCATAAGGATTGTAGACCCAATTTGTGCTGGCATTAGTCCTAAAAGAATAAAGCTTTCTTCAATGAAAGAACTGTTTTCCAACAGATGAAACTCTTCTGGAGACTAGCCAGTGAAGACCGAAGGCCCTGTGGCTAGATTTAAAATGTTGAAAGCAGTTTTTTATCTCTCTTCACTGGAAAGGTCCCATTCCACACGGAGGAAAAGAAAAATGAGCAGAGAAAATCTTTGCCTGCTGGGTGGTGTTCCTCCTGATGAAATGAGCATGGCATTTGATGCTTTAAAAGATATATTTTAGTAAGGAGAAAAGACTTCAAACAAAATCTTTTCCTTCACCCATTTAGTAATCCTCAGTAAAGTGTGATCTATTCAGCTCCCATCCTTTTGGAGGTATTTACAAGGTTTTCATAATTATCAAACAATGACACTCTAGTCAGAGAAAGAAGAATTGTTTAAAATTTCCAAGCCTGTACTGTACTCTTCTTTGTAATATTTTATCTCTTTTGTTCAAATTTCTGATATCCTATTTAATTCAACAAATATTGATTATTATCTACTAGATATAGAACTTCACAGCTTGCTTATGATAAATAAGGAATACAGGCCATTGTTTGGATATTCTTGTCTGGCACTCACTGGGAGAAATAATTTAATGCCTTTGTGTAAAGTCATATTCTGGACTATTGAAACAGTAACAGCCTAGGGGAGGACTTAAATGAAAGAGAACCTGCTTTTGTGGTCATCCATTGTCAACCCTGGTGTGAAAAAACTGCATAACAAATTCCAGATATAATAAGTAATGCATTTAAGTTGTAATGTGGCAGAACAGCATGAGGAAATACCCGTATGTCCTATTTTTACCAATCTTGGACCTTGAGCACTGAACCACTGGTCATTTTATAGTTGCCTCTATTCAGAACTCTGCTTTCTGCTTTGGCAGGTTATCATATATGATGTGATTCTACTAAGCATCTCATACTGGCACTGGGGGGCATGATACATAACACATGGATAGGAGAGACCTACTGTCCATATTTGTCCCACCAATACTCTGTTCAGTGTCGGAATAATGCTAATATAACTATGGATAGGCAAAGACTAGTTCATTAAATGGACCAATATGACTCTCTGATGGGAGAGGCCTATAGTTGGGGGTGACTTTATAAGACTTTCTCGTTTTTGACCAGTTTTCTCAGAGCCAAGAATGTCTGTTTAAGAAAACAAAAAAGGAGACTATGTAAGGAAATAACCTCAGCCTTTATGCTGTGAGTGCTTCGTATATACATGCAACCTACCTTCTTAGTCTTTCCACATTTACATAAGCAATATTTTGTTACTGGAAAAAGAGAAGCACTTGATATCATCTTGTAATTTTTCTGTACTTCAGGTAGTGGAATTGAAGAGTAACAAACCAAGGACCTGAACAGGAGTGGAATATTCTACTTCTAACTGTTTTCCTAGACCATTTTATATTTGTAACAGTTGAAAAAAATCTTATTTAGACTACTGCAAGTATTATTTAATGATATTACATCATATTTCTGCAAATTGTGCCTGATGAAAATCATGTATCAATTTGATTTATATACTGAGTCATGTGATTTTTAAAACACATTTAATAACTGAACAGGCAGATGCCTCTCAAGAGAAAAGTTCTCACTGTCTGTGTATTATAGTTTTCTATGATGTCTATAAAGGAATTAATTCACAAATATTTTTCTAGTAAACACTTTGTCACCAACCAAAGCCTCAGAAGGTTTTTTAAAAAGAATTTTTCTCATGTCAGTAACAGGAATGGCTTAATAAATATAATACTGTTGCTTTGGGACATTTTTTTCAATTTTAAGAAAGCTATTTTCATGGCTACAAAGTAAATTTTTAGAGTAGATTCTACTTCTTTGTATTCTTATGACTGTGAAGCAAAACTGTTTGTGTTGTCACTTAAAACTTGCTTCAGAAAGTATTTCTAAGACATGTAGGCAGTTAGCAGATAGCAAAATGCAGGAATTCCTTAAAGGTATAGAACACTATCATAAGAAAGAAATCTCATTATTTCTATCCAAAAAAAATGCCATGAACATCAATAAAGACATTGTAAGATAGACAACTTACCAGAAATATACCAGGGTATTTTGATTATTTCTAAACTCCAAAACTTGAAAAAAAAATCAACATTCATTAGGTGTCTTTATTCTTTCACTGTTGGTAAACTAAAAAAAAAAAATCTCAGAAATGCACAATAGGGACTACCAAAGACTTTGACTTAATTGGGATTCCCATTGACTTCTTTATCACTGGTTGAATGATACTGAACACTACATAGTGCGTGAACACCCTTAGGAATTCCCAACTTCTCATGAACAACTTTGGCTGGCTCACAGGAAGTCCATGTGATCAGATTTCCATTCCTGTCTTTATTTCTTGCCTGGATTACAGTGTACTGCTATTTTTCCCATAAGCTTTTGAAGGATCTCATCTGCAGAGCGATACTCACATCTGGTCCCTGATGCTTCTTTACCTTCTTATAAAAGCTAAGCTCTGGTCCTCCTAATTCACAGTGAGTCATTAACAGGAGCTGGGAGAGTGACATATTTTCTTAGCGTACTGGGTGACTTTGTGTGTTAACTTGACACAGCTTGAGTCATCAGAGAGCTAGGAGCTTCAGTTAAGGAAATGAGATCCGGCTGTAAGTCATTTTCTCGGTTAGTGATTAGTGCCATCTCTGGGCTAGTGGTCCTAGATTCTATAAGAAAGCAAGCTGAGCAAGCCATGGGGAACATGCCAGTAAGCAGCACCCCACCATTGCCTCTGCATCAGCTCCTGCCCCCAGGATCCTGCCCTGATGAACAGCAATGTGGAAATGTAAACTGAAGAAACCCATTCCTTTTTTTTTTTTTTGAGCTTCATGTATAATTTTTATTTAAATTTGGAGGAAAAATAATTAGAAAGGCTAAAATTAGTATTTTACTTAAATCATTATGGCAAAAATATTAAAATTTCACCAATATAAATAGAGAGTTACTTCACAATCTGGTTTTTTTTTTTGTACATCTTTAAAATCTCCTGTTTTATACTGACTAACAACACACCAATTTGGAATCGCCATAGTTCAGGGAGAGACCTAAAAGTCACCAGAATTTCAAATGTTGTGAAAGATGATGGTTTAAGCCTTTCACCTGTGCGTTCTATCTGCACACACTAAGTTGCTGCCATTCCTTAGAGTCTATGCACCATAGATTAAGAAACACAGTTGTCAAAATTATCTCTTTGTCAAACATTAATGCTCATGTCATGCCTGCCACTCAGTCAGGGACAACAGCAGTGACTGATATGGAAAGAGCAACCCTGCGCCTGCACATGTACAGACACTAACGAGTGGTCAATACTTTCTACATGGTATTTACTACAATTACTAACCTTTAATATTCCCTCACCTATGCTGTGTGCACACAAATGTTTCTCTCATATTGCTTAATGTAAGAGCTACATCACATCTGCATTTTAATAAATAAAGCTTGCCTGAAGTCCCAGCATTGATCGGCCTTAGAGATCAGGCAGTCGTGACACACACCTTTAATCCAAGAAGCCACACTAGTTTGCCATGGAAACCTGGTGGTAGTGGTGCACGGCTTTAATCCCAGCCCTAGAGAGGAATATAAAACAGGAAGAGACAGCAGACACAGTGTCATTCTGAGATTCCTGGAGGCAGGATCACCATTTCAAGCTGAGGTAAAGAGCCAGTGGCTGGCTGTTTTGATTTTCTGACTTTCAGGTTGAGCCCCAGTATCAGTCTCTGGGTTTTTATTAATCATGATACACTTGACTAACTTTATATATCCTTGCCCTTCCTGTGACTGTCAGTGTTGAATGTGTGGTAGATGGGAAACTCATTCTCTCCTCCCAGAAGTGATGCATGCTTCTCTATCCCTGAGACTATGTTGGGAAGGGCTGTTAACTTTTACCTCATGTCTCTGTGAATGGATCATGAACAAGATGAAGATAGGAAAAATGTGATTCTTACCAGTTGAAAATTTCTAGTAACTTTATAATGATTAGAGTTAGACTACTAGAATTGCTTTGAGGAAGAATCAACCATTATTGCTTTTATTGATAAAAATGTGGAATATATTGTGCCTATCCAGAAGATGGCTATGAGAGGGTAAACCGATTGAGGCTCATAATCAATCCATAACCATGCACTACAGACACTTAAAACCCATTCCTTTTTTAACTTTCCCTTTGCCCATGCTTTTTCTTGCAGCAATAGAAACTCTAAGACAATAAACTTATTTAAATGAGCAACTGTATCCTCATCTGCTGCCGTATTTTCGATTTGAGATCCACTGCAGAAATGTGAAGAAAGCATTTTTTTTGTTTGTTTGTTATTTTGTTTTTGGTTTTAGAGACAGGGTTGGTCTGTTGCTTTGGAACCTGTCCTGGAACTAGCTCTCTGTCTTCCAAGTGCTGCGGTTAAAGACCACCATTGCCTTGTTTTACAAATTACTGTCTCCTACGCAATACACTGACATCACCAGTATCTTCACAGTATCCCTGTCCTGACTACACAGACATGTCAAGTTGTCAAGTGGTACTTGGAAATCTCCTTTTAGACCGACACTGGCTGTATACATATTTAAGTTTCTTGTAACTTCAGCCTTGAGAAATTTTCCACCACCCAATGTGAGAAAACCAAGGACATATTTGGCTATCTTTTCTTCTATCCAATTTAAGAAAACAAAGAACTTATTAGTACATTTGTCTCCTTGACATCTTTTTGTTTAAGAAAAAAATAAAAGCTGTGATTTGGCTTCTGAGACTTCTGGCCATTAGTTTTGTATCAAGTAAAAAGCGCTCTAGTTAATGGGGAAAAGGGGAAATTATTTAATTGACTTTCTGACTTTCCATGAGCTTTGAATCTCACTTCAAGTTTATTTTATAATCTGGCCTTATTGTTCTCAAAGGGCACTAAGAAATAAATGGATCCTTCTGAGAGTAAAAAGTGGAGAAAAACAGCCAGTTAAGTCTATATATTCTATGTATGCGGGAGTGTTTAGAATGAGGTCTTAGTTGAAACAGAAAATCTTTGAAATGAACATGAGTACCCACCAGAAATTAGGAAGAAAACAGTTTGAAAGAAGAAGAAATTAAAATACACCACCAAATCCTGAACAAATTATATATTGAGCGATTGTTACTACATTACACGGCACTTAATGTATTGATGACATACATATTGTCATAATAGTGTTTTAGGAAAGCAGGTACGTTTACTTTAGATAGACTTAGGAAGAAGACAGAGACTCGGGAGAGTGATTTGGTTAGGTCCAGATTAAAATCTAAATTCTGAGCTGATAATTAGAATTTTGTTACCGAGATTTATGGAAAAGAAGAATTTTAGGTTGAGACTGTTGTCCAGTATATGCAAATACTCAAGTTCAGTTTCCAGAGCACACACACACAAAACAGGGTAAAAAGAAAAAAAAATGAAACATAGAAAGATGAATGTAGTAAATTTGCAGCTTTCAACACCTAGTGTCGCACACAAATTCAGACCCTGGGAGGCAGCTGCAGGGCTCAGATGATGGAGAAATGGTGACCATAAAGTTTACGACTCTCTCAGAAACAGGGACAAAAGGGAAACGGCACAGCCACCAAAAGTGTCCTGGAGAGTTCATCATTACAGTCCCTACAGAAGAAGAACAGAAGCAATCCCTCATGGTCTCCAATATATGTCCATTAGTCAACACACAAACTTAATATCCTTAAAGAAGAAACATTTATTATTGGTAGATTCCGAGGGTCAGTTTAAACTGGGTTTTCCGTTCTCAAGTCTATTTGTGCTAGCTGAAGAGCAGGTTCAATTAAGAAAGACCTGGTTCCAAGCTCACCTATATGTCTCATGTCAGCTCTAAGTTCCTTACTAGCTATTGGACAGAACACCACAGGTTCTAACCGGTTACCATCTTTGTTCCACACCTCTCTGTAGTCTCTTCACAACTTGAAACTAAATACTGTGACAGCTAATGCATACAGAAAAGGAGAACCATGCCACATGAAGCCAAGCTTCTACAGTTCTATCTCAGGAGTGGTTTCTCTCATTTGATATACTCTACTTTCTTGAAGCTAGTAATAAGACCCAGACCACCCCACAAGGACAGGATTTCAAACTGGAATTTCAGGGGCTCATTGATGATCACAGAGGTCTCACTAAAGACTACCTATCACATTACTAGAAGACTTTTTGTGTGTCATTTTAAACATCATAAGGACATAAATCTGATGAATGCTTTGTATTATCCATGTTTGTAAGGGTGGATCTACAATGTCCCCCAAAAGGTATGTGTTTGAATCCTTGGCCACACCAAGTTGTACTGTTTGGGAAGATTGAGAAACCTGTGGCTCCAGCTCGCTTCCACAGGATTCAAAACCCTCAGGTCTCCAATGATACCTCTTTGCACCTCTCTTTCCCCCGCCACACACATAATTTTAAAATAGAAATATAATCATTATAAAATGTATAGTTTTCTTTTTTGTTTATTTTATTTTTCTTTTTGAGACGTGACCCTCTCTGTGTATGTCTGACTGTCCTGAAACTCACTCTGTAGACTGTGCTGACCTGGAACTCAGAGATCTGACTGCCTTTGCCTCCCAATGGCTGGGATTAAAAGAGTGCACCACCAGTGACCAGGATATATTTCTTCATAAATAATGTATTTATATTAAAAATAGTATTTATAGATTCTTCATCAAATCATAGAAAAGGGTTACGCTAGAATGGTATTTGACAGGAACAAGATAAAGTGATATCAGTGAAAATTAATTCATATTTTTGAAATAGCAGATTAATGTATCAAATATTAATAGTTATGGACAATGTAGAACAGTATTAGTGGATGTTTTATTTGTTTATGTTTCATAATTTTCCAAATCTCCCGTAAGTATAATAAAATAATTTCAGATAAATGTTTATTCACATGTAGACTGGGTCTGCAATAAGGAGGTGATACTTTCAGCACTCATTATTACTTATTTTTAATGATGATTTGGCTGATAGGTACCTACATTTTTATTTAATCATTATTTTGAGTTAATAGGATTTATATGAACATTACAAATAATTGACCATGCAAATATACTCATTAGTATCCTTTTATTTTATCTCGAAATTAAAAGCTGAGACAGTTGAACTCTACATATCAATTGCTTCACCACTAATATATTACAGTATATTTGAAAAAAATATAATAATAGAAACGTTTTAAATGTGGTTTTTGAATAGAAATGCCTGAAAAATCTTAGTATTTCTATTCTCTGTTGGCGGGAGGAAAGAAAATGATAATTGTGACTACTCTGATCTAGGATTTAGTAACTTTTCAAATATGGTTAGAATTTGAATTAGAATACGATATCAGTTTCTTCATTATCTTAATGTCTGGCTTACAAGCAAAGCAGCAGAGGTACTAGGATCTCCCCCTGAGAATTGCCCTGATGAACAGAGCGTAGTAACGGACACAGACAGTTAGCTCTGATTCTGCCCACATACATAGTAACGGCGATTGGCTAAGGAAATAGATGGTCCTTACAAATAGTCTGTAGTGCATTGGCTCTAGTACTGTTATCAGCCCTGGAATTGGAGCAGCGGAAAAGCTAGAAGAAAACCAGACTGCTAACCACACAGGGTATTGGTTTTGTCTTGACTGTTTACGCCACAGATAGAGATTCATAACCCTTAAGCAATCCCTTCGGATTTCTTATATTCTGACAACCACATTATAGTTTATAGTTTTTGTTACATCCGATCCTTTCTCTACTTAAATCATATCTATTACCTTGCTGCTAGCATTCAGCAAAACAAAAAATAAACATGAAAATGAAGCCAATTTTTAAGCTGAAGAAACCAGTTTTCTTTTTTCGCTCATATCATTGTTGATGACAAAATGATTCAGCCACTGTGAGCAATGGGAGGCAGCCCACCCTCATGGAAGTTCTCGCAGGCTGTGCAGGCATGAAGAATTGGTGATGGTTGTAGGGTACTTTACAGTTGCCTTTTGGCGATGAAACTGAGCAGAGACTCTGGAGACAACCACGGAACTCATTTTAAGTATTTAATGCTAGCTCAGCAACACTTAGCCTGACTTGGTGACAATAAAAAAAAAATTATCCACACTAGCATGTCTATTGTCACACATCTTCGTATTCTCAAGCAATGATAGACTGCTGTGAGTAATTTCTTGAAATCCCTTTTCTTAAATAGCTTTCTGTGTGAGAGTTATCTTTGTTGTCTTAGTTACTATATGAAGACACTTGAGGTGTTCTGTTAAGTGGCTGTAGAAACCCTTCCTGTTCAGAATGATGGAAGGTCTCCATACAGTGCTCTCTGTTCCCTTGTGAGTATTGGAAATGTGTGTCCTCCACAGAAGCACCAGTTAATTCTACTTGACTTAGCAGTTACTTCCCCCAAGACTCTTTGGATAATGATGACCATAATAGCAACACTTTGGACAGAAAAGCTACTAAATTTAATGAACAAGAGTGAATTTAGCAAGTTTTAAAATTTTTTCTCTAAATATTTTTTTCTTTGATCAACATGGAAAACTCAAAATCTAATTTTTGTAAAGAGAAATCTCCTCAAGTAAGATTTAAATTGCTCTCGAGGTTAGAAAAATGTTTTGTATGAGATTTAAAGATGAAATTACATTTCAAAATGCCTTAGAAATCATGGTGAAATTTTTGAGAATCCCTCATAGTGTGATGACTGCCTGTGAATTTTGAACATTAATTTTTTTCAGCTTTGAAAATTAAAGTTTGCTTTCATTGCTGTAGTCTCTTCCATTCTGTAATATCTGTGGAGAGTTGCATGTAAAGTAATGTATAGAAGTGACGACAGTGTAGACAAAGATTCAGAGTACATTCAGGTCGAAGATGAATGTTTCCTTCCAAAGAGACATATCAAGACCATTTAAAACACCATACACGATAAAAGCAATATTTTATCTAGATTTGGAGTTTGAGGAATTAAGAGGAAATTCCTGCCGTGTTTTTTTTTTCATTTTCCTTTTGTGAAGCGACATAGTCCCAATAAAATACTTGAGGTATTCCTTTGTCAGGCGAGCCGCTAAGTAGCAATAAGAGTAGCAATAAGGCATTTGAGGTGCTCCTCACATCAGCCACTAAGTTATAAGATGGGCATTGGTAAGAGATGTGACTTTGTGTTTTAGCCTTTTGAATCTGGGTTTCAGCTTTCAATCTGTCCATTAAAAAAATGAGGACCAGCTGGTAGGCATGCTTTGCTTAATGATCTCACCATACTGTAAAGCCATTCACTTGCAGAAAGTGCTCTTAAACCATTTTGCTTGAAGAAACACACTTTGCCAATGACTGGTAACAATAATATTGAAATAACTCAGAATGTACCAAGACAAACTTAACTCTTGAAGCCAGGATATATCAATTGAATGTGTGCACACATATCTGCATATTTCCTCACACTTGGCCTTAGAGAGTTCCTACATCCCTCTCCAGTGTGTTCACTCTAATTGATCTGTATTGTCTTCTAAATTTTCAAGCATTTTAACTTCATTAACAAAAATTTAGCAAATTTTAAAAAAATGATTTTTTTAAACTACTACCTGGTTATTATCATATATATCATTAAGCAGAAGATGGCCTCACTTTATTATTATGACACGGATTAATAATATAACGGTATAATAAGACCTTAAAAAGTCCTAGTGATAGTAATGTGTTAACAGCTCATGCTCTCCCATCTGGTGTTCCAAATGTAAATGAGCCATGATAATAATTATGTTGTTGAACAGAAAGACTAAATGGGACGGAACAATCAACCTGCCCTATGTCCTGGAAATGGTGCACTTTGAAATAGTCTTGCATTTGCAATCACAAATACTCTTAGATACAGAAAAGTGCTGTTTGCAGATTTAAATGCACATCCAAAGATACACATTCTCTGAAGTCCTCCACAGTCCCAGAATATTAATAGTGCATGAGCTGCCTCGGGTTTCTTGAACAAAAATCATGTTTCGTTTTACTGGGGACTTTCTGATTTTCTGATCTGACAGCACCTCGACAAAGATCTGTTCTGACCTGATTATTTTTCATATGAGGTATGAGGAGACCAGCAGATTGTAGCTTCCGAAATGCCTAATCTACTCGCTACTACTGTGAATGCCCACGCATGGTTAGGTGTACCGTGTTCCCCCACTGTGATTTGGGCATGGCTGAAGCTAGGCTGTGCTGTGGACTTCACAGGGCCGTGCCATGGAAAGCTTTCCAGCCTCTACATTGCTGCCTCGAGGCACATACTCAGGAAGCTGGAGCCTGACCTATGTGAAAGCGACACAGCTGCACAGAGCCATCAGCTGGATTAGTGCTGGGCTGGATGGAAACCCTAAGACTCCTGCTTCAGGGTTCAACTTCCCAGGAAGTTGTTAGAATGGGTTTTCATGCGATTGTCTTCCTCAAACACTGACTTCATTCAGAGCGGAAGCACGCCACTGCTGAGAATCGCCTGTGTTGATAATCCATGGTCTCGATAGCCAGGGTCTTCTGAGAAGTGATTGTTACACAGCCATAGACTCCCAAAGAAGAGAACTGGCGCATCCAAAGACGCACACCTGCAACTGTGCTGGTGGGGACTTTCCTTCCGACTTTAATACTTTTCTTAGTTTGCCGTATTTTATTGTCTCGCTCAGGATGGGCTAGAATGTGTCCTCAGGTGTTCACTTTACATGACACCATTTGAAAGGAAATGACAGAGGTCATTCCCTCCTCATTCTTTTTGTTAACAGGTGTGGCTTTGCCTCGAAGGCAATGACCTAGTTTTTTTTTTTTTTAATCTATTACATAAAATGACTGCATTTTGTATGCTCCTGACAAAATTAGACTAGCGACTCTAACGGACCTTCTGGAATGCACAACCTTTCATTATCTCCATGTGGGGGAAAGTTAAGTGCTCAAGTTCAGGGAAAGCATGGCTCTTCTGTGCATATTTGCACATGCAGGATAATCACAGTGAAATACAGAATTAGTCACAACTTAACCTGTGAGGTATAAATTACACTGTTTTCAGGCTATTATTAGAGTTCTAAGCTTGGAGATTTCATACCTTTGATTCAAGCAAAATTTGTTTTACTGAATTAACTCAGGCACTAGCAAAATAAAATTTTTAAGTGGTAGTGGTGGGGTATGGGGAAAAACCTTTGTACCCAGTTTCCTAGAGTTTGCTGTTGTTTATGATAGGTATTTGGGGCAAGTAAAAACACATGGCTGAAAACTTCATACTTCATGCCCAAGTTCTTGTATCTATCAGTTCACATACTATACTAGACCTTTCTACTTTCTATTTCCTAATTATATTTTGCAAGTTCCATAAACAGATGCCATTCCATTGTCTACTGACTCAGAATTTATAAATAGGCAGACACCAGGGACTTCTTTTATACCATGCTCATTGCTCACAGTTTGTCCCCAGGGAAAACAGTTTTCCCAAGCTTACTTCAGGGCTGATTTTGAATGCTTTTGTAATTCATGCTTAGATCGTAACAATGTATGGAGATGAATGATCCACAAGGACAATGGAATTTTTTTTCTCCTTCCGCTTGTTTAAGAAGGTTGCTCCATGTGACCAAAGATCATAGCTATTATGGGCTCTCTGGACCCTTGCTCACTAGAAAATTCAAAGTATAGCATTCAGTTTCTTCCTGATTCCAGAAACATGTCAGATAGTATTTATTAATTAGTCTTATTATAGGGCTCCTTTATTATGTACTGGGTTCTCCCACTGAGGCACATGTGAGTTCTGAAATATGTCTTTCCCTGGCTCCTTCACTCACAACATGGCGAGGACTGTGGGAGTCAATGAAAAGTTTGCTTATTTCATCATGATCATGCAGAGCCTCTTATTGCTCTGCATCATGGTAAAGCCTTGCAGTTTTCCACATTATCAAAGGAATAGGCTAAAGTTCCTCTTGGGTGTATAATGAATAATTAATACCAATAACTAAGGAAACCTGATATACACTGTATTTCATTCTTTGAGGTAGTATGAATCAGATACTTGTAGTAAAGACCATAGCATGTCTTTAATGATGACGCAAATTCCCTCTATCTATCCCTAAATTAGCTGAGATGTTTTAAATTTTTTTATATCGGTGACATCCAAATTAGAGTATAGTAATGATAGCAGTTGTCAAAGGGATTATCCCTTTAGTTTTTCTGCGAAAGCTCTCATCTTTAAAATAATAAACTTAGTCTTGTTCACCCAGGCACCAAATATACCAAATTTGATTTTTGTGGTTAGATGAGAAAATGAGTTCTAGGTGAATCTTTGTTCCAATCAGCCCGTAAAGAGCCAAAACTTACTGAGTACCCCATTTATTACCTACCTCATATAGCTACTCCAATCTCAATTCTGTAACAGCAGAAATGATGCATTAACTTATAGGAAATTAAAATTAATTCAGATGCTGTGCAGTACTCAACAAGGTCTTTCATTACCATTGAGTTCTCCCCATAAATGGTTGTAAGTATTCCAGCAGCAAGATCTGGGGTCTTGTCACAGTAAATAATAGATCAAATGTTGCTTCCAACTCCTTATCTAATTCTTTAGTCAGTGGGTACTAAATATTAAAATTGGGTTGAGTCTGAAATTTATGAAAAGAAATCACAAGATTTTTATTAGAACAAATGCGAACAAATGTCCTCTGACTTCTGCCTTATTACTCTTTTTTCTCTCTGTTGGTGGGTTATAGTGGCTACCTCACCCCCTCTTCTACAGTGTCTATCTTGGATTATAAAGCAGAGCTACCGTTGAACTTTGAAGTGATTTTGGATTTTGCTCTGCTGTGGCAGGACCCTCAGCTTTGCTAGATGGCAGGGCCTCTGCCGTATCCGGTGGTAGTGGGTTTTTATTTCTCACTGTGTCACTCATTTTTCTTTTTATTGTGAGCAACTCCTGGCCAAACCAACCTAAAGAAAGTCTTGTTCTCACTCACTGATTCAGGGTGCAGTCTATCATGGTGGAGAATCACGGTATCCGAGCCTGAGACACCCACAGTAAAGAAAAGGTAGCAAAGGTTCATGCTCAGGACAGTCATCTGCCTTTTCTGTAGTGTAGTCAGAGAAGTCTAACCTACGGAATGTTACCACCGAAATATAGAGTAGGTCATCCTATCTCAATTAGCCTATAGGCATTCCCAGGAACTTGTTTCCATGGTCACTCTTTTCCTGTTATGGCTGAAAATCAGAAAGCATGTGGTCAGCTTTTCATCACCATGTAAGTGCCTCTTGGCAAGACCTCTTAAGAGAGCTGCAAAGCTCTTAGCTTTTAGCTGACTTGCTAAAGCTGAGTCAGGAAGTCTCTCTTAAATGAGAGTGCTTGCCTCTAGAAAGCAGAGCCCACTCGAGAAAGTGCTGCTAGTTGCTATCAATAAGCCATGCTTTACTCTCCTTCGTTTTTTTTGTCTTTTTTTTTTTGTTTTTTTGTTTTTTTTTTTTTTGGTTCTATGGTGATATGCAAGATATTCATCAGTGTGGCTATTGGATAGGGCCAGTTCAGGCTCCCTCTTCTCAGCTGCCCAAGGAACTAGCTGGGGACATCTCCATGGACACCTGGGAACCCCTCTAGAGTCAAGTCTCTTGCCAACCCTAAGATATCCCTTAATTAAGATATCTTCTTCCCTGCTCCTATATCCACCCTTTCTCCATCCCAACAAGAATGGATTAAGAAAGTGTGGAATATATACACATTAGAGTACTACTCAGCGGTAAAAAAAAAAAAATGACATCTTGAATTTTGCATGCAAATGGATGGAAATAGAAAACACTATTCTGAGTGAGGTAACCCAAACCCAAAAAGATGAATATGGTATGTACTCACTTATAAGTGGAATCTAGCCATAAATAAAGGTCAGTGAGCCTATAATTCGTGATCCTAGAGAAGCTAAATGAGAAGGTGAACCCAAAGAAAAACATATAGTTATCCTCATGGATATTGGAAGTATACTAGATTGCCAGGCAAAAATTGGGATCTTGTGGGAGGGGGTGGTGTGGGGTAAGGTAACATGGGGAGAGAAAAGTGAGGAGGAGAGGATGGGGAGGTCCTGGGGGAATGGGATGTTTGGGATCTGCTGTTCATTCTTTTGTAAAGCTTTTCCTTCATGTGCAAAAGACAGTGTTCCTTAAAGTCATCCATCAGCTCCAGCTCTTACAGTCTTTCTGCCTTTCATTTCACAATGATCACTGAGTTGTTGGAAGAGAGGATGAGATAGAGATGTTCCATATAAGGATGAATGTTCAGCAGTCTTGTATTCTCTGCACCTTGGCCAAGTATACATCTCTGTGTTAACTGCCATCTACTAGAAGCTTTTCTGATGAGTGTAAAGAAATACACTAATACAACAAATTACAATAAATAACAAACAAATAACAATAAATCATTAGAAACTTAATACTATGTCCATTCAGCATTATAAGCATTGTGGGTTCTTCTCTAGCACCTGTGATCTGTCTAGTCATAGGTTTCTGTGGCTAAACATTCCTGCTGGGTGTGGGTAACTTACCCATTATTGTAAAAGTTTCTTTGTATACATATGAAGAAGGATGCTTAAAAGAAATCCCACACTAGGTCAGAATTGAGAATAATAGACAGTTATTTATTTAGGGATAAACTCACAAATAAAAACCGCATCTTGCAGCTGAAAAAGAGGCTGGACACATGCTTTACATCAGCATAAATAGTATATGAGACCTTGCCCCAGTGGGTGGGTAACTTGAAGGCTATTAGCTGTATGATTTCCTACAGCATACATATGCATATATATATATATATGTGTGTGTGTGTGTGTGTGTGTGTGTGTACACATATATATGTACATGTGTGTGCCTGCATGTGTGCATGTGCACGTCTGTGTGTGTCAGCCCATATAATACATGTATGTATACACACGTTTATATATGTGCATTATATGTATATATGCAAACGTGCATTAAGCAGCTAAAAAAAACAATATCCCTACTAGACCCCATAGACTAACAACTAAGAAAGTATACTATCATCAGGAAATATTTACCTGCTTTGGAATTGTAGACCAATGATATTCCATAGGCCCACATGCTTGAGAACACAGAGATATTAAGTTGATACTGACTTGAAAGAATCATCCCTACCGTTTAGATTTCACCGTGCTGGAAAATTTTATGCATGCTCTGGGTGATACAAGTAATCATGGTGTTACTGAGTTGTGAACGCCGTGAGCTACAAAAACACTGACCTGGCAAAACAAGCCCACTGGTGCAGCGGTGGTATAGACATCATGGGGGAGAGCAACTCACTTTCTATTTTACTGTTCTTTTTAGCTTACAATTATTTCCATATGTTTTTAAATTCATTTAAAATTCATTAAGCATTCATTTTCCTGGCAAGTGGAATTAAAGTGTGATTTGTACTCTTCTCTACAGTGATAAAAAATGTTCCCCTCAAATGAGTAACTGTTTTGAAGGGTTTGATTTCAGCTGATTTGCTATACCCAGTGGGTACTAAACGTCAACACTGGGTGTTGTGGTTTATCCTCTTCTGGGTTGAAATCTATCTGGTGATTGACTTAACATTAGGTAGCTGTAGTCCTAGGATGTCTGCTTTCAAAGACAAATATTCAGAATATGATTAGATTATCCAACTAAAAATTACCATAGAGAATTTTATAATAATATGCTCTATTTTTTTAAAAGTCCATTGTCTTGGTGTATAATCAATTATCTATGGTATAGTTCTTAAATAGTAAGGGTATCTCACATTCACAGGTTAAAAGATATAAAATAATCCATCATGTTAACAAATTCTCTTTTTGTCCTAACCAGTTAGTCCCTAGTTTCATAAGCATTGATTTGTGTGATATTTATGACCATTAGTTTTGCGTTTTTGAAAATTTCATAGGAGTAGGAATTATGCAATACTTATTTTTTTTATCTGATTTCTTTCCCTTTGACTTGTGACTTGTGACTTGCATAATGCTGCATGTTTCGGTAACTTACACATTTTAATGTTGGGTGCATTTTGTTTGTTTGTTATATCAGAATATTTCTCTATCTTCCACAAATGTTTGTTTTTCTTCTTTTTCTAATTTTCTAATTTTAACGATTCTAAATAACCCTGAACTTCTGAAAACCAAGCTCTCATTATTTGACCTTATGACATCATCATTAACCTTTACAAGTTAGACAATTTGGAGGCAATAAGTATGCATACACATGAAATAAGGCATATATTTCAGATTACAGAAAATGTTCCTGTTAGCGTGTTTTCCTCAGCTGAAGTCTGCAGGAGCTGGCACTTCTGCTTAATCCTGCACTAACTTTCCTGAAGCACCAGACCGTTCTTTTCTAGACTCCTCTCCAAACAGCTACTAGCCTGCCACTTCCTTTCTTTTAAGATCTGTACTCTCCGGAATACAGTAGGAGGGAAGGAGGCGCACACAGGCTGACACAGAGAACTCTTATACCTCTACTTTGATAACTGAAAACATTTCAAGTTAGGTCTTTCAGAACAAAATTTTGTCCTTGTACTACCTTTCTTGAGGTGTTTCTAGTATAAACTTTTAAAAGTACTTCATTTGTATTCTCACTGTGTATCTTAAAGAGTCTTGTTTTTCAAGTCTCCTGAGATGAACATGTTTCTAAATCTTGCAAATTTAGAAAAATATCTATAATTTATTTTATTTCATTCACCAGATACTGTGAACGGGTATGAGGATCTTTTGATATGTTTTCCATTTCATCCAATTAATTTTCTCATGCCTTATAATCTTTCATTTCTCATCAGCAGAAGTATGGTCTACAGAGGTGAAATTTGTCCTTTGATTGAGGAGCTTCAAAAGTTATAATTTTTAGGACACCTGTTCTTTATCTGCTGAGACAAAGAGTACGATTAATTATCATTTATACCTTTGTAGTTCTGACTCATATGAATCTCTTTCCTTCTTTAAATTATTATTTTTTTTTCTCTGTTTCATTCTTGCACCTCTATAATGGAAAGTCTGTGTCTAATCTAGTTTAAGTTAAATAGTTGCTGAAGATTTTGGAGTGTCTGAATTTACTGCATGATAAAGCAGCCAATATCTTTCAAGTAAATACCATAATATATGATACATACATGTTATTAACAGTAAGGTTTGTACAAATTATTTGACATGATCCTTAAAGGGGAACTTCTTTTCAATCTAGGGTAGCACTACTAACCCTTTGACCTTGGAAACTTTCAAACTTAAAAATAGAGGAAAAGACTGTTCATGAATCTTTCATGGGCCTTCCATCATTTCTAGTTTATGACCAAACTTTTTCTTGTATTTAAAGCACAGATTAATAGAATGTCCTATGACCTCATGAAAATAGGATAAATAATGGATCAAATACAGTGTCCCTTTGTCTATGATTGCTACATTTTTGTGAATATTAGAATTTGAAAATTGTCTTTGGTTATTGATCATGAGTTATGGGATAATCATATCATGCTCAGTTAACAAAGGCTTGATAAAAATATATTCATTATAAAATGAGACTAATGCCATAATCTACACCTGATATTAATTCACTTCATAGGAAGAAATAGATGTAGATTTCTGGATACCCACTAGTTCCATTAAGCGATCAAGCAATGAACTAAAGCATCACTATGTAATGTAATTGTTTTTTATCTTCATCAAATGCTTTTATATTGTTCTATAGTGAATACTCAACATGTAACTTCCAATAATAAATTTAATTCTTTCTATGTATCTTAACTGAATTTAAAAAAAATGTAATTTTAATGAATGCAACTAAATCTACTCCAGTATAGTAGCAGGTGTTAGCTTCCAAAAAGCAAAGTAGGAAATAATCTATGTTAACACCATAGAGACAAATATAAATTGTTATGAGAGCAACATGAAGTGCATGACATAGACTGGGAAAATCAAGAAGCTTCCTGAGGGACTGTGTGTGTGTGTGTGTGTGTGTGTGTGTGTGTATACATATATACATATACATACATACATACATATATATATATATATATGAATACTGCTTAAAATCTTAGGTCCCCGTGTATTTCAGATCAATTTGGGCTAGATAATAAAGAACAGAATAACCTGGAGTACAGTTTGAGACACTGTATGTATAAAGAAAAAAAAACTGAAAAAGCTTTGGACATGTTTATTATGTAAACATGTATGTATGCAATGGGGACCTGAGACTGAATACCCAGTGCCAGCTTAACAGCCACAGGTGAATCAAGAGCATCTATATGATGAACATTCCTACAAAGAGAAGTTGGATGATGAGAAAATAATCCCCAGACTTCACAGATCAGCTAGCTTGGAAGGCATACCATAAAATCAACAAGAGAATCTGTCTCAAGCAAGGAAGAAGGAAAGTGACAACACCCAGAATCTTCTGACCTCCATGGATACATCATTTGTGCATGATACATTTCTGCTCTTGTGTGAACACACACACACACACACACACACACACACACACACACACACACACACACACACACCAAAACTAATAATCAAACAAAACTATATGGGAGGTAGTTCAGTGAAAAGAATGTTTGCTGTCCAAGCATGAAGACCCGCTGACAAGCCCCAAAAACCCATGTTATAAAGCCTGGGAGACCACATACACCAATAATCCTAGTGTCATTCTTAGGACCACAAAAACCTAAAGCCCCAGTGTTGAGCTAGGGCATGGAAACATAAAGATTTCTGTGATTTGCTGGACATCAGCCTAGCTTCAGGTTCAGTGACAGACTCTTGTATTAAGGTAATGAGGCAGGGAGTAATGGATCAGAACACTCAACTGACATCTTCCTCTAGATTCCAAAGAAATGCATATATATCATATCTACATGATACATAAAAAACACAAATTAATAATGATGATGATAATGGTTTTTCTATGTAAAAAAGTGAAGAGTAATAGCATAAAGAATAGTCTTCTGGTGGAACTGTTACTCTGTCTGTGTAGAATGGGATGATCATCAGACAAGGTGATATCATTGAAATGAAATCTATGACAGGAAGGTATATGAGACACAATGAGAGACGTGTATAGGGTCTGAGACAGTTTTCTTTCTTTTGTTCTTTCATTTTTATATATTTTTGTGAATATAGTACAATTATCCCTTCCTGGTCACCCTGTCTAACATTACTTATGTATCCACCCACCAGTTGTTCTCTAAATATATTGTTATATACAGACATATATACATATCATACAAACATACCTATATAATATGTACACATAAGTATATATTCCTAAATATATAAATCTTCTTAGTCTGTATGGATTTTCAGGACTAACCATTTACTGTTGATCAACTCATTTGTATGTTCTTCCTTGGGGATAATTTCTCCCACTCTCAGCATTCCTTGGTTGCCTATAGTTCTTTATCTACAGTTGCAGACTTGTGAGTCTCCCTCAACCATATTTGTATGTCTTCTGATGTCACCTATCATTAGGTCTTATTTAAGTAACCAGGTTGATGAGACTTCGTTGGTCTCATCTGTCTTTATCTGTGTCTTTATCTGGCTCTTCTAGGCAACACAATCTCACAGGAAAATTTAAGACAGACATTTTTTTTAAGAAAAATCTTTTATTTTTTAATTTTTTTATAACAATCCAAGTTCTTCCTTCTTTCCCTTCTCCCACTTCCCTCACCTTCCCCCAACCCCAAACCCCATCCACTCCTTAGAGAGGTTGAGGATTCCCATGAGGAATCAACAAAGTGAAGACAAACTTTTCTAGGAGGGAAATATCTCTGGGAACTGAATAAAACACATGGAATTTTCAAGTCTTACATTTAAGAATTTTGGATATTATAAATATATATTTAATATTTTCCTTTGTTTTTGAGATTATATATGTCAATATTGTTCATCTGAAAATCTATAATATATTTAAATAGTTATTGAGGATAAGACTGCAAACCATCTTACTCAATATACCTTCTGGTCTTCATCATAAGTCATTGTTTTACCATCTAAAGAACCTGGTCTTCATCCTAATGTACTGGAAATCCCAAAGAATCAAGAAGACCAAGGGAAAGAAAGACTAAGCGCTGTAGGATTCCTTTTGGTATGGTACAATACCAGTACTTGTAAAAACATCTTGACGGGGAATAAAGGAATTATTTGGTTACAGATTGTGGTTCATTCTTAGGAGAAGCCAAGTTGGGAACTCAGGGCTGGATTAGAGACAGGAACTGAAGCAGAGACCATGGAGGCATGCTGCTTGTTGGCTTGTTCGTCCTGGATTGCTCAGCCTGTTTTCTTATTGCACACAGGCCCACCTGTTCAGGGTTGACAGCACCCCAATTGACTGGGCCCTTACACATCAATCTCCACTCAAGAAATGTCATACAGACTTCCTGCAGGCCCATCTGATAGGGTCATTTTCTCAACTGATGTTCTCTCTTCGCATATGACTGATTTGAGATAAATTGGAAAAAAAATGACAGAATATTATTTGAATTTTAACTATTTAACTATGTCAGTTGTGAGAAAGACTTAGAAAAAAGCAAAACTATAACCGGGGAGCCGGGGAGTCTTTTTTTTTTTTTTTTACTTTTTATGGGTTCTTTGGCTTTTATTGCAATTTTTCAAAGTATAATTGACAATGACTTGAAGAATCAAGAGGTTTTGTGGATTATTTTGCACATAACTGAAGGAACTAAAACCCGAAAGTTTGGGTGACTGATGAAATGCTGTGGTTAGGTGAATATGGATGCAGAAAGACTTGGAGGGTCCTCAGAGGTGAGCACCTGTGTCTGTGGGGAGTCTGTTCCTGCCACCAACTAAACAGTAACAGGTACTGAATAGAATTGGGAAAAGCCCAGACAGATTTGTCATCTGACGTTTCTGACATGCTGAATGTTAACTTTCTTTTTTTTTTTAATGACAGAATGAGGATACACTTGATCATTTATTTATAAGACTTTTCTATGTATATGGTTCAAAACATTTTATTGGCTTCTAATTAGTTAACTATGAAAAATTCATGGAGCATTCCTTTAGGGTACTAACAATGGGATGAGAAACAGCTGCAGATTACTATAAAATGACATGCCATGTATATGACTGACAATAACTTTAAAAGATTGCTAATTTTCTGGGAAGACTGAAGATTTGTTGATTTTTTTTGTATTTTCTACCATACACATAGCTGTCTATAAAAAGTGCTAATTTGTAGTGCTTTGAATTTTTAACAAGAACATGTCTAACAATAAAGTAATTTTGTGTTTAAAATGAAGGCATACTACATTTACAAACTGTGATTTGTTTAAAATGCATTTATCATTATGTGTATGTGTACATGTGTGTCTGTGCCAAGGTGAGTATGAGGAGGTCAAAGGTCATTTTTCTGAAACCGATTCCCTTCTTACACTTTTATGTGGCTCCCAGGGATTGAATTCAAGCTGTTTGGTTGACAAAAGAGTAGTTTGCCTACTGAACCATCTCCTTGGTATTGGGTTGTGTGCTTGTCTGCACAGTGGTTCAGTAACAATAAAGTCAAATTAGAAAATGATCTTATTGGTTTGGTGCCGTAGCTCTGGTGGAACAGTTAGTTAGCATCTCTGAAGTCCTTGCTTCTATTTCCTGTTCCAAAGAATAGAAAAGAAAGGAAATTGGAATCCAGAATCTTGTGTGTGTGTGTGTGCGTGTGTATGCTACATATAAATATTATGTTTATCTTTTTAATTTTATTGTTACTGTGTCTCATCATGTAGCTGAGTTAATCTTAAATTTGTGATCCTCCTATCTCACTCTCTTGACCTTGAGGAACACAGTCAGGCCACCACGATCAGCTTATGTATATATATTTACTGGAAATGGCTATGGAGGAAAGCAATTTTTGCTGACTCTTTAGTGGTATTAATAAGATGTGTTTGGGGGTTTTGAATCTTCTTTATTCATTCCAGGCTTGATCCAGCAATTCTCCATTCTTTCCTCCTGAATGCTTGGTTACAGGAAAGTGTTTTGCATGGGAAATTTTATGTTATTTTTGCGGCAAATTTTTTGTGAGCATAATAATTCTTATCAGTATAACCTTTGTTTTTTAAGAATATGAGATCCTATTCGGCAAACACACCAACGTTAACTTTTATTTTGGAAATTCATACAGAGTGGTAGCAATAGCTGTTTAAATATGTTTGAAAATTAATTTTTAAACTTTGGGAGAGATTAAGATAATATTTTCCTTTTGCAACAAAATATCAAAATGTATATTTTACTTTTTTTAATTAAATCATCAAATTTTGATTTAAATATTTTAGAATTCTTTACAAT
The DNA here is from genome assembly GCF_982192425.1 of Myodes glareolus. Lineage (NCBI taxonomy): Eukaryota > Metazoa > Chordata > Mammalia > Rodentia > Cricetidae > Myodes > Myodes glareolus. The sequence continues at coordinate 24,790,755 of NC_142046.1, read as the reverse complement.
GAATATGCTGGTTAGTTTTTTGCCATCTTGCACAAATCAGGGATTATCTGGCAAGATAAAATATAAAATAAAATTTAAGACACCTCCATCAAAATGGTGTGTAGGAATTCTGTGAGGCATTTTCTTTATTAATTATTTTTGGTAAAGGACCCAGCCCACTGATCATGGTACCAGCCATTTCAGGTAGTCCTGGTGGCATAAGAAGGCTGGCAGAGAAAGTCAACGAGTAGTGATCCTCCCTGGCCTCTGCTTCAGTTTCTCACTTTAGTATTTACCTTAAGTTTCTGATTGGCTTCTGTGGATGACAGGCTGTGATCAGAAAATATAAGTTCAATGAATGCTTTCTTCTTCAATTTGCTTTTGGCTATAGTGGTTTATAACAGCAAAAAAAAAAAAAAAAACAGACCAGGACATGGCTTGAATCATTTTCACACACACACACACACCACACACACACACGCACACGCACACTTCCATTTATACTTGTATTTTATAGAAAGGAGATGACACATGATTGTTCTTGATGTGTTCTCAATATTAAGTGTTTTAATGACATATACTTATTTTGTGGGTTTGGAAGAAGTGCCACAGCATATGTTGGGGGATCAAAGGACAACTTTTGGAAGTCAGCTTTTCCCCGCCAATGTGTTGGTTCTGATAGGTTTTCTCTCACCTGATGAGAGGTTTTCTGCCGATGCAGTAAGCCAGGTCAAACCAAATTTAAAGTAAAAGACCAAGTTTATCTAGGCAAAGCACTCCTGGGTGATTCTCCAGCCCCTGAAGAGCAAGTCAGTGGAATGGGGCAGGAGAATAACATATGACCTGTCTAGCGGAGGAACTTACATACCCGTAGCTAGGGGTGTTGAGCATTCTCCACAAGCTGGGTTTGGTCCCAATTATGGTAGGTGGGGTCTTAAGCTCCTAGCTAATGTGGAACTGGACTCCCTGTGGCCTCTCTGAGAGGGCTGGGTTTGGAGAGAGAACTGGGGCAGAGCTCGAGATTCGAGCAGAACAGGTTCTGGAGACATAACTCAGTTCATCAGGCTTGATGGGTTACAAGTTCCTTGATCCAATGAGCCATATTACTGGCCCTAAATGATTTTACAAAGAACAACTTATTTCATCCTCCATTTGTTCTTCCAAATTCACATATTGGGAAACCTTAGGGGGACATTAAGTGACTACACCTTGATACAGAAGGAAATATTTGAAACATTAGAGTTTTCTAATATCTAAAGGTCAGCCCTAAAAATATGCATACAACCAATGCTGCTTGAACTGTATACACTGTATTTAAGTTTTTGTGACATGTGTATATACATATATACATATAACAGCAATTGATAAACGAAATGGCTGTTAATATGAAAGAGGGCAAGAAGGAGTACATGGGAGGATTTGTAGGAAAGAAAATGAAGGAGATACACTATGTAATTTTATTATAATGTCAAAAAAGAAAAGAAATCATTAAAATATGGGAACTCACTACTTATGCTTAATCTTTTGTTCTGTTTCATTCTCATCAATAAACCTTTTATTAAGGATTGTTGTTTCCACTTGGAATGAGGATGCAAAGTATTCAGACATAGTTACTGAGAAAGCTCTGATTTATTTTTGTAGTGTATTCATGATATTTGTCTGATTCATGGATTATAGTTATCACACAACAGCCTAAAGCTTAAAAAACAAGATTTCTGATATTTTCCTACAGTAAAGGGGGAGGCCTATTTTATGGAAAGAACTGGTGATTTCCTTGGAGTTTCTAATAGGTGTTACACGCTGTCTCAGTTTGACATCTTCCTGATTGAAAGCTGCACCCGAACCCATTAAAGTGAATTCTGCTTGGAGCGACTTTTGCTATATTTCTAAAATGAAGAAGGGGAGTGGGAGACAGACACTTGTGTTCTCATGAACTCCCTGAAAGTCAAAGGAGCCCCATGCCACCTGAGGACTGACTTCATGCTTGCAGAAAGGGTGAAGCAGTAGTGGAAACTCAAATCCGTGGTGGCTTCAGAAGCTAGGAAACATTTTTGTCCACACCCTGAGTAGAAGTGTTAAACCTATTGTGCTAAATATATTTATTTATTCCATAAATAACAAAAAACAAGGCTGTCTTCTGTGTCCTTTGTGATAAACTAATAAACTAGAAAAGAAGGTGTTCTGTCTGAGCTTTTATTGCAGTGTACATTAATGAGATGGAGATAGCTAAAACCTTTGAAGTCTGCAGACTTTATTTACTCACTATGATGGAGTACTTAGTGATTTGTTGTTGTTAGATAATTGCCCATTAGCGTTTTTATTGATTTGCCTTTCTCAAGATGAAAGAAACAAATGGAATTTGTTAGTAGCTTATTATTGAATCCCTTTGAACAAGGAATATTAAGAACCTGGGTCTTTATTAAACTAAGAATGTGCTTGAAATGATGCTTTTCAGAAATTCAGAAGAGCAGAAAGTGCAATTTCACTCGTTCCTGAGCCCAGGCATTGGGTGTCTTGTGGCCAATCTCACTCTTAGTTTGGAGTCATTGCATTTAATGCACTGGATCTTCATCACCTCTAGATTTTAGTGAGCTGTTCTTCTCTTCTAAAGCAGTTGCTCCTCAGTCTTCAAAACCAGTCAAAAGAAAATCCTCCTTTTTTTAAAATTAAATTTTGTTAAGCTCTACATTTTTCTCTGCTCCCTTCCCTGCCTCTCTCCTTCCCTTTAACCCTCTCCCAAGGTCCCAATACTCCCAATTACTCAGGAGATCTTGTTTTTCTCTACTTCTCATGTAGATTAGACAACGTTTAGGGTCCTCATTGTTGTCTAGGTTCTCTGGGATTGTTATTTATTTTGGGGCTGTTTTTCTTTCTTTTGTGTTTAAATACCACTTATGAGTGAGTACATGTGATAATTGTCTTCCTGGGTCGGGTTAACTCACTCAAAATGATGTTTTCTAGCTCCATCCATTTGCCTTCAAAATTCAAGAAAATCCTCTTTTGCTCTGTGAAGTTATCTCTTTGCTTTATAGCATTCTTATGCATGCTCTGGTTCTAAATGTCTCACTGTATGTCCTGACTGAATTACACGCCAATAACAGGTAAGAATGTGGAGAAACATCAGGTCTTAGAACAGAAAGGATCAACAAAGCCTGATATGAGAACTTGGAGGGTGTCTTCTAATCAAAACCACATAAAGAATTTAACGACAAAAGATGGTCCTTTTCTGTTGATTTTGCTTCACTGTGAAATTATTTCCATGCGGCGGCTGTCATAGTTTTACTAAACTTTCCATATTTATTGCATAACTTACCAAAAAACAGATTTTTCTTAACCAATATTTATTCATTCACTTTTTATCAATAAATTATTCAAAGTGTCTAGTTGATATTATTATGAATATATATGTACACACACACACACACACACACACACACACACATATATATATATATATACACTCACACACTAATATACACAGAGGAAATTTTAAAGAGTAAAAAACATGAACATAAAACCAAAATTTTAACATTTTCTTTTATTGTCTAAGAATTTATTTATAGTTTTTGTTATTTTCTAAAACCTATATTTTCTCAGCCTGCTTCCTTATGTAGGTAAGGCCAACTTGCCTGAGGATGACACAGTTTCAGTGGTCTGAGACCTCATCCATCAAATAGCCATCAGGAAAATGTCTCACAGACATGACCACGGGTCAGGACAACATAGGCAGTTCCTCTGACTGAGATTCTTTCTTCTGAGGAGACACTAGGATTTTGACAAGTGGTTACTGCTAACTACCACAGTCTGGTCAGGTTTAACCCATACGGTACTTTTGGATAAGTGAGTTCAAATTTTGGAGGCGTGGTTGTGTCACCGCTATTACAGATTTCCCTGACAATTTTAAGAACTTCTAAATTTCACAAAAGCAGACTAGGTACTCAAGTTGAAATAAGATATCTTTGGTGAGAATGGGTAAACAGAAAGAGGAGGGGATGAGAAGTAGAGGTGGGAGGATGAAGAGGGAGGAACTAAGAATATGGTGCTTCACTTGGCTTCATAGGACAGAACCAACCACTGAGAAGGTAGTGAAGGAGGTATTAGATGACCTTGCTAAATAAAGATCCAGAGCCTCATTTTTAACTTTTAAGTGTTAATATACCTTCCTGCCCCATACTTCCATGAACTCACTTTGAGTGTGTATTTTATGTATGTGTGAATGATACTGCATATGTCGGATTAGCAGTAAAGTCCAAATTGACTAAATCCAAGATGATTTCACGGGGAAATGGGACAGAACAGAAACAAAACATTATGCTGAGAATTATAATGGGAAAACATAGAAATGCCATGAGAAAGCTACCTATTCTGAAACTATGTGGAAAATGTGATTTTGAAAATGTATGTGATGGGGGCTTTCCCCAGAAATAACTGTTATCAGTCAGTGTCATAACGTGAGAAGCAGGCTGGAAACTGTTATCTTAGATGAGCCAGGAGAATTCATGAATTCCAGAGCCTTAAGGCAGCCTTCATAAATGTGGCAACTCGGCTTGTCTGTTAAGGTCACTGGCAATGAATGACAAGACAGATTATTGAAAATGTGCATCTTTCTGTCTACATAAGTCAAAAGTTATCTAGTACAAGGTCATTAGAAGATGTTGGAAAAATAATTAAAGTCTGAGTGCTGAGTGAAAGTCCATGGAGAGGACCAGAGACCAATGGCTACTATTTTTTTTCTGATTTCTATAATCAAAATTTATATAACAGGTTCTTTGAAACTTGAGTTTCCCTGAGCTTACCATGACTCCATTGGCAATTAGCGGCTAAAACTTGTAACAAATGATCAAAAGTTCCGCAACAATAAAAATAATTTCTAATATTTTTTTAAAAAAACTAAAGAGTATGTTAAAAATCTTTAAGAACTAAAATCTGAAATTTATCAAGAAGCTGAACATATTTATTCACAAGTTTTCCCTGCACTTTGGGGACTCATGTTGTGAACTTCATTGTAGTAAAGTAAGAGAAGAAACCATAGACAGACACAGAAGAGTTTAAAAACTCAGCTTCACAAAATGATGGATTTCTGTGCTTGTGCATAGAGATGTCTGTAAATAATTCTTTGAGCTTCATATATATCCAAGATTTCTTAAAAAGCAAAACAAAAATTTTAAGAAATTATCACCAAAACTCATTACCAAAGAGTAGCACTATATGAAAAATTTGTAAAATTTCCTTAGTTAATAACTTGGAAAATTTGATACTTTTAGATAACAAACAGATTTTGAAATTCCATGAGCTCCACTATCAAATTAGTATATTGGGAACTATTTGCAGGAAACCATCCTAATTGTCATACCTAAGGAAAAAAAAATAGCATCATCTTGAAAGAATGTTTTTGATAATTTTAGCATTAATTTATTTTTTATTTGGGGATGGGGGCCAAGAACACATTTTACAGGGAGCATGTGGAGGTCAGAGGACAATGTTTGGAGTCCATTCTCTCCTTCTGCCATAGGAGGTCCTGGGGTCAAACTTAAGTCACCAGGCATGGTAGAAAGTGCTTATACCTGCTGAGACATCCTAGCTCTTCTGAGGTGGATTTTAAGACAAAATGACATTTCTCAATTGATTTAAGATGATAATAAAAATGAGAATAATCTGCATATGGAATGAAAGAATAGAATGAACACTGGAACAGAAAAGGTAAGCTCCTACTTTGCATGAAACTTAGAGGAAAAGAGTTTCAAGCAAACGGCACTAGGAAACAGCAGGTGTCATTATTCCAGTATCTGCAAAATGATGCTAAATCAAAATGAGTTAGAAGATATAAAGAAGAAAAACCAGTTTACACTGATTAATACAATAATTAATCACCAGGAAATAAGAGTTTTAAACAAACACACACTGAACATGAGTACACTAATTTTATGAAATAAAGAGATCTAAAATATAAAGACATAAAATCATATTACAATTCAATAATGGTGAATTACTTTAAGACCCTGCTCTCACCAGGCATGTTATGATCTGGGTAAGAAATAAACAGAGAAGCATATGAAATTAATGGCATGTTATATCAAATGAAATAAAAGACAGCTAGAGGACATTCCACTCAAGGATTGCATAATCACCCTTCTTGGCAGCCAAGACATCATATAAAAGGGCCCAAACCAAGTTTTAATTAATACAGAAAAAATGAAACCATGCCTTGTATTCTATCTGATCACAAAGAGTGAAAATAAAATCAGTAACAAGATTATAGGATATGCAAAAATTCAAAGAAATTTAGTAGCGCAGTGTTAAACGTCAAGAAGATTAGAGAATAGGTACAAAGATTACAAGAATTAAATGAAAATGAAAACACAAAACCAAAGAGAAACAATAAAAATATTCCCCAGAACAAAGTGTATAACTACATTTGATTGCATTAAGAAAATTTTGTTTTAAAAAAAAAAAAGATCACAAATTTGGCATCTTGGAAAAGCAGGTACTAAAACTCCTCTATTCACTGCATGCCTTATTCCCTCATGACAGAGTCTCATACTGAGCAGTGACTAGGCTAGCAGTCCTCCGATGATTTGGGTCTACCCTCCAGGGAAGTAGGGCATCTGGTGCATGTAGTCATGAGCTGCTTTGTATGTGGATATTGTGGTCGGAATTCAAGTCCCCAGAAGCAAATGACTAAGTTATCTCTGCAGTCCCCACATTATCTACTCTTATATATTAAAGTATTTGGAACTTTACCTAGAGCAATAAGTGAAAGAAATAAGAGATAACCCAATAGAAGAAGTCAAATATCTTTATTTGTAGATATATACTATACATAAAAGACCCTAAAGACAGTATTAGAAAGTTTTTATTTCTGATTAACATTTTCAGCAACAAAACTAATATATATGAATCAAGTTGTCTTTTCAATATTTGCAACAGAAATATGGAGAAAAGCAAACAGGGAGTTAGCCACTTACACGTCCCTCAAAAAATAACTTGCTATAAATCTGACCAAGAAATTGAAAGATTTTACGGTGAAAATTTCTAAAGAGTGGATAAAATATAAAAGAAGAAACTAGAAGATGGCAAGACCTACCAGGTAGATCATATACTTATAAGATATGGAACACATCGGCATGCATAATTAACGAATACAATGAACATACTTTAAAGTTTTATAGAATCACTTATTTTGATAAATGCTAGAGAAAAATAATTGTAGTCTCACCAACCATGACATTAAGTTTTGCTGCTATCCAATAGCTTGCCTCAAACTAGATGCTATATCCAGACACAGACACATTTACATTTAGTACAGATAATACTGGTTGTCAGTTATCTACCATGCATTAATTAAGAGTCAATTAAGAGGCACAAAAATGTGTCTTCTTTTAAGGACCAGCTACAGAATGTAAAACAAATTACTTTATTGACTATCTCAGTTTATTCTGTTACAACCATAATATTATTCATTTTTAATTTATTGTCCATTCAAAATTTCTTGTGATATACATAGCACCCCATCAAAATGTTAGCGAAGCTATGTCTATAATAAAATAGGTAGTGTATCTTGCCTATGGCTATACCTCTCTTGCTCCCTTTCTACTTTCTATTTTTAATATAATAATTATATATTACATTTTAAATACTCACCTAAAAGCTTTTACCTTGGAATATTTGAAATGCCAATCCTCAGTTCTTTGGAACTTATGTGAAAAGAAGTGAATTCTGCTCTAATGAGTAGAAAGCTGAAATAATGCACCAATGTTATCCACTGAAAGAATAAGATTCTTGGATACTGGCTAAGCAAGTCACAGATCTATGAGTATAACAGAATGTCTTCACAGGTCATTTTATTGCTATATTTATGTTTTGTTTTATTTCTTTTTTTTTTAAGGCAGGGTTTCTCTGTAATTTTGGAACCTGTCCTGGGACTAGCTCTTATAGACCAGGCTGGCCTTGAACTTACAGAGATCTGTCTACCTCTGGCTCCTGAGATTAAAGGTGTGAACCACCACCACACAGCTCTATTTTATTGTATTTATTGAGCTATACATTTTTCCCACTAGCCTACCTTCCTCCTCTCTCCCCTTCAACTGTCCCCCATCCTCAGGCTCCCAATTTATATGTACTCACTCATAAGTAAATATTAAACTTAAAGCAAATGATAACAGGCTAAAGTCCATAACCTCAGATAACCTATTCTACAAAGAGGACTCTAAGAGAGACATACATGGATTCACTTAGGAAAGAGAAGAAGATAAGAACTCCTGGGTAAATTGGAAGATATTCTTTATAATGTCTTGCCTGTTCATTATCTTAACAGGCCCTCGTTGTTGAATCAGTCAAGTATAAAGGAGATGGTGGAGTCAACAGCCCATCTAGTTTCTACATTTTTAATTAGGAGAGAGTTGGAGATAACATAAAAATGTACTAAAATTACCCTATTGATTAAAAGTGTCTACCTGTATCATTTCACAGAAATGACTGCTGTGTTTATTCTAAGACATGCACAGGTATATTAATGAGTCTTTCTAAAAGACTGAAATTGAGCTAAACTTTCATTTTGAAAAGAGGAAAAAATTGTGAGCCTTTAAAGCCTTATAAAAGTAAAATATAAGCAACATAAGGAGTAAATAGAGCAGTTGCTATGAATTGGATAAATGAACTCAGGAGTCAATATTGCATTTCATTACTTGAAGGAAAGTAGTTTTAAATGTTCTGTTGCAATAGAGTTAAAATACTGTCTCATCAATAGAAAAGAGAAATACTACTTATTCAGGAGCCAAAGAAAGTCCACAGCTTTTGGTAACCACTTGAATGATACTTACATCAATATTTTCTGCATTCAAATTCATATATAGTCATGAGATACAAGTATCTGTGGATATGAGAATCACTAAGACATGGTAAATGAAATGATCACTTTGTCTCAGAGAGTTCATCACTGAGATGTCACAAGTGCAGTTCACCACTCTTCATCCCGAGCTGGAATGAAGATACAGAAAACTTATCAAATCTTTGGTAGATATCATAGAATCATATTTTTAATGTCAGCATTTCGAATCCATAATCCAATTTAACAAGCTGACTTTTAATACAATAGTTAGATGTTTAAAAAGAAAGGCAGCATAATGTTGAGTTGGCAGATTTTGGGAAAAGTCATACATGCCATCCATTTTCACTTCAGATAACCGACCTAGTCAAAACAAACAAACAAAGAACAAAACAATGAAAATTATAGTGTAATAAAAAGGTCTTTATAACACATAAATTTGAGCTTTATTTTTGGATACTGCTTTACACTTATGTGCAATTGAAAAAGACCTTAACATTGGAGGATAAACCTTATGTTCTTAATGGGATATAAATATGGATACATATATTTTTATCATATTTATTTATGTGGGAAAGAGGCAGGTAGAGATGGAGTCCTTCACAAATTCTCTATGATACTGACCGAGAAATGATCAACACAAATGTATCCATTTCTTCCTTCCTTTTTATTCTCTGACAAGTGAATTGATGGTATTTCATGAGGAGATATTTCTCATTGCATTTTATTTTCACACATATATTTTATTTATAGGAAATCAGGTACATTTATTTGAGGAAATTTGATTTTAAAACATAGGAAGCAGAGTATTTAAATGAGATAGTGAGTAAATACTTATTAATGCATGACAAGAAAATAAATACTTCAGGATTAAAAGTTTTTAAGAGATTTAACTTTCTTTCTTAGTCCTTAAGTTTAGTAATACCCAATAAAACTTTCTTTCTAATTAAATATGTTTAATTTCATTCATTGTCAATTATTACCATGACAATATATAACTACGTACTTTATGTGTATGGGTGTTTTGTCTGTGTGAATGTCTGCCCTTCAAAAGAGGGTATCAGAACCCATAGGTTGAGAGAAGTCATATGGGTATTAAGAATTGAACTCAGGACTTTTCAAAGAGCAGCTACTGCTCTTAACCACTGAGACATTCATCCAGCCTGGAAATGTATAAATTTGATTTGGGCTTAATTATAATTCACTATAGTTGTCTACTTGCCTCTCTAAATGTTAATACTTGAAAGTTTTCATAGGAAATATTGTGTAAAATTGTTTCAGTGGGAGAGCCATTGTACTTATCAGTCCCCTCAGTTATACATTTTTATATTAATTGCTTTATATTATTATCAAATCAAAATGTTCTAAGAAGATATATTTATTAATTATTATTGTTATTATTATGTAATATAGGGTTTCTCTGTGTAGCCCTGGTTGTCCTGGAACTCTCTCTCTGTAAATGAGGCTGGCCTCTAACTCTAAGATCTCCCTGGAGGCTTACAAGCAAAACCAAGAAAATTTATTCTTTAAAATTTATTCCACTACATAAATTCCATGATTTTGGGACAGTCTCTGTTTTGTTCAGTATCCTATACCTATATCTGTAATAAATCTTAGCACAAACTGTCAATATCTGTTAAATGAAAGTGAAATTAAAGTGTAAGAATTACGTTACTTGAGATTAGTTTGAGGACAAGGTAATGACAGTATGTTACTAACTTTCTGCCTTTCATTATATATACAGTGTGTGTCTTTAGAGTTTATAAAATTTATTATGATTAAATTTAATTTTTATACTTTTAAAGCAGTTTATATAAACAGTATTTTACAGATATTCCCAGATATTAGCAAGGTTTTCATTAAAATACATTTGTGCACGTGTACATTAAACATGTGACAAATTAAAAAGTTGGACCTGGTGATAAAGAAGTGATGTACTTCTTCCCTTTTCTTTATCCTTCTAAAAGCATCATTAGATAGCTGATATGCTAAACATTGAAAGAACTCAAGACTCTTTTGCAAATTTAGTGTTGGATCTAGCAAAACTGACTGTGGGTTCACATATACTCTCATATGTATAATGTGTCTGTATACATGTGATTTTTAAGACAAAACTTGGTGAATGCAGCCCCTACCATAAAACATCTCACTCTCTTCCTAAGAAGAAATACAAATACAAATTTCAGTTCAGTTACATATTGGATATATAGGTCCAAGAATTGGTACTACATGTAGAAAGAATGAATCATACTTATACAGAATGAACATCTTCATAGCTAACAAAGCATGTGAATAATAATACACTGTGAAGAGCATTGTGATTTTTCTCCTTCAAGTTCCTGCTTAATGGAAGACTGTACAGCTTAAATTGTTTATCTTACCTCCTTATATGTGGTCCAGCATTTCTCCTTGTGTTTCTTAGCTCATTTGTAAACTCCTTCATGTCTGGCATATGTTTTCCTTGTGTGAGCTTCTTACCATTCTTTATACAGTGAATTGCATTCATTCTAGGATTTACCAGGTGTTTACTGTGAGATTGGTGCATGCTGGGCTTTGTCCCAGCTTCTGGGGACAAAGCAGGAAGTAACACAAAATTCGAAACATTAGAGAAATACATCAGTGTAAGACAAGATAGACAAAAACAAATCAATAAATGTGTCATTTATGTACAGAAATTGTAATAAGTTTTATGGAAAGTGCATTTCATGAAATAGCATGAATAACCACTCATCAAAACTTATGGACAAGAAAACAATCAATAAATGTCTTTAACATTAATGGGTGCTACACAGAAGAATAGTCAAGAAGGTTTAATTGAGAAGGGGATATTTGAGTTTGCAACAGGTCTGTGAAAAGAGCACTCTTGGAAAAGAATATTCCAGACTAAATGAAAAAGTAATACAAAAAAGTCTGAAACTGAAGAGGAATTAGTTTGCCTCCAAAGCAAGAATGTCTGTGACGTTAAAGATGGTTGATGAGGAAGAGAGTGGAAAGATAATAGAGTGAAGAGAGGAAGAGGTAGCCTTGGATGGTTCGTGACAGTCATGGCAAATAACTCAGTTTTCACCGCGCACAGTTGGAAGGTGGGGAGCTGGAAAAGAAAGGAAGCAAGTTCAGTCTACTTGCCTTTTAAACATGTGCACCTAAACTGAAAAAGGCTCCTCCAAGGAAAACTTCAGAAGTCAAAGCAAAAGCCAATTAGGCGTTGCTGGAGATCCCAGGTCAGAGCTAGAGGCATTGCCTTTCATTTTATGTAGGAATGGATGTTAGTGAATGTGGGTTACATTTTGAAAGAATAGAAAGAACAATGGTTTTATTGAATTGGGTTAAGTATAAGTCTATTTGGAAAGTAAGTGGATGTAGAACAAGAGGAAAAGTGAACAATGGTGACCGTCAAACGTAAGGTGATGGTCACCATCAGCATGGCAATCTGGCCCATATCAACTGTCTTAGATAAATACAATGCAGAGACAAAATCGATGGCTTGAGGTTGTGGACGTGATCTTTCATAGACATTAGTACCTTTGAAGCAAAACATTGAATTTATTGTATATTACTTAGTAGGTTTACAAAATAAAATAATGTTCTTTGTCTAGTCAAGTCCCTGTTTCAAAATATATGAGCTGATAGGCTGATTCAAGAAGGCCTCCCTTTTCTGCTAGCTGTGTGGATATATTACCTTCTATTGTCCTCAAAGCATCATATCTGTGACGTAACTGTTGTTGACAGCACTGCTGTTTGATATCAGTCCTTGGACTTGTCTAAGAAATTAGTGTAAATTTTATTTGAGGAGAATCCCCAATACTTACTTTAAAAATGACTTTAGTATATTAATTACATTGTCCCTATTTCTGCAGTCTGTCAGTGTGCCAGTGGTAAAATATATTGATCCTAAAGAATTTGTTCTTCAAATGGCCCCATTGGCAACAGCACAAGACCTGAACTGATGGCAAATTTATTATTTAATGAATTGTCTCCAATGTCTTTCTAGAAGCTTTGTAGAAAACCATTTACCTATAATTGCTACCCTTCATTTATTACATATGAATATGCTTATGTAATATATTTCATTTATAGTCTTTTAGGAAATTTTTCCATTCAAAATATCAAAAAGCACACTAGTTAATGACACAATAGCATAGAAAAGTTCTTAAACCCATTTGTATAACAAGAATTTGAAAAGTATGAGAGAATTATTGTCTCCATTGAGAAGCTATTTAGATCCTTAGATGGAATAATTGGTGATGAGGTGATTTCAGTCTTTATATATATTGAATGACCTTATGCTTTAAATACCATTGATACCTGGCACTCGGGAAATTCACAGGAATCTACAAGGATGATGCCAGCTAAGAATCTAAGAAATATTGGAGAGGGCGCCTGAACTGCCCTTGCCCTGTTATCAGATTGATCACTATCTTAACTGTCATCATAGAACCCTCATCCAGTAACTGATGGAAGCAGATGTAGAGATCCACAAGCAGTGGACCAACCTTCTGGAGTTCAGTCTTAAGGAGAGCGGAGCAATAATATTAGCAAATGGGTCAAGATCACTTTCAGTTAACCTATAGAGACAGCTGACCTGAGCTAGTGGGAGCTCTCTGAATCTGAACTGACAGCTGAGGAATCTGCATGGAACTAAATTAGGCCTTTTGAATGTGGTTAAGAGTTGTACAACTGGGACAGTTTAAGACAACTGGTAGCGGGACTAGGATTTATCTCCAGTGCTTGAACTGGCTTTTCAGAACCCATTCCCCATGGAGGGATAACTTGTTTAGCCTAGATACAGGGAGGAAGGACTTGGTCCTGCCTCAAGTGATGTGATTGACTTTGTTGTCTCTCCATGGGAGACCTCACCCTCTCTGAAGAGTGGATGGGGAGTGGAGTGGAGGGAGATGGGGAAAAAGGGAGGAGGGAAGGTAGGGGGAACTGGGATTCGTATGTAAAATTAAAAAAAATTAAAAAAGAAAAAAATACCATTGATATAACTGAAAGGACCATACATGGCTGTCTGTTGTCTCTGTACTTGGAGGCTTTCTGGCATTGATTACCCCCAGGAGTATCCAGTTCAGATTCCAGTATAAGAAGCACAAAAACTAGAAGAAAAAGGCATGGCTTGGAATAAACATCCTAATTTCATGGGAATAAAGACTTATTGAGCTAAAACAATTAGACAAATGCAGAAAATGTAATAAAAAATTCATGAATGTATCTTTAAAATGTAAATGCTGATTGAAACTCAGTTTATTTCATTTTATAGTTCTTTTCCTCATATTCATGTTAGAAAATAATCCTAAAGAATGCTTAGAATTTACTGCATCCTGTCCAGGATGAGCCTGCAACACTGATTCTAATGCGATCCTAATATATATGTTGGTGCATTTAATAATGTGTGTGCATTTTTGTGTGTGTTTATCAATAGAAAATGACACCATCTATTGGACAGACATGGGCCTAAATAAAATCAGCAGAGCTAAGAGAGACCAGACCTGGAAAGAAGATATTGTTACCAATGGCTTGGGGAGAGTGGAAGGAGTAGCTATTGACTGGATTGCTGGTAAATCTATGGCGTAGTCTTGTTTTTGTTCCACAGTTATTCTTTCTAAGGGGTTCATTATTTTTTAAAATATTTCTGGTTCTTGTTTCTAACATTTTGAAATTTCTTTTTAGCCAAAGGGGTAAATACTCTCTCTTTCATTTGGTTCAACTTTTTCTATTGCCTTTGGATAAGTGTTTTTTATGTAGATATAGAATGTATATTGTTAAGTTTGCTCAATTCTCCAGAGAGTTTCTCATCGTAAACAAAGCATAAGAAGTTTCCTTTTACTTAAAGTCAGTATAAAGTTAAAACACTTATTCTGAGCAGTTGGAGAAGTTTCAACTTCTTTCAAATATGTCAATGAATACTAAATAGTTTAAACCGGCAATATAAGAGACTGGAATTTGAATTCTCTATGTATTAGTTTAATTACAGCTGTTTAGGAAATATATAGTCGAAGAAAGTAAACAAGCTCTTAGCTATGTGAAGACTCAGAAACTTAACTTTAAGAATAACGGGAAAAGATTTCTGTTACTTCTAACTTGATTGTGTACATTTCTGTATTTCTCCTAGGCAACATATATTGGACAGATCATGGTTTCAATTTAATTGAAGTTGCAAGACTCAATGGCTCTTTCCGTTATGTAATTATGTCCCAAGGCCTGGATCAACCAAGATCTATAGCTGTGCACCCAGAGAAAGGGTAATTTTAAGCTATATATATATTTTCTGGGTCTGAACTTTTTTGTGTGCGTTATATTAGGAAAATTTAGACAGTAATAGTATTGTAAATATAATAGCTACAGCATGATAATAGTTTTAGCATAGAACGTTTGTTTTAATTTTCCAAGTACCTGTTGGGCAAAAATGATCTTTAAAATTATTCTTTAATTATTTAACAATTCCATTAAAGATATTTTTGTCAACCCCATGCCCTATTCTCTCTCTGATCCCACACCTACTCCCAACGATCCCTTTCTACTAGACCCACTCCCACTTTCTAAATTTATACTTAATACTTGTTACTAGTGAATTGAAATAGAGTTGATCAGATGTACATAGTAGAAGATCATTGTGGATTGTGTGCAGCTTACCAGTGACTGTATCACTGGACACACATGAATAACACACTCTCACAGCTATTAATTCCAAAGAGCTAGGCAAGAGAGGTAGAGCCTAAGGATACTGTTCCTAATCCATGGTAAGATGTACATAGGTCCATATTGTGTAGCTCATGTGCAGTTAATCACATGTCTGTGTTCATGGCATGTACACAAATTGGGCTACATCTTCATCAAATTGACAAATAGAATAAATATTGACATATTTAATATTCAAATTTTTAGTACATCACCTAGGAATTGGATAATGTTCTTTTCTAAGAAACTTATACCAGATGTCAGAATAAGCTTTGTTTCTATAAGTAGGAAAATTTCTTACTTCTCAGGATTCAAAGAGACTTTTCCTTACTTTTTTTTAAGGCACAAAAAGTAGATCCCTTGATTGCTCTTTTTTTTTCTGGTTCTTTTAACTCATTCTCTTTTATGAGAATATTTCTTTTTATTTGTCTATTTTTCTTGCTATTATAACTTATTAATTGTACATATTAGCATGTCATAATGGCATTTTCACACGCACACACTAGACATTATAATATTTACCTCCTATTATTCTCCTTTAACCTCTTCTCATTTTTGATAATCCCTTTCTGATTTTCAATTAAGACTCATTATACTATGATAGCTTTTGGGGATGAGTTTACCCAATGAGTTACATTAGGGGTAGTTGCAGGAATCAAAATCAAGGGTTATTTACTAGCCCATGAAACCTTACCAGAAGTAACTAATCTAGTGAAGAAACTCTCTCTCCCTCTCTCTCTTTCTCCTTCTTTTTTCTCTGTTTTTCTCTCTCTCCAACCTAAAACTTGTCTATACCTACTTAGGAGGGTCTGGGTGATACCTCTTAGGCTGCAAAGTCCTTAACAAGCATAAAGTACTGAAAAGTCCTCTGTGATGTGATGTTAGGAACTTTTTGAGTCCTTTGTTTTACTTCTGTGATAGAAAGCTTCTGGACCCACTCTAGAGTAGGTCCTCCATAGGTAATCAGTGCTACTGAGAGTCCAAGAGTGCACAGTATCTGTGACATACTCAAGACAGCAAACCTCAATTCCCCCTCTCTTTAACTGACTCTTTCATTTTTTTTCTGCCTTACCTTTGAAAATGTTCTGTGAGCCTTGGGTAGTGCTATAGTTGTCCCAATTAGGGCCAAGCATTATGTTATTTATTCTCAGTACTTTCTCCACTTATGAGTTTCTGTAATAATGGGTTAACTACCACTCATTGAAAAAGAAAAACAAAAAGAAGCATTTATGACCAAAGTTGACAGAATTATTAATGTATGAGACTAATCATAAATATTTTAGAAGACCATTTGGAAGGCACATCATGTTCATTTACCAAAACAGTCAGGAGCTACCCCACTAAGGACTACATCTTCTTTAACTATGGCTTTATCCCAGACTTATAGTACCAGAAACAAATTCCCTTCTCTGAAGTGGACTTCAAATGCCAACAGAAAGTGGTTGCTTATCCTCCAAAGAATCAAATTGCTAAGGCACCAATGGGCACATTGTGCCTGGCAGGTCATTATTGTCACATAAAGAGTTTACAGCTGAATATGACTGTGATGACATTTCCCATCCAGCAGCCTGCACATCATCTTCTGAAACTGTGAAAGCTAGCCTTCAGGGAGAAATCTTCCAACTGAATTCCAACTTGGTTTCTTTATGTCATGCAGCCAACACATATTATGTTTTCAGTATTCAGTTAGTCTTACCATCTAATTCTTGCAAGTAACCAAGACTTTTGTAGACAGAGATTGCTTATTTGTTTCCTGACTACTCAGACCCAAATAATCACAAAGAAACTATATTAATTACAACACTGTTTGGCCTACTAGCTTAGGCTTTTTATTCACTAACTCTTACATCTTAAATTAACCCATTTCTATTAATGTATCAGCATGAGATCGTGGTTTACTGGTAAGAGTCCAGCGTCTGTCTCTTTTAGCAGCTACATGGTGTCTCTCTAACTCTGCCTACTTTCTCTCTATATCTGTTTGGATTTTCCACCTGGATTTATTCTACCAAGCCATTGGCCAAAAGATCTTCTTTAATAACCATTGATAATAAAACATATTCATAGCATACAGAGGGGAATCCCACATCATCTATGTTTCCTGGAAGAAGCATTATTCATCCATTCAAGAAAACTCTGTTCAACACCTTTTTTATTTTTATTTTTAGTAAGTTTACCAAATAAATGTTTTCTGTATAGTTTTCACATCCACACTTATTTGTGTTGATCCTCCTTTCTTCCTGTCTTCCTCAGATTCCTTACTCTATATTTTCACTTAACCTTTATTATTTCACATAGATTTTTTTTATACTCTCAAGGTCCTCTTCATAGTTTTCTTGCTTCTGTACACACTCTTGTATAAAAAAATGTATAAAAATTAGAAACCGGGATCCACATATGAGAGAGAACAAAGGCGTTTATGTTACAGAAACCTGGGATATATCACTTAATATGTTTTTTTTTCAGTTCTGCAATTTTATAATATCATTTTCCTTTAAAGATGAAGAAAACACAATTGTATACATATGCCCTATATTTGTTATTTGTTTACCAATTGATGAACATCTAGGTTGATTTGCTTGCAGTAAACATGATACATAATGTAAGAGTCTCTGTTTCTGAGACCTGGACTTCTTAGGGTATGTGACCAAGAACAGTATAGTTGAGTTATTTGGTGGATCTAGTTTTAATGTTTTGAAAAGTATCCACAAAATTTCCATAGTGGTCACAGCAGTTTAATCTCTAACCAACAGTGAAAAAGCATTCCCCTTCTTCCGTATTCTCACCAGCCTTTGCTGTCATTTGCTTTCCTGTTGATGGCCTTTCTGATTACCGTGAAGTAGATTCTTTAAATGGTTTTAATTTGCTTTCTTTAATGAGAAAGAGTGTTGAACAATTTTAAAAACTATGATTGGACATTTAGATTTCTTCTTTTAAGAACTATTCAGTTTCTTAGCCTATATTTTATAGAGCTGTTTTCTATTTAGTTTTTGTATATTTTGAGTATTAGTAGTCTATCGGGTATATATCTGTAAAATATTTTCTTCTCTTTGACACTTTAACAATGATGATCTTCAGTTCTCATTTCCTTTATGTGTTAATTTTTTCTTCTGAGTTCTACATTTTTGTTTGAACATGTCTTCAGCACTCTTCACTTGTAAAACTTACGAGTTACACTTTGAAAAAATTATTGCAGTAACATTCAACACTCCATATATAAACCAAGGAATGGCTTTCTAGGATTTAATCAGTGTGTTAATGTGATCACCAGTAGTAATGCATGGCAACTTAGAGGATGAAAAAATAAAAACAGACCTGTGATTGTTATTGTTGTGATTGTGATTGTTAGTGTGTGTGTGTGTATGTGTAAGTATGTGTGTGTATGTGTGTGTATGTATGATAGAGAGACAGACAGACATAGGGTCCGAGAGAGAGAGGAAGAGGGGGAGAGAGAGAGCTTTTATGTTTATATCAGTATTAGAATATTCTATATAGCCTCACTTTTTGTTGAAAGCATTTCATAAAGAGCCACACGAAGAAATATATTTTGCATATCTGTAGCTAAGGGTGCAAATGATTTATAGGAAATAATTATTAGCTTTTAAGATCACTGGTGACAGTTGTCTGTCTATACTTTGGCAAACATGTATTTATTGACTTGACTCCAGTAGAAAAGGAATTAAAATGAAAGGTTTATGAAAATTATTCAAAATGGTCTCCAAGTAATATTGTCATAGAATTTTAAAAGCTAAAATTTCTAGCTTAGAAACAAAACAGCATTTTACAATTGTTTGATATTAAAACATGGCAGGTGAAGCTGTCAAGAGAAAGGGGGACCAACATAGAGTAAATTCACTAAATTCAAGATATAAATGTGCCATGCAAAGTAGCCTGAAGCCTGTTTGGAAACAAAAGAGACCAAAAGTTTTTTTTAATGTAGTCCAATGCAAAATAGGAACCACCTACGAATTTAGTTCCTTTTGAAAAGTCAACTTTCTCCTGCTGGATTTTTCGGCTTTTTGGCAGCTCCTTGGAATTTGGCAGAACTGAATATAGTCATTTCTTTATACTGAAAAGTCATTTACTATGCCTCAAAAGTATGGGAAATCATAGCATGTCATGAAAAGATTTGATTAAACATGCAAAGCATAAAATTGTAAGTAAAGCATTCCTGTCTTAGGCACCAGGATGTATGATGCCTGTCTTGATTGAGCATCGTATAGCATATTTATATAAAAATGTGATTTTTTTCATATTAGTTTAATAAATAATCTGTTGCCCCCCAAATTTTAATTAAATATAGAATTTGATGTAGATAATGTTTAAACTTCTCTGGGAAAGTGATACTATTTATTTTTTGTGACAAATGTTTTACGTACGTACACGACAGTTTCTTTTCTCAACCCTGTCATCCCATATGATAAACATTTCACAGCTGGAAAGCATGCCCTCAGCTGGGCTATGGTCCCAGTTCTGGAGTGCAACTCTTCTGTCAGTATTTTATGTTCCTAGTCAACTTTCTACTTTTAGTAATCTTGGGCTTGCATTTCTAAGTAGTATTTAATTTTGGTGCATTCAAAAATCTCTTGACCTTATTAAATTGATGAGTTAATTAACCATAAAATTATCATCATGCAGTTATACTTGGCTTTGTGTAGTAGGTTATCTTTTCATTTTACTCTTTTTTAACTTTATTTATTTTTATTTTTATTTGCATTGGTGTTTTGCCTTCATGTATGGGTGAAGATGCCAGATTCGCTGAGATGAGTTGCAGATAGGGGGTGAGCTGCCTTATGGGTGCTGGGATTTGGACTCGGGTCCTCTGGAAGAATAGTCAGTGCTCTTCCACAGAATTACATGCAATTGTTGGGCATTCGGATTTGAATGAGTCAGTTATTAAATTTACAACAGAAAAAAGTAAAAGAATAAACAACAAGTAGCAGAAAGAAACAGGAATGAGAGAGACATCATTCAGTCAAAAGCTCACATGTTCTAGAAATGAATGAATTAACCTACGAGAGGGAAAACCAACGGTAATATCATCAAATTGTGGCATTGCAGGCATCCAAAAGAAATTGACTGTAAAAGTCAGCTGGAGTTCCAGGTTGAGAGAAACCGTAGGTGGAGAAGTGTCCCCTCTAGTGAGACTTGCAAGGTGAAAACATCAAACCAACAAAGCAAAACAAATAGCATCAGATAGCAACTTTCAAATTGGGTGCTAATTTTATTATTCAGTAATAACTGACTGGAAAAGTCAAGGTCAGAAATGGAGAAAATTCTGAACAGGCAGCATTCCCCAGATTCTTCATAGATAGACTTCTGGCTTTTCTTTTCATGGTAGACATTTTTAAATTATAGGAAAATGGTAATCTTGTTTGGAAAGAGCCTGACTTCTAGCTCTTCTCAAGGGCACAGTGTTTTTAACTTAGCTATTTGCTGTCTTCCTTTTCTTGTTTTTAGAGCTTAAGGGGCCACGGACAGAGCTTTAGAGAAGAAAGTGAGGGCCTGTGTGCTCCGAGAGTCTGCTTTCACCAAGCTTGTAGGACACATGACGATTTACTAATAAAATGTGTATAACGCTGCTCATTTAAAAATCATACTTCCTTGATCATTTGGTGTATTTGTAGACGGATTAGTATTAAGCAAAATGTTTATTATATGCATTTCCGTACCTTTCTGAGTATGCTAAGAGGTGATAAGAATGACGGACTGCCAGAGTGCCTCCATTGTAAGCCAACAGCACCGGTCTTTTAACAATCGTGACATTTGTCTGCAGAGAATTAGATGATGTCATACATTTGTTCATCAATTAATATTTTTAATATATTGAAAGTAGACCACATGAGGTAAGGGAGCAGAGAAAAATGTAGAGCTCAATAAAAATCAAGAAAAAAAGATGTGAAGAATGAAAAAAAAGACCATATGACAGGGTATCACTAACTCATTGGTATTTTGTTCTACTGGTTTTTATTTGTATGCACTTAAAGATCTTAAAAGTCTTGACATTTAAAAAAAAGTCTTGACATTATTTTATAAGTTTGTAAATATGAATAATAATGTCTTCAGGATTCAGTTAATTGAAATTCTAGTAACACCCTTTTCATTATGTTGTCTAATATCAGCACATATATTTTATACAGCTATAAAAAAGGATCAACTCTTAAAATAATTCAAAGTAACATGAATAAATAGAAAGGATATATTTTATGTAGTTTAAGAGTTTCAGGTTTGTTAATAATCTATATTAGCGTGTCTATATATATGGCAGATTTCCTTAGGCTTTTTTTCCCCCTAAGATTTATTTTTTTCTTGTTCTGTCTGCATGTATGCCTGCAGGCCAGAAGAGGGCACCAGATCTCATTACAGGTGGTTCTGAGTCACCTTGTAGTTCTGGAAATTGAAGTCAGGACCTCTGGAAGAGCTGTCAGGCAATCTTGTTTGCTACCAATTTCAAGAGGACCTATATATGTTTTTCTTTGGGTTTATCTTGTTGTTTGGCTTCTCTAGGCTTAATGTCCTTTGTTTATGGCTAGAGTCCACTAATGAGTGATCAAATCAGACTCTCTAAATATGGCTGTCAATGAGGGCAGACTGAGAAGCCAATGATGATGACACTGGATTTTGATTCTACTGCATGTACTGGCTTTTAGGGAGCCTAGTCTGTTTGGATGCACACCTTCCTAGACCTAGATGGAGGGAGGGCCTTGGACTTCCCATGGGGCAGGGCACCCAGACTTCTCTTAGGACTGGAGAGCGAGGGGGAGGGGGAGTAGGGGCAATGGGAGGCAAATGGGAGGATGGGAGAAGGTGGAAATTTTTAATATATATGTATTTTAATATTTATATATATATTAAAAAAAGAGCAGTCAGTGCTCTTAACCTCTGAGACAGTTCTCCAGAACTCAGTTCTAGGTTTCTTATATGAAACTATATACCATAGTTTTCTAAACTTTTGTCTTTCTTAAGTTGAAAACTTGTGTGTGCATAAATCAAATTTACAAAGAATTGTATTTAGCTAAAAGTATGGTTGTCTGCTGTCATATGAATGCTGAACTTATGAATGAATGAGCAAAAAAAAAACCCATCAATTCAGTATCTTCATTGTTCACATTCCCTTTTCTACCATGTATTGTATCATAGCACCTTACCTTCTCTTTCTGGATTACATATTCTTTCACAACAGCTTTTCCTGTTATTAAAGTAAAATGCTTTCTCTTGTAAGTGTTAAATCATTCGTTGGGATAGCATCACACTTGAACCTTTAAAATTTAAATCAGAATAGTTACACTTAGGTGTTGGATTAAGGTTGAAAGTTACAGTTGTTGGTGTATAGATGCATAAATTAAATAATACTAGATTAAATTTGTAAATATAAATATTTGATGTTATATATACATTCTGAAGAAAACAGAAAAAAACAAACAAACAAAACAAAATACTGTTTTATTGGATCCATAATCTAGTGCAGGAAAAGATTATTCAAATGATTAAGAAGATAAAAGACTCAGTGTGGTGTGCCACTCTAGTCTGTGCATTCTGCTGTTTTGATGTAGGGTTAATGATGCAGAATAATCAAAGAGGGACCAGGGACATAATGAAGGAGAAGCTGAAAAAAATTAGGCACTAAGTTGGAGAAGAAATTTCAGATAGGATGAGTATATGTTATTGATTCTTCCAAAGCACCGAAAGAAACTTGCTTTAATACAGCAACTCCCTCTTTCCATTTTCTCATAAATTCTAATTTACATTTGGTCTGTATGTGTTTGCCAATCCTTGAAACATCATATAAATCAAATGCTAAAATGTTTGTGCTTACTGTATTCCATCATTGTGATTGCTACACCTGGTTAAATATGCTTTATAATAAAATTCTATTAGCAACTGCAGAGATATTTGTAAATTAAGTTCTGTGGTGTATTATTTGGTTCTGTTATGAATGTTATACAATTAAGAGCTTTGCTGTCATTTTGCAGTTTCATTTGGTGTACTTTAATCTGTTCATTATTATAAATAATCAATGTCATTTCAGCTTCTTGTTCTGGACTGAATGGGGACAGATGCCCTGCATTGGGAAGGCTCACCTAGATGGCTCTGAGAAGGTCATGATTGTAAGCATGGGAATAACATGGCCCAATGGCATCTCCATTGACTATGAGGTCTGTTGGATTGCTTTTAAGATTCTAACATGTATTCATGTCCAGCTTGCAGTACTCTCCTTTTAATATTTCCTTATTTTCTTAATAAATAATCAAAACCGCTTGTACTATTGCTTTCAAATCACTGTGTAGGAAAATAAATTGTACTGGTGTGATGCTCGCACAGACAAGATAGAAAGAATTGACCTTGACACTGGCGGGAACCGTGAGGTTGTGCTGTCTGGGAGCAGTGTGGATCTGTTTTCAGTTGCAGTCTTTGGGGCTTACATCTACTGGTCTGACAGGTAATTTATTTTTTCATAAGTATTTGAGCCTCAAAATGTTATTTCGGTGCCATTTCTTTGCCCTTGTAGGATTAACCACCCCTTAGCAAGGTTACAGAAAGAATTTCACAAAACCATGTAATTTTTACAGAAGAGGCCAGCAAGGGTCTCTAGCTATTCTACGGTCTAGCGTTTCAACACCACACACTAAAACTAGTCTATTTTTCTTCTGGTTGAGTCATCTCTTCTCTTCAGTTTTCCCCAGCTTGATTTTAATTAGTATGTTCAACTTTTGGCAGAGCACACGCCAATGGGTCAGTCAGAAGGGGCCACAAAAATGATGCCACGGAAGCAGTAACCATGAGAACCGGCCTTGGAGTCAACCTAAAGGAGATCAAAATCTTTAATCGAGTAAGAGAGAAAGGTCAGCACAGTTAATGAATATATAACCAATATATTTTATATCAGTTTCATTTATTTTTAAAAATTCAGAATTAATTTCTATTATGTTCAAAGCCTCAAAATTCCTTTTAATAATTTTCTTTTATAAAAATCATAGAGAAGACAAAGGAAATAAAGATACAATAGTCTTTATACATTTATATTCATTTTTCATACACATGTAGCATAGACAAGACTTGAGAATGGGTTTGTACTAATAAATATGTTTTTAAAACCTTGCTAAATATATAATGACAAAAGCACAAAGCATAACTAGGGTATTAGAGAGGCCATTGAATTTTTTTTGGATTATCTTTTAGCGCAAAAGTTGTTATAACTCTGGGAACAGTTGTCTTCAATGTGTATTTCTAATTCCTTGATAATGGTTTTGTCTTTTTTTAATTTTTTTATTCAATTTCTGTATATGAACAAACTTTAATAATTTTGAAAATGGCAATAATGGATTAGTAGCATAGAGTCTGCCTTACAAAGAAACAGTAAGAGCATACTTGATCTTTTAAAATTAGAGATATATATGCCTCACGTATAAGAGATGAAGAATTACAAAGCCATCCATTTGCGATTTCCTCTGTGCTTCATGGGCACTTCTGAGAGCATCACATGATTTCTCAGTGACTTCAGGTTGCTTTTAATTAACATGTTACATGTGCCAAAGATCATAAAATATAAAACCTATCATTTTAAAACAATGCATTCAACTACCTTTTTAAAAAAAATTATTCATTTTACATATCAACCACACTTTCTCCTCCCTCCGCTTTTACCCTCCCCCCTCCTTCAGCTCCCCAATCTCCCCTCCACCACCAGTCATCCACTCCTCAGAGGTGGTAAGGCTTCCCATAGGGAGTTAACAAAGACTGTCACATTAAAATGAGGCTGGAACAAGCTCCTCCTCCCTGCACCAAGACTGAGCAAGGTATCCCACTACGGGGAATGAACTCATAAAAGCCAGTTCATGCACAGGGGATAAGACCTGGTCCCAATGCCAAGAGCCCCACAAATAGTTCAAGCCACATAACTGTCACCCACATGAAGAGGGCCTAGTTTGGTTTCATGAAGCTTCCCAGCTGTCAGGCCAGAGTCCATGAGTTTTCATTAACTCTGGTCAGCTATTTCTCTGGGTTTCCCCATCATGGTCTTGACTCACCCCCCCCCCACCCTGCTCATATAATTTCTTCTCTTTCTCTTTGACTGGTCTCTGGGAGCTTGGCCCAGTGCTTGGCTGTGGATCTCTTCATTTGTTTCCATCAGCTACTGCATGAAGGTTCTATTATGGCAATTAATATAGTCACCAATCTGATTGCAGGGGAAGACCAGTTCAAGCAGAGCTGTACCATAGACAAAGATAGTTTCAGTAAGGAGTGAGGAGTCTCTACCTATGCACAGTGGCTAGGCTTTTTTCTGTGCAATCTTTGGGTTGTGGTCCTGTACACTTTCTTTCTGAAAAGAACTTCATGTGCTGTTTTGCCTTTGTGCAGCCCAGTAGGAGGAGGGCCACTTGTTGCTCCCTGCCTGCTCAGAGCCCCAAATAATCCCACAGAAACCATATTATTTAAATCAGTGCTTGGCCCATTAGCTCTAGCTTCTTATTGGCTAAGTGGAGGCTACATGGCTTCTCTCTAGCTCAGCCTTCCCAGCATTCACTTTAGTTTTCCCGGCCTAACACCTTCTGCCTTGCTCTGCTATGGGCTCAAAGCAGTTCTTTATTAACCGTTGGTATTTTCAGCATACAGAGGGAAATCCAACATACAGTGTTTGGGCAGGTTTCAAGAGATGGTACTGCAAAGGTCTTCAGTTGGGGGGCTTGTAGGTATGGTGCCTTAATCTATAGGTCATACTCTACATTTATGTCCTAGGCTAGATTTCCACCTTGTAGAACACACTATAACTTTCTGATTCATTTTTCTCTTTTCATGGGTCAATTCCCACTTGTTCTGTTCTGTGATCAGTTCTGGGTTTTCAGAGTCAACTCTGAAGACAAATTTCTCAGTTTCTAGATCTACCTAATTGCTGACTCTACAAGAGGGAACTTTTTAAAAGTCAAAAAGTGGCTTTCTACTGCGGGAGAATTGTCTGTATTCTGTCAATCATGTTTTAAATAAACGTTGATTGGCCAGGCAGGAGGTGTAGATGGAAAAACCAGACAGGAAGTGGAAATGACATAAGGAGAGCAGGAGAATTCTTGGGAGGAGGAAGTTGATTCCTCCCATTCCTGCCCAGATCACAGAAGCAGCAGGATGTGAGCTGCCCCACTGAAAAAGGGACTGAGCCACATGGCTAACATAGATAAGAACAATGGGTTAATCAAGATGTGAGAGTTAGCCAGTAAGAAGCCTGACCTAATGGGCCAATCAACTTTATAACTTATAGAGATCTCAGTGTGATTTTTCTCTGGGACTAAGCATCTAGGGGGGTGGGCAGGACAAAAAACCTCCAACAGACAGACCCCCTCATGTTACATTTTGCTTTTGTTATTGAATGCTGAGAGAGTTTTCCCAGAATTTTCATCTCCTCTACCAAGCCTCTGAAGTTTTTGGGTCATCTCTCTCCACTCCCCTTTTTCCATCTTCTTTGAACTATATATCACTGAGAGTGTAGGACAAGTTTTCTGAGGCTCCAACTTTCTCACAAATAGTAGTTCTGTTGCTCTGTAGTTGCTACTTCCCTTAGTCCTGGGAGGAGAACACTTTTGAATCACATGAGCTTTTTCCAGGAGTCACATGAAAACTTTAGCTTATTTCAAGAAGACTAAAAGGGTTTGGCCACTACTACAGGATAGCATACAGAGATTCCTCATGAAAAATGGCAGTATATGATCCAACTATACCACGACTAGGTATTTACTCAAAACATTCTCAAGCAGCATAAAACAGGATATGTGAATACGTATGTTTATCATGGCCTTCACACAATAGTCAAGTTCTAGACTCAGCAGTCTAGACACCTAGTATTAAACGGATGGATAAAGAAAATGTGGTGTAAGCTAAATCTCTTGCCTTAGGCAGTCAAATCTTCATGCTTTTGTTTGGCTTTGAAATATATATTTCAAGTTGAAATTCAAGAAACTAAAACCTTTGATTTAAAAATTCATTATTTTTTGTATTTAATTTTTAATGACATACCTTTAAAAATATAGTTATACTTGTTGTAATATTTCAATTAGAGATAGGATAAAATTTTTCCAACATAAAGCAAAAAATGATTGTATGTTTGGGTGTTTTCTCTTTCTCAGGGACCAATGTCTGTGCCAAAGAAAATGGTGGCTGTAAGCAACTCTGTCTTTATCGAGGAAATTCCAGGAGAACTTGTGCCTGTGCCCATGGCTATTTGGCTGAGGATGGAGTTACTTGTCTTAGGCATGAGGGCTATTTGCTATATTCAGGAAGGACAATATTGAAAAGTATACATCTTTCTGATGAAACAAATTTAAATTCCCCAGTAAGGCCTTATGAGAACCCACAATATTTCAAGAATATCATAGCCCTGGCCTTTGACTACAATCAAAAAAGAGAAGGTACCAATCGGATCTTTTACAGTGATGCACACTTCGGGAATATACAGCTGATTAAAGATAACTGGGAAGATCGACAAGTAATAGTCGAGAGTAAGTACAAACTTCTAAGTTGTTTGTGTGTCACTTCAGCTTAGAAAAAACAAACAGTGGTATGTACATGGAGCAGTTTCCCTCCCCAGAATTCATGCTCAAGAATGATAAAGATTCTATCATCCATCAATCCACCAATGTCAAAGCAGCAGGTCCCCACATGTACTGTAAACAGTAGTGTTAATCATATCTGCAGTGTTTTATCATTATATTTGCTGCTTATGCGTCTTGTGATAGCGGTAATATGTCAGTACATAACTGTTTTAATTGATCTCCTTCAAGTGCGGGTCAAATGGTAACATTAAAGTATCTCTAATGATTTTCAGTTAATCATAGTTTCTGAAAAATTATCTAACATTAGCATGTGGATATTGCTTGAAGAGGAATGTTGAAGAAATGATTTGAGCATCAAGATTCTTCTTAGTTGTAAGAGAACTTTTCTGGCAAGAACAAGGTTCTAAGTTGTAAAACAAGTAAAAAGGATGGAAAAAATAAACCTACTTTAACCATTCAAATTCCATGTTTCATTCAGTGTGAACTATCCACACAATTTACAGAAACCTCATTCCTGTCATCCAATATTCATGAATACCAACATCTTCACAAATATTCTCTGCTATGACTTTGCAATTTCTGTTTATTCCCTGTTACTTGTAGACCAGGGTGGCCTCGAACTCACTAAGATCCTCCTGCCTTGGTGCTCAGATTAAAGGTGTGTGCCACCATGGCCGTGCTTAGCAGAGAATTATTGATCAATGTGTTAGACACCGAGCGGACCATGGTAACACATTTTAAGCATTTATTTCAGCTCACAAATTCATCTTGTTCTTTGGCAAGCATACACTCAACTTTGCACCCAGTGTACACTGTTTTATTTATCTAATTTATTGATAAATAAATTATGTATCTCATAAATACATTAAATATTACAATTCATATTTGTTTGGATAAATGTGCTCATTCATAAATGTAAATATTTGTGTACTATAGAAACCTGGAAGCAAATTTAACCAGAAAACTAAAACCAAGTTACCAAGTCAGTAACTCTGTTTTTTATCTTACAGGTGGCTGAACATAAATTTTCCATTAATTTATGTCTTAAACCATTGTCTATGAAAAGAATTATTTTCACAAAACTTTCCAATAGTCATTTTACAATTTTATTAGTTTATTAAAATCTAATAACCAAAATTGTTTCCTTATAGTCATATACATTTGCTTGATAACAATTAAAATTTGGCATCTATACCAGGTGGTGGTGGTGCATGCCTTTACCCAGCACTTGGGAGGCAGAGGCAGGCAGGTCGCTGTGAGTTTGTTTGAAGCCATCCTGGTCTTCTAGAGCTAGTGTTCAGGACAGGTTCCAAAGCTACAGAGAAACATTGTCTCAAAAACAAAAACAAAAACAAAAAAAAGAAAGAAAAAGAAAAAAAAAAGAAAAGAAAGTTACTATAATTATTAGAAATTTCATACTAATTTATACATTTATGACCCAGGCCATTTTGACTTCTCTTTCTCTGTCTTTGGCTGGCTGGCTGGCTGGCTGGCTCTCTCTCTCTCTCTCTCTCTCTCTCTCTCTCTCTCTCTCGTGTGTGTGTGTGTGTGTGTGTGTGTGTGTGTGTGTGTGTGTGTGAAACAACTATGTAACTATACTAATCATAGAATTCAATCATATTTGATATTCATTGATTCTTTGGGTATATCTGTATGAGGCTTACATTTATATTACTTTTCAGTTTGTCATTTTTCACTCTGATAGAATTCATCATTGCAAGTGATCATATTGAACCCAGCATGTTAATTAACTTATTCATCAGGTACAGTTTAGGCCCTCTGGTAGTAACGGATGAATATCTCTTCAGATAACTTTAGAAGCTACAGTTTAATGAAGAAAACTGCAAGCAAACAATCATGGTAATACAGTATATCTAAAATATACCTGAAGCCTTTAGAGAATAGAAAATAGACCTGGTGAAGAATCTCATGAAAGTTTTAAAAGGTGGTGCTGTGCATAACTGAGTTAAGAACATTGCCTGGGTAGATAGAAATCATCAGGTGAGTAGGTCCAGTGGTGAGAAACAAGTGAGATGCATGACTCTAGGCCTGTGCTTCTCAGAGTGTGAATCCCTGGGGATCCCAAGCTACTGAGAACAAAAAAGCAAAACAATTCTCAGATACGTAAGTGTTCTAATATCGGTCTTTTTCATAAAGCTGACCTTTGCTTTCAGGTTCGAAAGGCACTGACTGTAATTGCACCTTCGTTTCCACTAACACAGTGTATCCTGCTACACTGGAGGTCACTGTAACTTTCACTTCAATTTATATGGAGGAAAAACAGCTAGGTTTACATGAGCAACAACTCTTAGAAAAGGGTAATATTGGGTTTAGTTTATTCGTTTTTATCAAATCTTGATCCTTTGATACAGACCTCTTCAGCATTTTGTGTGATGAAAGAGACAATATACATAAGGAATTTAGGTTATCTTCTGAAGGAAGACAGGAATTTGATTGATTGCATCAGCTGGCACTTTCCCCAAGAAGTACATTTTCACTCCCAAAGAAGCATGGCAGTAATGAGACACACCTGGGTGTGTGGCAGATATTTTCTAGGAAATATATATATATATATATATATATATATATATATATATATATATATATACATATGTGTGTATGTATATAATATTGTCACTATGATATTTGTGCAAATAATAATTTTACAATTAAGTTATATAAGTTATTTATAAAAATTGCTTATTCATGACAGTAACTTGACAAGCCCTTTCTGGTGAGGTGTGTGATTACTAAGGTCTGTGCGTTCATGGCACAGCCTAACAGAATTGTCAACCTTGGAAGAAATGTGTAAGCAGAGAAGCAATGTTTTACAAATGAAAGGGATAAGTGATCCGTTCAAAGCAAGAGATAGGCAAATACATCTTAGTGTAATGTGTTGTGAAAAATTCAACATCATGATTTCAGAGTCTATACCACATTTACCCAAAGCTATCCTTGTTTTATGCTGCCTAGTATGAAGTATCCACAGCCACCTAAAAGGTTTATATTACCCCTTTCCTTCCCACCACAAAACTGCCCATATGAGACATATAAACAATGAAACTATAATATAAACATAATGAAAAAAGTGTTGATTGCTGTAGATTATTGAATCTACTTTAATCCAAAAATTGTAAGTCTCAAAAGATTTTACACTGGTGTGGACTTTAGTTTATTGCCATAAATTTAATGTTAATTCTGTTATACTGTATGTATATTTCTACTTCTGTTTAAGATATTTTATACAGATCAATTAAAAATGTAGTATATAATTAAGAAATATAGATTTACAAAAATAAAGTATTCACCTATAATAGCCAAACATATAGTCATGTTAATTAGGTTTCCTAGGTATACAAGGATATATTTCAGATAGATAGGTATTCTCCAAATATTTCAAAGACCTACAGAATATGAAATTTAAAATATTTTAATAACTTAGACTTTCAAGACAGTGAGTAGTGTCTGATTCTGACAGAACCAATGTATTCCAGAGAAGATGATGGGTTTTAAAGAAACTCTCTGTAAAGTTTGTTTCCTTTATGGCAAAAGCTAACCATGTGGGCAAAGAAACTGCCCTTGCCTCAATTGTTGACAGTTAATGTCCAAACTGGATCAGCAGGAAACCAAGAAAGGTGAGTTCTGAGCTTTCCCAAAACAAGGTAGAACAGCCCTTCAAAATTACCTGCTTCACAGGAAAGTTTGTCAGATATGATAGGCCTATAGGTCAAAGCTGGATGCCCCAGTGTTGCAAAGAAAAATTGTGTGAGTGACTATGCAGTCAGCTGTTTCTGTCATTTCTTATATTTTTGGAAGTCACTTGCTTGCACCTTCCTTCTTACTCAGGTAATATTATTTCCTTCTCAGGTCTTTGATGAAGTTGATGACTAGATAATTATACATATAGTCTTTTAATTTATGATATAGGATAAATTAGATATAAAACTTTAAAATCACCAAGATAGGATAAATAATTAAATACTTTCTCTAATTTGTTAAATAAAAATAGATTAGATATTATAACATAATTTTTACTTGATAGCTGTTTTGTTGTATGTACTTTTACTATATTAAAGTTAAAATCTTCTGTTTTGATTAGACAGAAATCAGAAATACTATGGGATTTTTCTTTATACTGTAAATATGTGTTGTTCACATCAGTTAATAATAAAAGATGTTTGACCAACAGTCAGGCAGTATAAAGTTAGGCAAAAAAAAAAAAAAATTCAGGACTTCAATGAGGAGGGGCAGAGTCCAGAGAGATGTGAGCAGTCACCCAAGAAACAACATGACAAGTAAAAGCCACAATCACATAGCAATAAGTAGAAATGGGTTAATTTGGATGTAAGAGCTAGTTAGTAATAAATCTGATGTATATGAGAAATAGTTTGTAATTAATATAATTATTAATTAATATATTATATTATTAATAATTAATATAAGTTTCATTTGATTATTTGGAACTGTGTGTCCAGGACATGAAAGAGCCACCCCATTTATATCATTTGCTTCCTCTTAGTTTGTTAAAAGATTGGCATTGAAATTAAGTCAGTCCTCCTGACCAGCCTACAAGTGCAAGGATTATAAGCATAAGACAAAATGGCCGTCTCTAAAATATTCTAGATGTCATCAATTCAGATTTTACATCACTAATGACTGTATTTTTTGAAATATGTCTTGAGACTATAGATATGACCTTGATTTTTTTCTCTTAGTCTCTAAACCACAAGCAAGATATTCTGCTTAAGTTCATCAAGATCAAGTTGGAAGTGCTTTGGCCATTGAAGGAGGCATCCATCAGCTTGTGGAACTCTGTTGCCTCCATCTCTGTTCCCCTCTTCCTCATGTGCTATCAAGATATCTGTCATCCTTAGGGAATTTGCAGTTGTAAATTTATTTCTTGATAATTCTTTTAATTTCCCCAGTGTCTGT
The DNA here is from genome assembly GCF_982192425.1 of Myodes glareolus. Taxonomy (NCBI): domain Eukaryota; kingdom Metazoa; phylum Chordata; class Mammalia; order Rodentia; family Cricetidae; genus Myodes; species Myodes glareolus. The sequence goes on along the minus strand of NC_142046.1, from coordinate 24,757,806 downwards.
TGTAACATCCCCTTTTTCATGTCTAATTTTATTACTTTGACTCTTTTCTCTTCATCTTTGGTTACTTTAGTGAAATGTGTTCAATCTTGGTGATATTCTCAAAGAACCAACATTTAATCATTGATTCTTTGTATGTTTTTTATTGTTGATGTGTGTTTGTTTTTCTTTGATTTAAGCCTGAATTTATTTCCTGGCAATACCCTTTAGAGTGCTAGTTTTTCTTGTTTTTCTAAAGCTTTCAGATGTATTTCTAGGTTACTTGTAAAATATATATTTATATTTGATATATATGCCAAGAAAATTGAACAAAGAAGACAATTGGCATATATTTCTTAAAAAATGAAAATATCTATCATTCATGGTGGGTATATTTTTTGGATGTAGTAGAAAGCAGAATCATGTTTTCTAATCGCAACTGTTAGTCTTATTTGTTTTTTTTTGAAAATTGAAGCCATGAATATTATGAGTTATCATTTAGTCTTATTTATTTATTCATTTATTTATTTATTTATTTATTTTGTTGTTGTGGTCTAGAATTTATCCTCTTCTTTTGCTCACTGTTCTGGGATTATTTATTCCCTCTGTCTTCTTGGGTGTGAATAACTTCTTCAGATTGAATTATTCCTTTAGTTCCTTGGCATATATGTTAGTGTAAAGATGGATTAGTAGACATAAATAGCTTAAATCTAGTTTTACCAAGCAATGTTTGTCCTTTTTAGTAGATTGTGATTGATATTTTTTTGGTATAGGAGTCTGAGTTGGCATCTGTAATCTCTCAGAGTTTGTAGAATACTCAATGTACTAACTTCTGGCTTTGAAATATCACCATTGGAAGGTTAGGTGTTACCCAGTGGGCCTGCATTTTATGTTACTTGATTTTCCCCCAATGCAATTTTAATATGCTTTTCTTGTTCTATATGTTTAGTCTTCTGACTATTATATGTTGTGGGATATTCCTTTTCTGGTCCTGTCTACTTGGTATTCTGAATGTTTTTATATCTTATCAGGTACCTGCTTTAGATGGTTTTCCTTTTATGATTCTATTAAACATATTTTCTATTTCTTTGACCTGGGTTTCTTTTTTACCCTTTTTATTAATGGATGTTGGACTTTTTTTTTATTTTCAGGGTGACCGAGAAAACCTGAATATTTTGTGATTGGGTATTTTTAGATTCCATATTTTCTATGAACAAGCTCTCCGTTTCCTCTGCCTTGTCTTCACCACCTGAGACTCTATTCTATGTCATGCAATCTGTTGGTGAGGATTGCCTTTGAGGTTTTTGTTTGACATCTTAAATTTTTCTTTTCCAGTTTTATTTCAGATTTCTTTAGTGACTCCTTTTCTTTGTTAAATTCTGCTTTTGAGAGTTCCATATTTAGCTTATTTCATTCAATTTTTTGTGCTTACTTCGGTTTCATAACCCTATTTAAAGGTTCTTGCATGCAGTTACAATTGCTATTTTGAAATCCTTGTCTTGTGCCTCAACTTATTGCATTTCCTAGGGTCCATTGCAGCAGGATTACTGGATTCTTGTGGAGGCAAATTGTTTTGTCTATTCATGTTTGTATTTACTCATGGGATCTATGTAGGACGAGATTTTACAGTGGAATCACTAGTCACCTTGCTCTGCCTGCTAGCTTCCAAATAATCACACAGATCAGGCAATACCTTAGTCTTGTTACTACCTAGTCCTTACATCTTAAATTGACCTATATTTCGTCTCTATGCTACCACGTGGAAGTGCCTTTTTACAGCACCACATGTTCATCTCTTGCTTCCTATTTTTCTGGCTGACAACTCTTGTGCCTCTCTACCTTTCTTTCCAGTGTCCTCTCAGCCCCCCAAATCCTGCTTAGCTATTGGATATTCAGATTTTTATTAAACTAATTGAGTTATGAGTCTTCACAGTGTTCACAAAGATTATTACACAGCACCCAGGCTTTGATGAAGCTTGAAGTATTTATTGTGGTGACATTTAGTTCTCTCTTTGTTGGATGCATAGATGGTTCTTTGGTTTCTGTTGACTACTTTCGATCCTAGGCAAGTATGGTTGCTTCGGGTCACTGATAGTGATATCTGTTGAGGGTCACAAGAAATAGAAAGGGATGTAAATGAGTTTGAAGGAAAGGATTTGAGGGCTTAAGGGAAAGATCTAGTGGGATTGATTACAGAGAGGATAGTGAGAATTGGTTGAGTCCCATCTTAGTTTGGCCACAATAGATTACTGGTAGAAAGTGGTTCTGTTGATTGGCAAATGATTTAAAAATAAGAAAAAAGAATGGAGGGGAGCTAGAAGAGAAGTCCAGCAATGTCTTTGAGAAAGAGCTGAGTTAGGTCAACACCAAGAAGTGGTACCTCCAGGGAATGAAGGTAGGATCTCAAGATGGGATCTTGCAGATCTACGCTACAGAGGACAAATAAGTCTGGAGAGACAGGGAAGGAAAGACTAGGGGCAACTCTGTGCTGTCACCAAGAGTTGGGATGCCCAGGGAAAGGAGATGGTGTAGGAGTAGGGGCTCCTGTAAGAGTCTGCTGAAAGACAAAAGTAAGTCTAGAGAGAGCATAATGAAGGGAAGAAAGGATAGTGAAAATGGCCTCGTGAGTGACAGCCCAAAGTGGACACTGGGTGTCCCTGGTGGAAAGTACGTCTGTGGATTGTCAGCTAATACATGGGAATGGGGGAAAGTTTCAGGGGAAAGAGTTAAGCTGAGGTGGAGTCTCATAATTTCTTTAATGAGTAATTGTAAATCAACAGAAGCATTATTCAAAAATATTTTTACTGTATTTGTTAACCATTTAGAATAATTACTTTATTTTAAATTATTTTTACTGTTTGCATTAGAATAGTTACCCTGCCAAATATAATTAGTGTAATTACAGATATTAATTAATATATTAAGATGTAATGTAATAATGAATTAAGTTCAGATTGAGACTAATTAATATGAACATTTCTGAAATATTCTCCTTACCAATTTTACCACCAAGAAATTGCTAATTTGTTAAAACATTATAATTTAGCATTGGAGGCTTTGCGAGAATTTAAAATTTGACTTGCCTTACTGCAAAATAAAATAATAAAATAAACATAAATATGAAGCCTAGAGACCCTGATCCTGACCCATCTTCTGTGTATACAATTAATGTGTGCATTTTCTCTGCTTGAATCTGGTACGGTGTTACCTCTTACCATATCATTATCTAGGTGACAAATGATTCATTTCAGGAAATTTTAAGCAACCTTTTAAAATTTTTCAAATATATTTGGTTTTTGTTTGTCTGCATCTGAGAGTCAATGCAGCACAGTACAGGTGGGAAGCTCAGGAAGCAGCTTTCTCCTTCGGTGATGTTTATTCCAGCGAGCCACTCACATCATGAGACTTGCTGGGAAGCCTCTCTTCCTGCTGTGCCATCTTGACAGTACTTCACTATATATTGAAAAACATCAGATGATATCCAGGCTTTTAATTGCAACATAAGGGAAGCAAAAGTGGGTGAAACTTTATGAATTTGAATAGCCTGGCCTATGTGGTGAAAATTTCAGGCCAGTCAGAACCTCATAGGGAGACACTATCTCAGGCAAGTAAGTAAGCAAGCAACCAACCAACCACCATCACCACCACCAAAATAATAATAATAATAATAATAATAATAATAATTCAGAGTTCTAAACAGTTATCTAAATTATAATCATGCTTAGAGTTTTCATTTAGTTGAGTAGGGAAAATGGTGGGAGGAAGGCTCTCTCCTTACATTTCCATTTCTTTCAGGAAGTTATTATCTAAGCTTTAAAGAAGCCATAATAAGAGCTATTATTAAATACAAGACAGTATTTGTTAAGTGCCTAGAATATTCTATGGATACATGGGTATAAGGGAATAAAGATGCAATGTTTATCCTTTCCTCTGGAAGTCCACAATAAGGAAGAAGTTAATTAAAAAAATATGTGTGTAGTTATAAATATCTACACACACACACACACACACACACACACACATAATTTTCTAATATATGTGACCATAGTTTCCTCTCCCAAACTCCTTGATAGCACAATATTGAATATGCATCCTTTGAAGCCATCTTTCATATTAAAACATAGAATATCTTTATATAACTATTAACAATGAATATTAAGAAGAAATTGCTAATCTGAAAAACAAGGGTGAAATGCAGATGCACTATGCATTGTCTCCTCCTGGGTCACTGCCTTCTGGAGTGCACAGAAGGTTCTTGTGCACAGAAATGAACTGTGTCCATCAACTTCCAAAGGAAGTCAGAGCTGATCAGTTATGAAACAGATGGTGGTAATTTAAGAGCCAGGGTCAACCAAAAGAAAATACAAAGGCACTTGCTACAACAGTGAATGCTGAAATCCGGGTTAAGTAATGTTTTCCCAAAAAGTATCTGAAAAATCTTCACAATTCATAATTCTTCTTGAAGACAACTTTTTTTAAATTTTTTTTTTAGTAAATTTTATTAAATTATAAAAGTTTCCATTTCCGCCCCCCCTCCCAACACCCTCCCACTCCCTCCACTCCCCACCTCCTTCCCCTCCGTCCCCCAGGGCAGTCAGGGTTTCCTGCCCTGTGGGAAGCTCCAGCTCCCTCCCTCCAGGTCCAGGAAGGCGAGCATCCAAACAGACTGGATCCCCAAAATCCAGCATATGCAGAGGAAACAGGTCCCAGTGTCATAGTCAATGGCTTTTCAGAAAGACCCCTTTTTAAAAAAATATTTTTTATTACACACACATTGTTCTGCCTGCATATATACCTGCCTGCCAGAAGAGGGCACCAGATTCATCATGGGTGGTTGTTAGGTAACAATCCAGTTGTTGAGAATTGAACTTGGGACCTCTGGAAGAGCAGCCAGTGCTCTTAACTTCTGAGCCATCTCTGGAACACAGAAGATAACTTCTTATCTGTACTGGCTTTTTGGGATCCTCGTCTGTTTGGATGCACACCTTACTAGACCTGCATGGAGAAGGGAGGGCCTTGGACTTCCCACAGGGAAGGAAACCCTGCCTTCTCTTAAGACTGGAGAGAGAGTGAGGCAGGAGTGGAGGGAGTGGGAGGGAAATGGGAGAATGGGAGGAGGTTGAAATTTTTAATAAAAATAAAAAAGAAAGAAAGTTGAGCAAGTCATGGGGATCAAGGCAGTAAGCAGCACTTCTCCATGGCACCTGCTCCATCTCCTGCCTCCAGGTTCCTGTCAGTCTTGGGTTCCTGCTATCACGTCTTTCTCTGCTGGATTTTCACATGGAAGTATAAAATTAAATAAATGTTTTCCTCCCGCCACGCCCAGAAAGATAACTTCTTAAAAGAACTCTTCAGTGAGACAATACATACAGAAAAATCTCAAAAAACCTTAAGGCAATGCATCAAAGAGACGAGATAAAATATTCCCATAAAAGCAGCAAAGATTAGTGAAAGCACATACACAAATGACATGCATAAAACAATGCTTTAGGATTACTTGACAGGAGGAGTTCATGGTCTATTAATAGAATATGCATGGCTATCCAAAGTAGTTAGGGAAGAAGAAAAGATAGCACGAGGTTACATATTAAAGATGGCATGAGTTTCTTCTATTTGAACCACCTGATTCCCTTAGTATATGACCAGAGCTGATTTTCACCTGTGGTAGTGGTGGGACTTTGCTAGTCAGACATTATATTTTTACTAAAAGAAGAAAGCAAAAGGACAAAGACATTATATTGGCCTGTGGTTTTCATCCGTAGTTGCATGTCTGTGTTTTCCTGGGCTTGAAGTGAGGCAGTGCAACATGTAATAGGGATCTGTGGCCAAGACTGCTCACCTTCCAAAGCAAGCAATTAAGGAAGGTGCTTGCTCCCAGTAAGACCCTGCCTTGCATAGTTCCCACTGTCTCCCTAAGTATTCAGGATGAGAGCTAGTGAGGGGGACATTTTATCTTCAATACATAGCAGAAACTACTAATGATGTACCTCTGATTGAATGCCAATATTGGTAGAAACCCAGAAAATAAGGTGTAGATACAATTCCCATAGAATGTGTTATAATTGGCACGTGGCTTGGGCTCTTCAAAATTCATGCTGACCTAATTTTAGGCTATATTTTAAGGGACAAAGGTTTTTAAGATCTAATAGTTCTTTGGAAGGTTCGAAAAAGATCATACTTTTCTCATGGAAGTGTATGTTTTTTTGTGAGAATGGGCTATTATAAAACAAGTAGCCTTTTGCCCTGTCTTTTCATTACTTGTTTAGTTGAGTCTGCATTTTTCACCTCTTCTGATGAACTAGAGACTGTTTCCATGCTTTCCCACTATATGAGCTAAACAAACAAACAGAAATAACAACAAAAATACCCTACAACTGCTGTCCACTACATATACGCTGCTTCGAGCATTCTCTTTTAGCTAGGAAATGAAATATCACACTAAGTGAGACAATACAACTTTTACAGTCTTGTTAGCATCTTCCTTTTAAATCTTCAGGGTGATAGATGTGTATGTGTAGAATGAGAACAATAGCCATCATTTAATCCATAGATGTGTGAAAACGTTAAAACTTCATAAGAATATAATACTCTAATTTTGCTCTATTCACCTAGCTGTGAATATCTGAATAGCATAATATGAAGAGAAACTTTCTGAGCAGGTTATTGCAATAATCTTGCATGCTAGGCTGACAAGATGACTTACATCTAGAAGAGCAGGCATCTGTGAAAGAGCCTGTTGATGGAACCTTTGGTCTGGTAGGTAATGAGGGGAAATGAGGTTAATTTGATCTCTATTCAAAAGGCACTTCCCTCTCTGCCAGTGCTAAACAGGGAACAGAGTTCCGAGGGAATTTAAACATTGTTTCAAAGTTAGTAATATCAGAAAGGAGATTTCCTGTCTACCCCAGTTCACATGAACTGTGTAAGTGTGTGGAGAAGTCAAGTTGAGTAGCTGATTAAAACCCTCTTTTATAGATTTCAGGTGCTTACTTGAAGATCATGGCATGCTTAACCTAATTTATTAGTGAAGTATATGTTCAGAATGCAAAGCAGCTCATTGAAAAGTAGACAACTTAGGATTGATGTCTGCACATCACAATTTGTTTTCCTGATGAGGTACTTGGGACAAATGTTTGAGTTAAAAGCTAGGGCACCAGAAACCACATATACATTTTAACATGGTCACTAATGCAGCATTTTGTCCTGTGCCATTTGCACGTAATAAAATAGTGTGAAACCTCATGTTTTCTGACATGTGTTCATGAAATAATATACCCGAATTCAATTTTCTTAAATGTCTAATTTGCTTTAAAAATTCAACACACTCTTTCCTAACCTATGTTCTGCTTGGTTAACCTGTATCCACTTCTCACAGATCTATTTTCACTTAGCATTTCCTCGTACCAGCAGGCACTCGGCCATCAATTATGTCAAGTGGGAGAAAAGTATGTCTTCCCTGCCTCTCAGAACAACCACCAGCTATCTTCGGTATACATTTTATTTAACATCATTCTTTACATTGTTCTTTTTTTATTGTTCTTTGCATTGTTCTGGTCTCCTGCTGGCTTGTGGATGGCCACTGTTTCCCTATCCCTGTCCATCCTGATGTGTAGAATTCTATGTTGATCCTTGCTGTGATTCGCTAAAACGAGGAACAGTAAGGGAATAGTCATCAAAAGAATTTGTACATGCTCTGACAGTCAGAGGGTGGAGCCCTCCTGAAAGTTACTAAGTAGTGGGAAGGATTTTCTTAACAGAAATAGTGCCCTCTTACTAATATGCAGATAAAATATGGTGTTAGTTTAGACAGAATTGTGGGGTCTTGCTGAGTTAAAGGAAGGAAGGCCCTTCCAGCCATTCCAGCCAGGTGAAGGGCTTCATCCTCTCTGCCTGTGATTTCAGTTTTGATAATGATCTCTGGCAATGGAAACAGCTGATTATTTATCCCTACTATTTCCAGGTTACTGTCTTTCTGAGAATACCATTAAAACAGCAGTATTTGTCTTGCATGTAAATGATCTGCAGGTACTTCCGGTCTTCATACCAATAGTCTATTTTCCCACCGTTTTAAAAGGAACAAAGTCCAGGAGTTGGATATTATGTTTCTGCTCTTCTCGAGAAGAGCTTCTGGTCTGCAATGGTCATCTTCACACAGTGATCCTTGCATCCCTGTGCCCAGTGAAGACACACCCCTGAACTCTCTTCAAGTGTCATATTTCTGTTTCTTAAAGTATATCAGTTACAGTAGATGTGGGCCCTACATTATTGACTTCATTTTTCCTTTTAATTTTTATTAACTACAGTATATTTTGCTCATGTCTCTCTCCTTCTAATCTCCCCTGAGTTCACCCCCAAAATCCATGAAGTTTTTATTTATTTATTTTTATTTTTCTTGTGTGTGTGTGTGTGTGTGTGTTATTTCAAATATTTCAGAACATGGAACGTGCTGGGAAAAGTGATTTACATGCCCAGTAACAGTTCATTGGAGAAAACTGATTTTCTCTTTGCCAGCAGGTATCAATTTCAAATGCCTTCTTATTTAGGAGTGGAATCTCTTGTAAATGTCTCCCCTCACTGCCATGACACCATCTGACCTGAACCTGTGTGCCTCTTGTGCTTGCTGCCTCAGTTTCTGTGAGTCATGTGTATTAGTCCTCTTGCGCTTAGAAGATACTATTTCATTGAAGTCATCCACGACCTCTGGTTCGTGCCATCTTTGCATTTCCTCTTCTGCATAGATCCCTGAGCCTTGAGGGGAGCGGTTGATGAAGGCTTCCCACTTAGGACTGAGTGCTCCAAACTCTCTCCTGCTGCCACTGTGGAACTCTGTGTTAGTTACCATCTACTCTAAGGTGAAATTTCTCTGGTTCTTAAAGTAGTGATATAAAATATCTTGTTTCCCCAAGGCACAGGATTTCTTTTCTTCTTTTCCCTTTTTTAAAAATTTTATTGATTTTTATTGAGCTCTACATTTTTTTCTGCTTCCCTCCCTACCTCTCCCCTCCTTAAACAATGCCATAAAATTATTCTGTGTGCTTCTTTTCAGCTTAATCAAAACTATATTGAAAATGCTTTTTAATGCAATTCCCTGAAATATTAACTGCTTTAACAGGAAAATTAGAAATTACTGTATTGTCTGGATTTATTTTAACTTAATATTTTCTAATCCCTTAGCAGAAAGAATCACAGTTGTCATGAAGTATAATACATTTTACTTAGCAATATTAATACATTTTATAGTCTTTAATGTTTAATTATCATTTTGTTCTTGTCACATTTAATTCAGTTCTCAAAACTTAGTATCTACCAAGCACAGAGTCTAGATAGTCTCATTTATAGTAAAATATTAAAAGATGTATAATTTTAAAGAAATAATGTTCTTTTATTTCACATATCTCTTTAGCAGAGGGAATTTAATAGATTTTAACATTGTCGAAATTTATTATTTTTCATAGAAAGCATTAAAGTATGAATGTTAGTGATTTAAAAATACCCTTTATTCACAAGATTTGTTATTTTTTTAATTTTAGCTATAGATAAGTTAATACATAATTTCCATTTATTTATTCTTTTTTGCTTTTATTTTAGTTATTCCCAGATGCTTTTGCACATGTAAAAATGTATTTATTTTATTTGTGTAGTGGTATTTTGCTTGAAGGTATGTCTTGCAGGATGTACATCTATGGTGTTAGCAGAGGTTGGAAGAGGGTTGCTGGAACTGGAGTTACAGATGGTTGTGACCTGCAGTGTGGGTGCTGGGAATCAAACCGTGATCCTCTGATATAGCATTATAAACACTGAGTCATCTTTCCAACCCCTTGAGAATTGAAAGTATACTGTTATAGGGGTTTGGAATTTAGTATTTATTAGATCTCTTCACTTGTCGTATCATAAATACATACAATTTGTAATGTAATAACACTGGCGAAATTTTCAAGTTTGGGAACTATAAGCCTCAGATCATGCATCATCCTCCCTTTGATACTCATCACTAATCGGGATTGTGTGCAAAAATGTGGAGTACTCTCATTCAGCAATCTTGTTCCCTGTAATTTTGCTCCACACAACTCAACTTTATACATATGGTAACCACACAAATGCCACAAAACCAATAATATCAGAAAATTGGGGAACTGCATTTAAGATTGGTGTTCAAATCCGGGTTGGGATACACAAATAATAATCTAAATCCCTTATTGCTCACGGCTGTCACACATCTTACTATCCCACAACTCAACATCCTTGTTTTGCCTTGCCTCCTCCGGCCTCACTGTCCTGGTGTTGGCTCTGCCAGTCCTTGAGACATTGAGAAATATGTAAATCGGAATCCTGTTGCAGTTGAAGTTATAAGCTTTGGAATCAGTGATGTCCAGATTCAAATCACCATATCTGTTGTGATATAATGTACCTGGATCGCTACTGAGAGTTTCAAAAGTGGCATCAATTAACAGATTGTAAGAGGATTAATTAACACAGTGGCAGTGGATTATTATCACATGTCTAGCACATGAACAAGGGGAAAATGAGCTGTTTCCCTGTAAAGAAACGGGAACAGGTATTGTACAAGACCACTCACTGAAGGGTCTGTCTGTTGTTCTAACAAAACCACAATGGGAACAAATGCTGTCTTCATTTTACACTGCTTTGAAAATAGTAAGTGTGCTAATTTCTTTTAACTTTATCATGCAATTAACTTGTAAAACATCGCCACATAAAATAACAGTCCAATTCATTTAAATTTCAGCATGTTGAAGTGCAATTGAAATGAGAGTCTTGTACTGGTTCCTCAAGAATCAATTCTTGATGTTTCCCCTTTATTCTGAGCCAGATAGATGAAAAAGACTTAAGGTACTATGATGATGTCTGTATGGAATGGACTATGGTTCCCTTACTCTTTAATTGATATGTGAAGGAAGTCCTGATTTTCATTATCTTAGCATGTGAGTGCATGTGGAAATAGGCATAAAACAGAGATGATTAGGATAAAGTGAATTAATATTGGCATTGATAAACCAGTGTGACTGGTGTCATTATGAGAAGAGACTGAGAAACAGGCAACATACAAGGCAGGACCTTGGGACATGCAAGACAGCACTCTACAAAACAAGGAAAGAAGCCTGACAGGAAACCAACCAGGCCTGCAAATTTGATCCGAGAACAACACAATGCTGTGTGAGCCTTGCAATATGTGATATTGTGGGCTGCCTTATAAAATGCACCCTAAGGCAGGCTAAACATCCTTTTTAAAAAATAAAATCATTCAGGTAGAATTTGCATTAGCTATATGTTGAATATCTCCTTTTACCTTCTAAACAAAGGGTGGGTCTTTCTCTCTCTCTGTCTCTGTCTCTTTCTCTCTCTCTTTCTCTCTGTGTGCGTTTATGCTCATATATATGTAAACTTTCAAACCAGGATTTGTCATTAGGATATATACTCATTCTGAAATTCTCACAAGCAAGACATGAACACACACTCAAGTTAGGAAATTCAATCAGAGCAATCTTTCTCCCAAATCAGTTTCTCCCAACTGATATTCCACATAGACTTTTGTTGGTTCTTTAATGCAAGGAAATGAAGGAAAGTACACAGGCACACATACTTCATCATCTGATATTGTGTATTCATCTGAAAACCCAATCCCCAACTGTGACACCTACATAACACAGTCTTTTCTCCACAAGCTAGGACAGAACTATGAGAAATGAATGAAAAACAGTGAACCTTGTTGCCTCCACTTGCAGAAGTATTTGGACTCAGTAAAGTGTGATGCTTCAAAGTCTAGACCCTAAATGATTCCCTGGGTTCAAAATCATGAACCTGCTTCCTAATAAAGCCAGACTTTCAGAAGTCAAGAACGTCTCTGGAAGCAAGTTTCCTCATTTGCAAAATATATATAATGCATCATGCCTGTCAGTGCTTACACTACACCATCCAATCCATGTTATCGGTTTGTACAAACTCTATTAAAACTGGCTACTCTCATCCTCATGCATATCAACTTTTGTTTCTGTACTTTTTCTTGTCAGGATGGCCTAAATGTGCAAATGTGATACAGTACATACGTGGAGGTCAGCAAACAATTGGTTAGAGTTCTCTCTTTCCTCCATGCGTATCTTGGGAAATAATCTCAAATTGTCAACCTTACAGACAGAAACATTTACATGTTGAGCCATGTCTGTGACCCACATTTTTAAAAATATGAAATAATGCCTATTTAAGTACAGTCAATGGCATAATAAAGGAAGAAAAATTAATTTGAAAATAGGAAAGAGTAAAAGTATGTACTTACCTGTGCCTTGTACAAATCCTGGAAGGAAACAAATAACAACTACCTAGGATTTACTGCAAGTGTGCAAAAGAAGGAGCTTTAGTCTTCACATTTAAATCATGTAATTTTTAGTTACTATTAATGTTTCATGAAGATATGAACTTGAAAAATAGTTGTTGAGAAGAGATATGTTATGCCATAACTTTGCAGATTTCTGGCAACTAGTTTCAAAATTCAAAGCTGAATTTTCCTACCTTTTTCTTTCTTAACTATATGGTGCTACAATGTCTCGTGCTGTCTTTTGGAGGTCCACTTTAAACTCTTGAGGGGGGGGAGTGATGCATTAGCACTGTTTTAGAAATACAGTTGCTCAAACTCCTCCTGAGTATGTGGCTGAGAGCATGAATTGTAGGTTGTAGAGAATACATATTTCTAACATTACTAAATATTTCCAAATAAGCATGGGTTTTGTTAATGATTTTGATGCATCAACAAATGGATTTTTGTCCCAGAATTTTCTGAGAAATCCATCTCATTTTTAACATACAAGGTTTTGTAGCCAATTAAGTAGAATACTGTCTTCTGAATTGTTTTCTTCCAATGGCTAAGAGAATGCATTTCAAAATATTTCTTTATTTTTCTTTTCATTATTATTAGTTTTTACCAAAGGCTCAGTTGTGTCACAATTGAATGTTGTGGAATGCAATTCCTAGTCTTTGAGTTAACTATACTAGTAAAAGGTATTTTCTACTTGGAGTCTGGGAAGTAAAGGTTCTATAAAATTCTTCTGTGAAAATGTACCCTTATGTTGAAGCTTAATAGAAGTTTTTAAAAATTATTTATTACATTTACTTTAAAAATTTAGTGTGATTCTTAAGATTTAAAATGTCAAGAAGACAATTTTCTATATTCAAACATACTGTAGATGACATGAAATAGCACACTAAGTGTGAGAAAATACAAGGCAAATTTTATAGTGCTAGCATCTGTTACTAATTTTAGGGTATCAGATGGCAGTAGCAGGAAACTAGGGCCTCAAGCTAAGTAAATGCTCTCCCCTCTATAGCATCAAGTAAATACTTTATTACTTGAAATATATATATATATATATAATCTTTTTATTTTATACTAGGAGTATATAATTCATGTGCATGATGAAATTGAAATACAAAGTGTTTTGTGGAAGAAGAGAATGCCTTGAGTAAATGTTTAAGAAGCAGATGAAGTCCTGAATGAATATGTGTAATTAACATGGCCACAGCAATGTCAAGGACCCTAATGCCTCAGACTCACGAGACTGACAAAGCCTTCCCAAGCTGAGGCTTGGAGAATTGCTAAAGCCTTGCTCTGGTCTGAGTGCAAATATTGACAGTGTATGCAGAAATTAGTAACCACAGCTTCCTCCTCTTGATGACTGCAATCTGAGACTGCTCCCCTACAGTCTCTTATTAAACTAGCTAGACCTATGATTTGTTTAGGTGAATACACTAACCCCTCCTCTTTCATTCAGATGCATAAAATAAACATGTTGCGTTTCCAGGTGTATGCTGGTCCTGGATTTTCTGTATGTGCACCTATTTTTCTGTTCTTCATTCCCTCTTGTCAAGCCTGGTCAATTCCTGTAGCCATAGTCTCTTAGTGTTTTCTTCTCTGGATGAACCATTCGTATAACTTCAGAAAACGTGTTAGGACCTCGAGGTCATTTTCGCTAGGCTCTTAGCATTATGTCCTTTTGTATCTATTTAATACAATTTGATTCTTGCATTTCTTTGTTGTACACTAACCTGTAACATGAGAAGGCCGGGCCTGCTTGTTTGTGTTTCTGTCCTGCCCTGCCCCCCAGCTGTTTAGTCCCAAAGAAAAATCACACTGAGATCTCTGTAAGTTATAAAGCTGTTTGGCCCTTTAGGTCAGGCTACTTATTAGCTAACTCTCACATCTTGATTAACCCATTTTTCTGATCTATGTTAGCCATGTGGCTCAGTCCCTTTTTCAGCGGGGCAGCTCACATTCTGTTGCTTCAGTGGCCTGGGCAGGAGTGAGAGGAATCAACTTCCTCCTCCCCAGAATTCTCCTGCTCTCCTTGCATCATTTCCACTTCCTGTCTGGGTTTCCCACCTACATCTCCTGCCTGGCCAATCAGCGTTTATTTAAAACATGATTGACAGAATACAGACAATTCTCCCACACCACTTCCCCATCTTAAAAAAAAAAAAAAAAAACACAAAGGAAAACATCCATAGTCCATTTTTTGGGAATGTGGGCAGTTATCCACGTGGATGCCATTCTAACTGTTTTCACATTTAACCTATACCTCCTTTTTCTTCCCTCTATGTGTTGATTCAGAACTCTTCTATTTTTATTTTTTTTAATTATCTGTTTTCATTGTACATACCAATCCCAGTTCCCGCTCTTTCCCCTCCTCCCATTCCCTCAACTTACTCCCCCACGCCAAACCCCCATCCACTCCTCAGAGAGGGTAAGGCACATTGCTTTGGGGAAGGTCTACCTACTATATCTAAGTTGAGCAAGGTACCCCATGAGGCTTAATGGTATCTATGACATTTGTCAAAGTTTTAAATTAAGATTCAATTTACTCTGTTGACATTAAAAAAACACAATCCTTTATTTCTAAGACTAATTTGTATTACTATAACTTATCATCTCTAAGATTTTATCATAGATGAAGTCTTATTGTATGGTTGGGTAAATACTTATCATTTAACAGTAATTATAGCCAACATGTGAATTAGCATGTGTGGTGCTCACTGTTTTTAAATAAGTGATAATTTAGAAACATGAAGAATGTGAAATCATTTGAAAAATTTAAAGAATAAAAGTTTCTTAATCTCTAGCCACTTTCTCTAAGCTTATTTATAGAGAATAAAAGACAGATTCAATATTGAAAAAAATCAGTTTTATGTATATTGTTAACAAATATTCCTTATTTACTAGCACACCTGAAGTATAGGCAATTCCTTGTGTTTAGTTATTATAAAATGAATGTGGAAAGTGAGAGTAAATCCTTTAATGATGTTCCTTTTCACCTTCCACTAAAGTGTCTGATTCTTTCCCCTTTCAAAGACTTCTAGTTTCTCATTATTTCTAGAACTATCACAAAACCTCTTTATAGGTAGTCTTCCCACCACTTGCTATTAATTCATCCTTATACACGCATGCATATGTAAGAGTAAGACTCACTTCTAGATCTCTAGATTATTGACATATGAATAGCTTGTGTGAAAGACAATGTTGTGGTTTATAAATTTTTACTTTTTTGTTATTGATTTTTATTGATCTCTACATTTTTCTCTGCTCCCCTTCCTGCCTCTTTTCTTCCCTTCATCCCTCTCCCAGGGTCCCCATGCTTCCAATTTACTCAGGAGATCTTGTCTTTTTCTACCACGTAGATCAGATCTAAGTATGTCTCTCTTAGGATTCTCATTGTTGTCTATATTCTCTGAGATTGTGATTTGTGGGCTGATTTTCTTTGCTTTATGTTTAGAAAACATAAATTGTTACCTTTATGTGACTGTGTTTGGTAGTTCTTCAGACCACTATAAGAGTCAGATGGTCAGTATCAGCATTTGTTAATGGAGAAAATTACCACAGACATAAATGTTGCTGGTAAATGAAAAAACCGAAACCTTTGAGTGCACATGTTTTGAAGTTTATTTCTATTATTGTGTGTGTGTGCGTGTGTGTTGTGTACACCCACCCACCCATGGTCCTACATTATCAGAAGCATGTGTACAGGTGTACATATGTGTATGGAGGTCAGAAGATGATGTGGGTGTTTTGCTTAATATTTATAATTTTTTTTCAAGAAGTCGTTCATGGACACAATAATATTTTTAGGAGAACAAACATTTTGTGAATAGTAAGTTGCTGAAATATCAGAATACACTATGACATGGATCTAGTTACATTCAATGTGCATCATGTTGTAAAATAAATGTACATGGGGTTTCTTTACCAAAGTTATTCTGATTTCAAAATGAATTCAAAGATGGCTTCTTAAGTAAGGATAGTGCCACATATATGCTTTTGACTGTGTGTGACACTCTTGCTATTGAGGAATAGCCCAGTCTATGAGATGACAGGAAACAATGTGTACTATGAAGTCATTCACGTCTTGTGAGTTCTTTGTCCTCGCTTCAGTACATCACATAGTTCTGTTATTGTTTGTATTATCCAGTGTAACATTTAACACAAACTCCAAAATACAATAGAGCAGGATGTAATATAATTAATGTTTTACAGGAGCCCTAAAACACTGTTTGATAGGATGCTGAAATCTTTTCAATTCTCACAGTCAAACAAAACAGCATGATTTAAGGGTATTTGTTAGAGATAACCAATTTGTGTAAGAAAAGAGGTTATAGAGTACAGGAAAAAGGAACAGGTGGTTTCTGAAACATATTTAAACACAGGTAATAAAATTTCCAAAAAATAAATTAGATCATATATACAATACTCTGCACCAGAGAAATTATATGAAAAATTGTCACTATTTTAAAGTACTTCTAACATATTATACAAGAAACATGGAGGAAAAGCAACATAATTAGAATTGTTCTGTCTTGAAGCCTTAACCAAACAAAATTTGCATCTACGTGAACTGCTTTCTGGGCAAACATTTGCAGGTTTTTTGTTTATTTTGATTTATTTTGTTTGGTTCTTTTGTTTTCGGGTTCGTGAAAAGTAAATGATCTGACTGTGTTGCTTGAAATTGCAAAAATGGCCTTTGGAAAGGATGACATCAAGGGCAAAATAATCATAGTTAAGATTAGGTAACTTAGTCAGTTTTCAGGAGTAGTAGAATCTCTTTATTATTCAATTAATATCTACTGTTTACCTGTTTTGTCACCACACATGGGGAAAATAACAACTCCACAGCACTACTTTTCTGTCAATTTTAAATACAGTAGCCAAAAGCAATGTTTTTCCTGGATTCTTGCATATATTTATTTCTTCCTTTGTAATTTAACCAGCTTCTTTAGAACCTGAGTTTCTTTTGGAAATATAATAATGAACACATTCTGTCTCACATATTTATCTTTTGAGGTTATAATTGCATCATCTTTCCTTCTCTTTCCTCCTTTCAAACCCTCCCATATACCCCTTCTTTCAAATTCAAAATGTCTTTTTTCACTGATT
This sequence comes from Myodes glareolus, assembly GCF_982192425.1. Taxonomy (NCBI): domain Eukaryota; kingdom Metazoa; phylum Chordata; class Mammalia; order Rodentia; family Cricetidae; genus Myodes; species Myodes glareolus. The sequence continues at coordinate 24,740,402 of NC_142046.1, read as the reverse complement.
GTTTTCCAAAAATATGTATGTATAGATGATGTGTGTGTGTGTATATATGTGTGTGTGTGTGTGTGTGTATACTCCAATTTACTCAGTCTTATAATGTTACTTGTATTTATGCTTTAGGAACTGTGAAGAGACATAGTTTGTCTTAATTGAAAGGGAAAAGTTAGACACTTGTAAGATGGTGGAGTGTGCTTGTGGACTGTCTCTATGGGAGGCTTTGAGACTCTGGAGTCTGCACAGACTTTACACAAGCCTTTGAGCTGGCACAAGAAGAGTCTATGATGGCAGAGCCTGAAATTCCTTTTTTGTGTTTTTTCATATTTACGTTTTTGAAATCTGCATCTTTACCACGATGCCTATCCAACACTATGTAGACGGCCTGGATGTTTAAATTTGAAGACAGCTTCTTCAGTAGTCCTCCAAAATTAGAGTCAATAATGTGGAATCAAATATATGAAAATAGTTTTAAAGTAATACTTAAAAATATGGATGGTGTGGCTTCTTCCTGTTACTTTTTCCTCTTCCTTCTTTTCTCCTCTTCCTTTCTCTTTTCTCTCCCTTGGTCCCTCATTTCCTTTCTCATTTCTTCTCTTGTTTTCTCTCTCTCTCTCTCTCTCTCTCTCTCTCTCTCTCTCTCTCTCTCTCTCTCTCTCTCAAACAGGGTCTCAGTTTATTGTTCAAACTGGCTTACTGGCTTTCTATGATCTATTCACCTGTCCCATTCTTCTAAGTGCTGAAATTACAGCACCATGCATTATATCTGTTAATATTGTTTCTTGATGTCACAAGGGTTCTGGTCTAAATTTTGCAATGTCTCACTATAAAATTGATACATAAATATCTTTCTTATTTTTTATGCCATAAAAATATTAAGAGGTTAGTTATATTCCATATTACAGTCTCACTTCTTTTTTGATGCTCTTTCTTCTTGATGTACAACTGAACTACATAAGGTAGAAAGGATTCAGTATTTATCATGAAATTCACACATCAATTTCTTTCTATAAAAACTATCTTTAATGATTTGAACCTCCTCTATCCTGTCTTAAACTTCATGTGTGTGTGTATGTGTATAAGAATGGATCACACTAAAAGAAATTTTCTTTTGAAATCACCCTAAATAGTCTTTTAGAATGTAGGATTAGTGAGTATCTGTCTAAATGCACATCTACAAGACCCGAAAAAATGTGCTTGCAGTCCAGACTGGCAGGAGTCAAGTGATAGAAAACTTATCTCTTACTAATTTACATACTAGTCAAAAGAAGATAGTAATATTAGAGTCCCCTTATACTATCCCAGCATTCACTGCAAATCCTACAGTCTGCATGTGAGCTTTGCAGGAAATGGACATTATGCACATATAGCCTGCATGGATGACTGTTTTCTTAGGACTAGCCTCACAAGGCTTTGAAACAGATTTTTATTGTTTGGTTACTGAGGGACTCTGCAGTACTGAGCATTGTTCTTTCATGTTCTGATGAAAGAAATTGGGCACACAGGCCCATTAACGTATGTTGGAGGAAAATTTTGACATATTTATGGATATATTTATCGTTTATTAGAAGCTTGACTTGATGAGGTATAAATGTTATCACAGTTATAATTGCCATGGCTGTTCTCTGATTTCCTTAGAGTCTTCATTGTTGAAGCATGGTGTGGCTCTGGTAGAAATTTAAATCCATTCTGAAGTGTGAATCCTAAAACTAGTTTTCCTTGAGACATAGTTCTTTCAGAATTGATTAAAAATGAATGAATCTTCAGCCATCACATTTTCATGCTGTTGTGTCAAGGGAAAAGGAAGATTTGACAACTTAGTTCAATTTTCTATGCATAGGAATAATGCCCAATGGAAGCTCTTGCATTTCAGTGTGATAAGCCTATGTCATAGTCTCACCTTCCCTCAGGAGAGGGATTGTGAATCAACTTCCCTGCTCCTCTCATGCTGCACAATGAGAGTTGAAGCCTCTACCTGTTTCAAGGCTCTTCAATCTCCATAGCACAGAAGCAAACTACTGATTCTTATCAGTCAGCTGTGATTTTAGTATTTTAAATATAAAAGCAATTATTTTTGGAATTTGCATGTACTGTATGAAAACCAGCGACCTGCTGTTACATTTCACCTGCACAGAATGATTAATCTTTTCAAGACACAAATATTCACAGTTTAGTTTTCTGTTTGTTGAAAGCCACTGCTGATGAAACCATCCAGAAAATATATCACGAAGTACTAAACTTTAAAGTTAATGATGTTATGATGTATTATTTTTTCTAGTTTGAGCCTAGATAACAAGATTTATGCATCTCCTCCACACCACACCACCCCTGTGTTGCCTTCCTATGTAAGGATGAAATCAGCATTTTGCCTTACTTATTATCTGAAGGATAACTAACACTGCCAATATTTTATTTTAAGAAGGGAGTTGTGAAATATATATACATAGTATTATTTTTAAAAAAGTTTTAGTACTTTTCATTTATTCCCTTTGCAAATTCTTTCTGTCTTAATTTATTGAGGTATATATTCAGAGAGAAAAGTTGAAGGGGAAATTTTTGAATAATTGTTATCAATTTCCTTGACCGTGCTGTTTGGGGATGTTCATGAACCCCTTGAATTCTCATTTGGATGGATATCATCCAGAAAATCTTTAAAAAATGTAAAGCTATGGACATTCAAAACACTGTAGATGTTTTTTTTCAAGAACATTGTATACTCTTTATTTGAGTGATCTACTTTGCAATGCTTCTGTCAGGTGTAATGGAGTCTTGACCATTGTGTCTCTGAGGACTGACAGCTGGCACATTTCCAGGAGGTCTGTCTGCGTTCTTCTCTGTAATATGTTCAATTAATTTTTTCTAATATCTTAATAAAGGTTCTTTTGAAGTTTCAATCACTTTTAGGAAATAAATATTAAAAAGATAATGAACACCTGCATGAAGATATTTGGCCATTCTTTTTCACAATATAACATTTAATATGGTGGTTTGGCGTTACTTTGGACACATATGGTTCGCTGACTGCCTGAAATTGAAATTGCTTTCAGAAAGTCAGCGCCCTTCCTTATGAATGCCCTCCACTCATTTGCAGGTTACACACACTCAAAGTAAAAGGCCCCTATTTGTTGAAAGTCACTAGCCTCTAACTCTTCTATTAGCCATTCTTCTGTAGTCGAAGGTATTTTCAGCCACGTCTCTGAAATGATTTCTACTGGCAATTTTCTCGCTATATGTGTGAACTGTTTCCCAATTCCTCTGAGCAGGAAGAGTGCCTCTGAGACTCTGCATTTCAGACCTAAGGGAAAGTTCACAAGTTTCACTTTCAAACTGATACCTGCTGCTGGAGGGAATATTGTGAAATTGTCAGGAGTTTCCTTCTTGAATTCTATTTGACAAAAAGCAAAAATAAAAACAAAAGCAAAACTTTGTATCCATTCCAACAAAAGTAACACTTCGTTTCTAAAAGTAACACTTCATTTATTATCGTAATAGGAAATTATATGAATTCTGGTAATTTGGCCGTACCTTAAGTTGACTGTGATTTCTGCATATTTAGCAATATTTCCCCATATAACTCAATCAGTAGTTGGTATATTTTAATTAATTAATTCACTGTTTTCATCTTTGTTTTCAAGTCCTTAGAATTAAGTTTCTATCCCAATCCTTGTAAGAGACAAGAATGGCTTTAAAGTATTTTTCCTTAATTTATTATTTTAGCAATGTATATGTTATACAAACACCTAACTTTTTATAACTTTATAAATAAAATCCATGAGATATTTTGTCCTTATTTTACTATTTCTTTACTTATTTTCTTTGAGTTGAAAATTCATGTACTGTGTTCTGCTAAATTTCTTTTCTATCATCTCTTCCCAGATCTTCTCACTTTTCAACATATCCAACTGCATTCCTTCTTTCTCTGTTTCTTAAGAAAAAAATTTTCATGCATATATACATATGTTTATGCCATATATGTTTTATATATCTTATATATTTTATATAATGTTTGTCATATAATACATATGCCATGTGTATATAATAATATAACAAAACAAATGTAGAGACAGACAGACAGACAAACAGACACACACACACACACAAACACAAATAAAAATCCAAACCCCACAAAATTGGAAATGATAATGTACAAGCAAAGTATATATTTTAAAATGCCAAGGAAAGCAATGGGAGTCAGGAAATACAAGAACACTACTGAGTTCATTTTGTATTGGCTGTCTGATGCTGGCTGTGGAGCTTGTCATTAAGTGTTTTTATATTCCAGTGAGACTTCTCTGGAGAAAACAAGATCTTTCTTTGAAAGCAGTTGACAATTGAACATACCTTTCAGGTTTGGGATGTGAGCTCATGTCCTGCTTGTGTCCTCAATGCTGGGACTCCTGGCTAGAACCTTTGCAGACCCTGTATGTGATGCCACAGTCTCTTTGCATTTATATGTGTGTCAATCCTGACATATATGAAAGACACCATTTCTTTGTTCTTATGATATTTCTATGGCCTTTTCTGTATAGCTCCCAGACCATGAGAGAAAGCATTTATTGGAGACATTATATTTAGGACCGAGTGTTCCAAGGTATCTCACTCTCTGCACATTGCCAGTTGGTAGTCTCTGTATTGGTTCCCATTTACTATAATAGGAAGTTTTTCTGATAATCACTGAGTGAGACACTGATCTATGGGCATTACATTAAGTAGACATTTCTAATTATATTAATCAACAAATAACAGAATTGTAAACAAGACAGGTACATCTGAGAGTTGGAACTTATTGCTGTGTGACCATGCTCACATGTATGTGTGTTGGATGCATATGGATGCACATGCAGGGGCACACTCATCTATGCAGGTATCTGTGGGGGCTTTGTGATTTCAAGTACAGTCCCATATTTCTTTCTACATTTGATTTTGAAGCAGGATTTGTTGTTTGACCAAGAGTTAATCATTTCCCACAGCCTCACTGATATGCCTACCTTTAATGTGTCTACTAAGGATCCAGATTCAGGTGCTCATGCCTCTACAGCCTCTTCCCAATCAAAATTTATTTCCTTAGTACAAATATATATGCTGAGACTGCATAATGATTTACTAATTCTGTTATAAATGAAAACCATCTAGCACCTAACTTCTGCTTTCTGTTATACATCACACTAAGAACAAAAGCTTTCATGAATTTGTTTTATTCCTGTTAGAATTGCATTTGAGTTCCCAAAACAATATTTAGAAATATATGATAAAATGAAATTGATATAATTATTCAGATTTATTATGTAGTTATTGAATCTAGAATATATTTTAGTAACAATTTATCAAATATTTTTTAATATTATTCAATTAAAATATTAAAATTTTAAGTTTCGAAACTTGAATTAGTTTAACTCTAAAATATTTAGAGTCTATGAAGGAAAATAGCATGTATATGAGATCATGAGATTCATTAAATTTGTTTCAGGTGTAAAATTTAAATAGGAAGTCAATTATTGCTAACAACTGTCTATATGGCTTCATCATAGTATTTAATCCAGTAGGCAAAGTAAGTTTAAGCTTATACGGGGGTCCTTAGTTTAAAACACTACACTCTCCACAGACCTCCAGTAATATAAGAAGGGGGTGTCTTAGTTACTTTTCTATTGCTACAACACAATACCTTGACCAAAGCAATTTATAAAATAAAGCATTTAATTTTAATTTAGGAGCTCATGGGTTAAAGTCCATGGACATCATGATGGGAGCGCAGTATGCAGGCATGATTTTGAAGCAGAAGGTGAAGACTTACATGTTGAAATAACAATCACACACACACACACAGAGAGAGAGAGAGAGAGAGAGAGAGAGAGAGAGAGAATTCTGTGGACTTTTGAAACTTCAAAACCCATCCCTAATGACATACCTTCTTCAACAAATACACCTCGTAATATTTCTCAAACAGTTTCACCAACAGGGAACAAAACAATCAAATATATGAACCTATTGACACAATCATAATTCAAGCTACCACAGGTAGTTTGCTTTTCTACTTTACATTTTACACTTTTATCATCTTATTGTGTAATTTTTATGCCCAGGAAACAATTGAATTGCTCCTATGAGAAGCATCTTAATACAAACCTGAAAAGGTAACTCAATTTTCAACATTGAGTTGACATTATGAATTTCTGAACAAGGATCGAATGACTTGTTCTGTGAAAACATCTGACTACAAGCTGCTTGACATAACTGTGGACTACCGTAAAAAATACAGCAAAGAGAAAATGGATTGTATAGTAAAACAAAACCTAAAGAGTTCACAAACTAGGATGAAAAATGCCAGGGACATTTCCTAGAGAAGAAAAGCATACCCTTCTTTTTCTGATTTGAGAACCCCATGCAATCCCTGCCACTTTTGCTCAATATATATTCAACACATAACTTCTAATTATCTTGTTAATAACACCCAATTAAGTGTGAAGACAGACAATAGGTTACCAGATTATTAAGGAATGACTCAAGGGTTATAGAGAAATAAAACCAGTCAGCCAGAGAAAAAAAGTAGTTATAGAAAATGGATAGACCTGGAAAGATGAATGCCCATATGACTAAATCCATGGATTGATACATTGATCTATATAAAAGAACCCAGGTGAATTATAAACAATTCTTAAATAAAATATTTATTAGTAATTAAAAATTTTTAATTGAAGTTTGAAAAATTTAAATGCAAATCTGAGACAAATTTATAATCAAAAATGCAAGTAGAAATAAGTCAAATATATGCTATATGTAAAAGGCAATATATACATCTAATACAGAACAAAAAGTTATAAAATATAAGGAAACACAAGAAAGCATTAAGGTAGCACATTCTCCAGGATAAATGAAATCTACACATGAAGTAAAAGCAAGGAAAGGGATAAAATGACTTACACACCAATTACTTATCCAATATCAAAAGATCAGCCTTGATATATATATATATCCACACACAAATAGAGAATGTTGTATTGATGGAGTAGGTTATTTTCTGCATTTAGGAATAACACACACAAAGGTAAAGAAAAAGAGACCCTGGGTTATATTACTTTTGAGATTCTAGTTGTAATCTTTAAAAGGCAAACATACAGTGAGGGAAATTATTCATTGGAACCAGTGATCAAGGTCAGAAAGTATTGGACTATCAAGTTCCAACTTAAGAGGATTTTCTGGAAGCAATCATAAATATCTTGATGTCATAACAACTGTACAAATAAATGCATCTTAAAAAACTCACAGAACTATAAAGCAAGAATCCTTTTATTTTATTTTAAATTCAAATGAACTCACTAGTTTTAGAAATTTTTAGTACTATATGAAATATATTTAAAACTTTGTTACTGTATTAATTCATTATTAAGGATGTTGCAGTATAATGTTATTATAAATATTCTTAAAGTTATACAGACAGTATTTTCCATCTTATTGCCTATTTATATTATCACTTGTATAATTGAACTTACTAATATGTTATATTTGGGATACTTACTGTATGTTTGCCAGACATTGTTCTAAAGTGTCATATATTTTTAGCCTTCATTTTCATTTTTTTCCTTTAATTGAACATAGTTTCTTTTCTCATGCAATGTATCTTGGTTATAGTTTTCCATTATAATCCTCCAAGTTCCTCCCCTAACTCCCCTCCCCTCCAGGGCCACTCTCTTTCTGTCATTCATTAGAAAAGAGCAAATTTATATAAGATAACAACCAAACATGACAAAATAAAGTATAATAAGATGAATCAAATCTATCATATCAGAGTTGAACATAGTAATTCAACAGGAGGAGAAGGGTCCCAAGAGCAAGCACAATAGTCAGAGACCTATTTGTTATCACAGACAGAAGATCCCTTAAGAATGCAAAGCTAAAGTATATACTCAGAGGATCGTGCAGACTCACACAGGTTGCTGCTTCATTCTCTGAGCTCTTAAGTTCCTTGCTTAGTTGATTCTGAAGGCTTTGCTCTGGTTTTTTCCATTCTCTCTGGCTATTACAAGAGCTACAAACCGCTAGATTTCTTGAGCTCTGAGGGAGAGATTTAACAGAGACCTCCCATTTAGACCATTTCCTTCCATGTGTGTCTGATTGTGGGTCTCAGCATCTATTCACATCTGCTGCAGGAGAAAGCCTCTCTGATGATAATTGAGTAAGTCACTGACCTTTGAGTATTGCAGAATATCATTAAGTCATTGTATTGATTCTTTACTTTTTCTTCCTAATTTGACCAATTGTGCTTGGTATTACCCTACGTTTCTAAGATACCTTATCTTGGTAACCTGAAAACTTCCTTTCCTTACCTAAGTAGCTAGAACATAGCAGTAAAATCTCCATGTAGGCGTCAGCTAGACTTCATGTTCAATGAGTTGTGTGGGTGTTGTCCCCAGAAATGGGGCTCCACTGTCGGTTTGTGAAGAGAAACCATTTGTCTTAGCAACAACCTGTGTTGTTTGAGTATTCCATGAGACCCCATTGGTCAACAACTTAATTCATTGCAACCCAGGACTGCCATTGGAAGCCTAGCCTAGTGATAAGAAGAGAAGGCTATAAATTTTAGAGTGTACAAAATGGAGCCTGCATGAGATAATGGAGAAAGAAGAACTAAGGGGAGTGCGATATAACTGTATCATAATCTCAAAAAATAAAACAAATATTTTTTTAAAAGTGAAAGAAAAATGATTTCATGGTTTGGAACAAAACTTGGAATGAAATTGTCCTATTTTGAGGCTGGACTTCATCATGTACACCAAACTATCTGGAGCTCACAGTCTTCTTGCTTTGGTATCCTGAAGCATGTGTGAACATGCCCAGCTCCAAATTAAATTTATAAATATTCTTGGAACACTGCTTTGAAAAGTTTTAGCTGTACAGAATTTGAATTTTGTCCTTGGTTACAGTGTCAGTGATGCCAAAAGATGTTTTAGATATACATAGTCACTATGTATTTAATTTAATTATATCATTAGAGAGTTATACTGGAATGTACATGTAGTAAAGATATAGAATAAAGAGATGTAGTAGTCAAGGTGAAAGGGAATCACATAAGACAGATGTGGACTGACCAAAAGTTGTCACAAGAAGCCCATTGTTGATCTGGCTTAGGATAGTCCTGACTTGCTGGGTGGGGTGGTGTGTGCCTTTAGCTTTCGGCAGGCAGAAGCAGGCTGATTTGTGAGTTCAAGGCCAGCCTGGTCTGTAGCATATGTTTCAGGACAAGCTTCAAAGCTAAAGAGATAATCTCTGTCATGAGAAACAAACGAGAGAGAGAGACAGAGAGAGAGAGACAGACAGAGAGAGAGAGAGAAACAGAGAGAGAGACAGAGGAAGATCGGAAGGAAGGAAGAAAGAAAGAGAGAGAGAGAGAGAGAGAGAGAGAGAGAGAGAGAGAGAGAGAGAGAGAGAAAGAAAGAAAGAAAGAAAGAAAGAAAGAAAGAAAGAAAGAAAGAAAGAAAGAAAGAGAAAAAAGAAAAATGAAATGCCTTGATTGAAAACAAGGCAGGAATTTGGGAGCTATGGACAGAAGTTCTTTAGGATAATGATTGTTTGGATAGACTAAATATATTGCAAGCATATAAGCTACACTTTTAAATTTAACTAATTTAGTGTTTGTAAAAAATAATCAGAGACAAGGTGCATAGAAAAGAGCCAGAGACAGCGCCTGCTCCCACTGTAAGAAGTTACACAATAAAAACAAATTCACATAGCCATAACATATATGCAGAGGACCTAGAAGAGATGCATTCTTGCACTCTGATTGTAGCTTTAGTTTTTGTGAGTCCTCATGAGCCCAGGCTAGTTGATTCTCTGGGCCTTCTTCTTGTGGTATTCTGACCCTCTGGCTTCTATACTATTTCCTCCCTGTCTTCTTCTGGATTCCCTGTGATCCACCAAATGTTTGATTGTGAGTCTCTGCATCTGCTCCAGGAATTTGCTGCATGAACCATTTCTGATGACAATTATTCTAGACTCTGATCTATGAGCATTGCAGAATATAATCAGGAATCACTTCTTTGACTTTATTTGTTGTTTTTCCATCCTTGGTATTTGAGCTATCAAGCCTCTGGTTGCTGGCCCTTCAGGCAGTGTCAGATATGGGTTCCCATTCCTACCATGGGTCTTAACCTGTCATTGGGTGGTCATACATTTCACCCCAGTACATCTTGCATGCAGGATGAATTGTAGGTCGAAGATTTTGTGGTTAGACTGGTGTCCCAGCACCCCCACTGGAAATTTTGCCTGGTTTCAGAATATGGTCAGTTCAGGCTCCTTGACCCCATTATTAGGAATCTTTGCTAGGTTCACCCTTGTATATATCAGGGAGTTTCCATTGCATTAGGAAAGGGCCTCCAATTCCAGGCTTCTCTCCTAGTACTCTCTCCATCCATCCATCCTGATTACCTGATCCTTCCTGTTCCTATTCTCATTTCCATCCAGTCTACCTATTTCCCCTTCCCAGGATTCATGCATCCCACCTTGAACCCTTCTTATTACTTAGCTAGCTCTCTGGGTCTGTAGATTGTAACATGATTATCCTTTAGAGATACTATGTTGTAAGCCATACTTTTGAGGTAACTTCTGTCACAGTCTAGCCATGATGAGTTTATAGTTACAGAGTAGGGATTAGAAATGTTAGGTAGGGAAAACACAGACAAGAAATAAACACAGAGACATAAAATAGTAGAAATAGGAGCACAACTCAGTGAATACTGAATTTGCCTGCATTTAATTTTCATATGCTTTTATATTCCAATACAAAAGTGGAGGAAGAAGGCAAAAGACTACTTTTACATGACACAAAGGACAACCAGATCAGTTACTTGATTCAGTACTTGAGGCATCAAGCCATTATTTTCTAAGTAAAGTATTTGATGATTTGGGCAGGATATGCAGTGAATATACTCTAGACCAAGTTTCCTTTAGGCAGTCACTCCCTATGTCAAACCTCCTGTTTTAAAATAAAGGGGCAGAAATAGGCTTGAATTCTCTGACCTTTGGTCAGCATGGAGTGGATCCACCTCTATGAATCATCTCCATGTCCAAAACGCTAAGTAATAATATCCTAGGTCAGGGCTTTTAGTTTGTAGCCACACCTGCTGTCAACAACTTTGAAAGAACAAATACAGCTCAAACTCTCTGACCTCCAATCAAGGTGGAACAGCATCACATCTGTGGGTCCTCAATAATAATATCTGCTTATAAGTGAATATATTGCATGTTTATTTTTCTGGGTCTGGCTTACCTCATTCAGAATGATTTTATTTTTCTAGTTTCATCCACTTGCCTGCAAATTTCATCATTTTTTGGTAAGTTGAGTAATATTCCATTGTGTAAAGATATTACATTTTCTTTATCCATTCTTGGCTTGAGGGACTTCTAGCCTGTTTCTGGCTATTATATATAAAGCTTCTATAAACATAATTGAGCAAGTGTTCTTGCGGATCATCTTTTGGGTCTAAACCCAAGAATGGTACGACTGGATCTTGAGGCAGATTGATTACAAATTTCCTGTGAAACAGCCATGTTGATTTTCAAAGTGGCAGTACAAGTGTACACTCCCCCACCAATGGAGGAGTGCTCCCATTACTCCACATCCTTACGAGCTTAAGTTGTCACTTGTTCTTTATCTTAGCCATTCTGAGAGGTTGTGATGGAATCAGAGTCATTTAGATTTGCATTTGTTGATGACTAAGGATCTTGAACATTCCTTGAAGTGTTTCTTGTCCATTTGAGATTCCTCTGGTGAGAATTCTCTGTTTAGATTTGTACCCTATTGTTAAATTGGATTCCTTGTTTTGTTTATGTATTAACTCCTTGAGTTCTTTATATCTTTTAGATTTTAGTCCTCTGTCAGATGTGGAGTTGGCTAAAATATTTTCTCATTCTTTATTTTATTTTAAAAAATAAAACAAATGATCTTTTTTTCTATTTCATTTTATGCACCAATCTCAGTTCCCACTCCCTCCCCTCCTCCCATCTCCATCACCCCCTCCACTCCTCAGAGAGAGTAAAACACATTGCTTTGGGGAAAGTCCAAGGCCCTCCCTGCTATATCTAGGCTGAGTAAGATATCCATTCATAGAGAATGGGTTCCCAAAAAACAAGTACAAACAAGTGTCCAAGCAGTCTGCTTCAGCCATGCAACTGTCGCCCACATTTAGATGGTCTAGTTTGGTTCTATTCTGTTTCCTTCCCTGTCCAGCTGGAGTTGGTGAGCTCCCATTAGCTCAGGTAAACTATTACAGGGGTTGTCCTCATCATGTTCTTCACCTCTTTACTCATATTCTCACTCCTCCCACTCTTCAATTGGACTTTGGGAGCTCAGTCCCATGCTCTGCTGTGGGTCTCTGCTTCTATTTACATCAGTTGCTGAATGAAGGTGCTATGGTGATATTTAAGACAGTCATCAATCTGAGTACAGAGCAAGGCCAGTTCCGGCACCTTTATTACTTAGGGTCTTAGCTGGGGTCTTCCTTGTGGATGCCTGGGAATTTCTCTAGTGTTTGTTTTCTTGCTATCCGTATAATGGTTTCCTCAATCAAAAAGCCTATTTCCTTTCTCTTATCTCTGTCCTTCCTCCATTGAAACTATCCTGATCTCTCAAGTTCTTTTCCCTCCTCCCCTTTCTCCTTCTTCTTTCCCTTATGCCCTCCCTTTCCCCCCCACCCCTATGCTCTCAATTTTGTCAGGTGATATTATTTCTTTCTCCTTTCCAGGTTCATCTATGTATGGTTTTCTTAGGGTTAACTTGTTGCTTAGCTTTTTCTAGGGGTCATGGACTATAGTCTCTTTATCCGTTGCTTTACAGTTAGTATCCACTTATGTGGCTGTTTTATCCTGTACACAGTGTCTCTTTGTCATATAGGAAACTTTTTATTTCATGAGATCCCATTTGTTAGTTTTTCATCTTAGTGCCTAAGGAAGCTATTTGATTTCTGTTATGGAAGTTATCTCCTGTAACAAGGTGTTCAATGATATTTCCCACTTTCTCTCCTAGTAAGTTATTTGTATCTATTTTTATGTTGAGTTCTATGATCTCTCTGTATTTCAGTTTTGTGCAGGGCAATAGATATGGATCTACTTTTACTCTTCTACATGTTGATATTCAGTTAGATGTACAGCATTTGTTGAAGGTTTCTCTTCTCCATTGTGTATATCTAGTTCTCTATCAAAAATCAGGTTTCTATAGGTATTTCGATTTATGTCTGGGTTTTTAATTCAATTCCATAGATCAACCTTTTTGTTTTTAGGCCAATATCATGCGATTTTGATTACTGTAGCTCTATAGTAGAGCTTGAAGTCAAGGGTGGTAATACCTACATAGTTTTTTTATTTTATAATTGTTTTGGCAGTTTTCTTTTTTTGTTTCTATGAAGTTGAGTGTTCTTTAAAGATCTGTAAGAATTTTGTTGGAATTGTGATGGGGGTTGCATTTAATCAGTAGATTGCTTTTGCTAATATGGACATTTTTATTATGCTAATCCAACTAATCCATTAGCATGGGAGATCTTTCCATTTTCTCGTATGTTCTTCAATTCCTTTTTTCAATAATTTGAGTTCATTGTCAGAACACAGTCAAAAGAATGACCTGTGGTAACAAATGCCCTTGTGGGGAAAAAAAAAACAGAAAAAAAAGTCAAAGGGCCTTTACCTCAAGTGCATTTGATTCATGAATTGTCCTTGGATGTGATTTCATGCCTTCTGTGGCAAACATTTACATTCAATTCATAAGACATGTTTATTGTTGTTACATGTCAGAACATAGATAAAGAACAGAATCTGATCAGTATACTCAGAGTCTGCATATTAACATATTAATTACTTAAGCGTATTACTAGCTAGCTCTTACATCTAGAATTAACTCATATCCATTATTTTATATTTTACTACAAGGCTTGTTGCCTACTGGCAAGGTTTCAGCATGTCTGTCTCTGACAGTGGCTCCATGGCTTCTTCCTGACTCGGCCTCCTTTCTTCCAGCATTCAGTTTAGTTTTCCCCGACTAGCTCTACCCTATCTTGGGCTCAAGACATTTTCTTTATTAACCAATGGTATTCAAAGCATACAGAGGGGAATCCCACATCGAGTTTGTATTTTTATTATTGCTTTTGTTTTCATTTTCAGGTCTTGAACAGTCTCATTTCTTTCCTTCAACTGTTTGTTTCTTCTTGGCTTTCTTTAAGAGACTTATTCAGTTCTTCCATTTGTGTGTTAGTGTGTGTGCATGTGTGTGCGTGTGTGTGTGTGTGTGTGTGTGTGTGTGTGTTTTCTTGGCTTTCTTTGAGGGATTTATTCTTTTCCTCCAATTACTTATTTGTGTTTTTCTTGATTTCCTTAAGGAATTTATTAATTTTCTCTTTAAGGACTTCTATAAGCTTCCTACCATTGTTTTTACCATTGGTTTCTTATGTTTCAGCTGTCTTGGAATATTCAGGGCTTGCAGTTGTAGGATAGCTAGGCTCTGTTGATGACAAGTTAACTGGGCTATTACTAATTTCATTCTTACATGGCTGTCTAGGTATATTGATTTGGGGTGATTATAGGTCTAGGTTCCAGTTTCTGAGTATGATTTTGTTGGATGATTGTTTTGTTTCTTGGTTCCTATGTCTTTTTTTTAGTCTTCTGGTCTTCTTGGCCCGGATTTCCAGCAGACACCATGACTTTGGGGATAGTACAAAATCTCTGTCCAAGTTGAGTAATATGACATGTTGATGAAGAGGGGAGTGGGAGGTTGGGGACAGTGTGGGGGTAGACTTAATGTGTGCAGGAGGTCCATAGGTGACTGCCTATATAGTTCTGGTAGACTACAGGTCTCTGGTCCATCACTGAATCTCTTTCTGAGTTTGCTTATTTGTTCTTCTTACGGTTTGGTCTGTTTTTCTGACCAGCAAAGCCTTTACCAATTCTCCATACTGGCATAGTCTGCACCTATTCTTCTGACTTGCATGGCCTGCACCTGAGGCTGAAGATGTATATTTCAACTATGTTAGGTTTGGTTGATTTACCTCAATATGTCTTGATTCTCAAAAATGTGAAATCATTGTTGCAAATGTGTTTTAAAATTTGGGCAAGAGTTCGAATATCAGTTTACTAACAAATAATCTAATTTTCTTGTTCTTTTAACCCTGTTTGTCGCATAACCTGTTACTAGAGAGCATTTGATCAGCTGAAATCCTGACACAGTTGTCATCACACATGGTAGCATTCTGGGAAGTCACATTGCTGCTGCCAGGATAAGCATGCGCACTGGCATTCCCTAAAAGGAATAGGAGGGAGACATGGTGCTGGAGTCATGAAGGAGTCAGAGGGGCAGAATACATGAATATAATAAAAATACATTGTTTATGTGTAGGAGATTCTCAAATGGTCAGTTTAAAATATTTTTTTAAAAAGAATACAAAAATATTTCGGTTGTTTATACTCACCCTTGCCACACTCCCAACGAAGAAGCTGAGCCTCTGATTCTGTTCTGTTGTTCCAGTCCAAGTCAGACATGAATGTGCCCTACAGTGTTGAGACCTCAGTTAGGTGGCAAGTATTTATATTGAAATCATACCTTCAGTGAAGGCAAAGCTGATACCTTCCAAATTCTATATCATTTTTGGACTAGAATCACAAATTGGCAACTTCAAAATGAACAAAACCTAATATACTTCAGAAGCCAGTCTGGTACAACACTAATGACAACAGACCTTTAGTGACTTTCCATTCCATTAACCATAATGGAGCAGAGAACAAACTGAAAATAGGTTAATGCTACAGTACTTCAATAAACAGTATTATTCTATACATTTAAGTCAGAGAACATAGATCCACTACTCATGTTTAATCTGTCAGATGACATGCTTCTAGCTAAGTTTAGTGGAATCGTCTAGCCAAAATGAACCAATTTTTCCAGCACTTTGCATGCTCATTGAAAACAGATTAAAAACATGTGTAAAGACTCTTTTAATAAATGGGTTTCAATTCACTAAAAATAAATAAATAAACATTTATGCCCCGGGAACCAGCCTCTGCCTACCATGTTTCCAGCTACTCAAATGGATTTAGTGCTCAGAAGCAACCCATTATGTAGCGTGCTTCCAGTTCACCAGGAATAGATTTACAACTCATATGCAGCCCATTATCTACAGAGTTCCAGCTCACTGAATATTGATTTAGAATTCATAAACAACCCATTATCTGACAAATTTTCAGCTCACTGAATGAATTTGCAAATCATAAACAACCTATTATCTGCCACATTTCCGACTTACCGAAAGTGGATTTTCAGTGTGTAAACAGCCTGCTATCACACGTGTTTCAGTTCACTGGAGGCTGACAAAGAATTCATGGATAACCCTTAGTAATCAAGGTTCCAGTGTGGAAAATGATAATTAAATTGTGACAAAGTCAATGGGCTCTAGGACATGCAATATTTTATCCTAATAAAATATATCAGTTGATATATGTCTTTATGTTTCAAACTTCCAACTATGTACAAATTCACGCACATGCATGTGTTTATCATATATAATATATGACAGAGGTGATAAACGCTTAGTTTTATGAGACTTTTAATAACCTCGGTTAATTCACGAGAAGCTAGTAGATGAAATAATGTTACTAAAATGATGACTTATGTATGTAGCATTTTGGAATATTTTTAATCTTATTTTCAAAATTGTTTTTTACTGGCATTTAAAAATATTACTATACATATATTTTTGAAATAGATTACTTTGTGTTAATTATTTGAATTGCATTATGATAACTGACATTAGGAATTTTTTAAAAAAATAGATAGTATGAACAAATAACAAGTCAAATAAGATAACTTTTGTAAGAAATATACTTATTGGAAATTAATCATATATATACAGAGTTACTGAATTGAATGTTCATATATTTATTTCAAATTATTCAAAAGCCAAACATTTATGTTTAGCCTATAATTCTAGTATATCATTGCTACTCAGTTTAGTAATAAAGTTAAGAAAGCACAGAAATTTTTTTGTTTAAAACACTGCATGTGTATCAAATATTCAACACTAATTTGTAAATGCATGTTAACTTAATAATATTACTTAAAAGTTTTTTTATAATAAATATTTTCAGATATGAACAAAGACACAGTCCAAATAGCCCTAGGACTGTCCATGGATTTCAGCTAGCATTCTAAATATTAACATGGTAAAATCTGCATCATCTTCTCAGTGTCTGACAGGTTCTGCTGAATTATTTCAGAGCAAATTTCAGATAACTTATCTTTCCACGAAAATACACTTTAGCATGTAGTGATTAGAGATGAATAACCTCCCGTTTTATCAAAGCAATAGCACCATGTATAAATTGTAGTAGTCCTTAATACGTATCATTCAAAATTTTAGCTTCCTTATGCCCTCATATATGCAGGAGTTTACCTGGAGCAAGCAAGGCATTCCATCCATCCTTCCATCTTCACACACACACACACATACAGGGATATAGATAGATAGATAGATAGATAGATAGATAGATAGATAGATAGATAGATAGATAGATAGCGAGCCTATAAGTAATAACTGTGTAGCTATCTCATCCTCTTTCTTCTATTTGTAATGTTGTAGGACTATAGTTAATTCACATATACTTCATAGGTAACAAATACCTAAAATGTACTCAGAAGCCATAGCACGATTGCAGAAGTTAGGTTGTTTTATTGTCCAAATTAGTCATTGGTTTTACTTTCATAACTCCCATTCCTATCTCTCTGAAAAGGAGTCTTGCTTTACACCAGCATGTAGAATCTCTCAATAAATAGTCACTTGATTTTTTAAAAGTTTATTAAGTTAATGAATGGAAAAGTAAAATTCCACAAGATGTACTCTGAGATACAAATAAGTGGAGAAAGTGAGAGCTTTAATTTCTCCCTCCCTTTCTCCAATAATAGGAGAACCTGAAGATCCAGCGGCATCTTGGGAAAATCCCATTTTCTACTGAATTGTCTGCTTTCTTCTATCATGTATGACTGTTTCTTTCAAAATGGTTTTACACATGTGTAATATCTAGCTTGATATTTACATTTTATTATGTTCATCTCTTTCTCTTTCTCTTGGCAAGTGTGGGTGTTTGCACATACAGTTCATAGGAGAACTTCTGGGAGTCAGTTTTCAGTTTTCTCCTGTAAGTCCCTGTGACAGAATTGAAATCAACGGCTAGGCATCAAGCACCTTGATGCACTCAGCCATCTGATTGTTGCTTGGGCTTTATTTTTACTGTGGTATTAATTTTATTCCAAATGTGTGTATACAAGTTTGTGTGAAAATAGCCAAATGCTTCCAACTGACAAGTATGCCTATTATTCCTGCTATAATTTTTCAGATATAAATAAATTTGAGAGAAAGAAGATCCATGAAGCATCTTCAAATTTTTTTCTGTATGTGCGTGTATCATGTGTGGGTTCAGATGTACATGTGTACAGTATACATCTGAATGTTACCATATAACTTTATTCACTGTCTCCAAAGTGTGGGTTGTGATGATTGAATTCGGGTTTTGGGGCTTGTTACAGAAAGCACTTAGTCTGTAACTCGGGTTCCACAAAAGACTTTTGGGCAAACTTGTAATAAAGCAGCAGGCGAATGTGCTCTTTTTACTTAAGTGGAACATACATCTATATTATTTTATTAATTTATTTTATTCCTAATTGTACTATTAAAATATTTATTCACGATTTACCTTAACTGTGAGAAGATCCACATTTTACTTGCCATTTTTCTTAATGGCCCCAGTTTGGGACAGTTTGTTGGTAATATTTGATTTTCAGATATTTTATTCATTTAAATAAAAGGAAAGTTAATATAATCTTTCATGCTTATTTTAAATTATTGATAAACACACAGACACATACATACACACACACACAAAAGGCAAACAAAACATATATTAATAGTCCACATAATAACAAACTAGTTAAAAGCAATTGCTTCCAATGAAGCCATAACTAAAACAAAACAAAACAAAAGAATAAAAGCCACTGAAAGAATTTTCTAATATGAATATCGAAAGAGCCTAGGGAGTTGTCACAGCTGTTGAGGGCACTGGCTGCTCCTTCAGAGGGCCTGACTTGACTCTCATCTCCCAAAAGGCAGTTCACAGCCATCTGTATTTCCAGTCTCAGGGGATCTGACAGCCTCTTATGATCTTTGAAGTTACCAGGCGTGTCGGCGGTACACATGCATACATGCAGGCAAAACATCCATATGCATAACAATAAAAATAAACATTAAAAGCTATGAAAAGAATAGATGATAACAAAATAATTATTTTGTATTACTTAATAAGATTTTACAATGATATTGCCAGAAAAATGTCTTGCATGGCTCTTTTATTTTTACGACACAAGCAATTCTATTATAAGCACATCCCTGTCATCTTTCCAGTCACTTCTGGAACCCAGGAAAAGCTGCATTCCAAATTATTCCACAATGGATATTTAACTGCAATTGCATTAGAATGATTGTATGCCCTTAAAATATAACAAAAATGAAATTTCTGCAGATTGGCTCACATAACATTGCCATGAAATGTAGTGAGGTGGTTTCCATTGCAGAATCTGTTAGCAGGTTCCCGTGTTTAACTGGCCTCCTAGGCTTTGTATGACAGTGAGTAGAGCAGTCTGGTCACTACAAAGTAGGTGAAACCAAAACATAGCTAAGTGATGCTCATAAAAAAAGTCTATTTTCCTTAAATTTTATTCATATTTTATTCATTTAAGGCTTCGTGTGTCAGGTGAGACACAAAACCTTATAGGAGTGAGAGAGTAAAGACAGAAATTCATACAGTCCCTCGGTTAGAAAGTATGGTGAATTTCTCATGGGTCAATTATTTCTCTAAGCTCTTCTGGAAATAATATAAGTAAAATCTGGACATAGATATCTAAGAGCTTCTTTCTCTGCATCTAATAATGATTATTCCAGAAATAAAAATCACTTCCTTAAACAGATGTGAGACTAACTAAGATGAGCAAATATCAGAATAACTTACTTAACTGAAGGAAAATGAGAGGAGGTGCCCAAGACAGGGACAGAGAGAACATGAGTAGTGATTAAGCATGCACAAAAAAAGTGAATCAGCATGCCACAGCCTTACAGTATTATGAAGTTTTTGAAGACTCCTCACCAAAATGTAAAGAAAGCTAGCCTATCTTTACTTTTTAAGGGATTTATGTTTTCTTACTAAATGCACGTGGACATTTCACTGGAAACAGCATGTTGAGCTGCGTGTCTGTTCGTCCTATTATATTTCATAGGTTAAAATAAATGAGCAGTCATGGGAACTATAGAAGTAAAATTGAGACAAGGAATGTCGTGATGAATTTTCCTGATCTTCCTTCCTGCTCTTCCCTCTGTTTCCCTCCCCCACTTACCCCCCCCTTTTTTTTCACCCAGAACACTAACAGATTTTTAAAGTATCTTGCTCCGTTCTTTCTTGTTTCTACTTCTGTGTTGGGACAGGATCTCCCACAGCCTGTGATGACCTTAAACTGACCAAACAGCCAAAATTCTCTCTGAGTTCCTGATGACCTTTTCACCAGCTCAAAAGCTTCACCCCTCAAGTGCTAGGTAACAGGTATAGTCCTCTATGCCCATTGGTTTCCTAAAGTAACCCTTGTCTCATACACATAATTACTAATGATATTATGCAATATCTAAAGCTTGCCATGATTGTGGGGACATGGGTGTGCCAGCGAGAGGACTAAGCATTGGTTGGAGCAGTTGCAACTCAGTGAATCCTTAGGGTTCTACCTCTTTATTCATTTATACCTGTGATTATGTCAATATTTCCCCCCCCCCCAAAAAAACAGAACATCACACCTTTCTAAACACAATTGTTCTTTTGAAAAAAGGTAAAAAAAGGTACAATCTTTGGTTCTTAGTGTTGCTTTCTGTAACATTAGTTAAATTCTCTAAATTTAAGGGTCTTAGTCTTAATAAATAATAATAAATAAATGAATAAAAAGAAAGATTCAAAAATACAAAATTGAACTAAACTAATTAAGTCAAATATCTGAAATGTATTAAATTGATATTCAGACATAGTTAATAGAAACAGCAAAGTTGAGAAAAAAAGATGTTAAGTTGTTCTTTTTTAACTTTTCCCTTTTAATTTACAGAGAGTAAATGAAGGGATGAACAAGTTCCCTTCCACAGCCTCAGAAGCAAACAGTAACATATGGACAAAATGAGTAAATGGGTTAAAAAACAGCATTAGTAAAGGAGAATAATTACACCATACAGTTAAATTTGCTGCAAATGTTCAAAAATATGTGTTATTGATATAATTGTAGATTGTGTAACATTGACAAGTATAAGAACTCGGAAGATGAGCAGAAGATAATTCAAAGAATATTTGCTAGAAATCCAGGATGTATAATAAGACAACATCAAGTATGATGAATATAGCATTTGAAATATGGTTCTTTTCTTTAACAGGATGGTAATAAATTAAACAAACTTATTTTACTGATGAATCAACAATTTCTTGTTTTCTGATTATAAAGGCATATGAGGTTCTTCAGGTTCAATTTCAGACCCTTGAAAGTTTTCTTTCTCTGGTCCCAGGACTATCCTATACACTTTGAAAGATTTGAGCAGCACTTGTAGATGATATATATTACAATGATATCGATGGTCTGGGGTGGTAAAACTGGCCTACAGCAATAATATGCACAAGTTAGATGAACAGTATAAGACCAGATGCTTTATTACGATGGGGAGAGAGCCTCTGCAATGTGTTCAGCTGTGAAATGAGTTCGTGTTAGTTTAGCACCTCTCCTTGTCTCCTATGAGTAAGCATAATTTCTCTTAAACATATGGCCAAAAAGGAAATAAGCCTGGAAATCACATTTATAACTTCAGTCTGTTATTGGGGGAAAAGTCTTCTGAATTAGTAATAAAAACCATCTGTTCTCACTTCGAGCAAAATGCTTCACACTGATGAAGTGAGACTCATATTCAGCATCTTTGAAAAATGTACAGAAATTTTAATTTCTTAAAACAAGCTGTGCAGCCCATTTCCCCACATTTACCATTTCTTTGAAAGTTGCAGTCCATGTAGTATGTAAAACGTGGGGTAAAGAGCATGACCTTGACCTAATATACATATTAGTGTCTGTATATATGGTCAACACCTAGATAGAGATTTATTTTTAAATTTCTAGAATTCACTGATCCATTTCTTTTTTGTGTATATGTGTTATTTTGGAGGCTAAAAGTGTGCATGTGGGTGCACATTATACGCATATCTGTGCATGTGTGTGTATGGACAGGGATCGTCTGCAGCCTTGGGAGTCAGTTGTCAGGAATGTCATTTTGTTGTTTGCTTGTTGGTTTTGGTATTAGATAGAGTCTCCCATTAGGTCTTGGCCAGGAAGCCCAACCTATATTTGCCACCCAAGTACAGGGATGATAACCAGCCCTACCACATCTATGTTACTTCCTGTTCTGGGGGGTCAGACTCAGGCTTTAGGGATGGCACAGCAAGCATTCACTGACTGAGCTGCCTCCTCTGCCATTCTCACTCTTTACTCTCCCTGTTTGCTCATGATATGAAACATTTTGATCATCTGTTCCATGTGTCTTCCTCAATTCTTTCACCCAATTGTGATATGGTGATAGCTAGTTGTAACTGTAAGTTTTACACAATCACGGATCAATTGAGAAGAGAGTTTCAAAGAGAGAGACCATTGGTAGTGCATTGACCTATGGGCATGTATACAGGAGATTGTCTTGATAACGGTGTAGGAAGATCCAACTTAAGAGTAGGCTGCACCATGCATGGAGTTTAGGTGCTGGTGTGTTTTAGGAAAGGGTGAGGAAGTGAGCATTAGCAGGTGTGCATTTCTTCTCCTCTTCTGAGTGTGGTGTGAGGTGACCAGTTCCCTCAGCCTCCTACTTTTGTAACTTCTGGGGGGTGATGTAACCTGTCCTCTCCACTCTTCTTGTTAGTGTATCTCTTTATAGCAACAGCAAGTGAAAATATGAAAAAGTGTAAGCTTTATTCATTCCCTGAAAAGTTTAATGACAAAATGAATGTGATGAAAAAATTAAAAAAGCTCATGATCATCTTACATAGATTACATACTGAAACTCCAGCCTACATTCAATATAGTGTTGATACTTTATATATCTGTATCTACATCATCTATATCTATAGCTATCTATCTATCTATCTATCTATCTATCTATCTATCTATCTATCTATCTATCTATCTATCTCTTTCTATCTATCTAAAACATTTTATATATGCACCTTGTAGGCTAGGCTGACAACTCTCAGTTCCCACCTCCCTATACAACCATACCCTTTTCTCGTTGCCAACAAATGTCTCTCTTGTTTGTTCTTTATGTATTGTGAAACAACAGGTTTAGCTAGGGCAAATGCATGACTGTTGGTTTGGAATTGTCCACTGCAGCCTGCTGGACTCAGCAAAAGGGACAAAAGCTTTATGTACTGTGAACCAACAGGATTAGCTAGGGCAAATGCATGGCTATTGGTTTGGAATTGTCTACTACAGCCTGCTGGTCTCAGCAGAAGGGACAAAAGCTCAAGGCCATAATTCCTTCCTTCTCACAATGTACCCAGGCTATAGGCTGCTGCATTGTGAGAATGATGGTGTTCATTTTTCTTTTCTCAATAACATATTTTTTGCCCTCTTTGTAAAAAATCAAGTGTTCACATGTATGTGGAACCACAAGTTAGTTTTTTAAATTTGATTCCATTAATCAATATGCCTGTTATTTTTATGGGAATAGAATTTTTTAATTTTTTTTATTCTTTTACTTCATTACTGTAGTTCCATAATACAATTTAAAATCTGGGCTTATGGTATCTCACACAGTTATTATTCAGTATTGTGTTATCTATCCTTGTATTTTTTGTTTTTTTTTCATATGAAACTGAGAAATGTTTTTATTTAATTTCTGTGAAGAGTTATATTGGAATTATGGTGAAGATTGTTCTGAATCTCTAGATTACTTCTGATAGGACGTCCCTATTCACAATGCTAACCTTACTTTCTATGAGCAAGGAAAACTTTCCATTTTCTGATATTTTCTTCCATTTGTTTTTTCAATGTAATTATGCTTTATTATACAAGTATTTCACTTTAGTGTTACTTTGAGGCTATTAAGAATGGAATTATTTCTGTGATTTCTTTCTCATTACACTTATTTGTATGTAGGAGGGCTACTGATTTTATGTTAATTTTGTATTCTATAACTTTGTTGAAAGAGTCTATCAGCTCTCTCTTGGTGGATGTTTTAGAGTCTTTCTGTAAAAAATATTGTATAATCTGCAAATAAAGGTATTTGGACTTTTTCTTTCAAATTGTATCCCCTTGATAGCCTTCAGCTGTCTAATTGCTCCAGCTAAGACTTCAAGTACAGTATTAAATAGGTATAGAAAGAATGGACATCTTGTGCTTTTCCTGACTATGTTGAAAATGCTTTGATGTTATTGTGGGTTTCCTGTAAATTGCCATTTGATGCTGCAGATGTATTCCTAGTTTTATAAAGGCTTTTTATAATGATTTTTTCAAAGGACTTTACTGTATCTAACGAAATATTGGTGTGGTTTTATCTTTAATATGTTCATATGGTAGATTTTGTTTATCAGTTTTCATTTGTAAAACATTCCCTGCATCTCTAGGATGAAGGCAACCATATTATGATGAATAATCTTTTTATCTTGTTCTTGAATTTGTTTTGCAAATAAGTTGCAATATAGATTCATAAGTGATCTTGGTCTATCATTTTCCTATTTTGAGTTTTTGTATTATGCTTGTAGTACCCTATTAAGAAGTATTACTTAATTTCTACTTTGTGGAGTAATTTGAGGATTACTGGTGTTAACACATCCTTGACACCATTATAATTCTTCTCTGCATCCATCTGGCGTTGGGAATTTTTGCTGTTGTGTTAGTAGAATTTCAATTACTCTTTCTGTTTCACAAGGGCTTATAGGTCTTATTTTTTTCTTTATCATCTCTAATTTCATTAGTTTTTATCTTCTCTACTCATCTTTTAAGCTAATTTGACTAAGGGTTTGACAGTCTTACCAGTTTTTTCAAAGAAACAATTTCTCATTTCATTGACTCTTAGTATTGTTCTTCTTTTTAATTTCATTTATTTCCACCCTGAATTTGATTATTTATTTCTGTCCAGTCTTTGCGTATTATTTATTCTTGTTTTCTAGAGATTTCAGGTTAGTTCTTCAGTTACCAATATATCTCTTCAGTTTTTTTCTTTTCTGTTTAAAAATTTCTTCTTTTTACATCCTTACGAAAGCTTCCTCCACTTCCTTATTCCCAGGCCCCCAGCTACCTCCTCCACCCACTCTTTCTCCACCATTTCTATTTAGATATAGTTGGGTATCCACAGATATCAGTCAGCCATGGTATATCAAGCACCTATTATCCAATAACATTGGATGAGGCAATCTGGCAGGAGGAACGGGGTCCAAGATCAGACAACAGAGTGGGACAGTCCCTGGTCTCACTGCTAGATATCTCCCACAAAGACTACGTTACACAACTTCAAAATACATGTAGGGGTTCTAGGTCGGTGCCATGCACGCTCATTGGCTATCAGTTCACGGTGTGAGCTCCTATGATCTCAGGGTAGTTTATTCTGTGAGTTGTTTTCTTTTGGTGTCCTTGGCCCCACTGGGTTCTTCTTCAATTCCCCCCAGGAAATAGGATTCTGTAGGATTCCCTGGGTTCTGTCTAATATTTAACTGTGGTTTTCTGCATCTGTTTCCATCAGTTGCTGGATGAAGTCTTTCTGATGACAGTTGGGCTAGGCAACAATCTATGAGTAAAGAAGAGTATCATTTGAAGTCATTCTATCATTCCATTGACTTTTTGCTGTTGTTCTTCACATTTGGTTGTATCCTTGGTCTCTGGAGTATTCTGCTTGTGGGTCCTAGCTCACAGTGGGGAGCTCCATCTCAGGGTATGACTCTCCAACTTCTTGGCATACGCACTTAATGCAAAGAACTTTCCTTTTCTGAATCTCCTTTGGCATTTCCCATAGTCTTAGCTTTGTTGTGTTTTCAATTTCATTCACTTCTAAAACTTTTTTAACTTCCATATGATTTCTGTCCTGACAATTATCATTCAGTTTTGAGTTGTTGAGTTTCCAGGAATTTCTATACTTTCTTTAACTTATGTTATTGTTGATATCCACCTCTAATCCATGGTAGCAAGAAAGGATACAGGCTGTTATTTTAATTTTCTTATATCTGTGGAGACTTGCTTTGTGGCCTAATATGCAGTCAACTTTGTACACAGTTTTGTTAGTTGTTGAGAAGAAATTATATTCCTTAATGTTTATATGTATTGTTCTCTAGATGTCAGTTAGGCCCATTTAGTATGACATTAAATTTCAGCATATTCTGTTTAGTTTTTGTCTGAATGACCAGTATATTGGCAAGGGATATTAAAGTCACCATCTATCACTGTCAGGGTTAACATGTTTTACAACTGGAGGTTTCTCTCCTGCCCACCATTTCCACCCCCCCCAAAAAAACACTCAGAGGCTTAGTATTACTTAAAAATGCTTGGCCAATGGCTCAGACTTATTATTAGCTAACTCTTACATTTAAATCCACCCATATATTTTATCTTTGCTTTACCACATGATTTGTAACTTATTGCCTCAGTTTATTACATGTCTTGCTTCCTCAGCAGCTGTCTGGCATCTCTCAAACTGCCATTCTTCTGTATCTCTGTTTGGATTTCTTGCCTGACTCTGTCCTGCCAAAGCAGCTTTATTTATCAAGTAATGAGAGCAACACATAGTCATAACATACAGAAAGACCATCCCACAGCATTTCTACCTTTGGTTCTAATCAAAAAAGAAGGCTTTTGCTTTAACATAGTAAAATTACATATTAAAAAAAGCAGTTATCAAGTAAGATTACAATTACAAAATCTACCCACTTGTATTTTGCAAAAATAAATATTCTCTCATGTATTCTATCTTTGTATATAGTTTCATATCTAATTTATCTTTTTTCATTGTAAAGGAAAACTGTAATTATAATTATGTAGTCTTCAGCTTCATCAAAGACTCCAGAAGAATATAATATTACATGGACAATCAGGAAGTGCATTGCAAGCAGTTTCCAAAATTTCAGAAATAACAGAGACATCGGGCTGCCAGGACAGTCACACAAAGTTCTTCTGTAATGTTGGGGCCTCTAAATTTAGCCTACAGGCCTGGATTATTTGGCAGTCTTGTCAGTGTAGCAAGGAATTTGAAAACTGTTCCACCTATATTGGCAAAGTTTATTGGTCATTTTTCACTGTGTAATAATGAATGAAAGCTTCTTCTGTGAAGCAAGAGCATGAAGAACCATTCTACCTTGTTTTGGAAAAGTTTAGTGGGCAACTTTCTGGGGTCTTGTATGCCCATTTTATATAGAATACTGCGAAACAGTCCAGGCAAGAGCAGTTTCTTGTCCAAATGGCTAACCTTGCCACATTGAAAGCAAAGTCCATAACAAGTCTCTTCGATACATCATCCTTTTTGAAGTAATTTTTGCTACCAGAAGCAGATGTTTCTCACTGTCAAGAATAGTCTAAGTTCTTAAAACATTTTAAATGTCATATTCTGTAGGTCTTTGGATTGTTTGAAGATTATTTATTTAATTGAAATATAACTTTGTATACTTTAAAAAACTAAATAATGTGACTATAAGCTTGATTATTGCAGATGGCTCTTAATCTGTATTTTAATTATATATTAAATTTTTAAATGAGCTGTATAAAAATAATATCTTAAACAAGAGTATAAATATAAATACAGTTTAACAAAATTGTATTATTTCATATATAATATGCAATATAAATTTATATCAATAAACTAAAATCCATAAAAATGTAAAATATTTTGAGTGTAACAGTTGTTTTGTGAATGAAAGTAGATTCAATAGACTACCCTTTCCATCATTTCTACATCACACATTTCTACATCATACCCACCTTCTTCCTTTGGAAAGAGATTGACTATGACCAATAACAATTTATAAGCAACCCCTTTAAATGAAAAAAAGCATTTATAAACAATATTTTGAGAATTTGGGAATAGTTTTCTTGACCTCTTACTGCTAATTGGTGGGTGCTGGTGATATTATGGGACCCTGAGAAAATTAAAGATAGTGGCAAGTCCTGGAAAGCCCAGTTACAACCTTTTTTGATATATATCACCTGTCACAATTTTATTAAACCTGGCCCATCTTAATCTGGAACAAATCCAAAGCTTCTTGTTTCCATTGGAAACAAAAGTAAAACTTCTTATCAAAAATGATGCATCTTTTAAGTTTCATTTTACAAATAAGTTTTTTGACTTTTGTTTTAAAGTTAAGGAAATTTTAAAATCATTACGTTGGTTATTTTATCAGTCTCTCTTCCAGTTCCATGTTTCCCAGCGTCTCTCTCTTGTCCATCATTCATTAAAAACAAATGAAAGTAAACACAACAACATACAGGATCCAGATTTCCTGTGTGTTTTTAATTTCTTCATGGCTTATTTTTATTACATTGTTTCTTTAAAGACTTTATCTATTGTTTTTTGAACCATTTATTTCTTTTTAGGGTTGTTGATAGACTTTTAATTTTTTCTTAAGCCTATATGCATTGTAAAACATATTGGAACCAGTTTAGAAGATTTTTCCATCTGGAAATCTTTTACTATATATCTTTTAGCCTTTTATGATCATGAAGGTATGCAAACCTTTAAACTGCTAAGCAGCATGGATCTCTGTCAGCAATGTTGGTAACTGACTCTGTCTAATTCTTGGGTCCTGAAAGTCTATTCTAAAGCTTACAGCCCAGTTAGAAGTTCATGACTGAGAACTGCATTATTTTCTAGAGCTCTTCAATTATGATGCTTGTGCAGTGGCAGGGATTTTTACTTAGTTTAATGTTCTAGCTGCTTAAGGTTTCACTGTCTTGCAGAGACTCTTAAAGGAGCTGTGTCCTATTTTTTATAACTATCTTAGTCCCTATGGAAATTAGAGAATTCCACAGTTGATTACATTTTTAATTGGAGGTTTCTCTCCAACCCACCGTTTCCCAAATAACCACTCAGAAACTTAATATTTCTTATAAATGCTTGGCCAATGGCTCAGGCTTATTATTAGCCAGCTCTTACATTTAAATGAACCCATATTTTTTAATCAATGCTTCGTTACATGGTTCATGAATTGTTACTTCATTTTTACAGGTCTTGCTTCCTTGGCGGCAAGCTGGTATCTGCCAGATTCTGCCTTTCTCATGTATCTCTCTGTTTGGATATTCCACCTGGCTCTTTCCTGCCCTGCTGCATGTCAAAGCAGCTTTATTTATCAAAGAGAGAAACACATATTCACAGCATACAGAAAGATCACCCAACAGCAATGAGTTTTTAGCTGTGGTAGTGTTTTCTTTATGAATGTGTGTGCCCTTATGCTTAGTGTATAAATACTAAATAAAATACTAAATAAATAAAATAGTCTCTTAGAAAACTTTTTTTTCTTTAATGAATATATAGTGTATGTGGTGTCCTTCCCTATCTCTTCTTATTAACTTTGGTTTGTAGTCTTGTCAGATAGTAAGTTGACTACACATAACTATTCCTTTGGTCCATTTGCTTGTAATAACTTTTGATAACCTTTTATTTCTCTGGTGGTGAATTGTATTTTATTTGTTGTTTGCTTTTGTTTTAGATACAACATATATGTGGATCCTCTGTTTGATCCAATCAATGTGTTTATTTTGTTGGGGAACTGAGACTATTAATACTGAGAGTTATTAATGAGAACTGTGAATTGATTTATTTTATTTTGATGTGATAGTTGGTGTTCTCTCTCTCTCTCTCTCTCTCTCTTATTTACTGTTCAGGTTTTCTTTTTTTAATAAAATTAATTCTCTTGTGATGCTTACTTTCAAGTGGCTCTGTAGAGCTAGACTGGTGGACAATTTCTTAAATTTGTTTTTATGATAGAATGTTTTTATATCTCTGTTGATTGTGATGGATATGTTTCAGGGTATAGTAGTCTGGGTCAGCATCTGTGGTCTCTTGGAACCTACAGAACATTCATCTAGGATGTTCTGGCATTGAGGGTCTCCACTGAGAAGAAACACATTATTCTAATGGACCTGCATTTGTCTGTGATTTTATCTTTTTCATTACAGCTTTTGTATTCTTTTTGTTGTTATTGTTCTATACTTTTGTGTTTTGAATATTATATGCTAAGGGGAGTTTTTTAAGGCCCAGTCTACTTGATATATAAGGTGAATCTTGCATCTTAGTAGACATCTCTTTAGAATTTACCTATGATTCTGTTGACAATATTTTCCAGGTCTTGACCTGGGTTTTGTCTTCTTTGCATTATTCACAGATTTGGTCTTTTCATAGTATCCCAGATTCCTGGATGCTTTGTGCCTGGATTTTTTTTCTATTTAACATTTTCTTTGTCTGAGCTATCTATTCCTTCTACCTTGTGTTTTGGAGATAAAATTTTCTCTTCCATATCTTGTAATTTGTTGGTATGGTTTACCTCTCAGGTTTTTTTTTGTTTGACTCTAGAGTTTATTATTCCCAGTTTTACTTCATTTAGTAGTTTTGTCTTGTTTTGTTTTGGTGATCATATTTGTTTGGTTAAATTCTCTTTTTATGTCTTTGTTTTCATTATTTCTTCTTACTGTGTTTTCACAGCTATTAAGGCATGTATTCATATCTTCTTTAAGTTCTTTGAACATATTTGTAGTGTTTTCCAATTCCTTGTCTTGTACATCAACTAAAAATCTTTTGGGGGCCTTGTACAATAGGGTTGCTAGCTTCTAGAGGAGGAATATTGTCTTGGTTGTTCATATTTCTGTTTGGTGTGAGGATTTAAGCATCTGGAGCTTTGAACTTTGGAATGATTATTGGTTTATATACCTGTTCTCATCTCTCTTGGTTATGTGTTCAATACTTTGAATGTGGTTGCCAATTCTGACTCCTCGACAAGTGTGATGGCTGTGGGTTTCCTTGTAGAGAATGTTTCTGTGTGTAGCATCAGTCACACAAGAATAGTGATGGATTAGAAGTTTAGAAGTGATTGGGGAGGAATCTCAAGGAATGGTATCTTCATATT
Source organism: Myodes glareolus (assembly GCF_982192425.1). Taxonomy (NCBI): domain Eukaryota; kingdom Metazoa; phylum Chordata; class Mammalia; order Rodentia; family Cricetidae; genus Myodes; species Myodes glareolus. Next base: position 24,709,247 of record NC_142046.1, on the reverse strand, counting down.
GATTTTTAATCTTCTGTTATGCCTCAATGTCCTCTATTTCTTGTAGAAATGTCTCTCCCAGCATCATTTTTGTATAATGGTTTCCTGCCTTTCTCATGTTCTCTTTTATTAACACTTGACTGCAATTTTTTCTTCTTTCATTCTGAATCTTTTGGGTTGATCTGAGTAGTTCCTCGTGTAAATGCTATTTTCCTCTATCTGTGGGAAGTCATACTTAGTCCCTTCATCCCCCTTTCTCTATGACTTATTTTTATTTCCAGAAGACACTCTGCAGTTTGCTGGGCTTGTTCTATTAGTGTAAGAGCTGTTGTTTCTACTTTCACCTAATGCAGCAGGTTTTTAAGAGTCATTTATGCCTTACAGTCAGTGATATCTGCTGACGTGAATTCTCAGACGTTTTTAGGATTCTACAGTGAGAACTGAGTTGGTATTGTTTTTCTCAGTCCTGTTAAGTTCTTTTTTTTTCTCAAGTATGTCAAAATTATATCTTCAAGTTATTGTGGAAATGTCTGGTGGGATTTCAGCTTTCAAAATTTTGCATCTGTGAATACAAATGTTTTAATATATATGCTTTCACTTATGTGAGCTTTTGGAAGAATGTGGCTTTCAGGGCTTGGTTTGATTTGTTCCATTCTACAGAAAATCAATCCAAGATTTCTGTCTACCCACAGTTCACAGTTAACAAGCACTAATGGCTCTGCTCTTGCAAGCTTCTGCTAAATAGAATGTGACATGTTTAAACAATCAATTATCTTCTCTCAGAAAACACCTATTGCATGCAAAACCTTATCTTACATTGTTGAAATTTGGCTTCCAAACTTGTTGTAAACATAGTTTTGTAATTTGTGTGTTTATTTACACTCAGCGTGGAAGGAAATAAACATCCTATTCTGACACTGCAGTGCTTGCTTTGTTAAAGACAAGGTTGGTATTTGTCACCTACTCTTTGTAATTAGAATGGCATAGATGCCAAATTCACAGTCACAGCAGAGTTGATACTCATAGCTATGTCGATGCTTCCCCTTTATGTTGGAATTTAGTACCACCATCTTTGGACAGGGTCAGTGTTGATGTCCATGGCCCACATTACCTTTGAAGGTCACATGCATGTTGATGGTTTGTGCTGCAGTCTGAAGCCATGTTGATATCCAGGGGTTATGTTGCCATAGAGAGAACTGATAATTATGTGACCTGTGCTGCCATCTGAGATCATGTTGATGTTCTTGACTAGTGCTGTTGCCCAGGGCTACGATGGTGTCCATGGCTCTTGAAGGGCAGAAGACTCTATTGATGCCTTTGGTTTGTACAGGAAACCATGCTGGGGTCTGTGGCATGATCTAATGCTGGAGAACATGTAGGTGTCCGTGGTCTGTACTATTTTCAGAAACCATGTGTAAGTTCATGCTCTGTTTTCCTGCTGAGTGTAATGGGCAAGGAAGCTGTTTTCATCATGGTATTGATGACTGCAGACTCACAGCTAAGGAGAGGGACATGGAATGCTTCTGTGATAACTCCTATCCCACCTCCCATAAGAAACAAAAAAAAGAATAACATCTTAAGCAGAATAAGCTTAAGCAGAAAGATAACCCACTGACGAGAACTTTTCAAACTTTTAAAAATGTGATAAGAATGCTAAAGCGTCATGCTCCACAACTGATGACTTCAAGCAAGGGTATGAGTAGGGAAGGACTCAGTTTTCTCTAAGGGTCTGACCACTCAGTGTTTAACTGTGCTTCATTGAGTATATGTACAGCACAAATTGGACTTGTTTGTTTTTACTTTTTTTCTTTTTGCTTTTTTCTTCTTTTGGAGGAGGTCACATGGGTGTGGGGGAAGACCTAGGAGGACTGGGAAGTGAGTGTGATCAGGATTCATGATATGGAATTCCCAAATAATGAACAAAATAGTATGTAATTAAAGAATTATTAAGCAAGCTTTAAGTCTTTTACTTTGAATGACATGTAATAAGATAATATTTTACTTTTATAAATAAGTAAATTGAAGTATGCAAGGGAAAGGTGCTTACTTAATTAAATATAGTATCATGCTCCATAATATTTCATACCCTAAGATTTTGTCTGAACTTACATTTGTAAATGTTTGAGTCCTTGTTCATCATATGAAAACATGACTTTTATATTATCCTGATACTTCACTAAAATATTTACCAAAATTTTATCTAGCCTTTCAATAATAACTGGATATTCAAGATGCTTCTAATTTTTATAACCATGGCTAATACCTTTTTATTAGAAAGAATCAGTAATGTAGGAACTCCTGGTATTCTTTTAATGGTGATAACAAATAAAAATATATATTTCATACTTTTCAATTTTATTTATTGATCTATTAATAGCAGTTTAATTATTTGTTTATTTATATTTATTTATTCTCTGTGTGTTTATATGTAGGTTCATGAGAGCACAAATATGCGTGGAGGCCAAAGGTCAGCTTCAGGTGTTGTTGATCAGGATATGTCTATCTTGTTTTTTTCTAGGGACAATAAGACTCAGATAGGCTAAACTGGCTGGCGAGTGAGTAATGAGGATTTGTATATTTTTATTTTGCCAGTACTAGAACTTCAACCACATTATCATGTCTGTCTTTCAATATGGATGCTGAGAAATTATTGCCTGAAAGCACTTTACTAAGGGAATAATCTTTTTAGCTCTTCGTTAGAAATTTAAGCAAGATTCGTTTTAAGTTTTTGAATGTCTATGTTTAACAATTTGCCTTTATATCTACTGTTGTTTTAGTGTTTTCCATAGTGTTTTGAAAATTATTTTATTTATGCTTTTGTGTGTGTGTGTGTGTCTATGTTAGTTTATAATTGACCTGTGTGTACACGCACACGCACCTCCACACGCAGAAGACTGAAAAATGTGTTGGATACCTTGGAGGTAGAGTCATCAGCATTTGAATGCTACCCAGCTTATTACATTGCATGAATTCTGGAAATAGTGCTCTGGTCTCAATGCTCGTATAGCAAGAACTCCAGCCTTTTATTGGCTCTTTTAATTGGTGTTTTACTTTTAGCTTATTTCAGAAATTTCATAAATTAATCTATGCCTACTGACTTCCTATATTTAATTAATTTATATATTCATTTTGAATTTAATTGATGTGTGCTTAGCTAAATATTTTTAATGGTAAATTTCAAATACTTTCTTCATATTGCTGTGACTCTTTGATGCATGAGAAGAAAGCTGCTTGTTTCTTCACTTTCTATTTGCTGATATTTTTCTCTTATAATTCCGTTTAGGACAAATTTTTCTCTTAAATGTAGTGCTAGAGTTGTGTCAAGGTAGAGCATACCTTTTTCTTTTCATTTACAAGTACTTGTATTCTTCTGTCTTGAAAGTCATAGTAGTCTAGTTGTCGAGGAGTTTTCTCACGTTTCTTTCAATTTAAATTTGCTATAAAAGTTTTTTGGAGTATATTTAAGACTGGACTGATTTCTCGGCAGAAGCACAAGCCTTTACTCCCAGCACTTGGGAGGCAGAGGCTGGTAGGTGGCTCTTTGTGAGTTAAAGGCCAACCTGGTCTACAGAGTGAGTTTTGGACAGCTAGGGTTGTTACACAAACTCTTGTCTTGAAAGAAAGAAAGAAAGAAAGAAAGAAAGGAAGGAAGGAAGGAAGGAAGGAAGGAAGAAGGGAGGGAGGGAGGGAGGGAAGAAAAAATGAAAAAAAAAGATGGACTTCTCAGAATAATTTTTCCAATGATGTGCTAAGTGTTTTTATATGTTTCCCAAAATTTTCATCCATCATAGTAATCAAATGGCTATATTTTTAAAGGCAACATTTGTTCTCCTGTTCTAGTCATTTTATGATTTAGAATAGATTCAAATTTCTTCTGTACGCCCACATTTATTTTTAGCGCTACAAAATTAACAGGGTTAATGCTTCAAAATTTTTTTGATTTTCTACTTAAATTCTTGAAATTGACAATTGCATTTCTTACTCTGACAATATTAGATTTTAATTTGTATATACATTTTGGTTTTCTATATTCACACCTTATTTCAGATATCCTCCTGTTAGTTTCAATCTGTTAATTTTGCTCCTTTGGAAATTCAGTTTCTTCTAAATTACTGCTACTCATTCATAACATTAATTTAATTTTTAAATTATATCTTTAGCTATGAAGCATATTTTAATAAACACATTTAACATTTTATTATTTATTTTAGAATTTCAAGCAATGTATGTTGATCATATTTACCCTTCCAAAGCCATGTTTTTCCAAATTAACTACCACCTTCCTTACACACCCAACTATGATAACTTTAAACATTTGCATTTTATTGTAAATCATTTTGTACTTGTGTACTGTATTTATATCATTTACTCATTCTTTCCATTCTTAAATTATTTTATTTTCTATCATTAACTTTGTTTTTAGTTATAAATTAGTATAAACAAATTTATATAAAATAAAAACTATAGACTTCACTTAATGCTGGTCACATATATGTTTTAGGACTTATTACTAGCTATTAAATAACTAATTAGGAGATCATACCTTTATCAGTAATTATTAATCACTTATATCTCTTAATCTGGAGGAGAAGCCTCTGAGATTTTCCTAGCTACATTTGTCTCTCAACTGGTGTTGTCGTTATTCGGGGCTTGTTTAGAAAGCCATATTATTGAGATTTTATAGATGTATCTTCCTTGTCATAAAAGAAGATGCTTGATTACTGATATTTCCTTTCCTAGTGTCCTTCTGTCCTAAGATCTAATGACTCAGATGTAGAAAATAAATATGTGAGAACATGCAGCTTTTGTGTTTCTGGGTCTAGGCTATATCACTCAATTTAATATTTTTAGTTGCATCTGTTTATCTTCAAATTTAATGATTTCACTTTTTCTTTGCAGCTAAATAGATTTCCACTATATGTATCACATTTTCATTTTGAATTTAACCATGGAAGGACACTTGGATTGCTTGTATTTCCTTGTTGTTGTAAATATAGTGTCAATGAACAATTAGGAGCAAACATCTGTGGAATAGTATGTCAGGTCTTTGAGCATATGCCAGGGAGTGGTAGAGCTGGATCACATGGTAGATTTATTCTTTGATTTTGCAAAGTTTCCACATTGATTTCCAATGTGGCTGCATCAATCTACAGTCCCATCAACAATGCAGAAGTGCTCCTATTTTCCCCCTACCTACCCTCCAGCATTTTTTTTGTCAATTTCTTGATATTTGCCTGGGGTTGCTTGAAAAACCAAAGTTGTTTCACCGTGCATTTAGGTGATTGCTAAGGATATTGAATATTGTATGAGATATTTTTAGCCATTTTATATCTTTGAGAAGTCTATATTTAGATCAGTAGTCCATTTGTAAAAATAGGGTCATTTGTTTCCTTGACTCTTTGTTATATATTTATAGAGATTCTGGATATGAATCCTGTGGCTGGAACAGATTCTCTTTATTCTGTAAATTTCTTTTGCACTTTGTTGTTTCTTTTTATAGGGAAGTGTTTTATGTTAATAAAGTCCTGCTTGTAGATAGCTGTCCTTAACTCCTAGACAAATTCAGAAATTCTTTTTCTACACCTGTATCTTGTAGGATACTCTTTATGTCTCCCTTTCTCAGTTTCATGTTCCACATTTAGGTCTATGATCCATTTGAAGTTATTTTTTGTGCTAGGGATAGATGAAGGAATAATTTCCTTCTTCAATATGTGGATACAGGGTTTTCCTAGCTATATTTGTCATGCAGCTGATGTCATTTCTAAAGTGTGTTTTGCTGGCGTCTTTTTTTAAACATCAGATGGTTGTAATTTTGAATGTTTACATTTTGGTCTTCTGTGTTGGTCCATTGATCGGCATGTCTATTTTTTTGTGCCAGTATCGCCCTGTTTTTATTATGATATGCAGAGGCTGGTGGGAAAGTAGAGCAGTGACAACTGGTGTTTAACAAGCTGACCCATTACATACACGATTGCCTGGTGGGGAGCCCCCCCACCGGCAGATCCATGGGATAGCTGGCTGTGGAAACCAGTTGCTTCTATCTGCAATTTCTCTCATGAATCACTTTATTTCCTCCCTAATTACAGCTTTGGGTAAATTCTCTCTCTCTCTCTCTCTCTCTCTCTCTCTCTCTCTCTCTCTCTCTCTCTCTGTGTGTGTGTGTGTGTGTGTGTGTGTGTGTGTGTGTGTGTGTATGCTTTTCACAAATATATTCTATCTACTAGATGCAAATATAGCTGTGGATGATCAGCAGGATGATTTCTGCTGTGTAATTTTGATGAATTGAAATACCAGTATGTTTTACATTACTCAGGCTGACAAGGAATTATCAGTCACAAAGACAGCCGCCTTTTGCACAAGCTAACTTTAGATTTCAGAGCAGATTCAAAGGAGTCTGGTTGCCTCTGGAGACAATATGTGGTTGCCCTCAGAGAAAAACTCATGAGGTCATTTTTCCAGGTGTTGAGATACTGATTCAAGGTCATAGTTTGAAGCACTTTTATTCTGTATGTACTTCCCAACCTCAAGGCTCAACCAATTGTTGACTGTCTGGGAACCCTTACAGACTCAGAGCTATGAGCAAGGTCATGGTTGATATTAGCCAGTCATTGTTAAAGTTCAGACTTTCCTAGCTTGAGAGAAACTATGTGAATTATCATGGGTTTTGAGAAGGGATTGGGCCCTAAAAATACGACTTAAAATTGCCCGTAGTTTCGCTGTGAGTGAGGAGAGGAAGGAGAACACACACACACACACACACACACACACACACACACACACACACACACACACACACAAAGAGAGAGACAGACACAGAGAGACACAGAGAGACACACAGAGAGAGACAGAGTTAATGGAGAGCAAGGGCAGAAGCTGAGAGGCAGAGAAAGAGAAAGATATAGTACTAATTAGGGAGAAGTCATTGAATAGAGCATTGAGCAGAGATATAAAGAGGTTTTTCAGAGAGAACATTTTTCAAGGTGAAGTGAACATTACTGTCAGAAAGCATCTGTGTTTATCTTTCCCTCCCAGATAAAAAAAGTTTACTATTAATAGATAAGAACTTATCCTCAGCAATCACCACATTCGTGTATTTTCTCACATACCCTGGTGCTGAGTGGGGGTTGCTTACCCAAAAGTCATCTTTAATGATAGCTCTGGAATATTGTAAGCCCTGGAATTATAATCACTTCCGCATTATTCTTCATAGTCAGGATTGACTAGAATGTGTGTTGTTTGTTTTGTAGTTACACATGCAATTTGAGATAGTTTTGTTTATTTGTTTGTAAATGCAGGCTTTTTATTGCTCCATCTAGTCCCAATGGCACTTCTAAAATAATCACTCAGAGGTTTATGTTAACTATAAATGTTTGACCAATAACTCAGGCTTATTGCTGACTAGCTTGTACATTTAAATTAAGCCATTTCTAGTAATCTGTGTACTACCATGTGGCCTGTGTCTTACCAGTGTTACTCTGAATTTTGCTCCTTTGAAAGACAACTAGCATCTCTTCTGACTCCATCCTTCATTCCTGTATCTCTGCTTGGATTTTCTGACCGGCTCTATCCCAGCTTGCCATAAGCCAAAGCAACTTTATTTATCAACCAATGTGAATTAACATATTCACAGTGTACAGAGACACCCCACACCATTTGCTTGTTAGTTTCTGTGAAAATGTTTTGGGATTATTGGAATTACACTGACTTTATATATTGTTTTTGGTAAAATTTTAATTTTCACAATGTTAATTCTATTTATGTAAACATTAGATGTCTTTCCATTTTGTAACATGAGGGAAGCCTGCTTATTTGGGAGTTTCTTTCCCACCCTGCCCCGCAGCTGTTTAGTCCCAAAGTAAAATCACGCAAGAGATCTTTATAAGTTATAATGCTAATTGGCCCATTAGGTCAAGCTACTTATTAGCTAAATCTTACATCTTGATTAACCCATTTATCTGATCTATTTTAGACATGTGGCTCAGTACCTTTTTCAGTGGAGCAGCTCACATCCTGCTGCTTTGGTGGCCTGGGCAGGAGTGGGAGCAATCAACTTCCTCCTTCCCAGAATGCTCCTGCTCTCCTTGCATCACCATTTTCTAATGTTTTCCACAATTTCTTTCTTCTAATGTTTAAAGTTTTCTTTGTTGATGTCTTTCACCACCTTGTTTAGACTTATTTCTGTATATTCTTTTCTCTTTGAGTATATTTTGAATGGTACTGTGCTCATGATCCCTTTATGTTAGCTGTTGGTATGAAGAAAGTTTACTAATGTTGAAAGTTGCTTTTGCAATGGGCTGCTGTGTTGAAATTACCCATTATTCATGGAGGTTTTCTGGTAAAATTCTAGGAGTCACTTAAGTTGTTACACAGGTAAATAGGGATAATTTGACTTCTTCTTTTCCTATTTGTATCCCTTTAATTGTTTTCTATTGTCTTCCTGCTTTGGTGAGTGCTTCATGTATTATATTGAAAAGGAGTGGAGCTAGTGAGAGGCCTTTCCCCTTTCTGATCTTAGTGGAATTCCTTTACATTTTTCTTCACGTGATGATGTTGACTGATTTGTATATTGTTGTTCATATTATATACATCCTTTATAATATCAAGGTAATTCTGTCAAGACTTAAATTCTATTGAATTTTTATCATGGAATCATTCAAAATTTGGCACAGTTGTTTTTTCTATATTTATTTGGATGATCATGCAATTTTTGACTTTAAGTCCATTTATATGACTTATCACACTTATCTATTTGAATCTTTGGGATAGAAGCAAGTTAATCATAGATCATACTTTTGATAAATGCCTGTATTCAATGTGAAACTATTTTATTGATGAATTTTGTGCCTCTTTTCCTCGGGTATTTTGGCCCATAGTCCCCCCACACACACACACCCTTTGTTGTATCTTTATTTTTTTTTTTTCCCATCAGAGTATTACTGATTTGTGGAAGGATTTTAGAGACATTCTTTCTGTTTCTACTTGTTAAAGCAATTTAAGAATCATTGGCTGTAGATCTTATTTGAAAGTCTAGAATTCTGCTGTGACTCCATCTATGCTTAATAATTTAAAATTAAAAGACTTCTTTGTTTTCTTTAACTGTTGCAATTTTGATGCTAATTATGGTTCTGCTTAGTTTGTTGCTCTTTTCTTGGCTTAATTTTGGTGGTTTTGATATTTCTAGAATCGTTTCCATTTCTTTTAGCTCCTCAACTTCCAAGATTCACTTACAATGTAATTTTTTGATGTCTCTTTTAATGTTTCACTGTTCATCTCTGATGAGTCTGCTAATTTTGATCATATCTTTCTTTTGCTTTTTTTTAAAGCCAAATGTCTATTGATATTATTTATCTTCTTAAATAATTAACTTTTAGATTCTTTGATTTGCTTTATTATTTTCTTTTATTCTATTTTATGCATTTCTGCTCTGATTTGTGCTTTCTTCCCATTTACTTGGGTTGGGTTTGATTTGTTCTTGTTTTTCCAAATTTTTGGGTTGCTTCATTAAGTCTTTTATTTGTTCTCTGATATTTTTCATATCCCAGCTTCAATCTCCTCTTCCTCTTATCCTCCCAGGTCCTTTCCCCACCCTGTCTGTTCCCACCTTTTCAATCTACTTCTCCTCCATGTCTTTTCAGGAAAAGGCAAGCTTCTCATGGACATCCAAAACATGACATATCAAGTAGCAGTAAGACTATGCGCCTGCCATGCATTAAAACTGGGTATGGTGATCCAGTTAAAAGAGCCAATAAAAAGAGTCAGAGAAAATTCCTGTTCCCACTATTAGGAGTCCCACAAGAGGACCAAGTTACACAATTGTAATTTATACACAGAATACCTAGGTCAGTCTCTTGTAGCCTCTTTGGTTGTCAGTTCTGTAGTTTTGAGCCCCTATGAACCCAGATTTTGTGGAGTTTTTATTTCTTTATGTCTTTGTCCTAAATGTCCTTTAATGTCTGGTTCCTAAAATCCTTCCTCCCTTGCCTCTGTAGCATTCTCTGACCCTTTCCTTATCTTGAACTGAGTCTGCCTGCATTTGATTCCACATTTTGCTGGGTGAAGCCTCTCTGATGACAGTTGGGCTAGGCACCAATCTGAGTATAGTCGATTGTCATTAGGGATCATTACATTGACATTTTATTATTCCTCAACTCATGTTTGGTTCTATCCTTGATCTCTGGATCATTTAGCCCGTGTTTCTTGGTATTACACATGGTGCCAGTGGAAGGCTTACTCCCTAGGCATGAGCTTTAGGCTAGAGCAGTTATTAGTTGATCACTCCTTTTATCTATAGGCCACGCTTACCCACTCCACCCCATAGACAAGTCAGCCTGTATGTCAAAGCTTTTGTGACTGGGTTGGCATCCCAATATTTTCACTTGAAATCTTGTCTGTTCACATGAGATGGCAGGTTCAGGCGGTTACATGTATGCTATTGCTAGGAGTCTTAGTTTGGTCTTTCTTCTAGATACTTGGGAGTTTCATTTTGACCAGGTGTCTATGTGACCCTGAAATGTCCCAGTTTCCAGTAGTCTCTTTCAGTACTCTCCCTCTCCATCTCCCACAACCAGATCACTCATGTTCCCAACCCCACTCATCCTCAGTCCACTCACAAAATGTCTTTTCTATCTTCTTCTGAGGAAGATCATAATATCCACCTTTAAATCCTCCTTGTTAACTAGTATGTCTGGGTCTGTGGATTATAGCACAGTTATCCATTATTTGACAGCTAATATCTACTTATGTGTGAATGCATGCCATGTTTGTCTTTTTGTATCTGGGTTACATCACAAAAGATGTTTCTTTTTCTAGTTCCATCTATTTGCCTGAAAAGGTCACGAAGTCATTGTTTTTAACAGCCGAGTAATACTCTATTGTGTAAATGTTCCAGGTTTTCTTCATTCTGTCTTCAGATGAGGTACATCTAGTTTTTGTTTTTTCAGTTTCTGGCTATTATGAAAAAAAAAGGCTATGAACATAACTGAACAATTGTCTTTGTGAGTATGATTGAGCATCCTTTGAGTGTAATCCCAAGTGTGGTATTGTGCTCTGATTTTTTTTTTGAGCAGTACATTTTTCTCTGCTCCCCTCCCTGCCTCTCCCCTCCCCTTCAACCTTCTCCCATTGCCCCCATTTGTGCTCTGATTTTCAGTGGAGCAACCCAGAGCCATAATTTTCCCCCTTAAAACTGATTTTATTGTATCTCACTGGTTTTATTGTGCTGTGATTTTATTTAGATTTATTTTCAGGACTTTTTTCATTTCTCTTTTCTATTTCTTAGGCACATATATTATCCATTAATATGTTAGTTCATTCCCATGAATTTTTGTAATTGCTAGAGATTGGCTTGCTGCTATTTTAAGATTAATTGCAGTGTGGTCAGAAAGGATAATAGGATCATTTAAGTATTTCTCAATTTGTCGAGACTGATTTTGTGTCCCAGTATATGTTTGATTTTAGAAATGCTTCCTGGACGTCTGAATAGAATTCTTTGGTGATTGGCTGGAGTAGTCTGTAGATGTGTTAGGTCTATTTGATGTATAATATTATTCTGATAGTATGGGTGCTAGTTCTCAGGCATGAGACTTCCTAGTAAGTTACAGATCTATTACTTCAAATTCTGTGACTTAAGTGTGTAGTATATTCAGCAATAAAGTCTTACCTTTGAGTTTAAAAGTCTGACTCTTCTGAGAGTCATTCAAGGGTACTGGTAACAGCCGATATCATTTGGGGTGATTGTTGGTTCCCTATGACTATCACCTGAAAGTGAGGCTCATGATGTCTGGTGCTGTTTTGTCTAGACAGTCTATGGCTGTTGGGGGAGCATTATTACCTCATGTGGCATAAATCCATTTATACTACATATATCAATATGTATATATGCACACAAACAATATGTAATATTACATAAGCTTATAAAATTGAATGTTTTCCTGTGGATTTTTCAAACATTCTTATTGTTAGTCAACCATCATTCTTTTTCTCCCTCTCTGCTGTTCTCCAGCCCCCTTCTCAGAAAAGAATCCCTCATTGTTTAACCTTTCCTCCAAAGCACCTGTGTCCTGCTCTCCTCCTCTCTAGAGCTCTTTCTGTCCCCACACCTAATGTTCTCTTCCTACTTTCTGGTTTCTCCTTTTAGTTGCTTCTGCAGTTAGTTCGGGTTATAGTCTCAAATTTGAACATTTGAATCTAAACCTGAAAATGAGACCAATTATACATTTAAAAACTAATTCATCTGTTTTCTTTTTGTAACATCTATTCCAAAACATATACCTTCCATCGTTTTTTTTCTTAGTCTCTTTATAAACATACTCTGTACTAGAAATATACTGTTGTTTTTCCAATGGCTTTTTTATGACAGAAGGTTAATTACTTTAAGTTAAACAAAATACATTATTTGTCTTTGATTCTGCTCAAATGATTTCCTACAATATTCATCTAAAAGCAAGTTTTATTTCCACCTTTCAACATTACCATTTGGTTCATGACTTGTTTGCCTACTGTAGTTATTACTAGAGATTATGTAGTATTTTCTTCTAATTAAAAAGCTACTCTGATAACATGTTAGAAATGTAAAATTTCTGAAACCTGCAATCCTATTCCATCACTTAGCGCCACAGCATCTTTACATGGGGAACATCACTCAAGGTGAAAGGAACTCTCCACAGTTCCTGTTTCTGAGGTACACTGCCAGGTCCATTTACTGTGTCATGCTGACACTAGGGTTGTCTTCTGTGCTGAGTTTATCTACCTCTAGCTGTCATGACTTAATCACATTGTCACATTATTTAGGGACTGCTTGAATGTTTGGGAAAAAAATTATTAAAAGGCATTCTGAGGAAACTTGGATAACATTTGGGTTTTGAAGTCCCATCTCTACTTGCATACTTCCTACAGTACAGTATACCTACTTGACTTACTCAGATAATGCTACCGAGTCTGTGGTGATCCAGTCTCATTCAGGTAGCTACAGCCTCCATGGGAACATTATTCCTCTTTTGGACTAAAGAAAACTTTAAAGCTAATTGTTCTTGTTTATTGCTTTTAAATTTAACACTGTTGGGCAGGTCTCTGCAATGGTTTAACTAAATTCTTATTCGTATAAGGCAGTCTGAATTTTCTTCCTAAAATTTTGATTTATCTTTATCTTTTACCACTAAAATAAGAAAATGCAAAGGTGTATATAGGAATTACAAAGAGTAAAAAATAGTACAGGCTTAATATTTGTTCAAGATTATTTGTCAAAAGGGAAGATATCACTCGATAAATTTCATAAAGCTTGTTCTTAATAAACATTTTACTTCCTTATGAGAAGAGAAAGTAAATATAAACCACCAGTACTAAAAATTGACAACTTCAAATTAGTTTATTTGCAAATATTAAAAAGGAAACTTTACTTATGTAAATGTCATATACGTTTCTGAAATAAATTTAGATAATAAATTTTACTACATAAATATAGCATAAAAATGTTTACTCAAGTATACTTACCCTGTACTTCAATCTTATTATCTTCCTTTTGAAAGAGTCAAATGCTGGTCAGTGAGATGGCTCAGAAGAATCAGTGCTTGTCAGTAAAGCCCAATAACCTGAGGTCAATCCCAAGGACATACATGGTAGAGAAAAGACTAACTACACACACACACACACACACACACACACACACACACACATACACACACACACACACACATGGTTATTTAAAAGGTGTAAAAAATATAAACCTAACTGCTAAAAAATCTGACTTACGTTGTTTTCTTTCATATAGATGTAATGCCTATGTTATACTGGGTTGAGAGAAGAAAAAATAAATGAAGGATTCATAGACCTTTTAAATGAGACAAGTAGCCCAAGTATTCCATTTAAAGCATGTATCCTAAGAAGAATTTGGAGAGAGCATGTAGCCCTTCTTCCCTCTTAAGTACTGCCTGTGACACATGCCATTGCCACTATACTGACCAGGTTAGCAGGACGGAGGAAGGAGTGAAGAAAATTGACTAGAATTACTGGTATTGGTGACATATTAAAGGAGGGTATATATATTTAAGTGTGTTGTCTCTTGAACTCACAAGTAAATTCTAACTGTGTGGTAAATAGATGTTCCTAGAAAATGTCATGACTAGAGATACGTTAAAGTTAACTTTAAATATTTACCTGCAGTTGCTAAGTTTGAAAGAGGTCATGATTCTAGAGATGTATCTGATCATTTATACCTCAAAATGTAGCCCCTCCTCCTCATCACTCTTGTCAGTATACTTCTTGGTCAACAGCATTTTCCAGTGTGAAACAGCATTTCCCATGTCCTGTTCCAATGCTAAATGCTTTTCCCACTAATCACAGTGATATGTTTAACAGTGGGGTTTTAACATTCCTTTTCTCTTCAAAAAATATTTATTTATTTTTCCTGTATGGGTGTTTTTCTTCATGCATGTCTGTGTATTGTGTGTCTGGTATTCGGGTTTCCTGGTGTCCATGGAGACCAGAAGGTCTTGGACATCTTGTTACTGGAGTTATAGACGGTTGTTAGTCTTCATGTTGGTGCTTGAAATTGAACCTGGATCCTATTGAATTCCAGATAGTGGTCTTCACTAAATGGATACTCTAAGCCATCTCTTCAGCACTGCATTTCTTCACTTGTAGACTCTACCTTGCTGCAATCAGAAGGAACATTAGGCTTGTTTTTGGTATTTTCATCTATTTTCGTGAGACTTAGGCAGGAATTCAGCTTCAAGATGTCTTATCTAAGGTTTTTGGATGTATAAGATCAGATTATGGACTTATTATTGTGTGTTTTAAATTATAAATTCAGAATATTAAGTTCATTTAATAAAATAATTCTATAAAATTTTTAATAATTATTTTCTGTATATCTATATATCTATAAACATAATTATTTAAATATTTATATAAGTATAAATATATATAAGGTAATTATTTTATCAGAAGCAATGCATCACCATGTTGATTATCACTCAAAGTATCAGATTTTATCACTTCAGAGAAGAAATTCTTTAGCACCCTTCATTTATCTGAAAAAAAAATAAGAAAAATAGTATTTCACTGTATATTTTTATTCTAAATACATAAAGTCGCATACAGATAGATGTGTTTGTATGTACTGGAAGTATAAGTGAGTTATTACAAAGAAATAAACGTGTGTATGTCTATTGCATCTGTATATGTATAATGCATAAGTTTGTTCCCTTTCAAGCACAGCTATCCTGGAATGATTGGGAAAACTCTCATTTCATTTCAAGAATAAAAATTAAGTAGAGTAATTTAAGTAGAAGCATAATAAATAAAATCCAGAGAGCTATCTCCTCAGCTCAGTAGTATTGTACTTGCCAGGCACGCAAGAGGATCTAGAATCAATTTACAGTATGGCAAGGGTAGTTCAAAGAGATGAATCCCCTGCCCTTGTTTATTTATTAACTTAATTTTAATAATAGCAACTACTAATTTTGAGAACTGGTTCGAAACTACACACCAATAGCAGTACATCAATACGAAACAGTAGAAACTCAAAATATAATGTGGATTCAGTAGTCAGACTACATTAGCCAGATGATTTGACACGGTATTCCCAGATCCAATTATTTTCAGAGGATTAGTATGATGATTCTGAAACATGTCTTATGAGAAATAGCAATATTTATTCCATAGATACTTGTTCTGTTTGTCTGATTGAAAGGAGAGAATGAGGAAAATAAAGATTTGATCGAGATTAGAGAGAAATTAGATATTGTTTCAGGGCAGATCCTTCAGTATCTGATTGAAATAAGATTAAATTTATTAGGATGATCCATGTCATAGGAACTAGACTGTAAGTAGGAAGAAAAATAATCCAAAATTTCTACAGGTTTCAAGAAGTAAAACAAACGACTAAGTACCTGAACATGTGGGTATATTTGAAATCAGGAGCACAGATAGAAAAGTTTATAATGCCAAGATTAATACAGAGAAGAAAGGAGAGTGCATAACTTTATCCTTTCTCTTTTCTCTTCCAAGCCTACACATATTTTTAAACACACTCTACCATTTAGTAGGTTTTTTTTTCCCATCTGATTCTATCTTCACTGTCTATCGCTCTTTTTCTGACTACATAAGTCTTTATTTTGCTAAGTGATATGGCTAGAATTAAAGCTGTGACTTTGAAGGCTGGCTCCTCCCCATTATTTAGATTTCGGAGAGTCTAGTGTCATGGCAGAGGTCCTAGTGGTAGCCATATTTGTGCCACAAGTCTATGGTATTTCAAGGTCCCTGCCACCACCAAGAAGCAGGCTGTCAGCTATTTATAAACAGCATTTAAGTGTTTTGTGGTCGGTGGGGGGCTCATAAAAGGAACTGCAAGGTTTTTGCAGCTAAGGCTGAGTCAGGAAGCCTCTCTTAAGTGACTCTTATTTGCCTTAAGCAAACAGAGCCCACCTGAGAAAATACTGCTACCGAGAAGCCATGCTTAACTCTGTTCATTTTGTGTCTAGGATTCCTTCCCAAACTCTTTCAGGTTTAAAGTGGATTTAGTTGTCCACATTGGTGCCAATCATTGACAGAGGTTTCTGTTCCTCTCAGTCCTGCAGCAATTCAGTCCCAAAGAAACACACAGAGGCTTGCATTATTTATAAACTGGTGGGCCTGGTAGCTTGGAATTGCTTATTAACTATTTCTTACTTCTTAATTTAGCCCATAATGATTGTCTGTGTTAGCCATGTGGCTTGGTACCTTTTTATCAGTGAGGCATTCTCATTTTGCTTTCTCTTGGTCTGGGCAATGACTGCAGACTGAGCGTTTTCTTTTCCCAGAATTCTTATGTTCTATTCACCACAGTTGTACTTCTTGCCAGGCTACTGGCCAATCAGCATTCTATTAAACCAATAAACGTGACAAATCTTACAGAGTACAAGACCATTGTGCCACAGCAAACCTCCTCCCTTGCTATTGACCATTCAGCTTTTTATTTGACCAATCAGGTACCTTAGGTGGGCAAAGTAAGACAACAAAATTTCTTTACATAGCCAAACAAATGCAAAACATCTTTGCATAGTTAAACAAATATTTCACAATGTTTTCCCTTTTGACTAATAAAAAGAAAGGTTTTAGCTTTAACATAGTAAGACTATGTCCAGTAAGAAGAAAAACAGAGTGATAATTACATTTACAATATCTTGTCTATTTGTATTTATCAAATTTAGAGAAAATATTCCATTATATTCCTATTTAGGTGAATCCAAAAACATTTTTGTACCTAATTTACTTTCTATCTTAACTTGTATTACAAATCCAAAATTATCTTTTTATACTTCAAAACTATTTTCTTAGAGAAGCAATTTAAGGTTTAATGTTTCTTGGCCTTTTAAACATTACATCTCCTATGTAATTTTTTTTCTGAATTTGGTAACAAGGAAAACTTCAACTATAACTACCTCATATTCAATACTATCAAAAATCTGAGAAGAATATAATATTACCTGAGAAATCAGGACGTGCAGGAGAAGCAACTTCCAAAACTGTAGAAATGACAAAGACATCTGGCTGCCTGTACAGTCACCCAAAGCTCCTCTTCAAGGTTGTGACACTCATATTTAGCCTACAGACCTAGAATATCTGACAGACTTTTCTATGAAGCAGGAATTCTGAAGATCTGTCCCACCTTGTCTTGGCAGAGTTGGTGATCTTTTTCCTTTGTGTCCCTCTTGATCAGTTTGTACAGTATACAGTCAGAAATCAAGACAAGCACAGTTTCTTGCCAAAATGACTAGACTTGCTACAATAACAGCAAACTCCATCTGAAAGTTCTTCAATGCACATTCTCGTGTTTTGGAGTAAATTAGTGATATGTGAGCACATGTTTCACTGTCACAAAAGCCTTAGGTTATTAAACATCTTAAATACCATGTTCTCTAGGTCTCTGAAACATTCCAAGATTATCTATATATCTAAATTACATCTATTTACCCTTGAAAGCATACCTAACATGACTACAAGTTTGTTAGAGATGATTACCTACTTACTTGGATTTCCTAATTATCCTAAACAGTTTGCAATAATAGCTTTCAAAGACTAGGAAGTCCTATTATATTTTTTAATGAACTGCAATGGTACAATACTTTAAACAAGAGTAGAAATTATATATTATGTGTGTGTTATAACAAAAATAATCTTAAAATTTTTTTCAATATACAAAAATACATACCGATGAAAAATATTTGAGATCAATAGTTTTCTTTTTAATCCTATATCCCTGTATCCCCACTAAGATAGCAATATCTGTAACCCACTGAATGACTTGCTGGCTTCTCAACTCTTCGGCTGTACAGCAGTGCCTCTTCAATGGACTGTATTTATTGATGCTTATTAGTTTATTTGCTTACTTGTTTGTTTTCAACTTTCTCAGGTCCTCTGTGGAATGTCTGGTCCCACATTGGATGCCATTTGTAGTTGGAATTTTCTTTGGATCTCCAACCAGATCCCAAATAAGTACATGGAAGCTTATTATTGATTATGAATGCTTAGTCTTAGCTTAGAATTGTCTCACTAGCTCTTTTAACTTTATTTACCCTGTTTCTATTCATCTACATTTTGCCTCAGGACTTTTTACCTTTCTTTCATCCTGTATGTGCTACTTCCCTGTATCTTCTTTGTCTGTGTGGCTTGCCCCTGGTTTCACTAGGGCATCTTTTTTTTTTTCTTCCTGAGCCTAAATTTCACCTCATGTGTGATTTCCCTGCTCAGATGTTCCACTTATACCTCTTTCCTTGCTATTGGCCTTTCAGTTCTTTATTGGACTAATCAGGTCCTTCAGGTAGGCAAAGTAAAACAACATCTTTCACAATTAAACAAATACAGCCTATCTTTATGTAGTTAAAACAAGCCTGCAACATAAGCAAACACACCACATCTTTTATAATTAAGCAAATGCAGCACCTCTTGCATAGTTAAACAATATCCTACAACAAACAAATGTAACACATATTTGCATAATTAAATAGCCTGCCAAAACTCTGGACACATGCATATTTTTCTTTATATGAATCTAAACAAAAAGCACATTTTGACTTTTTCTATGATTAGAATCTTAACATTTAGCTGAATATCTGGTATTATTAAGTAAGAATTTTATATGTCTTATTCTTGCTAAGTTGATCTAGATAACATAGAATTTTTGAATTATTATTCATATAAAATATCCACAAGTTCCGCTGTGCATCTTAATCGATTTTAGAGCTAATGGAGTGTAAAAGTAAAAAGTGTTTGCTCATAACCACATTCACACAGACGAGAAAAGGTTATATATGACTGATACCCAGAATGATTGCATGTTAAAATTTACAAAATAAAGCTGTGCTATACGTATTTACATTTGATGACAATTTTGATAGCTTCTTATGCATCATAAAACACTAGTAAGTTCTAGACCTGGTTGCACCTGATGTCGAAAATTTAGGCTTGTTTTCCATACTATACGAAAACATAACTGCCATTTGGAACTTTCTTTCTTTTACTTGTTATGATGGATATTCTTGGCTTTCAACTTGCCTATGTCTAGAATTAACTAAAACCTCAAAATGGAGAGACCTATGAGGAACTTTTTGCAAAATTAGATGTGGGAAGATTCTCTTTCCATCCTGATATTTAAGGTAGGAAGACAGATCTTTCATCCAGTCTCTTTTTTGTGGGAAGGTACACCTCTAATCTGGACCACATGCTCTGCTGGAAGCTTATATGAGAACACTGTGGAAGGAAGATTTTACCCCTTGCCTTCTTCATCCTGCCTTTCTATCAAGTTTCTTCCTTCGTTGACATTAGAGCATATGTCTAGAGTATTATAGCATAAACTAAAGATTAGCTGAGATATCGAGAATCATGGACTGAACAACTGCTGGATTATTGTCACTTCTGTTAATAGGCAGACATTATTGGATTATCTGGACCATTGCCTTTAAGTCATACTAAAAATTTCGTTTTCGATATATAGAGAGATACATTCAGTCACTCTAGAGAACCCTAAAATATATACTTGGGAAATAAAAAAATATATCTTGGAAAGTAGAAATTAGATGCCCGTTTAGATTATTTAGGTGAGACTCAACAGAATCTCAGGACATATCACTAATTCTTTTGGATGATGCTTGACTTCCTATCAGCGGCGTGAAATGACCAGATAAGGTTGCTTTACATTGTAACATCACAAACTAGACTAGAGAATATCAAGGGTAAGTATTAGTCCTGCTTTCAAACACGTCATTTGAAGTAACCTCAAATAATAAAGGAGATTCTCAATGAAGATTCTGAGGGGCACACCCTACAATGGCAGTCCCAGAAGAATCTGTAATAGCTAGGCCGTTCAATTCTTTTGCCAAAGTCAACAAGGATTGTTTAACTACCAAGGAGTTAAACTAATCTATGTCATCTTCAATTTACCCTAATTTTGATTCTAACATGAATTTTGTTTCATCTGTTAACTTTTCTTGATTATTTGATATTTTCTTATCATCATCATTACCATTATCATCATCATCCTCAAAATTATTATTTGTATTTATGCTTTGTTTACATGTATGCTGATGTGCCATTTACGAGACAGTTACTCGCACAGATTAGAACACAGTGTTGTATTCCCATGATCTAGAACTGTAGACGCTTCTGAAATGATGACTGGGTTTTCTGACTAAAACCTAGATCTGTTTGAAGTATATTAAGTGCTTTTTGGTGTCTTCAATAAGGATACTCTCCATAAGTTCACATATTTGAATGTTTGTTTTCTAGTTGATGAACTTTGAAAGATTCCCAGGGAGTTTTGGAGAAGATGTGTCACTGGAGTGAGCCTTGAGGATTCAAAACTCCACATTAGACCTAGTATCTTACTTTATGCTTCCTGCTTGTAGATCAGATGCAAGTTCCCAGCTACTACTCCAGATAAACACCTATCTGCCACCAAGCTTCCCACTACTGCAGTAATAAACTTACCCTCTGAAACTATAAGCAGTCTGCATTTTAAATATTTTTATTTTATTTTATAAATTATTCTGATCATAAGTCTTTGCATAACACTAGAAAAGTACCTAAGACATGATTTTAACTGCCGAGCACTCCTACCTCAATAGTAAAGAAAATGAATCCTCTGTTCCTGGCCTGCCTACAACCTACAGGCCCCAGTATTATTGAAACATTTTATCAAGTGAGTTTTCTACTTCACAGGTAAATCTGACATGTGTCAAGCTTGCCAAAGCCACACGGCACGTAGGTTTAGTAAAATAAAGAACATTTTATAGTCTTGGGATAGCTTGTTCTTCAAAATTCCCAAAATTTTATACAGTGATAGAATGAAGACACCAATATCAGCTGTGACAATTTATGATGGGTTGTGTGAGTACTGTGACCAATTTAAACCATCTTTACAGGAAATTCATCCTTTAGTATTCTGGTGCTAAAGGTTTCTATTTTAAAATATCTACTCTATAGGGAAGAATCAGCCACACCTAACAGTAAATATTTTATTCTACAAATGTGGCAATTTAGACATTTTCGACAATAAAAACTCGTAGTCATTTTCATTTCTTATTAAAGACTAAAGTTTTTGATGAACTTTGGGAACGTGAAGTGGGCTAATTTCCCCTTCTGCTCACAGTCGTTGTTTCAAGATTGACATTCCACCAGAGAGCAACTGTCTGCAAAAGACTTTGCTACTTCTGTCACAAAAGTTTTCATATCCTATGAGTACTGCAATTTTGGGAGGAGTATAGATAACAGCTAGTAATTTTGTCTTTTCTGTGGAATTTTATAATGAGGGCTCTTAAGCAGTCTAAGTTTGACATTTAAGGTGACCTCCATGAGTAACAATGTATGACTGTTCATTACTGCAACTGTAGAAACACCATCAGACACACTTTTATCCATGTTGCATGACTGACTATACATAAGCAGCATAAGCACAAGATAATGTTTTAGAAAGTATATAAATTGACTTTCTAAAACTTGCATTCATTATTTTATTTATCCACATAGTCAATCCTTAGTGGGTATTTAAAATTACTAGACTCTCTTTAAAATTCCAAGGACATATCTCATGGCTCTCAGAGCATACATTGTAAGATGATGAACCCATTTGTGTGCTTTCATCACATAGTTATGAATGTGTTAAAGCAAAAAGAATAGAGTCAAAGAGATAATATACATTTAAATCAAATGATGTGATTTTTAATTCTATTGGTAGGTGGACATTTTATGTATCTGTTCTCAGGAAACTACCATCTGACTTAATGGAATACTGAATGTTTAAGAATCAGGTCCAAGCAAAAAGCACTAAGCAGAAACCATGCTTTATCAATAAAGAAAAGAAAACAAGGCTCTGTGGCTAAAGGGAGTGGACAAAAGTTACATGACACCTGTTTGAATCTGAATAATGACTAGAATATCTTGAGTCTTGATATCATTAATGTTTTATTTTATTCCTAATAATATTAGAAACTATATTGGATTTGGGGGTAGGAAAATCATCTATCATAGCTTTAAAGGACTAATATGTTTTTCCATGAAGAGGAGACAAACAACATGTGTTATTATCCGTGAACTTCAGAATATAGTTCTACTTTGGAGATATTGAAATAAAAAGAAAAGCATTGTCCATCAGAATGAAACTCATCAACTGTCTGTGTTATTGAAATGAGACAGCAAAATTATTAATATAGTGAGCATAGGACTTGTGTCTAAAAGACATGCCTTTGAAGTCAAACATTTAGGAATGTTGGTGACATCAATGAACATGACATACTCTATGGGAAAAACCTTTGTGGCTTGACCCCTACACTAAGAAGTAAAGGCAACCAAGGAAAGCTGAGAGCCAGAGGGGTGTTCTTTCTCCAGAGAAGATCACACCAGCTGGTTGTCCACAGCCAATCAGTTATCTCTGAAAACATACACACAAGTAACTTTACTTGGACTCAGTAGTTTATAATTAAAAATATATATGTAAATATATATGTTATATATATGCATTTAATAACAATTGTGTGAAAAAAACATGAATTAGAAGAGAGTAAGGGAGTGAATAGAGGAAGATTTGGAGAAAAAAACAGAAGGGAGAAAGGGAAGTAAATTATAATCTCAAAAACTTGAAAAATAGAGTGTTCTGCTTTTTTATTGTAGTTAAACTTGCAACATAAAAGGTAATTCATTTTTAAATTAAAAGCCATTGACTATAGAATCCATAATATTTACATGAAACACTTTTGCACGGTGTCTTAGCATTGTTGTTGTACACTAGACCAGGGATGGTCTCACCCTCAATGACTGATTCCTCCATCAACAATCACTAATTAAGAAAATGTCCGACAGGCTTGCCTACTGCCAGATATTATGGAGGCATTTTCTCAATTGAGGTGCTCTTCTTTCTAATGACTCCAGTTTGTGCCATATTGGCATTAAACTAGCCTGCACCAAGAATTACTTCATGTTTGTCAGAATTTTAGAAATTGTCATGAAGTTGATGCTATTAGAAGCTCTATATGAATGTCTTTGTGGGATGATATCTTTTCACCTTTCAATGAAGCAGCTAATATTCTCAGTAACATACTATATAGAGTATAAGACAGATTTCCAGAATTTACAAATTAAAAGAAAACAATAGCAGTAACAAAAGATATCCAAAGTTTTTGTTTCATTTTGTTTTCTCACTGTGGAAAAAAAATTAGACATGCTCTTTCTTTGAAACATTACTTGCCACTGAGAATTTACTATTTCATTTCCTGAGAGTAAAATCTTTTCTAATGATTTTATGTCACATAGTTGTTCTACACCCATTGGACAATAGTTTGGAGAGTTTAGTTCTCAACCTCACCACTGAATTCCTTGACCAGGGTATGAGTCCTCACTAAATTGAAGAGAAGAAATTCACACAGTGACTTGGTGCTCATGATTATTGAGTTAAAATACACCCCTCTGAAAATGCTAAACTCAGATTGTAACTGTGCATACCCCAGTACTTTTCAGTGAATTAAAATGATTCCAGACATCTGACATCTTACAACGTCTAAAGCTTTGTCAAATTACTTTACAACATGATATTGAGAAATTGATTGCCTCTTGTAGACATATGAAGAAAATGTGCTATTATTAAATGATATAGGACAACTTATTACTAGCTCTGGGATATTAGCAATGTGATGTGTCACAGCTTTTTCAGGAATCATTTAACACTCCATACTTGTTATGATTCAGACTTAGTTAAGATTTCATTTGTGACGTGTAATGTGGAAGAGAAATGTCAAATGTTGCTGCCTTAATCATTTGTTAGATAACTTTGTCACGTACAACTTTAGTAATGTTGGATTTTAGTGACTCTTATAGAGCGCCTAAGAAGACAAATATGGAGACATGAAACAGCCCCTGAAGCTGCAGTGCGGCAATGTCTTGGAAATTCTATATGGTAATCGCTTGGACTGGTTATTGTCTCTGTTTTATGACACTAGATAATTGAAATCATAGTCAGTTGAGAAAAGAATTTGAGTTTTAAAATAACACTTAAGTAGTGGGAAAATTCTTTGGGGGCAAGGCTGTATCATGAAAGCCATTTGTTTGTTGAACATATTTTACCACCTTCTAATGTATGTGAAACCTGTGATAGATAGACCATTACTTTAGGAATAGATTTGGAATTCAGGCCTACATTTCACATAGAGCATTGGAAGGAAGCTTCATGCTACCAATATGATCATTGATGTTGACAATAATCTGAAAAAAAGAGGCTATTGATGGTGTGAAGGATTTCATCTCAGACTAGGGTTCTCATTCAAATTCTTGAGAGCAGCATCTTGTCCCCAACTATCTTTCAGAATATCAGCTCTTATGTCTGATAATAGAGGCTTAGTATCATTTCATCCAAGACTGACATTTTGAAGTTCAGTCCCTGGGATTAAGCCACTCTCATATACACCTCATGTCTCCATATTATGTAGCGCTCCTACAAAAAGAAGTTTGTTTCTTGAAAATTGCACTGAGGCATTTCAAAATTTTTACTTAAAGTCATTAATAAAAAAGCTTTCTATGAATCATATCCTAACATCATTTTCTATTTCCTCACAATGCTTGTCTTTTGTTTATTCACTGAGCTATTTCTGTGAACAGGAGATTTCAGATTAAGAAAAATATCCAATACTTTTATTTTTTATTTCAAATTAAAAGGATTTTTCTTATGATATTGAAGAAAAGGTAGGGTTTGTTTGTTATTTATTTATTTTCCCAACATAAAGGTGTATTAAATGTTTAAATATTTAGACAAGTAAAAGCAATTATCTTTGGATTTATAGGTTTTTTGATAGAATACATGTTTAACACTATTTTTCATTTCCTTGGCTTGCTTGGAGACGTCGTAAATAGATTTATAAAATTTTAAAAAGATCCAGGTTGATATGGCATGCCTCAAAAATAAATAAACAGATTTAGTGAATGGAAACCATGCTTACATATCTATATCAATCTATCAATACAGCTATAGTTCAAAATAGGTAACACAATGTAGAACTTACGGCACTGAAATGAACATTGATATGATATCTATTTATATACGCAGATACATAGACCTACAGATATGATATCTACTTACATATACAGATACATAGATAGAAAGACAGGTGATAGATTGTTAAAGAGAGGTCATGAAGGTTTATATTTTGCCTTTATTTCCTTTTACCTTGATGAGAAGATCAAAAATAATACATTTTAATATTAACTAAATACATCAACGAAACACTGTACAATAAACAATGAACAATTTAACAGCAAGCAGTCCTTTTCTGTTTCGAAAGGTGAACTTTCTGGTATTTTGAATATGTTTTGTGTGGCACAGTTAATGCTTGTTTTCATGATCACATTGACCATAGAAGTACGCTAACTAAGAAACAGTTCCGTAACAAGCTGTATACCTGTGTGAGTAATTATTGTATGGAAGAGCACATTGGTCTTTTTGTACTAACAGAACCAGAAACTTTACTCAAAAATAATGCTGAATTTTTTTTTACATGTACAATCTTGAGGAAGTTTCTTGATTGAAAAAGACTATTTTTCAAAGTTTCTCACAAAGCTGCTAGTTTCAACTAAAATATTGGCACAACAATCTTGGCTTATTTATAAGACATTTGGCTGTCTGAGAGTATAGCTTTTCACAGTGGGTTCGAATTTATCTCAATTCTGTTTAAAATACCTGCCATCATCACACCTTAAATAAATGACCAAGCTGCAGGGAAAGTGTAGATTACCCAGAATGACACAAAAAATATAGATTCATGGAAAGCATAGGCCAAGATCTGCTTGATTTATAGCACACAATGTGCCATTTCATGGTTGGCTCTGGGGAGTCAATCCTGTGAAATTACTGTTTAGGTGTCTTATCTGTCTTGCTCCAGATATATATGTATATATTCAGGACAACAAAATGTATGATTCCCATCTTTCTTTACTTATTTATACCATATACTTGGACACAACTAGTAACTCTCCCAAGGAAGGTGCTATCAGTTATAATAAAGGTCATGTTTGTAATGGAATATATAAGTCTTCAACTCCAGGAGAGTAAACATGAGATTCTAGGCAATGCAAGAAACATTTCTAAAAGTATTTTCATAATGAATATCAGTGACCTCTCTCCTATATCCAGCAAAATGACAACCAGGGGAAGAGAATTATAACTTTTATTGATCCAAACTTCTCACAACTAAATTGGGATACCACATGAATATATAAATGAGAGCAACAAACAGACATTTTATTTTTTTAATTTTAATTAATTTATTTATTTATTAAAAATTTCCACCTCTTCCCTGCCTCCCTTTTCCCTCCTCCTCCCCACCTCCTTCTCCTTCTCTAGTCTTAAGAGCAGTCAGGGTTCCCTGCCCCGTGGAAAGTCCAAGGTCCTCCCCCCTCCATACAGGTCTTATAGAGCATCCAAACAAACCAGGCTCCTACAAAGTCAGTCCATGCAGTAGTTCCACTGCAAACAGACATTTTAAATTTGAGTTCCCAAACTGTGGAATTTTTTTTTTTAGTAATTTTATTAAATTATAAAAAGTTTCCATTTACGCCCCTCCTCCCAACGCCCTCCCACTCCCCCCTCCCTCTCCTCCTCCCTCTTCGTCCCCTAGGGAAGTCAGGGTCTCCTGCCCTGTGGGAAGTCCAAGTTCCTCCCCCCTCACTCCAGGTCCAGGAAGGTGAGCATCCAAACAGACTGGATCCCAAAAATCCAGTATATGCAGAGGAAACCAGTCCCAGTGTCATTGTCAATGGCTTCTCGGAAAGACTGCAGGCCAGCCACATTCAGAAAATCCGGCCACATCACAGTAATCTCATTCAAATTTCTTTCTTGCTCAATAGGAAAAACTTAACATCCTTCTTGACTCTGCTAAAAAGGTCACCTTCATTTTGTATGTCCTTCCAGTTGCAACATTCTAGCAAATCTCCACGCAACATTTATCTCACATGTAACTCTGGAGGCACATCTTCCTTCTGCATCCATGTATTGTAATGTAAAAGCTAAAGCCTAGAGAAGTGAAGTGTGTTAGCTCAGCATATTAACAAGAAATTAAAACTCAAACACTTAGGTTTTAAATTTTGAATTAATTTTTAAAGAAATGTAGCTTTGCATAGCAATGGAGAAAATGATTAGGCAAATATTTATGCCTCATCCAGCTTTATCTAAAAATCACATATTGTTTCAGCATGGTTCATTTTTTTTGTAGTTAATGAATCAAAAAAGTTCATGCTTTCCTTACATTTTTTAAAGCTATATACTTCTGTTACCTCCCCCTACTTTTTTCTGAGGCAGTTTTTCAAATTTTCCATTTGTTTCATGGTCTAGACCTAGAAGGTTTGAAAAGTATCAAGTTGTATGCTGAAGAAGGTCCTCCAAATATTGTGTCTGATGTTTATGTTTAGGATCATCCTGTGCTCTTACAAACTGAGAGAACCATAAATATAAAGCACCATTTCTTTGTTGCCAAGATCACATACCCATGTCAATATGATTTATGTCTGTTGGTACTACTGTTCTATAACATGCCTGACTTGATGATCAAGTTTCCAATACAATGTTACTTCTTTGTCATTTTTTATACAATATATTCTGGAAGACCCTCACTTTTCAAAGTCATAACCTAAATCCACAGGATGACAAGGTGTACCCAAGTTTATGAAAGCATACTATTTATATAAATTACTTAGGCTTACTCTTAAGAAATTTATCTTATTGCTTGCATTCATTAATTCATACAACCATTTTATCTAGCTGCAACTAGAGATGTTTATCAAAGAAAGGAACTTTGTTGTGCTCACAGCGATATGTGCACATGTGTGAAAATGTACATATCTGTCCATACACATGTGAAAGGCAGAGGAACCATATACCCTCTTATGTCTTTCTTACCTAATATTTTTATAGCAGTTTATTTCCTGAACTTGAAGTTGCCCTTTTTTAACTAAACTAGATACCAGTCAACTCCTGGCATCTTACTGTTTCTTTTATCAACAACTGGGAGTTATAGGCATGTACAGCCATCCCCAACATTTACCTATGTGCTGGTGATTTGACTTTGTGTTTTCTTGTTTTACATCCTTCTCATGAGTCCTAGTAGCATGTTCTGTAATCTCCAAATAATTGAGAAAATTTCAAGTGTTTTTCCCTATTATTAATTTCTTGTTTAATTCCATTGTAGACTGAGAAAAATCTTTCTCTGATTTTGATTACTTGAAATTTGTTGTATTTTGTGTCATGGTTTGGAATGTGCTAAATTCAAATTAATTTTCCATATCAAATAAGACAAGTGTGTCTGATGCTTCTATTGAAATATTCTGTAAATGTCAGTTAAGTCAAGATGATGGATAGTGTTTTTCCGGAGATTCTAGCCATATTGAGTGTTTTATATTTTTAATGTACCAAATACTGCAAAGGAGGCACTGAAATCTCAACTCTCATAATAATTCTATGTTTTTCACTGGAACCATCAGTCTGTCCTCACATATTTTGTGGGTCTGCTCTTGGAAGCTAAAAGATTCAGGATTATGTTTTCTTGGGAACTTGATTTCCTTATCTATATATAGTGAGATTGTTAGCTCTCATAATCTTTATTCTTTTAAGATGTTCTTCATCTGAATTACAGCAAGTGTTTAAGTTTCCTTCGGGTTATTTCTAGGGTAAACATTTTCTCCATCTCTTTTAACTTATTTATGTCTACATATTTAATGTGAGTTTCTTGTGTGCAGCATGTGATAGGGTCATATCATTAAATAAGCATTGGAAATCTCTTTTTCTTATATGTTTACTAAACTTATTTTTTTAAATATCACTTTTGGTAGATTTTACATATCTGATTAGCTTATTTTTATTTGACTCCCCCAAGTGTTTTATGCCTTATCCAGGGTCTTCTACTTTGAATTACTTTTCATTTAGTAGTATTCTATTTAATCTCCAAATATTTGGATGAATTTTCCACTTGTCTTAGATGGAATTAGGGGTCTTGCCAGGTCTTCAGAAGAAGTTTTCATGCGGGGAACAAAGACAGGAGCTTTGACCTTAACAAGATGTGTTCTAGGGACACACACAGGCAAGATCTCAGGAAAAGAAACCATGTCAGCCTGGTGCTGAATATTATAGAAGAGTTTTCCTTCCTGTGTCAAGTGTCTATTTGGATATTATGTGATTTTCTACTTTCTAATCATTCCTGGGTTTTTGTGTCCAACTACCAAGTCCCATAAAAAACAATAACAAAGAGATAAAGAAACAAACAAAAAGGCATTAGAAGATTACACTTGAAAACAGTTGTAGGTATATTAAATATTAGAAGTAAAGAGATGAAATTTTTTCCTCTATTTCTTCTTTGTCAGACACTATTTTTACTTTTGAATTTCAAATATTTTTCATGTTCCTCTTCTCTGAGGAATTTCTTTCTACCTCTTTTGAACAGATTTGTTTTTAAAAAATGCTCTTAGCTTCCATTTGTTCAAGAAATATTTAATTTTTTTATTTAATTTTTTATTTTAATTTTGCAGACAAACTACTCTTGGAGTTGAAATTCTCTGCTGACACAAAAAATTCTGTCATTTTAACCTCAAAGCATTTATTCTATTTATTATTTTTATCCAATAATGTGCATTGCTGGCATTTTGTTTTGTTATTAACCAAGCTTGTACTTCAGCATGAAGGATATTCTTTTCTCAAATGTATCAAAACAGTCTCGATTTGTGTTACATTAATCTTGCTGCTAGCTTTTACATTGTCTTTCAGGTAGTTTTTGTCCTTTGTTTATTCTTCTGAACTGATTTTCATAGTAACTTCTGACTCTGAAATTTTCCTCTGATGTAAGTTCATGACTGATGTTTGTTTTTGTTTTTATTGTTGTTGTTGTGAATAATGGGTTCCAGCTTTCAGGTATAGGAACTGAAGGATTCCTGAACTTACTGTGAGGATTTATGAATGGTGTTTTAACGTTCATCAGAGATTTTGTGGGTGTGCTTACAATTTTCTTTACTCTTTTTGTATTGCTAACCTTCTGTTGTCTTTAATACACCTATTTCTTAACCAGAACCTGAGCCTTGAAACCCACTCAGATACAATAAACCAAAGTATTACTCTCCTATCTTGCTCCTGGTTTCCTTGATTCTGTGGAAGAGCCAGCTGCTATTCTGCCATGCTACCGTGCCACCAAACTGTACTGTTCCAGGTTTGTGATGGCCTTCTGTTTTATAGCTCTCACTCTCACTCTTCCTCCCTAAGTCAGGTGAGGAGGGTCTTCCTGTCTCTACAGTTCCAGACAACTTTATCCTAGTGCTGCTGATGTCCCTGGCAGGGAGTTCTTCCCAGAGTGATTTCTAATGGTACGGAGTACTCCCTGGAGTACTGGGTTTGTTTTTGGTTTTTGTGGTTTTTTTCTCTCTCTCTTTTCTGAACACACTGGAGTCCATCTTGTTTGTAAAGTGGTAGAGTGGAGTGGAGATACTCTCAGTAACACAGAGCCAACGTCAAAGGCCTGAAGACCTCTGGGTGAAAAGCCTTCCTCAGACTGAGCATAGTGAAGCCCAAGGCCAGGAAAGTAGCAAGGTTCCTACTGAAGCCTCCTCCTTCACAGGCCACCCAGGAAAGCAGCAGGGCTCCTATTGATCACACCTGTGACTTGTGGTCATAAACCTTGACTGTGCTTATTCTCATTGTGTGAACTGCTCTTTCCAGATGTTAGCCTAGTGTTTTGCTTTGTTATTTCCACTTTTCATTGATTTATTTGTCTTGAACAAATAATAGAAGGGTTATTTATTTAAGGGTAAAAATAACAGATCACCATCCTAAACAATAGTCCTCCGAATGTAAACAGGGACAGAGTCTAGCAGCTTGATGGGGAGATGGAAGCAAGGGAGCCAGAGAACATGATTTCCACACTTTTTAAACTATAAGAGACCACGCCCAAGTGGGCTGGTATCTTAAAGGCTATTGGCTGAAGGAGTAGAATGTGCTTCCACAGCAGTCCTGGAACTTGCTTTGTAGACCAGGCTGACCTCAAACTCACAGAAATCTCTTTGCCTTTTCCTCCCAACTACTGGGTTAAAAGTGTGTGTCACCATCCACTGGTTTGTTGTTTCCACTTTCTAGCAGAAAACTCATTTGTCAATTTGTTGACCTTTTCTCTCATTCGAAGATAGGCAGTCCTTTGTGGTTTTGTTTTGCTTTCTCTTTTAGCCAAACCGTGAGTACTGCTACTACTCACTGCCTTCACGTTCTACCTCTGCTACTTTAACTTGTTCACATAGTTGCTTTTTTGTATTCATTCAACTCACATTTCCACCTGACATTCTAACTGACATGATCATTCTCAGTTTCTAGATGTCTGACTTCTTTTTAAATACCACATGTAAGTAGAATCACGTTTATCTTTTTTTTTTCTTAAGACATGGTCTTACTCTTTAATTCAGTCTCACCCAAAACTATGTAGCCCAGCAGGACTTTGAAAGTGCAGCAATGTTTCCATTTTCATCCTTTGCAAAGCTGGAGTCGTAAGTGTGATTCCACTATGCCTAGCGCCTCTTTTGCTTATCAATGTTCTCCTCTTAAACTATTTTATTATTATTATTAAATAACCATTTTTTGTTTTTGACTATTTACATAGTGGGACTAAAACTTGAAGTCTGGTTCTTTCCTCTTCATATATATATATATATATATATATATATATATATATATATATATATATATATATACACGTCTTCATATTGTGATTCATAAAATTCATTGCACACTTAGGGATATTTAGAAAATTTGTTGGGTACTGAGATGGCTATTATTGGTTATCAACTTGAACTACACTCCAGAAATGAAGGACCCAGCTCTGGGACATTTTTTTATGGCTTGGTTTAAAATGGGTGAATTCACTTTTAGTCCAGACTTTTGCAGTAAGAAGGCACACAGCTTTGACATGGATCTGAAGCCTGCAAGACACAAGCTTTTATCTAGATTTTAGGTGGGAAAAATCACCTTTAATCTGGGCCACACCTTTTGTTGGAAGTCTGCAGAAGGACATAGATGAAGGAAGCTTTTGCTCTTTACCTGCTTGCTCAAACCTTGCTAGCACATCCAATCCTTTACTAGCATTAGAGCTTATATATCCTCGGGATTCCAGTATGTATGGAAGAACAGCTGAAACATTCAGCCTGTGGAGTGATTCTTGAATCTTCTCTTCAAAACATCCTTTGTTAGATTAACTGGACTGCACCCTGTATGTAAAGCATTCCAATAAATCCCCTATACAAGGGATGGAGGAAGAAAGAGTGTATACATTCTGTTCGTCTAGAGAATCCTGACTAATACAGATGTAAAGTTTGTAAATTGGAGAGATTGCAGGACTCCAGAAATGCTGTTGCACCATGGATTACACTGTAGGAACCACCATTCTTATTTTTTTTTTATTTTAAAAAATACATGCTTTTTCAAGGAGTTAAGTAACCATGGGAGCCCAAGCTTGGTTACTCTTTGTCACCTTTACTACACTGTCTTGGACAACATTAGCATTTCTGAGCAATTTGCACATACTGATTAGCACAGGTTTTACAAACTGGAAAGAGTTTTTATCACTACTATTGTTTATTTTTATCATTATTGAAGTGACAGAGTAAAAATATTAAATGTAATATGAAGAATGGAACCAGATTAACATAAAAGAATTGGTCATATTATTTGCACTCCCATAGATGGAAGCAATAAGATATGTTTCACATACACACACACACACACACACACACACACACACACAAACACATACATGCACACATATGCACACATTCATTTTCACCACAAACACAATTTCTTGGTTTGTGTTCATAGCTCTAATGTTTGCCTTGTAAGCTGAACTGCCATGAAATTTTGTTTTATGTCATTAACAGTTTACTCCTTCAGACATCTGCATAGTATTCCAATTTATAAATGTGCCATAACTTAGGAAACACATTTTGATGTGTGGGCTTTAGTATATATAAACTGTTTTCCTGTTACAAATACTGTGATAGTTTTGCTTGAACATCATATACAGAAGTAAAGAACGGATGGTATCATAAGCTTATATCTATAGCACTCAGGTAATGAAGGCAATAGGATACAGAGTTCAAGGGCAGCTTCATTTCCATAGTGATTTTGAGGTCAGCTTGCAGTACTGTATCAACACAAAACAGTCATGACTGTGGAGTGGACAGCCTTTCCTTATTGGTTTTGTACATGATAATACAAATCAAAGTTTTCTCTATGTCTTTATATAGGTTTCTAGTTCATATATAAAGTTAAAAATTTATGCTTGTTTGCATACAGTGCACACATGAATCCAGGTACACATGGAGACAAGGGAACACCATCAGATCCCCTAGAGCTGAAGCTAAAGGTTGTGAACTGCTATGTCGCTGGTGGCAACAATATTCAGGTCACTGCAACAACAGTAAACATTTTAACTGCTTACCTATCTCTCCAGCCCTTTTTATTTTTTTGAGTTAATAATATTCCATATTATCACAATTTATTTCTATGCTCAAAGATCTTGACAACTCTCAAGATATATATTCTGTTTCTCTCTTTTTATTGATTTTTACTGAGCTCTAAATTTTTCTCTGCTCCCCTCCCTGCCTCTCTGTATTGCATGGAATCTATAGAATGCTTTTGGTAAGATGGTTAGTTTCACTATGTTAATCCTACTGAGCTTGGGATATATTTCCATCTTCTCATATCTTCAGTATCTTAAATGTTTTTATTTCTTTTACATACAGGCCTTTTACTTGCTTTATTAGAGTTATCTCAACATATTTTATATTATTTGAGAAATTATGAAAGTTGTTGTTTCCCTAATTTCTCTTTCAAACCATTCATAATTTATATATAGAAAGCTATCGATTTTTGTGACTTAATTTTGTATCTAACTACTTTTTTTTTCAAAGTTTATTAAATTATGAAAGTTTCCATTTCCGCCCCTCCTCCGAACATCCTCCCACTCCCCCCCCCACGCCCCCTCCTCCTCCTTCTCCATCCTTAAGAGCAGTCAGGGCTTCCTGCCCTGTGGGAAGTTCAAGTTCCTCCCCCATCCCTCCAGGTCCAGGAAGGTGAGTATCCAAACAGACTGGATCCCAAAAATCCAGTATATGC